>NC_064232.1:4967932-6167932 GCF_023101765.2 Spodoptera frugiperda
ATTTATGCTTATTTTTCTATTTCTAGATAAACAAGACAATATATTGATAGTAACAGTGAACGGATTGTTGGAACGCTACGTAAGAAGGACTGGTTCATATTTTGACTATCCGATATTCAAATATGTAGACGGAGAAATGATCATCGTCACTTGCGAAGCTAAACGACCGTATTCAAGTATTCCATTACAGTTTTATTTTGACAGAGAACAAGTAACTTTGTACAATAGAATCAAAGGTTTGTATTAATATGATATCATTACAGACGGAAACATACGTATGTACCGTGGCGCGCCAGAAGCATATCGGTTTCATAAAACTATGGTTGAGTTTGACACACGTGCAATTATTGTATTTTAGGGAATAGAGAGTAAAGTTCCCTAAGAAAAGGAGGATCCTCCAACCAGGCGAGGTGATCATGCCTGGCGGGCTTTCTGCCCAACTGTTGTTCGTTGGGATTTTCTATCCGTGTTATTTCGCATGTAAACTTCGTATGTGCGATGCAGGATATTTGTGACGTCATCCATTGATTTTGCTCGTCGATAGTCTGTGTGCGACTTCTGTCATCTGTTACTTGTTACTTGTCAATGTGTCGCCACATCACTCCCCCCCAAGACCGGAGGTCGATCCTGTTGAGACGGCTGTCGATGCTTGAGATGAGCGGTGCCAGAGCCAGGGTAGAAAGTCCCCAGTTCCAGTGAGTCGGAACTGTGCCGCTGAATGCCCAGTGAGTCGGGTGAGCGGTGCAGGGTGATACTCCAGTGAGTCGGAGTAGTGAAGCTCGCAGTGTTCCACGGTGAGTCGGGGAATAGATGCTGCGAGGGTAGGTGCGTAGTGGCTGGCGTCTGCGTTGACGGGAGGAAGACGTCCTCAGACCGTGTGCAGAGTGCTGTGCCTAGACGCTGATGAGGCCGTAGGGAAGAACCAGGCTGCATATCTTCGATGTAGCGTGTGGTGGTCCCTGATGAGGCCGGGGATGCTGGTTGGCTGCGACTTGATTACCGCTCAGCGGAGAAGTGATGGGTGAGGGAGATGGCGATAAGGATGACGGTGCTGATCTGCTCCGTGAAGGTTGCTTTCAATCACGTCGGGGGTCACCACTTTAGGGAACAGAGAGTAAAGTTCCCTAAGCAAAGGAGGATCCTCCGACCAGGCGAGGTGATCATGCCTGGCGGGCTTTCTGCCCAACTGTTGTTCGTTGGGATTTTCTATCCGTGTTATTTCGCATGTAAACTTCGTATGTGCGATGCAGGATATTTGTGACGTCATCCATTGATTTTGCTCGTCGATAGTCTGTGTGCGACTTCTGTCATCTGTTACTTGTTACTTGTCAATGTGTCGCCACAGTATTGTCATTAGATTAGATGACCATGCAGTATTAGGCTGCAATCGATGCGGTCTGATGATGGAATTGGAAGAGAGAAGACTGCCTCGTTGGTCGTGTCGTCGCAAGTGCAACTAAGGCGATAAGGGGATACCCCTTATCCGACAGCAGGCGGGTTCGATTCCTGAGTTGGGCAAAGTATTAAAGGACTGGCACGGAGTCTGGAATTGTGCCCTGTATATGACAATAGGCTCACCCCCTATTACATCGGACTTATAACACAAATGGTGAAAAGTAGGTGTACATTGTATAGCGGTATTGCATGCCGTAATGTGCAACTTTGCCTATCCCTTCGCGGACAAAATGCGTGATACTGTGTGTGTAAACATATAGAGTTTGGGCTCATTAGATCGACCCGTTTCTCCTGATTATCAGGACGTATAACTAAAAGCTTATTTTGCACATTTGTAACTAATTTCATAAATTAAAATATTCACTTGCAGTTAAGAAAATTGATGACAAAATAGTTGCTACTATAAATTCGTCTGCTGTTTTCCTGAACAATAAAACTCTTTCATGTGGATTTAATAGTAGAAGAGAGAAGGAAGAATATGCCAGAATGACATTCAAGTCTGATGTTGCAGGTTCGTAAATTATATTGGTAAGTGTGGGAGAGTCATGTTTCAGCACGAATAGGCCGGCTCTACCGGACTGATACCACGGCCTCACAGAACGCCTAGTAACTCTTCTGGTATTGTGGGTATCCACGGGCGGTGCCAAGTGCTTACTATAAGGTGTTCCGACTGCTCGTTTGTCGGGTTATTCCATAAAAAGTAAATAAATAAAATATTTACTAGTTTTTTAAAATATTTGATGATGGTAAGCTATAATGCAGCCTACGATGGAGCACGTCCGTCTATAAGCAACTTTTTCACTCGAGTCTTGAGGACACTCATGTTATACCCTTCAGGAAACACACGTCCTGGCAAATATCTCTGACGGTGGATGAGGGAACATCTTGGTTCTTCTCAGTCAACGCTCTTAGCAGAGCGGTCATGACCCTGAAAAACTTCGTACTTCTGCATAAAATTAAAACAAATAATTGAAATGTATAGCTTCTTTGAAATTTTATAGTCCCAGTTGGTACGGTACGTGTGTTTGGTCTGGCCAGACCAAATATTCTGTACCAGTACCACAGCGGTGACGTTTGGACCACCGTCTACCAATACTCGGTAAACGAAACTATAAGCTTGGGGTGTGTTCTGAATATCCTGCCCTCTGGAAACTATAAATTTAAATGGAATTTTAATGGTAAGTTGTAACAAAATATAATCCATGTTTGAATGAGTATCCTTCTTCATAACAATCCTATCGGTTTAGGTCTATTAACGAATTTATTTTCATGGACATTACTTCTATCTTATTAATTATTTCAATATTTCAATGAAAACAGTGAATTTTAAAAAGTTAAATAAAATAATAAATTATTAAATAAATCAAGTATTAAATTCTGTGTAACATGTAACTCTTCAGTGGATCAAACAAAATGTAACTCTTCACGGATGTCTGCAACATAGGAATGTTACGGACATGTGGCGCAGCTGTAATGCCGTATTTGTAAAGAGTTTGCAAATGAGTTTAAAGAGAAAAATGCACTTTGTGGCCAAACTACTGGGCGTATTTAGCTCATTTTGCGTATATTATCAGCCAATATGATAACAAATCTATCCTCTCTTAGTACTTCCGTACTCCCCACAACGAGCAGCATGTATAGCCTTTTTAAATTTATTTTTACAGGAGTAGAGTCATCTAAAAATGATTATAGACAATCGAACATGATGAAATATGCAGTTGAGAATTTTACAAAAACTTTAACTGAAAACGATGATAAAAAAAATATCAAATGCATTGCTTATGAATACTACTATAACAACAAAATATTGTATGTTGCTGAAGTACAATTACAACTGAAAGAGATATCAAACTCGGAGAACTTTGAGGATCAAATTAATCCACGTAAGTACATGACGGGAAAACTGGAGTGTTCACATTTTAACACATTGTCTATCTAAACAGTATGGAGATCACTCATATGATTTAAATGAAACGACAAGTAGTCGTCTATAGACGTATAATACAACTAAATATTTCAACGAAAACCGAAAATTTACCGAAAGCGAGCAGACGGATCACCTGATGGTAAACAATCGCCGCCGATCATGTACATCCGAAACAACAGAGGCGTAACAAGTGCGTTGCCGTCCTTTTGGGGGTTAGGAATTTGAGGATTCTTGGGGAATCGGGGTTTGGGAAGGGGGGAAATTGGGCCTCTGGTAATTTCACTCACACAACGAAACAATGCAAGCGTTGTTTCACGTCGGTTTTCTGTGAGACCGTGGTATCACTCCGCCCATTTGTGCCGTAGCATGGTTCTCCCACACTTATAATATGTTTGTTATCATTGGTACTATCTCGAAAAAATTTAAATAGTTAAAGAACGAGAAACGTAAATTTAATATAGGTCTCGGGTTCGATTCCCGGGTCGGGCGAAGTATTGCTGGACATTTTTCGGTTTTTCGAAAATTTCTCCATAGTAGCACGGTGTCTGGAATTGTGCCCGGTATATGGCAATAGGCTCACCACATGGAACTTACAACATAAATTGTGAAAAGTGGGTGTACATTATAAATATGTATCGATTATATTATGTACTTACATCCATTTTTTTGATTTTTTTTTTCAGATACGACCATCCCATTTATACTCCTTTACGTAGTAGTCTGCGTGGCTGTCGTTGCTTTCTTAATATGCATCCTTATTTTCTGGTACAAAAGGTTCAAAACGGCGAAACTACTTAACGTAAGTTATAATAACTCTTTGCTACTTGCTGACGTAGGAGGTTCTAGTATCATTCTTGAGTTCAGAAAAATATCGTAACTGATCAACATCATCATCACATTCATCAAGTTCAGCAAACGGCAAAAGTGTGGGAGAGCCATGCTTCGGCACGAATGGGCCGGCTCGACCGGAGTGATGTCACGGTCTCACAAAAAACCGACGTGAAACAACGCTTGCGTGGGATTGTTATATCAATTATTATCATTGTGCGACGGCTTGGTCGATCTATCACCACAATATCAGGTTTGTTAGCAACAATTGTCCTGTCTGTGATGATAGTTCGACGCCAATACAGTGTGACGTCTCCATTTTCAAGAACTGGGTCAGGCAGATACTTATAATACGATACTTCAGATTCAACAAGTTTGTATTTTAAAGCAAGTTGTTGATGAATAATTGTTTGTATTCATATTTCCATATATTTATTTAAAACACTCTAAAATTATATTTTTAAACATTACTTATAAAAATAAAAAACAAAATAACATTTAAAAATATAAAAATAGGAGCCGACCAGTAGCGGGAGCATGGTCCAAGCTACCGGTGGTTAGGGCTCCAAAGACAGAAACCTCCTCACAATACGTGCCGTTTCGAGGAGTACTGCCTTCTGCATCAGGCCCTTGATCCATCCGCCCAACCCCAGCCTCCTAAGGTGGTTGTCGAGGCTGTTGGGTATTAAACCGTTGGCTGACACGACTATCGGCACAACGATAGCCGAAGTATTCATATTATTATTATGACGCTTCGTGGAAGTAGGCTTTACTTACACGGCTGTATATATCGTTGCGGTCGTTTCACGTCAGTTTTCTTTGAGGCCGGAACCGGCCGAGCAGTGCCGAAGCATGGCTCTCCCACATGTTAGATCGCAAACATATGTAATTTAACAAAACCAAAGTAAGTGATGGTGATCACTTACTTAGTAATACTTAAACACACTACATTATTACTTAATAATAATACATACTCTTAGTACGAGTTTACTTTACGTTGAACGAAAACGAAACGAGAAAGATTTCGGCGTTCTGATTGGTTGGTATATTCACGCTGGCTAATCAGAGCACCGAACGCGCTCTCGTTTCGTTTTCGTTCAATGTCAATGAAACTTATACTAAGGTGACAAGATTGCTCATTTACTCTTTAAATTAAAAATAAAAATAGCGCTTTATGATTAATTTAGTTAAATAAAATTTCAGAACCGTTACAACAACATTTCAAATCAAAACGAAAGTCCGATACCACCTTTTCCGGCGCAGTGGGATGAAAACAATCAGTACGCGAAAACCGACGAAGGTGTTACACAAGAGAATTACTCATACGCATATAGTAACAAGATACCCAAATATCCAAACCTAAGACAGAGTCATCCTCCATCAGAAAATCACTATACAGAAATTGATGATAACTTCACAATACCCAATAAATCAACGAGCAATGATGCCTACCAAGTAGTAAATGTTAATAAGAATAGTACCCCGGCTACTAAAGATACTAAACCTAATGAAGACACATATGATAAACTTATACGTGATGGTAAACCGAAGAAACGAAATACTGGCAAACCTGATATTTATGAAGCAGTAGATGCAAAGCATAATAGACCTGAACAGCAAGATTACAAGAATGTTAATGCTATGGCAGATATAAATGATAGTGCCTACGCTTATGCTTATGATACACGACCTGTTGCTGCTAAATGGCAGGATAAGGACAGAAGTGCTTTGGATTATGATGTCCCATATGCTATAAGCGGAGTCATTAGGGAAAACGACTGTTATGTAGGCCTAGACACACTTGAAAAAAATTGATTTATATATACAGTGAAACCTTGTTAAGTGAGACATCAAGGGGTCTTTAAATTCGTATCACTTATAGAGGTATTCCACTAACCCAGTGTCTCAGATAACCAGGTATAAATAAATATTTGTCTCATTTACAGAGGGTTCCATTAATAGAGGTGAAAATACAGGTTATTTCAGATAAAGAGGGGTGATTCTTAAATAAGACTATGTGTTATGTGCACATTGTAATTGAATAAGAATAAGTAAATCAACAAACAAAACAATTTATCTCAGTTACTGAGGTTTATGTATTTAATATTCACTTGCTGCCTCAGTTATAGAGATAACTATGATGATAAATCGAAAGAACGAATCCCAGATAAAGAGGATTGTGTTTCCCACTAATAGAGGTAATTCAGTGCCAATGTGTTGGGACCTCAGTATGAGTTCTAGTTGTGGAGGTTTCTCACTTATCCAGGTCCCACTTAACCAAGTTTCACGTATTTACTTTTATTTCTATATGCTTTAAATTAAGATATTTTAGAGAATATGTTCTTAGTAACTATAGACAGAAAGTGTCTTCTACTGAAGTATTACTACCTATACCAGGGATGGCGAACGTTTACATATTGTCGTGCCAACTACTTTGAAGAAATGTGTATTGAGGTCTGCCATCAAATAATTTTTACTTTTTATCAATCAGTAGCAACAAAGTCTACAGTTAGTCTGATTGTAAGCAGTCATCACATCGTTAGATATCTACGATACTAGATAGCAATGCTAGATACAAATGAATTGGTTTATAGCCATAGTTTTATGTTTAGTGGTCACTGTCGTGCCCAAAATATTGTGTGCCGTGCCATCAGTGGCACACGTGCCAATGGTTTGCCATCCCTAACCTATACGAACGTTTTCCTCATCGAAGTTATCTGCATGCGGTTTTAAAACCAGTGAATTCATTGAATCATAATTATATTACTGACATTTTAAACGCTACTGTAATTATAATTATAAAATTAATTTCTGCCACGATTTGACTTAAAGTTGACATTTTTTTTTATATATAAAATAATGTTGCACCTTCTACCTAGAATTTAGCTACTATTCTTTAGCAAATCCGGCGAACTCCGTTTCGCCACCAATGATTTTCCCTATGTTCCTGCTTTTTTTCCTGAATTTTCTTTGCTATAACCCTCACGGAGCCTGAGACGTTTCCAACGACTGTAAAACCGTGGAAATCGGTTCGTGCGTTCTGGAGTTATAGCGTCAGGGAGGAAAACTCGACTTATTTTTATATTATAGATTTCTGCCACGACTTAAACTAAAGCTGAGAATTTCTTTTTTCTTTAAGTATAATGTAGAATAATGTTCACCTAGAATTTTATTGGAATTGTAATAACAATGAATATATTTATCTTAAAATATAATGTAATGTCTGTAAAAGGTAGCTAAGTCTTAAGCACTTTATTAATTCTGTGACCATCATCTGTACACTTAGTTGCAATAAACGCTTTGACTTTGACTTTTAAATTGTTTTTAATTCTTCTGACAAAATCTACGTTTTGGGCTCTACCAAGCACAGAATTCTTTGAAAAGTTAGACAAGTTTGAGAGTGTGGACTAAAATATTAATGAGACCATACTTAAAACTGTATTTCCACCAAATACTAGAACGTTGAACTCGTTCATCAATATCAACAGACTCTAGCGGCGATACTTCCTTACCAAAGTCAATAAACTATAAACTTTTAGCATCTTTGCATATTACTATACTTTTTTTGGGACAAGCCCGCAATAACCTCCCATACCATAGTATGAAAATGAACATGTTTATTGCATGCTACGTATAGTTAAACTCCGTCTTTTATCAAACCAATAACCGATAGTCATAATTTTGGTAGAAAAATACTCCAAAGAAAATAATAAAATGGCGCATACTTACGTTTTATTCAAGTCCTGAAACGTAAACACTTTTATACTACAGCGTTAATTGTTTGCAGTCCAAAACCGGAGATTATAAGGAAAACAACTTGGTATATTTCATACAAATGTGAATGTGCATGAAATGTACCACACATAATGAATTGTGCCCAGTATATGGCAATAGGATCACCCCCTATTACATGGGACTTATAACACAAATGGTAAAAAGTGGGTACATTGTATAGCGGTATTAAGTACCGTAATGTGCACCTCTGCCTACTCCTTCGGGGATAAAAGACGTGATGTTGCATGCATATTTCATACAATACTAGCAAACCCGGCGAACTCTTTTTCGCTACCAATGATTTTCTCTGTTTTCCTACTTTTCTCTTTGCTATAAACCTCACGGAGCCCGAGACCTTTCCAACGAATGCAAAACCGTGGAAATTGGTTCGTGCGTTCTGGAGTTATAGCGTCAGGAAGGGAACCCCGATTTATTTTTATATATTATCGAATTTTCTTCAAAAATTCTACTGTTATAACGAAAGTAATATAACAATCCACTCGACTGTAGCCCCGCCAACAGAATCCTGCAATCCGTTGAAAAATTGCATTCGATTTCCCGCCTTTATCGACCTCTTTCTCAATGACATTTCAAGAATACAAGCCCGTTCTACTTTTGTTTATGATCAATTCAACAAATGACATTATGAGAACATAAGCCCGTTTTATTCTTTTGTTTATGGTTAATCCAACGTATAGTCTATTACACAATTAAATAATAAAATTAAACCAGAATGTATATGAATGTGATTTGTTAGAGTTTATGAATGTATAATAAACCCTAACAAATCACTAAGTAAAATAAGTTCTACTTTAACACTTAAGACGTATGTTTCCATCAAAGTAATTCGTTCACTATAATCAGTCCTATTAGGCCGCACTAACTTCTACACGATAATATTTTATCCTTATCCAAATTATCTAATGTTTTATTGTCGCTTAAATTGTAATTGGTTTTGTTTTATCGATGAGCTATTTATTATAGATTTGTAATTGTTATGTTCAGCGCTGACTGCAACGTAAACCAGCAGAATGAAGGTGATATCACATCGATTTTAGGTACTCATTATTAGTTACAAATTTAATATTATACACAACTAGCAATGCCGGCGAACTCCGTTTCGCCACCAATGGTTTTCCTGCTTTTCTCTTGAAGTTTTTCCGAAATGTCTTTTGTATTAACCTCGATTTGCTATAAATCTCACGGAGCCCGAGATCTTTCCAACGAATGCAAAACTGTGGACATCGGTTCGCGCGTTCTGGAGTTATAGCGTCAGGAAGGAAAACCCGACTTATTTTTATATTATAGATTTCAGAGACATTTCTGATGACTAATTTCAAAACAGGATAAAATTATATTGTGGTATTTCCTATTATTTAAGTGAAGATAGATAAAATATATTATTGTTTATATAGTTTTAGTATTATGACTATTTTATTTCAATGAATAACTTCTTATGTTTATTTTATGTTTACTTTTTGGCATTAGCAGCTGACATATTATTTTTGGGTCATTTCAAGATCAGAGTGAATAGGTACTTTCTAAGTCTGTGTGCTCCATCTTCGGCCACATCTTCGCTTCGCCGTCCTGGCAGTAAGCGGGTTGGGGGGTAATTGCAGAGTTACCAACGTTAAGAAAAAAACATGACATTGACTTTCATGTCATCTGTCACTCCTTCGGGCCTTTTCTCTGAAAAGTTTCCGTAGCATTCCCGCCACAAGTTCTTTGGTAGACGCGTGGTTTCGAGAATTTTAACTCTTTTTAACTGATTGTTGCAACTTATGTGACCTGTTTGTGGATATTTGTGCAGTTCTTGTGCTCGTTAACAGGTATGTTTGTGTCCGTTCGTATTTAAGTAACTTATTTTAGTATCCGTAATGGGTAGAAATATCCCCCCGAACCCGTTCTTCCTGACATCCAACCTTCCCTAAATCTACAGTCCCAAAACCCACACACTATCACAATTTGCTGATGTTGTCTGTAGCGTTACAGAGTCCCGAAAACGCCCTAATATCGAACAGACTCCCATTTCAGCTCCACCAAGTACATAGCCAGAGTCAAATCGGTCGCGTACGATACTCGGCCTTGGCCAGGGGTCCATTTAATTTTATTGTCCATCTCTTTCGGCTAGAAGATGCGCCGAACGCGGGTACCACGCTCCCAGTAGGACTGATGCCTGATCCGGAGCTGCGGACTACCTAGCGGGTTTACCGCGGATCCGGCTCGAAGGGCAGGGAAGGGAAGTAGGAACGGGGTGGTTTGAATTACCCCTTCGGGGATAAAAGGCGTGACGTTGTGTGTGTGTGTGTGTGTATTTATGTATTTTTATTTTTTCTTTGTTTCAGTGCAGTACTAACACAACAAGTCCAACTGTATCAATCGAAGAGTTTTATGCACACATGCAGTTATTGCATTTTTAGTTTCTTGCATTGCAATTCTGCTCACTCTTGCGATACCAAGTTACTTTCGACATTGGCATAATAGTCGACCTCGGCTCTATTTGCCACTAACAAAAATAGAAGAGAATAGAAGTTTCTATAAAAAGCTTTTACTTCTCTTTTCTGGCTCTCTTGGTGAATACCTGAGCCTGATGAATGATTCACTGCTAAACCTTTGGATCTTGAGTCTGTCTCGTGGCGCTGCAGACCTTCTACACGGCGGACAACAGAATGTACACTGCTAACGGACCTCTTTTGTCCACTTCATGACCGTGTTCGCTGGCCACATTTGTTATAGCTGAGACTGACGAGTGGAAAAAATTGAAAATCGGAAGAGTGAGGATTTTCGCAGAAGAGTTTAAGAGTCGAGAGGATTGCTGTTACGGGTCTGGACGATTACTGCTACCAAAGATTCTACGGTTCTTCAACCTTGAGGCTTCTAACAAGCCACGCCACAACTAGTACTGACCCTGAAAGTTCTCCCAAAGCATACAACGATCAGTCTATGCCTGAAGCCGGGTTTTAACTGCTAAGAGAAACTAGAACACTAAATATCTTCTGCAAAAGCCTAGTGGACTTACTTAGGCTTGAGGTTCGTGGTGCTTTCATTTATTCAACAATCTGACGTGAGTGCGTTGTGTGTGTGAGATTTCCAATTTCAGAAAATGTATGTTTTACATCAAAACATTGCTGGACTTATAAATAAATCGTATAAACTATATATATTTATTCAGGAATTGTTGAGTTATCAGATAAATATAGACATAATATGTATAACCGAACATTTCATGATGTCAGATCAAGAAAAATTACGACATATTATACCAAATTATGAACTGGCAGCATGTTATGCTCGACAGAACAGGAAACGCGGTGGTTCCTGTATCCTGGTTAAAGCTGGTCTTGAATATAAAGAGCGACCTGACATAATGGAGTATTCGATATCAGGAATTATAGAATGCTGTGCCATAGAACTCCCTGTACACAAAATTATTGTTATATGTGTTTATAGACCTCCTTATTCGAATAACCTAAATAAGTTTTATGAAAACCTAGATCACATATTAAAAAAAACATATATCGATCCCTTGCAAAAGGTTGTATGCGGAGACTTTAATATGGGTGATACCTTGCAAACATCAAAATTTGAAAAATTTCTCAGCAGCTTCAACCTGAAACTAGAAATTAATCAGCCGACTCGATTTATCAGTAAAAGATGTCTAGATAATTTTGCACATAATTTTAAACAAACAGACTGCGAACATAAAGTAATGGACTTTGCATTATCTGACCACGCTGCTATAATTTTGGAAATAAAAATTAATAAAACCAGTCAAATTAAAACATGGAGATCATTAACACGAGATATAACCCAAGAAAATCTAACAAAATTTCGTACGCATCTCGAAAGCCTTACATTCCTTGATGTATATAATACAGAAGATTCCAACGAAGCTTATGATAACTTCCTAGATATGTTTTCACTGTTGTATGATCTCTGTTTCCCGTTTAAATTCGTCACAATAAAAAAATTAAAATGTATCTGCCGTAGAATTCGGTTATGCAGCAAAAAGCAACGGCAATTATTAAGGCAACAGCGACTAAAACCAACCTGTGAAAATAAAACTAAATTCAATGATTACTCTAGGAGATTTAAGAAAATCGCCAAACTCGGGGTTGGGTCTGTGCGACCCACCAAATCATTTAAGTTCGGTTACTATCGTGCAAAACGTTGCTGCTCTTCTCAATAGCTGGAGCTGTTGAGTTGTCCTACGCGTTGCAACAACGTTAGTCGTGCCACGGCCGCAGTGGGAGATACAGGATCACTTTAAAAAAGGTACGTGAGACCCATCCCCGCGGTCTTAACAATTTCGCGCCATTTTGTATACATATTGTTTAACTTATAATCTGTGTTTTTATCATTTTTATTTTTGATTTTTATTGTTATTTACAATTGTAGTTGGTTATATATAGTTCTATGTATTTTATTTGTATTTTTTGAAGGTACTTAGTAAAAATGGACCGTGAAGAGGCTGAACGACAGCGTATTCTGGCAATTTTACAAAAGTATTGACTCTGATACTCAGTTGTCAGACCAGGATGTCATGAAGAAGAAGATCACTTGAGGGAGCGTAGTATTTCAATTGCCGCAGAACAGGATATCTCAGCCTCAATAATGATGATATTAAACTGTCTATTCGATTGCAATATATCTGCGTAGAACATATAGTACCTTTCTGTGCCGACTGTACCAAAGATAATGATTCCAAATGATTAATTGTTTATTTTTTAAATTTATTTAGTTACCTACATAAAATGTGGCATTAAATTTTAAGACTGATTGTGGGAAATTAATAATAATATCCAAATTACATTTAAGTAAAGAGAAAATGTTTGTTGATAATTTTAGTTCTTTTTTTAAATGTTATTATATATAGATTAAAACATAATATAATTCATAATATTTATTGTTTTATTTAATCACAAAAATACCCAAAAATAAAACATGCATAAAATAGTCTTTGTTATTTATAAATTTATTGAAATAATTTCGACATTATGAACGGGTCGGTGAGACTAAAAAAAACCCCAACGTCCGTGTAACACCTTTCACCCCCATGACGCCGGGATTTAAGAAAATCGCCAAACTCACCCAAAAGGCTCAGAATAATCATCTAATAAATAATTCAAACAACAAATCCAAAACCGCTCCGCAAATTATAAATAATAACAAAACCGTAAAAGAACCAATTTCTCAAATAAAAATAGGCGACGAAATAATATCCTACCAAATCTCAATAGCCGAATCCTTTGACAAATTCTTCATCAATCTGATTTCAGATATAACTAAAAATAGTTCGTATGACTCAGTAAACAAAATCAAAAAAACAGTTGACCCTCAAGATGTTATTCGCATAATAAAAAAACTCAACATAACAAACAACTCAACCACAGTTATAGAAGTTATTTCTGATTGTATAGCTGCACCTCTCGCTCATATTATAAACGTTAGGACGAACGAAAACGAAATCATGGCAATAAAAACTAAGGAAATTCATACTAAAGTATTTAGCGATTGGACAACTGTAAGCATTCATGAGAGTAGGGACAAAATTTGTGAACTTCGTGGTAGACCATATAGCAGGGAGCCTCAATTTATTGAATATAAAAATACCTTTGAAGAAGTTTACTCAACCGCGAGACGTCTTTATATCAATAATAAAATCAAATCAGTTGATGATAAAATAAAGACAACTTGGGAAGTCCATATACAAAAACACAATGAGACTGGTGGGAAACGTATAAAAATCTCCAAACTTAGTTTAAATACTAAAAGGGGACATATTTCGTCAAACTTAAATATAGTCCAGGAATTAGAATTTTTTTTTACTAATATTCCAGAAACAACTAGCTTACATTCATCAGCAACACTCTCTGCAACTTTGCTTAAGAATCATGTAAAATTGTGTCAACACGAATTTAATTTCAAATATACAAATTCATCAGAAATAATGAAATTATTAAACGAAATCAAGGTCAAATCGACTGAGGATCTTTGGGGGTTATCAGTAAAATCAAGTCAGAGTCAGTCAAATCAGTCAACTATCGAAACTATAGCGCAGGATCTGGCTTTGTCTTTCAATAAAAGTATAGATGACGGTCTTTTCCCTGACTTAATGAAATGCAGTAAAGTTATCGCACTATTCAAAAGTGATGACACTAAGGAACCAGTATCTGTTTTGCCGGTTCTCAGCAAAGTGTTTGAAAAGTTGATGCTATCTCAGATGCTTCATCATTTTAATAAATATTCGTTATTCCACCAACAACAATATGGTTTTACTAAAGGTCGTTGTACCACTGACGCCAGTATCACCCTAGTGAAGGAAATATTTGCCGCTTGGGAGGCAAAACAGGATGCTATTGGTATATTTTGTGATCTCTCAAAAGCCTTCGATTGCGTTGACCACGAGACACTTTTGCTGAAATTAGATCACTATGGGATTAGGAATACTGCGCTCCATCTGTTAAAATCTTACTTAGAAGATAGACAGCTAGAGGTTCATGTAAATGGTACTAACTCACAAGGTTCTGAAATGAAAATGGGTGTTTCTCAAGGTTCTATATTGGGTCCCTTCCTCTTTATGGTCTATATGAATGATTTGCCATTTGTATTTGAAAATCAACCAAGAATGGTACTGTTTGCAAATGATATATCTTTAATTTTTAGAGTAAATCAACGTTCCAGTAATTTTAATAACGTAAACAGATCTATTTGTCTAGTTCAAAACTGGTTCACTATTAATAACTTAGCGCTAAACGAAAAAAAAACCAAATGTATTAAATTTAG
This sequence comes from Spodoptera frugiperda, assembly GCF_023101765.2. Taxonomy (NCBI): domain Eukaryota; kingdom Metazoa; phylum Arthropoda; class Insecta; order Lepidoptera; family Noctuidae; genus Spodoptera; species Spodoptera frugiperda. The sequence goes on from NC_064232.1 coordinate 4,982,703, forward strand.
CTTATCAAAAGTGCATAATAATGATTGTGACGTTGTATTGAATGGCCAAAAGTTGGAATTTATTAACGAGACGGTTTTTTTAGGTATTACTCTAGACACTAGGCTACAATGGCGTCCTCACATAAAGGCACTCTCGGAGAGATTGAGTTCAGTTGCTTTTGAGGTTACGGACGAGAAAACAGCAAGGCTTCACTATTTTAGTGATTTTCACAACATTATGTCGCACGACATTTTGCTGTGGGGTCGAGCTGCGGAAATAGAATCAATTTTTATATTACAAAAGCAGGCAATCCGAGCAATATATAAGTTGTCCCATCGTAAATCTTTGAGGAAATTCTTTAAAACTATAGATATCCTAACGATGCCCTGTCAATTTATATATGAAAATATTATGTATGTGAGAAAAAAATTACAGTTATTTGAACAAAGAAGCGATGGAAATAATTTTAATACTAGTGATAAAAACAAGTTAGTTCGACTGTCCAAAGTACAGAAATCCTTTATGGGGCTAGGTGTACAATGTTATAACAAAATACCAACCAATATACTAGATTTTAAAGAAAGTGATTTTGAAACTTGTATTAAACATGGATTATGTAAAAAGGCATACTACAAAGTAACAGATTATCTGAAAGATGAGAATGCTTGGCAGTATGTTTGTCCGGCTCCACCGGACAATACTCAAACATAGTCAGACGGTTGCTCAGATTCCGATCTGTCAGTAGTTTAATGTAATAATTATTGAGAATAACTTAGTAATTAATCTACAAAAACTAAAACTATACATTTATAAATTTCACCAACCTTAGACGCGAATATCAACTATAATGGCCAAATAATTGAAAAAGTGAACAGTGCAAAATTCTTAGGAATCCTAATCGACAGCCAGTTAAGGTGAAAGCCCCAAGCAGAAGATATCTTCTGCTTGCGGCTTGTGTTTAAACGATTAAGTACAGCCGCGTTTATGTTATATAACCTTTCAATAAAAGTTGACACCCCAACAGTGTAATTGGCGTATCATGATCTTCCAATATCCATTCTGGAATTTGGGGATATTGCAGAGAACGAGAAAGCATTTTCAATGCCCAGAAACGATGTTTGAGAGCAATATTTGGCAAGTAACTGTTAGCTGCGTACCTATATTCAAGTCTCCGAAATTGTTAACATTCCCATGCCTCTATTTACTTGAATTAACAATATTTGTATTGTATAACTAGAAAAAGAAATACAGATTTAAGGTTTCAGTATCAGAACTTATCATCGATAGGTGTATTCCAAACTATACTACAAAAAAGTGTAAGTTACCGATTCAGAGATTTAAGAAATGTTTTATAGAACTACTAGTAGATAAATGTTATTACTCTGTGCAGGATTTCCTAAATGATACCTTGTAATATTCTAGTAACCTGTAATTGTAAGCTTTATATTTACATGCCTAACAAGGCCGAATGTATATGAATCTTTAAAATGTAATTATCATCCTATTCCTATGTACGGATACGGACCTATACGGATAAACAGGCAGAGGGTGACTAGCAAACTCCCCGGAAAAGGCCGCTAGCATGTAGCACCACGGTAGCAACATACGTTGAGCTGCTTTGGGAAGGAGAGGTATCTCACGGCTATCAGATCAATCCCGGAAGTACGGTCAAGACCCCTACCAGCATCTTACAGGGATACGTTCTTCTCCAGGGTGGAATTGAAAGCAACTCCACTTTTGCGAATTTCCACTCAATTCGGCCGATTAAAATAATATATCGACCAAAAGTCATGGTTAATTTTTTTTTATGAGACGTGCCGGTAATCGAGCAGACGTATTACCTGATGGTAATGGTGCTCCCACACAGCGGTTATATAACGTTATCCAACAATGTGTAACAATAACGTTTGTGTTTAAACAAATTATAACAGTGGTTGTAGAGTATGTTACATGCTGTTATAAATGTTACACAATGTTGTATAACTTTATATAACTGCTGTGTGGGAGCACCATAAGCAATCGCCGTCGCCCATGGACACTTGAAACACCAGAGGTTTTACAAGTGCCTTACCGGCTTTTTGGGAGTTAGGAATTTAAGGGTTTTTGTTCGGGAATGGGGATGGGAAAGATTGGGAAGGGGGGAATTGGGCCTCCGGTAACCTCGCTCACACAACGAAACACAACGCAAGCGTTGTTTCACGTTGGTTTTCTGTGAGGCCGTGGTATTACTCCGGTCGAGCCGGCCCATTCGTGCCGAAGCATGGCTCTCCCACACTTAAAAATTTTGTGTTGTCCCGACTACTTACGTATAACTAGTACTTACAAAGAAAATGTGAAGCTTTCAATACATTTCTTTTATTGCATTGTAAGCGTGGAATAATAAATAGACCAAAGTCTTGGCAATAGTACCTAGTCCATTATATACAATGTGATAGGTGTGAGACTTCTAACCCGTTAAGGCTGAGTTCTACACCTAATTTTATGGACAAAAGTCGGGGGTCGAATTGGTCGAATCCCCTCCCCCTAAAAATTATGGCTATTTTAATATTTTTTTTACTTTTTTTGATATCAAAGGTTGTATGCGTCATAGAAACATAAAAAAAACGACAAACGGTAGCTAATAACCTTGGCTAACTAATTCATTACTTTTTTCATATGTTTGATAATGTTTTGGTGAGAAAAAAAATCATTTGTGAATTATTTTTACCGAAAAAATCACTATTTTTCAATATTTTCAATTAGGGGTTCAACCACCCATATTATTTTTTTTGGCGATAAAATTAGATGTAGTACTCAGCCTTAACGGGTTAGAAGTCCCAACCCTATCACATTGTATAGTAATTTATATACACAAACACACAACGTCACGCCTTTTTATCCCCGAAGGGGTAGGCAGAGGTGCACATTACGGCATGTTGTGCCGCTATCAAATCAAATCAAATCAAATCACTTTAATGCATCCATAGTGTACAATTTGGTCGACAGTTTTATAGTAATATGTTCCAACTATGGGCCCTATTGGGCACCGCAAAAGAACTTAATCTACTTACATATTAATTGGTAACATTGTTTAAATAGTATCAAAATTATAATTACAACATTTATAGGCAAATTTACATAAAAAAAAAAAATATATTAAAATTTATAACATTGGTAACATCAATGAATACTATCAAATTCAAATCTTAGGCATTAATCATTAATAAAGTAATAATTTAATAATAAGGTAACCTAACCAAATAAGGCCTACCTTATTTTTATTACCGCCTAGCTCGTAGGTTTAAAATGACAAGGGGCTGATAATTTCAAAATCTTATATTTATTTATTAAACTTTGTAATAATGGAATCAAAATGGCTTTAGAAACAAAAATTACAATTTTATAAACACAAATAACTAAAGTGTCACTTTGGCCTTATTGGGAACCCTATGTCTTAATAAGGCCTCAATAAAAACTAGTAAGTATTCAACTTCTTAATTATAATAAAACTTTGTCAATGCTTACAATAAATGTAATGAGATCTTATTAATTAATTTTGGTCATTATACATCAGGCTAAACGAGTTTCTCATCATGTAATACCCAAGTAACATCTTTGAAGTCATCGGTACCCCAGCATCAGTCAAACGAATGAGAATAACTTCTTGTTATGTAGCCAATTCAGCGACCGACCTAGCTTTCGTGTAGTCGAACCACTCTTTAGATGGTGCGTACTTCTTTGGAAGTTATATCAGGCTGCAGCAGCCTACCGGGTAAAACAGGGTGCATAAAATTCGAAGGGTGAATAGATACTATGAAGAATTTCCCGATATCCATTCACCCCTTTTCTGTATCTATTCACCCCGTTTACCCCTTTCTAACATTTTAACAGCGTTTTCCATCTTTTGCAAAATCCATTGGCGTTCTTTTTGACAGAAGCTGGTGATCCGTTTTCTATGCAATTACTGAAAAACAACTATGCCTTAATAAGGCCTACACGTTTTTTTTGTAGGCTTTATTAGGGCATGGCACATAGGTAAACAAAACAACGATCATATGAAATACACCGATATTATAGCTATTTCTCTTATGTGAGGAGATGGCTAAATGTATATAATTGTCATACAGACAAAACACGGCACGTTGTATACTGATAAATATAAAAATACTAACAGTTTACGCTACTCGAATTTTATAAAAACTAAAGTGCGCTCCACGTCGTGATTGTTTTCGTCTGTAGGTTCCAACATAATCGCGGCACGGGTTGCTTGCTGTGCTCAAATTAGTTAAGTAATGTGCATGCACACTTCTACAAACTTTGGCGACCATTTGACATCGGGAAGAGGGAAATTTTCAAAATAGGCTTTATTGGGGCATAGGCCTTATTTGGTTAGGTTACTATACTATTTTAGCAGTTTTTACTTACATAATATTGCACAAATTGAAAAAAAAAAACAAAATTAAATCGATACAATAGCTACTTACGTACACAACAAAACAGAAAATGCAATATATGTACTTATAATGAAATAACTAAATAACACTGTTATACTTAGAATAATTTATCATTTATATATTCGTTTAGGGAGTAGTAGGCTTTGTCTATGAGTATATCTTTCATTTTACTAATGAATTTTTTGTCACTAATCTCGTCCTTTAATGAGTCGGGTATCTTATTGTAAATTTTTATTGTCATTACATATGTGCTGTTTGAGTGTAGTGTAATGCAAGAAGTGGGTATGCTACCCACTACGTGGGTACGCTAACATATTTTTATGTCTAACGGTGCGGTCTTTATATTTGTCTCCACGCTTAATGAAGAAGCCATTGTATTTTCTGACAAATTTACATACTTCCAAGATATACATACAAGGAAGAGTTAATATTTTATGTGTTTTAAATAACGGCCTACAGCTATCAGTCTGTTCAATATTTGTTAGTATGCGAATTAATTTTTTTTTGCATTATGAAAAGTGCAGGGGCATCTGTTACCCCACATTATGATCCCGTAGCTAAACCAAGAGTGTGCGTACGCGTAATAGGTGATGAGTGATGTATGGAGGTCAGTAGTTCTCGCTACTTCTCTAAAAGCATAACAAAATTTTGAGATTTTAGATTTTATGTTTTGGATATGGGTTTTCCAGGCGATGTGTGAGTCAATAGTAAGTCCCAATAGCGTAAAAGATTTTTCGACATCAATGTTCGTCCCGTTTATTGAATAGTTTACTGGTAGTGAAGGTTTTTGGTATGGGTGGAATGTCATAAGTTTAGTTTTTTTATAATTTATTTCTAGATTGTGTTTATTCATCCATTCTACTGCTCCATCCAATGGGGGCCCCACATAAAAGCACTTTCGGGGAGACTAAGCTCCGCTGCTTATGCATTCAGACAAATTAGGCAGCTAACGGATGTAAATACAGCAAGGCTTGTTTATTTTAGCTATTTCCACAGCATAATGTCTTACGGCATTTTGCTGTGGGGTCGGGCCGCGGATGTAGAATCAATTTTTATTTTGCAAAAGCGAGCTATTCGAGCAATATATAACTTGCCCCGTCGTGAATCTTTGAGAGAACTTTTTAAAACTATAAATATTCTTACAGTGCCTTCTCAATTCATTTACGAAAATATTATGTACGTAAGAAAAAATCAACAATTGTTTGAAAAAAGAAGCGACAGACACAATTTTAATACGAGAGGTAAAAATAAGTTGGCTATACCGCAATTCCGATTGTCCAAAGTGCAGAAATCCTTCATGGGTTTTTGTGTTAAATGTTATAATAAACTACCAACTACCATACTGAATCTGAACGAGAAAAAATTTAAATCTTGTATAAAGCGTGAACTGTGTAAACAGGCATATTATAAACTGTCAGATTATATTGAGGATAAAAATGCGTGGCAGCATGTTGGTCCGGCTCCACTGGACACTCGCTCACACTAGACAATGCTCAAATACGATCACTAGTTACACGTTAACTTAAAGTATTAATTTATTCCAATGCAGTCTAGGGATCCTGTGGCATCAAGCAGATATTTTTTTATGTGAAAGATTAAATTATATATTATTATTATTTGTATAGAAGCATTATTTCAAAATTGTAAGTGTACATATGTGGGCACTATGTTTGAAATAACCCGCTATTTTATTTTCTTTACAAATTGGTTTTATTGTCCCGTTAGTTTTGACGTATTGTAGTTACATTGTTCCTACATATATATACAATAGATAAATAGTGTATCAGAGATATTGTAAAAAACTTATTTTTTAAAAGAGTAACGATGGAGTTTCTTGCTCGTTCTTCTCCATTCGAAGCTACACTTTGGAACGAGCGCCTAGCTTCACTGACAGACAGACTGACGGACAATTCAATTTGACGTTTCAAAAGTGCCTTATTTAGGATTAATTGAAATAAATGCTTTGACTTTGACTTTGACTTTGACATTGTATTGTGTTATTAAATATTAAGTCTAATTTTTCATTTAAGTTGGTATTATCATTACACGAGGTTAAAATAGAAATATCATCTGCGAACAGTACACATGGCTCATTCATGATTTTTGGGAGGTCATTGATGTATATCAAAAATAAAAGACATCCAATGACACTACCTTGGGGGATACCTTGGGCTATACAATGTAAACCCGCTTTTCACCAATTCCAGACTCCGTGCTACTACTGAGAAATTTTTCGAATAATCGTAAAAGTCAAGTAATAATTTGCCCCACTCGGGAATCGGACCCGAGACCCATTGTCCGGCAGTCGCAATTGCGTCCACTCGACCATCGAGGCAGTCACAATTTATATAATCTACGAAATGTAGAATGTTAATATTACGTAAATTAAAAAAATACCTACACATTCTTATATTTAAATAGCTTTAAAATATTATTAAGTGATAACCTTTACCTTAAACTTCTTAGTTGTAAGTACTAAAAATAAAATATATGAGACGTTGTATTATGACGTCACAGTACAACGTTAATTTTGTATGAGAAATTCAAGTCATCAAAACCTTAGATGTATAGAATTTGGTCAGTTTTGATTGTACGACAAAACTAAGTATACAGATTAATTCGTTACATCGAGTGCTTCATAGTTACACACATGTCTAAAAACGTTAACATTCTCCGTGATGAAAGAGGTTAACACATTCGTGGACAATACTATCTCACAAGTTGCAGCTACTATGATTGATATGTGCTTTGCAATCCTGTATCCGTTACTCCGCAGCACCTTCATCACATGTGTCAGCTCCTCCTGTAAATGTTCCTCGTCGCATAAATCATATGCGCGGTTGGTGAGTGAGGTGACTACAGAGTTTAGTTGTCTGGGATGGTGGTGAGAATCAGCTTGTAAATATCGGTCAGTGTGAGTCGATTTCCTGAAATAAACCGAGTGTCCCAGAGAGCCGTCAGCACGAACTAAAATCTTCACGTCCAGAAATGGCAATGTCCTCTCATTTTCCAACTCGTAAGTGAAGTTAATTTTCGCGTGCATGTTGTTTAGATGTGCCAAGCATACTTTCACCTCTTGTTCGCCCCCTCTATGATACAGAAACGTCATTGACATACCTCTTCCACAGCTTTATAGATGTAGTGGCAGTGGAGACAGCCAACTGTTCGAAATGCACAAGGAGAAACCCACTAATAGACATCGGAGGTGCGAGGTTGAGAGGCAACCAGCATTTATGCCATATGTGAAGGGAGTGACAGATAATGTTGCAAACATTCTCCACAAATATACCATAAAGACTGTCTTCACTCATTTCCGGAAAGATTCCCAGATGCTGCGTTCGCCGAAGGATAGCTTCCCTCTAGAAAGACCTGGTGTCTATAAAGTGGACTGTAGCTGTGGCAAATCATATATCGGTCAGACTAAGCGTACTGTGGCTTGTAGAATTTCTGAGCATATTAGAGCGGTGAAAAACAACGACGCACAAAAATCCGCTATAGCTCAACACATCTTGGAGGCTGGATCAAACCACTGGATTGAGTTACAAAACCCACAAGTTATCTCGACAGAACGCCACTATATACCTAGACTGGTAAGAGAAGCGATTGAGATAACCAAGTACAAAAACTTCAACCGGGAGGATGGGTTTCAACTGTCGAGGGCTTGGAATCCAGTGGTCCAACTATGTAAAACCCGCAAAACTGCCAAGAAAGAAGAAAGTTCGCGAGCGGACACAGTGAGTTTTGTGTGTCGAGAGTTAAGCCGAGTTACAAGTGACAATGGTAGTGGTATTACCGGTGTCAGCAAAAAACGAACGAGAAAGCGGGTAGACCGATTTGTCTGCTCGTAAACACCCACCCGCATTTACTCCAGTTAATCCGTGATCATGGCTCTTGCAACAGTGCCGAAATATCGGAAACTCACCAAAATTAATAAACATGGTAAATATCCCGTCATAAGTTCTAATAATAGTGTTAGTGACCATGTCAGTTTAAAAACTTATATGTATTTTAACAGTCAGGCGCAGGTATAAAGTAAAAGTATAAAATAAAAGTCAAAGTCGGTTTTTTAACTATGAAACTATTTCCCACTGCGACATCTTCTAACATGATCATAAGCTACATTATAAATTTTGCTCGATCGCTGTTGAGGTTCACTTGGTTTTGGCTTGCATTGCAAATAATTTACTTCCTCGTAGTGATGGTAATCGGGGTCAGAACAGTCTGGACTTTTCGGAACGTCATTATTTGGTTTTATAATGGAATTTTCACTGTAACATGAGTCGTACATCGATTCAGGTATTGGAGTCATTTCATTGTCTTCTTTAACACCATTGCAAGGGGCCTGTAAACATAAAAATAAATTAAACGGCTTTACATAATAATTTTAACAATGGCACTTATTTAAAGAGGCAGTTGTAATTCGCAGTTTTGTTTAGTTAAAAATTATAAATGGCACGTTTAATAACTAGTTCCGCAGTTAAAACTAAGCAGTAAAGTATACAAAAATGAGTAATAAAAAATAATGAAATGGATCAGTGAATATTGAGTAATAAATCGGAATTTGTCGGTAAGAAATCTCATTTTAAGCAATTTTTTAAACAATGAAGTAGTAAAATGAAAAAGAAAAAAACAGCAGGCAGGGTTTCTGTCATGACTCCGGCGCTGCGAGCCTCCGGCAGCCCCACGCGTGCTAATCGTCGCAGACGGATTTCGCTCACCACCGCTAGCAGCCTCCTACTCCTTAGCCCCCGAGCCGCATCGTACATATGCGCCTCTACGCGATTTAAAATTACACTCTAGGGGTGGGACAAACAAGACTACGTGTTGTCGGTTTTGTAGCAAATCGGTTCTGTCACTAACTTTTGTTGCACAGCATACTAAATTTTTAACAAAAGTTATTATTAATTAATTGTTCCAGAAACTATAGCAAATTACTTTGGTCAGGCATTACAAGTTCACCGCCACCATTTCCTACATAAGTCACCATAAGTAACATATCACCACTCGCTATAATCTGCCGAACTATTTAGCGAACCGCTCATTCCGTCACTTTTACCGCTCATTCGATTATTGGACGGCTTAATTACTTTTAGAATTGACATTGTATGATAAAATAACCAAACTAATTCGTTTTTTTATTACTGTCCATGTTTTACTGTCGCAATAATTATTAATTAACCGCCATTGGAACTAAAACTATAAACAAATACATCTGCTTAGTCGTCGCAAAATAAGATGTCATAGCGAGGTGTTACCACATGTCACCATGTTACCTGTGATGCTTTTTCGTATTTAGGATCATTATTTTCTGGAAGAACATAAATTCCCCTGTTTGGGTCGTTTTGGAGCATTTTGTTGCCGTAAAATGGCTGCGATGTAGAAACCTGAATATAAACAAAAAATCTAAATTATTAGACAGAAATAGCTTGATACTCTGTGTATACTAGGTTCCGCTGACTATTCAATGACTCACTACTTGGTATCTGATTACTAACTATTAGCAGAGCCGTATTATCGCTGTTAAGGCCAACTAGGCAAGTGCCTAGGGCGCCAGGTTACAGACAGACAGACAGACAGGGCGCCGCAGACATTCGTACCCAACTGCACATGGAGTGGTGTCGGCGCCAAAGAATGTTAAGACGCTTGATGGTAAGTGATGATGCGGCCTACAATGGGGCACGTCTGCCCATAAGCAACCTATTCACTCGGGCTTTGAAGATACCCTGATTATAACCATCAGGAAACACAGACTCCGCCAAAGAATTTCACTCCCTAGCAGTTCACACAAGGAAGTTTAAAGCCAACGCTTCGTGCGAATGGCTGACCATGAAGCGGTGGCAAACAGGTTCGCTTTCTCTACTGCGGTGTGAGCCAGCGTCCTGTGAGGCCTCAAGAGAGGTCGAAGTAAGGGGTGGCAGAAGTTCGATTCAACCGCCTTGGCCAGGGATCAAAACGCTTTACTACCCGCTGGGTAAGAAACCAGTTTGTTCCCTATTCGGCCAATGTGGTTGAACCAGACCGGTTGAAGGCTCTCTTCTTCTGAAGAGTGTCGCCAGCCTTACGGCGCCTGGCATCCGCCCATGCCAAGTATGCCGCATGCTTTCACTCCTCAGTCCGTCTACAGTCGGCATCGAACTGTTACGGAGCGGGTCGGACGATGGTTTTTAAAAAGTAAGGTATATTGAGTAATTGACACACGTTTTACAAGTTACCATGCCCGACGGAAGTCAATACAATCTGCCCGAAATACGATTACAATTGCTTATGAAAACAGCAGCGGTTTCCTATTGTATTGACGTCAATGTAATGGGAAACTCAGCAATTTTATTTTATATTCTAGGTAATAGTTATTCCGATATAACAGTACCTATAATATGCACCTCTGTGTATCCCTTGGGAAATAAAAAGAAAGATAACATACCTCAGTATTACTAGTAGTTTTTGGTCTTTGAATTCTTTTACGCCAGTAGACTATGCCCACAACAGTGATCGTTAATACAAGACCAGAAATACATGCAAATATGATGATTAGGTTATTGGGCGTATCTGAAAAAAATAATCAAAGTAGAATGATACAGGGTTGGATATCGTAGTTCATAAGAATCAGGTTTATCATACGCCCTGTCTCTGTAATACTCCTCATACAAACGACTTAAAAGAAATAAAGACGTCGAAAACCCAATTACTCCCCTCCCCAAACTTCTCAATCCCAGAATTCCCAACAATTCTCAAATTCCTGACCTCCAAAAGGCCGGCAGCGCTCTTGTAACTCCTCTGGTCGGTTACTCGGTCAGTTACTTACCTATATTGTTTGATCCATCTTTCAATTGTAATTGTACTTCAGCAACATTCCATATTTTGTAGTTATTGTAGTCTTCGTAAGCAATGCATTTGATAATTTTTTTATCATCGTTTTCAGTTAAAGTTTTTGTAAAATTCTCAACTGCATATTTCATGATGTCCGATTCTCTATAATCAATTTTAGATGACTCTACACCTGTAAAATTAAATTAAAAAACGCTATACATAAAAATATCCAACAAAAATTCCTTCAAGCGACGTTCCTGAGTAACATAAATGTAATGACAGACAACACACAGCCGAAACTACTGATCGTAGAGTGCTGTGGCATGAGTGCTCGTTGTGGGGAGTACAGAAGTACTAAGGGCGGCCGTACACGGACTGCTCGAGCAGTTAGCGGCTGTGCGAAATACACGGACCGCTCGAGCGGTCGGCGTCAACTGCTTGAGCCGTCGGTTGTTGACTGCTCGAGCAGTTAGAGTCGAGTCGAGCAGTTGATTTTCTACCACAATCGAGTCATGGATTCTGACGAGGAAGCACTGCTTTTGCAGAGACGACGGCGGTGACGTCAAAAGAGAAAATTTTGGGTTTATCCAATTTTGCAATTAAGGAGGAGGGAAGTCGGAGAGCTGTCGACTGCTCTAGTGCAGTCAACGGCTCGAGCAGTCCGTGTATGCCTCGCAACCGTTCGCGAGCGGTCGACGGCACGATGGAATTTCATCATGCAGTTGATGGCTTGAAGCGGTCGCGATTGCTCGAGCAGTCGTGTGTACGGCAGCGAATGAATGGCTATAGTTTATCGCGCAGTCGCGGCTTCAAGCAGTCGGTTATAACTGCTTGAAGCAGTCCGTGTACGGCTGGCCTAAGAGAGGATAGATTTGTTATCATATTGGCTGGTAATATAAAAAAAAATGAGCGTAATACGCCCGGTAGTTAATGTATTTCGCTTAATGCATTTTATTCTTTAAACTAATTTGCAAACTCTTTACAAATACGGCATTACAGCTGCGCCACATGTCCGTAACATTCCTATGTTGCAGACATCCGTGAAGAGTTACATTTTGTTTGATCCACTGAAGAGTTACATGTTACAACATCTCAAGGAACATGGAGCTGTTCACACAGAATTTAATACTTGATTTATTTAATAATTTATTTTATTTAGCTTTTTAAAATTCACTGTTTTTATTGAAATATTTGTAATTATAGGTAGAAGTAATCTCCATCAAAATAAATTCGTTAATAGACAAAAACCGATAGAATTGGTATAAAGAAGAATACTCATTCAAACATTGATCATTACCATTAAAATTCCATTTAAATTTATAGATTGTAAAAGGCAAGGCACACTGAACACATCCCAAGCTTATAGTTTCGTTTACCGAGTATTGGTAGACGGTGGTCCACACGTCACCGCTACGGTACTGGTACAGAATATTTGATCGGGCCAGACCGAACACCCTTACCGTGCCAGCTGAAAATAGAAAATTTCAAAGAAGCAATACTATATTTCAATATATAATTTTATTATATTAATTTTATTCAGAAGTACGAAGTTTTTCAGGGTCATGACCATGACCGCTCTGCTAAGAGCGTTGACTGAGAAGAACCAAGATGTTCCCTCATCCACCGTCAGAGATATTTGCCAGGACGTGTGTTTCCTGAAGGGTATAACATGAGTGTCCTCAAGGCCTGAGTGAATAAGTTGCTTACAGACAGACGTGCTCCATCGTAGCCTGCATTATAGCTTACCATCAGGCGAGATGCCCATCAAATATTTAAAAAACTAGTCAATATTTTATTTATTTACTTTTTATGGGATAAGCCGACAAACGAGCATTCGGAACACCTGATGGTAAGCACTTGGCACCGCCCGTGGATATCCGCAATACCAGAGAAATTACTAGGTGTTCTGTGAGGCCGTGGTATCAGTCCGGTAGATCCGGCCTATTCGTGCTGAAACATGGCTCTCCCTCACTTACTAATATAATTTACGAACCTGCAACATCTGACTCGAATGTTATCCTGGCATATTCTTCCTTCTCACTTCTACTATTAAATCCACATGAAAGAGTTTTCTTGTTCAGGGTAACAGCAGACGAATTTATAGTAGCAACTATTTTGTCATCAATTTTCTTAACTGCAAGTGTATATTTTAATTAATGAAATTAGTTACAAATGTGCAAAATAGGCTTTAAGTCATATGTCCTGGTAATCAGGAGAAAGGGTTCGATCTAATGAGCCCAAACTTGATATGTTTCATTGTACACACACACCCACACACAACGTCACGCCTTTTATCCGTGAAGGCATAGGCAGAAGAGCACATTACGCTATACAATGTACACCCACTTTTCACCATTTGTATTATAAGTCCCATGTAATAGGGGGCGAGCCTATTGCCATACTCTGGGCACAATTCCAATCTCCGTGCTACTATTGAGAAACTTTCGAAAATCTGAAAAGCCCTTTAATACTTTGCCCAACTCAGGAATCGAACCCGCCTGCTGTCGGATAAGGGGTATTCCCTTATCGCCTTAGTTGCACTTGCGACGACACGACCAACAAGGCAGTCTTCTCTCTTCCAATTCCATCATCAGACCGCGTCGATTGCAGCCTAATACTGCATGCTCATCTAATCTAATGACAATACAATAATTGCACGTGTGTCCAACTCAACCATAGTTTTATGAAACCGATATGCTTCTGGCGCGACACGGTACGTACGTATGTTTCCGTCTTTAATGATGTTATATTAATACTAACCTTTGATTCCTTTGTCAAAATTTACTTGCTCTTTGTCAAAATAAAACTGTAATGGAATACTTGAATACGGTCGTTTAGCTTCGCAAGTGACGATGATCATTTCTCCGTCTACATATTTGAATATCGGATAGTCAAAATATGAACCAGTCCTTCTTACGTAGCGTTCCAACAATCCGTTCACTGTTACTATCAATGTGTTGTCTTGTTTATCTAGAAATAGATATAAAAACTTGAGTCCTTCTACATGTGAACATTAGCTCGTGACGATGCCTAAGTACGTGGGTCGCCTGGACAGTCAATCTCGCTACATCCTTGTTGACTGGACATCTACACTACATGAGCCCCTTGTTGAACATTAGCTCATGATGATACCTTGTATGTAAATCTACATCTACACTATAATAATATAATATAATTAGTCCGCAAGGCAGCTTGTGGCGAGCTGTTGGGCAGTGGCGACCCCACGGACCTGACTCCCGGGAGAGGCCCTAGTTTTTAACTCCGGTTAGTACCTGTGACTATCCGGAGCGGCCTCCCCTGCCTCATTCTTGCCTTAACCGGCTGGTTTGAGTGGAGATCGCAAGAGTGGAGTTGCTTTCAACTCCACTTGGGGGAAGGATGTATCCCAGTAAGATGCTGGTAGGGGTCTTGACCGTACTTCCGGGATTGCCCTGACAGCCGTGGGCTGCCTCTCCTTCCTCAAGCAGCTCAAGATATGTTGCCCCCTTGTCGCTACATGCTAGCGCCCGTTTTCGGGGGCCCATTAATTGAGTTTGCGAGTCACCCCCTGCCTGTTAATCCGAATTTTTAATATTGGTCAGGGGCAGCGGCTATAGTATTCCATAGTTACCATATATATACCAGTCCATTAGCCACCCACACCCATAACCCAATCTTTTTCTTCCATATTGCACAATAGTCCTGCATCATTGGATTGTCCTTTGGTGTACTTTCATAGTGCATACAGGGATAATCGCCGGCTGATGTCCCATTACATTTAGATTAAAATTGTTCAACGGGCCTCTGCGCGTTGGCTTCGACCCCTCGTATGCCTTCCAAAGGCCGGGACCCTATGGTCCCGTGCAAGCAAAGGACAAACATTATAAAGAGGAGGAATTATATTTATATATTTAATATTATAAAGAGGAAAACTTTGTTTGTTTGGTTGTAATGAATGACTCAAAAACTACTAGACCGATTTTAAAAATTCTTTTACCATTCGAAAGCTACATTATCCACGAGTAACATAGACTATATTTTATTATGGAAAAAATAGGGTTCCGTAAGATTTTTGGATTTTTCGGACACAAACTGAAAAAATCAACCAAAGAAGTTACTTGCCCGCTGGGCTACCACCTCATGAACTATCGTTAAAAGTTGGCACGCCGATAATGCTTCTCAGAAATTTGAGCCCCCCTGCATGTGCAATGGTACGTACGTCAAATGTTGTTTATAGAGATGCTCTACAATAATTTAGTTATGTATCCTAAAACAACAGGTTGCACTGCGGGACTGCCGGCAGAAGTGAACACTTTTGCCGGGAGCAAGACTTAGCGCTTTGCGGGCGGTCCTTTAGTTAGTTCTAATAGAGATATATTTAGTATTAGCTTTTGCCCGCGACTTCGTCGCGTGGAATAGTGAATTATACAATACTAGCTTTACTCGCGGCTTTGCATGCGTTAATTGTGTACATAAACCTTTCTCTTGATTTATCTATTCTAAATTATCTATTTTAAAACCTCATCGAAATCTGTTGCGTACTTTTAAAGATCTAAGCATACACAGCGACAGACAGCTGAATGAGATATATTGTTCTATACTACGAGTATGATAAAGTGACAGTGATTGATTACCTGGGTTGTAGTGCAATTCTTGTTTATAAAAGTAAGTTCTGTATCGGTATTCTAGATATTTATTGTTTGTGTGACAAATACAGTCGATATAAAACTTGTCTTGTTTCGAAGTTAGTCTGGTTTGGAACAATATACTCGTTTTACCTTTTGGTGGTATTTTGACTATCTTTTCTCCTGAAATAAAAAGTATTATAATGTTAGCCTAACTTTTATTAGGTATTTAAGTATATAAGTATATACTATAAGAGAGCATGGCGCCATTATTAGCGGAGTGTGCGCGGGGATCACTTTGGTCAAAGTCCGAGCAACGTTCATGTGTATACTTGTTCGTTTGTAAAATGAACTACTTAGCGACTTTTACGTAGTAAATACTTATGTGTTAACGTATTAATTAGTTTATTAATGGTACGTTGACTATTTTCTTTTGTAAGTAAGAACATGTTTTTTTATAAAAATATTGAAATATGATTTCAATACATTATACCTATTGTTTTAGAATCTCTCTTCTCTTTAATTAAAACGTTGCCCCACATTAGGATTTTCTCCTGTGTCGTGGGTGCGTTTACAAACATACAAGTTCACATGCACATGACACCCAGACCCGAAACAACAATTTGTGGATCACACAAAGAGTTGCTCCGTGCGGGAATCGAACCCGCTACCCGGTGCGCGGCAGCCAGTTGCCCAGCCACCGCACCAACCGTGCAGTCGAATCGTCGCCATTACCTGCTGAAGTTCATGATCCTGAATTCGTGTCTTTATACAGGGTGTCCCTGAAGTCGGCGTCCAATAGGCATCAGATGATTGATCATGCACTACGACCTCCCGTACTACACTACGCTAACATAAGTTAGACGTGTATAAGATGTAACATTTTTTTGATGAATTACGTTTATATACGACTAACTTGCGCTAAATTAAAAAATAGAAATAATTAAGGAAATATAAATATGAGATATTACAATGAATAAATTAACTATTAACCCTTCGTATGTTTGGAACGTGGATCCACGCGAGATACAATGTATTTTCTATTGTTGTCTTATATACGGCATACAAGAGGTTAAGCATACCAAATTTCAAAAAAGTATCTTAATTAATGTAAAAGTTATCACGTTTTTCCCTTTAAACGCCTCTACTGTAAAGTACGCTTTTTTAAGTTAGCATAGTATAAATTGCTGGTGTCGACATAGGCTGGTTGGAAGCAACCTGCATCCAGTTGCTGCCTGTGACCTTAACTAATTCCATGCTTCGGAAATATTAAAAGTAACATATGTAATTTAATTTTACCATTTTGGTTAAAATATTCCAACGACACTTGACATTCTTCGTCAATATTGGCGCATACGAGTTCAATATTTTGATTTTCAATGAAGGAAAAGAAGGTCTCGCCATCGTGTTGCACATTTAAACCCGTTTTAGTGAAATTCAGGGAGTCTCCGTTTATTGATACAATTACAGATTCTGAAAATAAATGACGAAGTTATTAAACTTTTCAGATAATTATGGTACAGCCAACTAGCTGAATTAGCAATTCCACCGCACTGTAAGTGGGCAAACTGATTAGCAAGGGTAACTCGCCGACCGACCAGAACCAGACCATCGCCTACGGCATATGGTGCCCAGTAAGGCTAAACTTAACCGGGTTACCGGGTTCCGATGGAGTTACCGGGACTTTGGTTCCAAGCAGAGGTAGGAACAGGTCGGTTTTAGTCAGAAAAAGTCTGACACTCCCAGGGCGGAAGGAGAAGTTGCATGATTTTCCCCACGTAAAAAAGTTACGTCAAAGTAGCGAAGGACTACAGTATATCAGGACTAAAGAGCATTATTAACAGGAGAGGCACAACATGCCTCCCGATAGAAAAGTATAAGAGAAGAAAAAATATTCTTACGAGCTCCTTTCACATGGAGATTAAAATAATACGTTGCACCTCCATGATATATCTGTAGAGGTACGCATGACCATTCTGTGCTCATGTCAGGAGTTACACTTGTAATCTAAAACAATACCATGTTACGTATTTAAATATTAAACATAGGAGAGCCGTGCTGTGGCACGAATGGACCGCCTCGATCGGAGTAATTCCACGGCCTCACAGGAAACTGGGGTGTAACAACGTTTATGTTGTGTTTTGCCCTAGGTTTGAGTAAGGTGACTGGAAGCCAAATCTTGTCCCCAATCCCTAATTTCCCAATTCCTAAAGGGCCGCCAATTTACTTGTAACTTCTTCAGTGTTACGAGTGCCCATGGGATGCTTACCAGCAGGTGATCCGTCTGCTCGTTTGCCATGCTATACCATAACAGTATAATATCAGACGTTTTGTGGTTAAGCTAAATTTAACCATTGAATATAATATGTGTGGAATAAAAGAAAGCAGTACTGTTAGTATACATAAAACTGAACAAATCAGATACAAGTATCCTACTTATTGCTTTACTGCCTACAATAATATACTCACATTTATGACACTGTCCTTATCGTTATTTGGAAATTCCTTTTCTATAAACGTAGTTCCATAATTTTTGTTAATATTATAACACCTGAAAATTTTAAAAGTGTTTTGTTGATTGCCCAACCAAAAACAGACCCGGACCTACGGTACGTCGCGTTCCGAGCGCGTCTCAAAGAGCCATCAGAGGGCTTAGTACGAGTTTGTTCAAAGTTTAACAACATCGGAACATATCTAATTGGTTGGTTTCTTTCGTTCTTGTTCTTGTTGGTTGGTATCACGTAAACGTAAAACAAACTCGTACACAGCCCTCAGACCACTACAGACGGGACCGATGTCCAGTCAGTGGTCCGGCTTAAAGCAGGAGTAGGAACGGGTGGTGTTTACTCAGTAACAGCACTCCCTCTCGCCTCACCCAGGGCATCGCACATTACAAACCTTACATGACCAGCGTGGCTGTTTTTAAATATTATTTGTAAACTTTTATTTTGTTCAACGTAGTACGTATTTATGTTGTTTGTATCCTTCCCTATTTCTAGCGTTATCACTGGATTCTCTGAAAATACACAAAATTAATTAATGTACTATTCATCTAGGAATTAGCAGCAGTATATTCTTTATCTTCTATGTTTGTTTCCTTGGAAAGTCTCCAGAACCCTGGGCTTAATTTGAAAAATCCTGCGATCATCGAAAAGTTCACTTCGAGAAGTAAAGGGGTACGTTGTACCTTGATATTCCTACAGAATCAGGACCTACTTTAGAAAAATCTATTGAATATCACGCGGACAAAACTGCAGCTAGTTGTATAACAGCCTGAACAGTCCACTGCTGGACTACAGACTTCCGTAACATGAGAGAAGTTTGCCATAATCTTGCTCGGTAGATCGGTTGGAGATCGCAGTATAAAAGGTTCAGGTTTATCAGAGAGAGTACTTAGTCGGCTGTTACGTCACCCGTTGGTAGAGTTACCCCTATTCTAGTAATAAATGTATTCTATAATATTACGTTTCAAAGAGCTGACCTCAACATACATACATACAGAGCCGGCTGAGAACCTATTTTTTAAATTAATTAAAAAGATAATTGACATACCTGTAGTATCAAAAGCTTCACATTGTAATATTGATATTATGAAATAAATCAATACTTTCACACAATTATTAATTTTACACCTCATACTGGCATTACACGTCAACGATTAATGTCGGAATGATATAAATTACTGAAATACAGCAGTCACCGTACTTAACAAATATGGAAAAAAAAACTTTCTACAAAATATTTAGATTCGGTTTTCCTGGTCAATTGGCCGCCTAAAGGATTTATTAATAGTTGCATGTGCACTCGACAACACGAATTAGTTAGCAGGCAACACATCGACACAACTACCATTTACACCATTGTACAATTTCATACTTAAGTTCATAAAAAGGTTTGTCCATTACGCACACACTGGTATATACTATAAGTTCTGTGTAAGGGGTAACATGGGTAAGGTTAAAAATATTTACAATCAATGAATTATGATTCAACATTTCACTGAACTAGGCGTAGTGCTCGTGGACGATTGATTGGTTAAGAGTCAACAAGTCTAAAGTTGCCTAACTCAGCTGTTAAACATTTCAAACCTTTTCAACAGACGTCATAAAAGAGGAATCACCCAACAATCAACACTAAGACATAATTTAGTTGAACGAAATAGCAAAAATAAAAACAAAATATAATCTACTATACAATATTTTGCCATCCCCAACACGCAGTGATCCGAAAATAAATAAAAAAGACGATATATTATCATCAAGTTTTCTTATCTACAAGTTCCGAAGATTAATTGAGGAAAATGGCAACGTTATATAAACTATAGTTTCATGCATGTGATACTCTGGTTATTAACCCTTTTGTGTCTGTACCTATTCAGTTATTACTAAAGTTTGCTTTTGTTCACATTGCTTAACAATTATTAATGTTATGTCTGAATATAAATAAAGTTTACTATTACTAAGTACAATAATTTACAAACACTTTTATACGGCGCAGAAACTTGGTGTCCTTATAAATAAGACATAAACTTGACACGTTTCACTTGAGATGTCTTAGATCCATTCTTAACTTCAAATGGATGGATCGAATTCCTAATACCGTGGTACTGCGTCGTGCCGCAATACATAGCATGGTAGCTCTACTCATGCGGCGCCAGCTCGGGTGGTGTGGACACATCCTTCGCATGAAAGAAAACCGTTTGCCCAAAGGGTCTTTTACTCTGACATGATGGAGGGCAAACGTAAGCATGGCGGTCAACATCTCCATTATAAGGATGTGCTGAAGAGGCATCTCAACGCATGCGAAGGAATGGGAGAGGCTTGCTATTCGCCGACAGTCTTGGCGCATTGCTGCTCCTATATTTATACATACTACTCTGCCGGCCAGTTTTACTGCTCTAACTGCGGTCGGATTTTTAAAACTAAGTTTGGTCTGGCCAGTCACGTCAGAACCCACGACCCTTATGTGGGGTCGCCGTTACCGAAATCGGTAAGGAGCACTATATATAAAATAAGTTGAAATGATACACTTAAGTATGTTTCCACTAACTTGTAATGTGACAAAGGTGCACATTACGGCATGTAATGCCACTGTATTACTACTGAGAAATTTTCGAAAAACCGAAAAAAACCATCAATGCCGGTTCGATTACCCGCTTCGATTACCCGGGAATCGAACCCGAGACCCCTTGCCCGGCAGTCACACTTGCAACCACTCGGCCATCGTAGCCTTACTAATTGGTTTACATTTGTATGTAATGTATTGTAAGTAACGCCCCGTTGGTGTTCTAAATAAGTAAAATAGACGATGATTTCATCTTTGGATTTATTTCACCAGAGCCAGAATTAGCTACATGAAGGCGATACACAGTAAATACGAATAAGTACATTTATTCTGTTAAATACGAAAAGATTTGGTATTATTAAGTTATTATGTTCATTTTTTTTCCTCATTACGACACTATTTCAGCGACATTTCTAATGACTAAAATCAAAACAGGATAAAATTATATTGTGGCATTTCCTTTTATGTAATGTGAAATAAATTTAATAAAATAAATAAATAAAGTGACAGATGACAAGGGTCGCACGTAGGCCATCGGCGAGTCGCGTTTGCTTCAGGCTCCGATATAATTTCGCCGCGCTTTTATATATGTTATTCTGTGTTTCCTAACTATCGTTTTCATCTATCCGTTCTCGTCTAATCTTTCACTCCTTCTATAAACTATACTTGTGTTGTGCTGAACTCTTATGAACTTCTGTGTATAAAAATAAATTATATATATTTCTACTGTGAGAGACTTTCTTATTCTTCAATCTTCACACTCCACAACCTACAGTACCTAAAAATGAATCATTAAACCAACAACTTTATTGTACAAGGGTGCTTGTGCAATAAAGTTGCAAAAAGTTAAATAAATAAATATAAAATAAAATTAAGGAAATATTGTTTACATTACTCTGGCATTAGCAGCTGACATGACGTTGACTTTCGTGTCTTCTGTCACTCCCTCGCGTCTTACCTCTGAACACTTTCCGTAAAGAAGTCTTTACTTCTCCTTTTCCAAACTCTTTCCTCTTTTCTGGCTCTCTTGGTGAATACTTGAGCCTGATGAATGATTCACTGCTAAAACTTATCTATCTGTTTCACTTGTAAGGGACGTTTTCCCTCCTCTTAGGTAGGAACTGCAGGCATGGGCGTCCGCCTGTATGTGACTTGCGGCTTGTAAACTAAAATTTTACTTGCGTGTGGCTTCATCTAAGGGTTTCTTCGACCCTGGATGGGGTAACATGAAAATATGATTTATTGTTGAACCCACCGAAATGATACAACGGCCTCACACAAAGCCGACGTGAGAAAAGGCTTGCGTTGTTTTTCGTTTTGTAAGAGAGATTTTAAATTTCAGAGACATGTAAAACAATTTTTCACTAAGATTGAATTTACTGATTAAATTTATAATTAAGTTGGTATATATATGAAGGGAAAGTTATTGATATCTTACCAGACGAATTGAAAGAACAAAAACACCAAATGATTTAATTCATAATTCATAATTCTTTATTGCAAATCCACAATGTAAAGATAAGATGGTAATATAAATAACATGGTAGCAATCGTGGACCCTGATGGGCACAGCAAATAGTAAATTAGAAAATTAGAAGAGAGGAAGGCGTTGTATATAAGTATAGAATTATTTGTTTATGCTCAAGTATTCATATTCCTTTTCAATATTTTAGGTACTATTGTTATTATGTTTGTATTTTTAGTAGGTGTTTACATATAAGTATATTTTTGTACATTATTTTATTAGTTTATCCGTTCTAAATTTATTACATTTATTTTATTGTATTATTTATATTTGTGATTGTATTGAATATTTTATAATTTTTGTTACAACTGAATATTTTGTTGTTAATTTTTTTATATTTAAGCTGAACTTTATATGTATTACGTATTTTATATATTATTCATTATATTTGTATTATATGTTATATGTATTATATGTATGGGTTTTAGCAGGAAAAGGTGTTTATTAATGTGATTATATTTCTTTATAATCAATATTTTCATGTTATTTGTTGGCGTAAGCATAATAAGCACTCAGTGAAGTTGGTAGGTCTGTGGTTATTTTTAATTCTCTAAAAGCGTAAGTGAAGCGTCTATTAAAAGATAGGAAGATAACTTTGGAAAGAACTATAAAATCACATAATTATAATAAGAAACAATTTGATAAAAACAGAAAGGACATTAAATTAAAAGTAGGAGATTCTGTATATGTAAATAATGGAATTCGCTTTGTTCTTTTGCATTGTGAGTGTTGCAACTGCAGATTATTGCGTGGGAAAATACAAAGTAGACACATTAGTAGGAAATAAGGTCCGCCCTCATATTCAATAGCGTCATTCCAGGTAATTTATTATTCTTAGAATACATTTTTCTTTAACATATTTTGTATATATATTATATGAAAATAACACTAAAGGCAGGACAGCCATAAAACATATTGCTGCAACTGCATGGTGGGTCATAGAACAGTAGGTTGATGCACATAATTATAATAACTATTATTTGATTTTTGAGATTACGTGTCATAATGTGCACCTCTGCCTACCCCTTCGGGGATTAAAGGCGTGACGATATGTATGTATGTTGGTTTTTGAGCTGGGCAAGGTACCAGAAAATTATTAATCCACCTGCCGAGTTCCTTGACCATATTTTAATTACATATGAATCGGATTAATAATGCATTTTAATAGAAAAAAATGTTTTATTTCATGCATAACCAGTTTCAATAAAATGTAAAAAAATATCCAAATACAAATCTTGATACAAAACTAAGTTTGTATCTTCATTCTTACTGATATGAACTAATAAATCAAACATATATTATTAGCTGAAGTGCTTGTTCAAAAATAGCCAAAGTCCCATACAAGTTGGTCAATCCCCTTTGTTTCACATCACCAAGCTTATTCCAGCAACGCCTTGATGAGAGGGGGGGGGGAGATGTAAATGAAGCCCTTTCGTTCTTCATTCAAATTTAAATATGCGCGCGTTCATATTTGACGCTTGGTCTACGATTAGTTCTTTGTGGTGGCAGCACTTGTTTCAATATGGTTTCTCTTCAGCTTTGTAAAACTGAAGGTTTAGAAAAGTAAGAAGAATCGAAGCAATAGCTTTTAATGTTGTTTCTATTGTTACAGGTTAGTAAATGTTATTAATTAATATGTAGCTAAGCATAGATTCTGTTGTAGAATGAGTGTAATCAGTAATTTGTAAGAAATTTTATAACCAAATACAATTCTATTGTTACAGAGCAACAACTTGGGTTTTGTTTCGATAAATAACCATCCTATTACATACATGGTATGGTATATCTTTATATATATAATTCTTCTGTAAGTGTGTATGTCACTGAACTTCTCTTAAACGACTGGACCGATTTTGATGAATTTTTTTGTGTGTGTTCAAGGGGATCTGAGAATGGTTTATCTATATTATTTTTAATATAATTTTTAATTTATCAGTAGTTGTTGATTTTGGAATGTTTTACATTGGATCCGACAGACGGCGCTACCATCGCAGTGTCAAATATTAATGACGTTAGATATGGTCATAACATTTGAATGACAATTTTCATCAAAAAGGTCCAGAATGTTTTAGCTTATTAAAAAAAGTTTAAAATTTTGTAGACAGGACAACGTCTGTCGGGTCCGCTAGTATATACATAACATTTTAAAGTTACACGTTTATATACATAACTTTAAATAACTTTAATTACACTTTTATTAGGATATCTTCACTTACTTCATTTATTGAGATATTAACTCCTAGCTATTGTTAATTTATATAATTGTACATACTTCCTATAATACTTATTTTAAAATGAAAAGAACTTGCTTCCAGTCGGGTGTCCCACATGTGACACGTCACCTCTTTATCTCGGTATTTAAATTGCTTTAAAATAATATTTCGACCAAAAGTCATCGTTAAATTTTGTGTTGTCCCGACTACTTACGTATAACTAGTACTTACAAAGAAAATGTGAAGCTTTCAATACTATTGCATTGTAAGCGTGGGATAATAAATAGACCAAAGTCTTGTCAATTAGTACCTAGTCCATTGTTAAATGTTATAATTTAAGGACCGAGTATTGTAGTTATTTTGAGGACACAGTTTTACCTTTGGGACATGTGCAGGGGTCAATAGAAGCTGAACACCAAGTTTGTGGGGTCGCCACCCTGTTTCCCGGCTGCCATCTAGTGACCAGTTTATCATGGTCTCGCTTTTTATGATCTTTCCGTAGATTTAACAGCCAATTTATACTCGTGTAACCATGACAACACTTATGCACTATTTACAGAGACAATGTATGACTGCGAATAGACTACGACACAAATTGTGTGATATTTCAAGAAGCGAGACGACCAAATGAAATTCGTAACTTTTCAGGAATCACACTTTATTTTTACAGAACAACAATCCGTCCCATCGACAAATTTCGATTAATCATTTCTCGCCGTTTTTGAAAATACGTTCATTTTTTAACATACGCCATTTGTAAACGACGTTCCATTTCAGCCTACAATCATTTTAAAACAATTTATATACACAAACACACAACGTCACACCTTTTTATCCCCGAAGGGATAGGCAGAGGTGCATTACGGCATGTTATGCCACTATACAATGTACACCCGCTTTTCACCAATTCCGAAAATGCCAGGTAATACTTTGCCCGACTCGGGAATCGAACCCGAGACCCATTGTCTGGCAGTCGCACTTGCGTTCACTCGACCATCGAGGCAGTCACAATTTATATAACTACGAAAATATATCTACGAAATGGAGAATGTTAATATTACGTAACTTAAAAAATACCTACATCCTTATATTTAAATAACTTTAAAATATTATTAAGTAATAACCTACTTTTTAGTTACAAGTATAAAAAAATAAAAATGAGACGTTGTATTATGACGTCACAGTACAACGTTAATTTTGTATGAGAAATTCAAGTCATCAAAACCTTAGATGCATATAATTTGGTCAGTTTTGATTGTAAGACAAAACTAAGTATACAGATTAATTCGTTACATCGAGTGCTTCATAGTTACATACATGTCTAAAAACGTTAACATTCTCCATGATGAAAGAGGTTAAATATATTTATTATTGTTTATCCCTATGTACCCAATAATTAAATACTATCCTTTTATATTATAAACTCACAAACCCGGCGAACTCCGTTTCCACCAATGATTTTCTAGTAAAAATCAATTCTTGAATCATAAAACAATAAGTCAGTCACAGATAATAGAATTATAAAATCTTAAATTCGAGAAATACATCAGATTCTTAATCGACTTTTGTCACCATTATCTCGAGATTGGCTGAACCAATTTTGATGTGGTTTTGGAAATGTATTTTGACATTCAAGAGCAGGTATAAAGTATATAAAAATGGTGATCAAAGTCGGTTTTTTAAACTTAGTTTACTAATTACGAAACTATTTCCCACTGCGACATCTTCTAACATGATCATAAGCTACATTATAAATTTTGCTCGATCGCTGTTGAGGTTCACTTGGTTTTGGCTTGCATTGCAAATAATTTACTTCCTCGTAGTGATGGTGATTGGGGTCAGAACAGTCTGGACTTTTCGGAACGTCATTATTTGGTTGTATAGTGGAATTTTCAATGGAACATGAGTCGTACATCGATTCAGGTATTGGAGTCATTTCATTGTCTTCTTTAACACGATTGCAAGGTGCCTGTAAACATAAAAATATGTTTTATGTTAAACAGTTTTAACAATGGCACTCATTTAAAGAGGCAGTTGTAATTTGGATTTTTTTGTTTAGTTAAAAAATATAAATGGCACGTTTAATAACTAGTTCAGCAGTTAAAACTAAACAGTAAAGTATACAAAAATGAGTAATAAAAAATAATGAAATGGATCAGTGAATATTAACCAGAAAAATAATTAAATGGGCGGTAAAAATTATTAAGCGAGCGGTTACGTGCGGGCAGTAATAAATCGGAATTTGTCGGTAAGAAATCTCTTCTAAGCAATTCTTTAAACAATGAGGTAGTAAAATGAAAAAGAAAAAACAGCAGGCAGGGTTTCTGTCATGACTCCGGCGCTGCGAGCCTCCGGCAGCCCCACGCGTGCTAATCGTCGCAGACGGATTTCGCTCACCACCGCTAGCAGCCTCCTACTCATTAGCCCCCGAGCCGCATCGTACATATGCGCCTCTACGCGATTTTAAATTACACTCTAGGGGTGGGACAAACAAGACTACGTGGAGTCGGTTTTGTAGCAATTCGGTTCTGTCACTAACTTTTGTTGCACTGCATACTAAATGTTTAACAAAAGTTATTATTTAATTGTTTCAGAAACTATAGCAAATTAGTTTGATCAGGCATTACAATTTCACCGACACCATTTCCTACATAAGTTACCATAAGTAACATATCACCGCTCGCTATAATCTGCCGAACTATAACGCTCATTCCGTCACTTTTACCGCTCATTCGATTATTGAACGGCTTAATTACTTTTAGAATTGACATTGTATGATAAAATAACCCAACTATGAGTGACACACGACGCGGCGATTGTCGCACTGCTACGTGTGTCGCGTAATGCTGCTCATGAATATGAGCCTCTAGCATGGCTTGAAACTAGTCGAGTTCCTCATCAAAACAATACGTGAGTAAGCCGATAACATAATAATTAATAACCCAACTAATTCATTTTTTATTACTGTCCATGTTTTACTGTCGCAATAATAATTAATCAACAGCCATTGGAAATAAAACAGGTTTGCTTAGCAAAATAAGATGTGTGTTACCTGTGATGCTTTTTCGTATTTAGGATCATTATTTTCTGGAAGAACATAAATTCCCCTGTTTGGGTCGTTTTGGAACATTTTGTTACCGTAAAATGGCTGCGATGTAGGAACCTGAATATAAACAAAAAATCTAAATTATTAGACAGAACTAGCTTGATACTCTGTGTATACTAGGTTCCGCTGAATATTCAATGACTCACCACTTGGTATCTGATTACTAACTATTAGCAGAGCCGTATTATCGCTGTTAAGGCCAACTAGGCAAGTGCCTAGGGCGCCAGGTTACAGACAGACAGACAGACAGGGCGCCGCAGACATTCGTACCCAACTGCACATGGAGTGGTGTCGGCGCCAAAGAATGTTAAGACGCTTGATGGTAAGTGATGATGCAGCCTACAATAAGGCACGTCTGCCCATAAGCAACCTATTCACTCGGGCTTTGAAGATACCCTGATTATAACCATCAGGAAACACAGACTCCGGCAAAGAATTTCACTCCCTAGCAGTTCGCACAAGGAAGTTTGAAGCCAACGCTTCGTGCGAATGGCTGACCATGAAGCCGTGGCAAACAGGTTTGCTTTCTATACTGCGGTGTGAGCCAGCGTCCTGTGAGGCCCCAAGAGAGGTGGAAGTGAGGGGCGGCAGAAGTTCGATTCAACCGTCTTGACCAGGGATCAAAACGCTTTACTACCCGCTGGGTAAGAAACCAGTTTGTTCCCTATTCGGCCAATGTGGTTGAACCAGACCGGTTGAAGGCTCTCTTCTTCTGAAGAGTGTCGCCAGCCTTACGGCGCCTGGCATCCGCCCATGCCAAGTATGCCGCTTGCTTTCACTCCTCAGTCTGTCTACAGTCGGCATCGAACTGTTACGGAGCGGGTCGGACGATGGGGTTTTAAAAAGTAAGGTATATTGAGTAATTGACACATGTTTTACAAGTTACCATGCCCGACGGAAGTCCAATCCAATTTGCCCGAAATACGATTACAATTGCTTATGAAAACAGCAGCGGTTTCCTATTGTATTGACGTCAATGTAATGGGAAACTCAGCAATTTTATTTTATATTCTAGGTAATAGTTATTCCGATATAACAGTACCTATAATATGCACCTCTGTGTATCCCTTGGGAAATAAAAAGAAAGATAACATACCTCAGTATTACTAGTAGTTTTTGGTCTTTGAATTCTTTTACGCCAGTAGACTATGCCCACAACAGTGATCGTTAATACAAGACCAGAAATACATGCAAATATGATGATTAGGTTATTGGACGTATCTGAAAAAAGAAATCAAAATAGAATCATACAGGGTTGGATATCAATCGTTTTAAAGTTAGACGTTTCCAAAGTAGAAAAATGAGTGTCCAGTGTCCTCTCTAACTTTTAAAATAAGAGAGTGAGAAAATAAATATATGCTGTAGATTTTAATAGAATGGTTTGAACGAGATATCGTTATTAGTTTTTAAGAAATAAAACATTTTCAAAAACCGCAAATATAACTTTGTGGTTCATACAAACACTATTTAATTATTTCGAAAAACATGCATAATTTTACAGCTTAAGCCAATACATTATACAGTTACAGTGTTGAAAATTGACAACAAAGAAAAAAGAAATACAATATTTTTAATTAGTTAAAACTAATTCAGCCAACCATCTTCTCACAAAACCTTAAACATTCACGACCTCCTTCCATCTCGCTGCGAACAAATCACACTGGTGCAGACGTCAAGAGAGCATTGATCATCGTCAATGCACGAACGAGTGGAGAATTTGCATGCGCGACTGTTCGGGCTGCCGGGACAGCACTACTACTACAGCAACACTATGTAAAACCAAGTTATTTTATAACTTTAATTCTATTATTTCATCTACTTGCATAGAATCATACAGAGTTGGATATCGTAGTTTATAAGAATCAGGTTTATCATACGCCCTGTCTCGTTAATACTCCTCATACAAGCGACTTAAAAGAATTAAAGACGTCGAAAACCCAATTACTCCCCTCCCCAATCTTCTCAATCCTTGTATTCCCAACAATTCTCAAATTCCTGACCCTCAAGAGGCCGGCAGCGCTCTTGTAACTCCTCTGGTGTTTCGGTCAGTTACTTACCTGTATCGTTTGATCCATCTTTCAGTTGTAATTGTACTTCTGCTGAAGTTTTATTTAAATC
The DNA here is from genome assembly GCF_023101765.2 of Spodoptera frugiperda. Lineage (NCBI taxonomy): Eukaryota > Metazoa > Arthropoda > Insecta > Lepidoptera > Noctuidae > Spodoptera > Spodoptera frugiperda. Next base: position 5,012,553 of record NC_064232.1, read on the forward strand.
ATATGAGTGATCTCCTTACTGTTTAGATAGACAATATGTTCAAATGTGAACACTCCTGTTTTCCCGTCATGTACTTACGTGGATTAATTTGATCCTCAAAGTTCTCCGAGTTTGATATCTCTTTCAGTTGTAATCGTATTTCAGCAAAATTCAATATTTTGTAGTTTTCATAAACAATGCATTTGATATTTTTTTTATCATCTTGTTCAGTTAAAGTTTTTATAAAATTTTTATCTGCATAATAATTTATCGTGCCCGATAATCTATAACCATTTCTAGATGACTCTTCTCCTGTAAAAATAAATTAAAAAACGCTATACATAAAAATATCCAACAAAAATTCCTTCAAGCGACGTTCCTGAGTGACATAAATGTAATGACAGACAATGCACAGCCGAAACTACTGGTCGTAGAGTGCTGTGGCATGAGTGCTCGTTGTGGGGAGTACGGAAGTACTAAGAGAGGATATGTTATCATATTGGCTGGTAATATATGAAAAATGAGCGAAATACGTCCCATAGTTTGGCCACAAAGTGCATTTTTCTCTTTAAACTAATTTGCAAACTCTTTACAAATACGGCATTACAGCTGCGCCACATGTCCGTAACATTCCTATGTTGCAGACATCCGTGAAGAGTTACATTTTGTTTGATCCACTGAAGAGTTACATGTTACAACATGTCAAGGAACATGGAGCTGTTCAAACAGAATTTAATACTTGATTTATTTAATAATTTATTTCATTGAAATAATTAATAAGGTAGAAGTAATCTCCATCAAAATAAATTCGTTAATAGACCTAAACCGATAGGATTGTTATGAAGAAGAATACTCATTCAAACATTGATTATTATTTGTTACTTACCATTAAAATTCCATTTAAATTTATAGTTTCTATAGGGCAGGATATTCAGAACACACCCCAAGCTTATAGTTTCGTTTACCGAGTATTGGTAGACGGTGGTCCACACGTCACCGCTACGGTACTGGTACAGAATATTTGATCGGGCCAGACCGAACACCCGTACCGTGCCAGCTGAAAATAGGAAATTTCAAAGAAGCAATACTATATTTCAATATATAATTTTATTATATTAATTTTATTCAGAAGTACGAAGTTTTTCAGGGTCATGACCATGACCGCTCTGCTAAGAGCGTTGACTGAGAAGAACCAAGATGTTCCCTCATCCACCGTCAGAGATATTTGCCAGAGCCTGTGTTTCCTGAAGGGTATATAGAAACCTGATATAGAATAAGTTGCTTATAGACAGACGTGCTCCATCGTAGGCTGCCTTATAGCTTACCATCAGGCGAGATCCCCATCAAATATTTAAAAAACTACTCAATATTTTATTTATTTACTTTTTATGGGATAAGCCGACAAACGAGCATTCGGAACACCTGATGGTAAGCACTTGGCACCGCCCGTGGATACCACAATACCAGAGGAGTTACTAGGTGTTCTGAGAGGCCGTGGTATTAGTCCGGTAGATCCGGCCTATTCGTGCTGAAACATGGCTCTCCCTCACTTACTAATATAATTTACGAACCTGCAACATCAGACTCGAATGTTATCCTGGCATATTCTTCCTTCTCACTTCTACTATTAAAGCCACATGAAAGAGTTTTCTTGTTCAGGAAAACAGCAGATGAATTTATAGTAGCAACTATTTTGTCATCAATTTCCTTAACTGCAAGTGAATATTTTAATTTATGAAATTAGTTACAAATGTGCAAAATAAGCTTTTAGTTATACGTCCTGATAATCAGGAGAAACGGGTCGATCTAATGAGCCCAAACTCTATATGTTTACACACACAGTATCACGCATTTTGTCCGCGAAGGGATAGGCAAAGTTGCACATTACGGCATGCAATACCGCTATACAATGTACACCCACTTTTCACCATTTGTGTTATAAGTCCAATTTAATAGAAGGCGAGCCTATTGCCATACTCTGGGCACAATTCCAATCTCCGTGCTACTACTGAGAAATTTTCGAAAATCTGAAAAAGCACTTTAATACTTTGCCCAACTCAGGAATCGAACCCGCCTGCTGTCGGATAAGGGGTATCCCCTTATCCGCTTAGTCGCACTTGCGACCACACGACCAACGAGGCAGTCTTCTCTCTTCCAATTCTATCATCAGACCGCGTCGATTGCAGCCTAATACTGCATGCTCATCTAATCTAATGACAATACAATAATTGCACGTGTGTCTAACTCAACCATAGTTTTATGAAACCGATATGCTTCTGGCGCGCCACGGTACGTACGTATGTTTCCGTCTTTAATGATATTATATTAATACTAACCTTTGATTCTATTGTACAAAGTTACTTGGTTACCGTCAAAATAAAACTGTAATGGAATACTTGAATACGGTCGTTTAGCTTCGCAAGTGACGATGATCATTTCTCCGTCTACATATTTGAATATCGGATAGTCAAAATATGAACCATTTCTTCTTACGTAACGTTCCAACAATCCGTTCACTGTCACTATCAGTATGTTGTCTTGTTTATCTAGAAATAGAAAAAAAGCACTTGAGAGCTTCTCATGACAATACCTAAGTACGTGTGTCGCCTGGACCGTCAACCAGGCTACATCCTTGTTGACTGGACATCTACATTACATGGGCTGCTGTTTACATGTTAACATTAACTGACGATGACGACTCCTTGTAAATACTCGCAGCTTTACATGCGTAATTGTGTACATAAACCTTTCTCTTGAATCATAGTATCTATTCAGAAAACCGCATCGAAATCTGTTGCTTACTTTCAAAGATCTAAGCATACACAGCGACAGACAGCTGAATGAGATATATTGTTCTATACTACGAGTATGATAAAGTGACAGTGATTGATTACCTGGGTTGTGGTTCAATTCTTGTTTATAAAAGTAAGTTCTGTATCGATATTTATTGTTTGTGTGACAAATACAGTCTATATAAAACTTGTCTTGTTTCAAAGTTAGTCTGGTTCGGAGCAATATACTCGTGTTACGTTTTGGTGGTATTTCCAATATCTTTTCTCCTGAAACCAAAAGTATTGTACCAATTTTTATCAGTTATTAAATGTATATAATGTAATAGAGCATGGCGTCTACTCATTATTTGCACAACGGCAGCGCTTAGTGCAGAGCTGTCGTCGTACGGCTCATTTACATGCCTATTGTCCACGTAAACTGCACTTAAAGCGCACGCTTTCGTCGATTGCAAGACGAATGCTTGCATCTTGCATAGAAACATTGAAAATTGTGTCCACGAAGCGGCAACGTCGCGTTACTCACTACTCATTCAAATCCGCTTCTCACCATTTGTAGGTTGCATGCATTCGTCATGTGACGCGTGTTAGACAGTAAGCCTTAGTCTATGGTTAAGCTCCATGCTTCATCATCACCTTCGTCATCCTATCAGTCACAAGACATCCACTGCTGTACATAGACCTCCCCCAATGACTTCCACATAGGCTGGTTGGAAGCAACCTGCATCCAGTTGCTGCATGTGACCTTAACTAATTCCATGCTTCGGAAATATTAAAAGTAACATATGTAATTTAATTTTACCATTTTGGTTAAAATATTCCAACGACACTTCAATTTCTTTGTCGACACTGGCGCATACGAGTTCAATATTTTGATGATCAATGAAGGAAAAGAAGGTCTCGCCATCGTGTTGCACATTTAAACCCGTTTTAGTGAAATTCAGTGAGTCTCCGTTTATTGATACACTTACAGATACTGAAAATGAATTGCGAAGTTAATAAACTGTCGAGCGGTGACTGAACAACCAGCTGCCTCGCAACGTGTAACGGGTTCGTCTCCCGCACGGAGCAACTCTTTGTGTGATCCACAAATTGCTGTTTCGGGTCTAGGTGACATGTGTATGTCAAATTGTATGTTTATAAAAAAAAGTGTAAAGCATATTATTGTAATATGAATATTACATTTTTTTTTAAATAAAATTGATCGACTATGTCATCGCAATCGCACGTAATCATGCGTTTTAGGAGTTCCATTTTATTTAAAACGTAAAATAAATGAAATATTGCTCGACTTGGCGGGGGCACTGCCGTGCTCTCAGATCAGGATTAAAAAGCATTATTTACAAGCAAGGAATGTATGGAAAAGAAAGAAAAAAAATCTTACGAGCTCCTTTCACATGGAGATTAAAATAATGATATTTCTGTAGAATTCTACATGCCCATCTTGTGCTCATGTCAGGAGTTACACTTGTAATCTAAAACAATACCATGTTACGTATTTAAATATTAAACATAGGAGAGCCGTGCTGTGGCACGAATGGACCGCCTCGATCGGAGTAATACCACGGCCTCACAGGAAACTGGGGTGTAACAACGTATATGTTCTGTTTTGTCCTTTGAGTTAGGTTACTGGAAGCCAAATCTTGACCCCAATCCCCCATTTCTCAATTCCTAAAGGGCCGCCAAGTTACTTGTAACTTCTTCAGTGTTACGAGTGCCCATGGGATGCTTACCAGCAGGTGATCCGTTTGCTCGTTTGCTGCGAGGACGCTATACCATAACAGTATAATATCAGACATTTTGTGGTTAAGCTAAATTTGATCATGGAATATAATATTTGTGTAGAATAAAAGAAAGCATTACTGTAAGTATGGGTTCCCTCTATCTGGCAGAATTTTAATGCTCCGAAATTTGTTTGACATAACACACTTGGCAGAATCTTCTTTAAACAAATATACATATGGCATAAAAATCATTTAATATTATTATTGTTTTGCCGAATGTTTATATGTCCGAATTTACAAGGGCATACTTTTAAGATGGTAGAATTTTATTTGGCATAATTACGTTTGGCGAAGCTTAATTTTGCATAATTTTGTTTCACATAACGTTTATTTAGAGCGACGATTGTTTGGCATAATGTCACTTGGCATATTAAGAAGATGGTAGAATAAAAGTTAGTGAAGTGACAGAACCGAAACCCTAGAGTGCAATTTAAAATCGCGTAGGCGCGGAGGGGCGAGGCGGCCCGCGGGCTGAGGAGCAGGCGGCTACGAGCGAGCCGCCGCTGCTGAGGCCAACAAGCCGAAGTTGCGGTAGTGAGCGAAAGCCGTCTGCGACGATTAGCGCGCGTGTGACCGCCGGAGCCCCGCAGCGCCGGAGCCGTGACAGAAACCATGCTTGCTTGCATGCTGTTTGCTTGCTGCATGCTTGTTTGCTTGCTTGCTGCATGCTTGCTTGCTTGCATGCTTGCTTGCTTGCTGCATGTGCATGCATGCTCCATGTTTGCGTGATAGATGAGTCTTTCAATTATTATGGATATTAAAAGTATGCCAAAAGACGATTCTAACTGTGAACATTCTGAGATATGATGGTTCTACTTTTTAATTATTATGGTTATGAAATTTATGCAAAAAGACGATTCTGACAGTGAACATTCTGCAATATGATGATTCTACCTTTCAATTATTATGCGTATCAATTTATGCCTAAAGATGATTCTGACTTACAAAATTATGCGTTTTTAACGTATTACAATGCGTTGTTATGCAAAATAAAATTATGACCAAAAAAATTCTACTAATAAAGGTAGACCCCTGTAAGTATACGTAAAACTGAACAAATCAGACACAAGTTTCCCACTTATTGCTTTACTGCCTACAATAATATACTCACATTAATGACACTGTCCTTATCGTTATTTGGAAATTCCTTTTCTATAAACGTAGTTCCATATTTTGATAGATAATCAAAACACCTGAAAATTTTAAAAGTGTTTTATTAATTGCCCAACCAAAAACAGACCCGGACCGCGCGTCTCAAAGGGCCATCACAAGGCTTAGTACGAGTTTTTTTTTAAGTTTTAGTAAGTTTAACGACATCGGAACATATCTAATTGGTTGGTTTCTTTCGTTCTTGTTCTTGTTGGTTGGCATCACGTTAACGAAAAACAAACTCGTACATGTCCAGTCAGTGATCCGGCTTAAAGCAGGAGTAGGAACGGGTGGTGTTTACTCAGTAACAGCACTCCCTCTCGCCTCACCCAGGGCATCGCACATTACAAACCTTACATAACCAGCGTGGCTGTTTTTAATTATTATTTGTAAACTTTTATTTTGTTCAACGTAGTACGTATTTATGTTGTTTGTATCCTTCCCGTATTCTAGCGTTATCACTGGATTCTCTGAAAATACACAAAATTAATTAATGTACTATTCATCTAGGAATTAGCAGCAGTATATTCTTTATCTTCTATGTTTGTTTCCTTGGAAAGTCTCCAGAACCCTGGGCTTGATTTGAAAAATCCTGCGATCATCGGAAAGTTCACTTCGAGAAGTAACGGGGTACGTTGTACCTTGATATACTTTAGAAAAACCTATTGAATATCACGCGGACAAAACTGCAGCTAGTTGTATAACAGCCCGAACAGTCCACTGCTGGACTACAGACTTCCGTAACATGAGAGAAGTTTGCCATAATCTTGCTCGGTAGATCGGTTGGAGATCGCAGTATAAAAGGTTCAGGTTTATCAGAGAACGCTGCCGCGCGGTACTTAGTCGGCTGTTACGTCACCCGTTGTGGTTACCCCTATTCTAGTAATAAATGTATCTATATACATTATTCATATAATAAAACTGTAGAAAAGTCGTTTTTGTAGGTACATCAATCTAAAAAAAAAACAAAGTGTTAAAGGGCAACCAACAGAAGCCATTTCCAGCATTTTTAGAATTCATGTCTGTTTGTCTATTTATTTGTTCAGACATCACGTAAAATGTACAAAAGCAATGAAGATAACTTTTATATATTTTATTTGAACATCACTTCAAGTAACATTTACTTTTTGTTTCATTGCAATCCGATCAGTCTATCAAAAGATATTTGAATTATTCAAACTTTGTAACGGCACTCCACTCAAGCTCACAAATCTGCAGCACAACATAATAGAGGCTGAAATATTAACCCGCTGCGGTGCAGGTGATATTGTTTTATTTCAAAAATACCAATAATTTCAAACAATTTTCCTTTTCTTTCAAACGAGTGCAATTCCCAGTCATTCTCTGTTATGCCATGACGATTAATAAAGCTCAGGGCCAGATATAATCCGTTGCGGGGGTGGACCTAAGTATTGGATGCTTTTCCCATAGTCAACTATACGTAGCTCTTTCACGCGTAAACAACCCCAATAACCTTTATTTGTACACTCCAGATCGTTCCACGGCTAATGTTGTTTATAAAGAAACACTGGCATGAATATAAAAAAAATATATATATTAGTCGCGGGCACAGCTAGTTCCGTAATATCACGTTTCAAAGAGCTGACCTCAACATACAAACAAACAGGTCCGGCTGAGAACCTATTTTTTAAATTGATTAAAAACATAATTGACATACCTGTAGTATCAAAAGCTTCACATTGTAATATTGGTATTATGAAATAAATCAATACTTTCACACAATTATTAATTTTACACCTCATATTGGCATTACACGTCAACGATTAATGTCGGAATGATATAAATTACTGAAATACAGACACCGTAATTAACAAATATTAACCATCAAAACAGGACAAATGTTAACCATCAAAAACATCCTGTGAAAAAGACCAAGTTGCAACTCAGTGTTTCTACCGCGCCGCGCTCGCTTGCGGCGCTAGAGCGAGTAGTTAGTTAGTACCTATAATACCTATTGCCTATTTCGGGTCACACTCGTCAACAGGCACTCAAAGCTTTTTAAATTGGAAATTTAAATGTATGTTTGTTGTTATTTATTAGTGTTCTTTCTTTCGTGAAATTTAGTCTATTTGGGAGATTATGGTACTTCAAGACATGTCCCATTCTTGCTTTTTCACTGTGTCGATCGATCATTAAATGATCGATGAACTTTTAAAATTATTACTTTGATCACAATACAAGGTGTAACTTGTGTCGAGCTGAACCACGTTCCCCTAGAAACGTAAGTCGAATTTGTATTGAAAGTGGTTTTATTACTTTAATGTTGTTCAGTTGTTGCTGAACATATCTTTTCCGAACCCTGTACCGTACCGTACCTACATCTAAATGAATGGAATAAATATAAATGTATAAGATTACAAAGTTATTGATGCAGTTAATTTATCTAGAAAACTGGACCGAATTTACATAATATTAGATTTTTCCCTTGATGTAAGTACTACACAAACAATAATTGTATTCTAAATTTGAAACTTCTATGTCGGCTAGAAGTGCCTTAAACTTTTGATGATCGGTCAGTAAGTCAGTGAAAAATATTTCAAAAATTTGACAAGTTATAATTCTTAAACTACTGGTTCAAATTTAAATATATGTTTGTGGTAGTATCTGAAAATTCAGGTTTCTTGTTTTATCCACGACCAAATTATAGGTTGTCGAAATTGGCCTGAATGGCTTCGAAAAAAGGATGGTGCGGTCGTGCCGCTTTTTTGCTGGACTTGGCGACGGTAGCGCCCCACTACCGTGCCCCCAGATAAAATATTTACATTCGGTTTTCCTCGTCAATTAGTCGTCTCAGGGATCTATTATTAGTTTTATGTACACTCGACAACACTAATTATTTTTTTTACATTTAGGAGGCAACACATCGACTTTAATTAATTTGAATAAAACAACATTATTTTTTATTGCAAATAATTTATTTTGTATGTGTTATTATGTCTAATTAGTAAGCAAGTTAAACATGAAAAAATTTGATGAAAATTGGAAAAAAATATCGTGGGTGCAATCATTTAATACAGACACGTTTAACATTCACAATCTGAAGCTCTTTAAATTTAATTAGACCAAAACGAGTGGTGAAGTGAATCAACATGTTAAATGGAAAGAAATTATGACAATTCCAACAGCTTAACAATAACATCACTTCACCGTCTCCTTTAGACTTTCGATATTCCTAGTAATGGACAAAACAGCAAATTGCGACAACGTGTGTACCTATTCAGTTATTACTAAATTTGCTTTTGTTCACATTGCTTAACAATTATGAATGTTATGTCTCTATATAAATAAGGTTTACAATTACTAAATAAAATAAATTCAAATGATTCACCATGTTTCCACTAACTTCTACACGATAATATTTTATCCTTATCCAACTTATCTAATGTTTTATTGTCGCTTAAATTACAACATTGTTTTCAAAATTGAGATCAACCTAACAGATTGTAATTGGTTTTGTTTTATCGATGAGCTATTATAGATTTGTAATTGTTATGTTCAGCGCTGACTTGCTGCAACGTAAACCAGCAGAATGAAGGTAATATCACAGATTGCAGCATAGGCGCGCGTTGCGTTCGGGCACAATGTCGTGGTGGCTAGTTGATATATTTGACTGTACAAAACCTTGTTTTAAAGCCCGAGTTAAAAAGATTATAAATAATAAAAACGACAATTAAGCAACTGGGTCCTGTGTACCGTTAAGCATTTGCTATGTTTGATTCATTATGTTATGCTTTCATATTATCTTATAACGAATATTAGATTTAGCAAAACCAGTTTTACTATCATTTTACTTGTCAGAAACCATTTTTTTTTTACTATTTATTTTCCGTCCGCATATTAGTCCATTCGCATGGTATACACAATTAATTTTATTTATTTACTAGCGGACCCGACAGACGTTGTCCTGTCTACACGTCTTATTAATTAAAAAAACATTGTCCAGCGGACAAAATTGTGAATCTAAACCATTCTCAGATCCTCTTGAACACACACAAAAAGTTTCATCAAAATCGATCTAGTCGTTTAAGAGGAGTTCAGTGACATACACACTTACAGAAGAATTATATATATAAAGATTTATTACACTATGGAAGACTTACAGCTATATAAAGACTCAACAAAGGAGATATTTCATAGACAAAATAATGGTACAAGAGCTAGCAACGTCGAAAAAACAAGCATTTCAAGAAAGCCAGTTTTTAGATATAGTATGTGTCTCACTCTCCCAGACTATTAGGTTTTTTATTATTATTATGTTTATTGAACTTTAAGCAAATTTGCCAGGCTATGTTAAGCTATGATTTTTTATGACTTAATATGCTTTTTTGTATGATATTAAGTAAGAAAAAACCCAAAATTAATTTATAACAAATACCGATCAAAAACGGAAAAAGATTTCATTTGCTTGGCAGAGAAAAAATTAAAAAACCGCCCAAATGCACTCGCTCATGAAGGGTTCCGTAGCACCAAGTAGATGGCAAAATAAATAAAAGTTTAAAATAACTTGTTCTACATTATGAAAAAACTTAAAAACTAATAATGATATCTCGTTTTTTGTTGAAACTACATAAATTTATTTTGAATTTTCACTCTCTTATTTTAAAAGTTAGAGGGGGGTCCACTTTGGAAGCGCTAACTTTCAAACGATTATTTTGACGAAAAACGGCTTTAGGAACCTTAACAATTTTTTAAAGACCTATCCATAGACACCATCACGGTATAACTGAAAAAAATATTTTTGTAATCCATTAAGTGGCCCCCTTAAATTATTAAATTTTTATTTTTTATTCACGAATAGGACCGACATTAAAAAGCTATGTTATAAAGTTTCGGAAATATAATGAAAATGGTTTGAAAAGTTGAAATTGTCATACTGGTGAACGCAACCAAAGGTAATAGCCCGTATGATGTCTGGGAGAGTGAGACACATACTATATCTAAAAACTGGCCTTCTTGAAATGCTCTCTCAAAAACGTTGCCAGCTCTTACTTAATTACAAGTCCTGACTTATAGATATAGAATAGAAATTAGAGGTTATGTGAACACACGCATTTTTTTTTATATAATATCTTTGAGCACACACATAAGTAATGTGCTATCTTTTAACAAAGACAGTTTTACACACAAAGCTTTAAAAAGATCAACAAATATTTACTAAGTTTACGGTAAAATATAAAAAAATATAATTACGAAAAAAGGAGTAAAACACAGTTCGCAGGCTATTTGAAAAATTTGAGGCTCAAACTTTAAAAAGGGAAACCTTTAGGTTACTAGACTTACTTTTTTATCTTCACTCCTTTTATCCCCGAAGGGGTATGCAGAGGTGCACATTACGGCACGTAATGCCACTACAATATACACCCACTTTTCACAATTTATGCTTTAAGCCCCATGTGTTAGGTGGTCAGCCTATTGCCATATACTGGGCACATTTCCAGACTCCGTGCTACTACTGAGAAATTTTCGAAAAACTGAAAAAGCCCAGCAATACCGTATCCCGGGAATCGAACCCGAGACCAATTGCCTGGCAGTCGCAGTTGCAACCACTCGGCCATTGTAGTCTTACTAATTGGTTTACATTTGTCTGTAACGTATTGTAAGTAACGTCGTTGATGTTCTAAATAAATAAAATTCACAGTAAATACGTATAGGTGCATTTATTTTGTCAAAAACAAAAAGATTTTAGGTACTTATTATTAGTTACAGGTAATTATATTATTTTTTTCCTTATTTTGACACAATTTCAGCGACATTTCTGATGACTAAAGTCAAAACAGGATAAAATTATATTGTGTTATTTCCTTTTATGCATCTGAAAATAATCATTAAGCCCACCCTCGTACAATAAAGTTGCAAAAAGTTAAATAAATAAATATAAAATAAAATTAAGGAAATATTGTTTACATTACTCTGGCATTAGCAGCTGACATGACGTTGACTTTCGTGTCTTCTGTCACTCCCTCGCGTCTTACCTCTGAACACTTTCCGTAAAGAAGTCTTTACTTCTCCTTTTCCAAACTCTTTCCTCTTTTCTGGCTCTCTTGGTGAATACTTGAGCCTGATGAATGATTCACTGCCTAAACTTATCTATCTGTTTCACTTGTAAGGGACGTTTTCCCTCCTCTTAGGTAGGAACTGCAGGCTCTATGACTTGCGGCTTGACAACTAAAATTTTACTTGCGTGTGGCTTCCTTTTTTCTTCGACCCTGGTTGGGGTAACATGAAAATATATTTATTATTGAACGTCAATGGAATTTTACAACGGCCTCAACAACGCCGACGTGAGAAAAGACAAAAGACTTGCGTTGTTTTTCGTTTTGTACTACAGATTTTAAATTTCATGAGACATGTAAACACAGCCATTTTTCACTATACCCCCTATAAGTCCTCATATGAAGGAAAGTTATTAATCTTATCAGACGAATTAACAAAAAACACCAATCTATTTAATTCATAAATAACTTTTTGTAATCCACAACTGTACCTAAAGATAACATGGTAACTGTAACATGGTAGCAATGGTGAAATTATGTTTGTATTTTTGTAGGTGTTTACATAAACTTTTGTAATTATTTTCCAAGTTTAAGCTTCTAATTTATTGTTTATTTCACTTTTTATTTGATGGTGGTTGTAATATTTTATAATTTTTTGACAACTTGAACATTTTGTTGGTATTTTTAAATTTCACTGAACTTCAATATGTGACGAAATTTTAATATACGTATTTATATTAATGCCGATATGTATTATATGAAAAGCAGGTTGCTTGTTTATTACATGTGATTATATTTCTTTCAGAAAATATTTTATGATGTTATTTGTTTATCCGTAAGATATTCACTGATACGTACATAGTAGGCTTTATTAATTATTTATCCTTGACTTTAGGGTGGGCACTTCGTGTCGCTAAGTACATACTTCCCAATATTTTGTTGGGTAAAATTAAAAGAACGATTTTTTGGGCTATTTGAGTGTAATTTTGGATGTAGGTTGCTTAAAAATACCATATTACCAGTGACCTATTTGTGTGTCTGTCTCCGAGCTTTAGAAGGTAAGTATCTTACGAATTTACACGTAAATGCTGGTAATAAGTATTTTATGTTTTTGGAAATAATTTACGAACCCTGTTTGTTTATGTTTGTAAGTATTCGGAAGTTTTTTTGTTGTATGAAGAGTGATGGTGCGTCAGTGCTGTTACCCCACATTTGAAAAAATTCGTCAGCTAAGTCCCGGAGTGCAATCATAATAAGCACAATGCAGATATGGTCTGATTTTTAATGTCATTTATTTATTAAAACTCGAAGATAACTTTGGAAAAAACTTAGATCACTAATTTAATAAGAAAAATTTGATAAAAACAGAAACATTAAATTTCAGATTCTGTATATTAGAGAATTAGAGACGAAAGAAATTAGTGCAAAAAGTTGCACCATTACAACAATTTTAGAAAAAGTTCAAATACATTTTCTACATTTTTAAAAAATTGAATTAGTTTCACATCACCAAGTAGTCCATTTAGCTTTACATTTTAAAAATTTTATTACGATGCATGTTTCGAGTCTATAGAAGCTTAAAAAGTTTGTGGGGTCGCCACCCTTTTCCCTGGCCGCCATCTTGGAAAAAGGATGGCGACCCTTTTTTTGCAACTCGGAAACATCGGTTAAGCTTTTACTAAAATCATAATTTGTAGATTTTCTACAAATATGCATAACTTTTTGCCCTCAAATTAACAATTAAAGAAGTTAATTTAAAAAAGTCGATTTTTTGTTAATAAATTTACTTTTTTATATCTTCACTACATTTTATCCCCGAAGGGGTCAGACCAAGGTGACATTTGGAACTTAATTCCAATAATGTACACCCACTTTTCATTCATTTACGCTTTAAGCCTCCAAGTTTAGGTGTTCGCAAATTGCCATAAATACACTTTGGCACATTTCTTTCAGACTCCGTGCTACTACTGAGAAATTTTAGAAAAACTTTTTAAGTCCCATCAATTATTCACGGATAGGTTAGGGAATCGAACGCGAGACTGATGTGCCTGCAGTGACCGCAGTTCTCCGCCCTCTAACTCGACTAATTTTGTTTAGCCTATAAAAAAAAATTAGACAAACTATTGTAAGAATTTTGTATTCTACAATGGTTTCTAATGATTACAAATACCAGTAAATACGTATTAAAATGCATTTATTTTTCAAAAAACAAAAAACGATTTTATTTACTTTCCCTTATTAGTTACAGATATTATATGGTTTTGAGACAAGTTTTTCGTTATTATGACACAATTTCAGAGACATTTCTGATGACTAAATTCAAAACAGGACTAAAAATTAATTGCTGTTATTTCCTAATTTATGCATCTGAAAATAAGTCATTAAGCCCACCCTCGTACAATAAAGTTGGCAAAAATTTAAATAAATAAATAAAAGAAAAATTAAGGAAACATTGTTTACATTACTTCTGGCATTAGCAGCTGAATGACGTTGACTTTCGTGTCTTCTGTCACTCCCTCGCGTCTTACCTTTGAACACTTTCCGAGATATAAAGAAGTCTTTACTTCCCTTTTCCAAACTCGGCCTCTTTTCAAGGGTGGGCACTCTTGGTGAATACTTGACCCCCCCAACTGATGAATGATTCACTGCCTAAACTTATCTATCTATCATTTCAATTGTAAACGTTATTCAGCTTCGCTCTTAGGTAGGAAAACATGGGCGTCCGCCTGTATGTGACTTGCGGCTTGTAAACTAAAATTTTACTTGCGTGTGGCTTCATCTAAGGGTTTCTTCGACCCTGGATGGGGTAACATGAAAATATGATTTATTATTGAACCCACCGAAATGATACAACGGCCTCACAGAAAGCCGACGTGAGAAAAGGCTTGCGTTGTTTTTCGTTTTGTGAGTGAGATTTTAAATATCAGATACATAAACCAAAAGTTACTAAGATTGAATTTACTGATGAAATTTATAATTAAGTTGATATTTACTTAACAATTTAAAATAAAACGTTTATATACATAACTTTAAAGAACTCTAATTACACTTTTATTAGCATTCCTTCACTTATTTCATTTATTGAGATATTAACTCCTAGCTATTGTTAATTTATATAATTGTACATACTTCCTATAATACTTATTTTAAAATGAAAAGAACTTCCTTCCAGTCGGGTGTCCCACATGTGACACGTCACCTCTTTATCTCGGTATTTAAATTGCTTTAAAATAATATTTCGACCAAAAGTCATCGTTAAATTTTGTGTTGTCCCGACTACTTACGTATAACTAGTGCTTACAAAGAAAATCTTGTCCAAAAACCAAAGTCTTGTCAATAGTACCTAGTCCATTGTTAAATGTTATAATTTAAGGACCGAGTATTGTAGTTATTTTGAGGACACAGTTTTACCTTTGGGACATGTGCAGGGGTCAATAGAAGCTGAACACCAAGTTTGTGGGGTCGCCACCCTGTTTCCCGGCTGCCATCTAGTGACCAGTTTATCATGGTCTCGCTTTTTATGATCTTTCCGTAGATTTAACAGCCAATTTATACTCGTGTAACCATGACAACACTTATGTACTATTTACAGAGACAATGTATGACTACGAATAGACTACGACACAAATTGTGTGATATTTCAAGAAGCAAGACGACCAAATGAAATTCGTAACTTTTCAGGAATCACACTTTATTTTTACAGAACAACAATCCGTCCCATTGACAAAGTTCAAATTATCATTTCTCGCCATTTTTAAAAATACGTTCATTTTTAAACATTCGCCATTAATAAACGACGTTCCATTTCAGCCTACAATTATTTTAAAACAATTAATATATACAAACACACAACGTCACGCCTTTTTATCCCCGAAGGGGTAGACAGAGGTGCATTACAGCGTGTTGTGCCACAATACAATGTATACCCGCTTTTCACCAAATCCATGTAATACTTTGCCCGACTCGGGAATCGGACCTGAGACCCATAGTCCGGCAGTCGCACTTGCGTCCACTCGACTATCGAGGCAGTCACAATTTATATAATCTACGAAATGGAAAAATACCTACACATTCTTATATTTAAATAACTTTAAAATATTATTAAGTGATAACCTACTTCTTAGTTATAAGTATAAAAAATTAAATATATAAGACGTTGTACAATGACGTCACAGTACAACGTTAATTTTGTATGAGAAATTCAAGTCATCAAAACCTTAGATGCATATAATTTGGTCAGTTTTGATTGTAAGACAAAACTAAGTATACAGATTAATTCGTTACATCGAGTGCTTCATAGTTACATACATGTCTAAAAATGTTAACATTCTCCATGATGAAAGAAAAATTTAATATATTTATTATTGTTTTATCCCTATGTACCCAATAATTAAATACTATCCTTTTATATTATAAACTCACAAACCCGGCGAACTCCGTTTCCACCAATGATTTTCTAGTAAAAATCAATTCTTGAATCATAAAACAATAAGTCAGTCACAGATAATAGAATTATAAAATCTTAAATTCGAGGAATACATCAGATTCTTAATCGACTTTTGTCACCATTATCTCGAGATTGGCTGAACCAATTTTGATGTGGTTTCGGAAATGTATTTTAACACTCAGGCGCAGGTAAAGTATATAAAAATGGTGGTCAAAGTCGGTTAAACGTAGTTTACTAATTACGAAACTATTTCCCACTGCGACATCTTCTAACATGATCATAAGCTACATTATAAATTTTGCTCGATCGCTGTTGAGGTTCACTTGGTTTTGGCTTGCATTGCAAATAATTTACTTCCTCGTAGTGATGGTGATTGGGGTCAGAACAGTCTGGACTTTTCGGAACGTCATTATTTGGTTGTATAGTGGAATTTTCAATGGAACATGAGTCGTACATCGATTCAGGTATTGGAGTCATTTCATTGTCTTCTTTAACACGATTGCAAGGTGCCTGTAAACATAAAAATATGCATAAAAATATGTTTTATGTTAAACAGTTTTAACAATGGCACTCATTTATAGAGGCAGTTGTAATTTGGATTTTTTTGTTTAGTTAAAAAATATAAATGGCACGTTTAATAACTAGTTCAGCAGTTAAAACTAAACAGTAAAGTATACAAAAATGAGTAATAAAAAATAATGAAATGGATCAGTGAATATTAACCAGAAAAATAATTAAATGGGCGGTAAAAATTATTAAGCGAGCGGTTACGTGCGGGCAGTAATAAATCGGAATTTGTCGGTAAGAAATCTCATTCTAAGCAATTCTTTAAACAATGAGGTAGTAAAATGAAAAAGAAATAACAGCAGGCAGGGTTTCTGTCATGACTCCGGCGCTGCGGGCCTCCGGCAGCCCCACGCGTGCTAATCGTCGCAGACGGATTTCGCTCACCACCGCTAGCAGCCTCCTACTCATTAGCCCCCGAGCCGCATCGTACATATGCGCCTCTACGCGATTTAAAATTACACTCTAGGGGTGGGACAAACAAGACTACGTGTTGTCGGTTTTGTAGCAAATCGGTTCTGTCACTAACTTTTGTTGCACAGCATACTAAATTTTTAACAAAAGTTATTATTAATTAATTGTTCCAGAAACTATAGCAAATTACTTTGGTCAGGCATTACAAGTTCACCGCCACCATTTCCTACATAAGTCACCATAAGTAACATATCACCGCTCGCTATAATCTGCCGAACTATAACGCTCATTCCGTCACTTTTACCGCTCATTCGATTATTGAACGGCTTAATTACTTTTAGAATTGACATTGTATGATAAAATAACCCAACTATGAGTGACACACGACGCGGCGATTGTCGCACTGCTACGTGTGTCGCGTAATGCTGCTCATGAATATGAGCCTCTAGCATGGCTTGAAACTAGTCGAGTTCCTCATCAAAACAATACGTGAGTAAGCCGATAACATAATAATTAATAACCCAACTAATTCATTTTTTTATTACTGTCCATGTTTTACTGTCGCAATAATAATTAATCAACCGCCATTGGAAATAAAACAGGTTTGCTTAGCAAAATAAGATGTGTGTTACCTGTGATGCTTTTTCGTATTTAGGATCATTATTTTCTGGAAGAACATAAATTCCCCTGTTTGGGTCGTTTTGGAACATTTTGTTACCGTAAAATGGCTCCGATGTAGGAACCTGAATATAAACAAAAAATCTAAATTATTAGACAGAAATAGCTTGATACTCTGTGTATACTAGGTTCCGCTGAATATTCAATGACTCACGACTTGGTATCTGATTACTAACTATTAGCAGAGCCGTATTATTGTTGTTAAGGCCAACTAGGCAAGTGCCTAGGGCGCCAGATTACAGACAGACAGACAGACAGGGCGCCGCAGACATTCGTACCCAACTGCACATGGAGTGGTGTCGGCGCCAAAGAATGTTAAGACGCTTGATGGTAAGTGATGATGCGGCCTACAATGGGGCACGTCTGCCCATAAGCAACCTATTCACTCGGGCTTTGAATATACCCAGATTATAGCCATCAGGAAACACAGACTCCGGCAAAGAATTTCACTCCCTAGCAGTTCGCACAAGGAAGTTTGAAGCCAACGCTTCGTGCGAATGGCTGACCATGAAGCGGTGGCAAACAGGTTCGCTTTCTCTACTGCGGTGTGAGCCAGCGTCCTGTGAGGCCCCAAGAGAGGTCGAAGTGAGGGGCGGCAGAAGTTCGATTCAACCGTCTTGGCCAGGGATCAAAACGCTTTACTACCCGCTGGGTAAGAAACCAGTTTGTTCCCTATTCGGCCAATGTGGTTGAACCAGACCGGTTGAAGGCTCTCTTCTTCTGAAGAGTGTCGCCAGCCTTACGGCGCCTGGCATCCGCCCATGCCAAGTATGCCGCATGCTTTCACTCCTCAACACGTCTACAGTCGGCATCGAACTGTTACGGAGCGGGTCGGACGATGGTTTTTAAAAAGTAAGGTATATTGAGTAATTGACACACGTTTTACAAGTTACCATGCCCGACGGAAGTCCAATCCAATCTGCCCGAAATACGATTACAATTGCTTATGACAACAGCAGCGGTTTCCTATTGTATTGACGTCAATGCAATGGAAAACTCAGCAATTTTATTTTATATTCTAGGTAATAGTTATTCCGATATAACAGTACCTATAATATGCACCTCTGTGTATCCCTTCGGAAATAAAAAGAAAGATAACATACCTCACTATTGCTAGTATTTTTTGGTCTTTGCGTTCGTTTACGCCAGTAGACTATGCCCACAACAGTGATCGTTAATACAAGACTAGAGATACATCCAAATATGATGACTAGGTTCGACGTATCTGAAAAAGAATATTAATATTAATAATATTCAAAAGATTTTGAGTTTATCAATTAAATTGTAATACATAGTGATGATTTACAAGTGAACAAGTGAAAAGGACATTACTCCCAGCAGTGTTCCTAGTGACCAATTGTTCAGTACTGCAAATATATGCGGACAGACTATCTTACATAAATAAATAACTTTTATTGCCGTCTTTACATCAGGTTCTCTATGAGACAGACAATATAAACCTGTAGTATTGAAGTTTTGAAATAATTCTAATATTGATTGTAGCTTGTAGACAACATTGAAGAAAAATAATTACTGAGAGTTGAGAGATCATATTCCTTTGGCTTCGGCCAAAAATAGACCTTCAGGTCGGACACTCCCTATGTGTTATTCCAGACCATAATCTACCCCTGTCCCAAATTTTATTCTAATCCCTTCAGCCGTTTCGATGTAATTGAGTAACAAACATACACACAAACAATCTCATTGATAAACTTTCGCATTTATAATAACTTTACTAAGACAACTTACGTGTTTCCTGGTTTGCAATAGTAGTAGTAGGATCAGGTTCAAATGTTAAATCTGGGGACACGGCAGTGCCCCCGCCAAGTCGAGGAGAAACATCTTTATTTACAAATATTACTTCAATCTGATACATTATTTCATCACGTTTTAAAGACTGTACGTCGTTCACCTGATCTCTTAAATAGCATATAACTGGAGGGTTCGTAGAACTATATTTCAATGTAACTATTTTGGAAATCATATTTTCATCAGTTGTATCTGCAAATAAACAAACATTAGGAAGGATTAATTCAGGAAGAGTTAATTAATTATTGCCATTTCCTCCAATCACCACTAAATTGTCGGTTGACTTATTTATTTATTTATTTAAGGGTCTCCAACAAGGAATACACATTGAAAACACGAATAACAATACAACCAATATTAAAACTATGTGCTTCCTCAATTATAGGAGGCCACATCATGCAAAAAAAATATATAAAAACATACACAATATCGAAAACTAAAAAAATACAACATAGAAAAGTACTTTCATAGAACAATTAGTAAGGTGAAATATGGCACATCAAAAAAAAAAAACATAATCGGACAAATGCAATCACAGTCAAAATAATATCAGAAAAATAATCAACTTAAACAAATAACAATATCTGAAATCACAATAATAATATAATGATCCAAAAAATAACCAAATAAATAATCAAACACATATAGGCAAATAATCAATTAAAAATAATCACACCCGATGCACATTAACAGTTACATATTTGTGATAATTTTCGATGCGTCAACAATCGAAACTACCTGCAATTATTTTTTTAAACTTTCGGAGAGAGTTGTGGAAGATATCGATATCATCACACGATTCTGACATTCTGTTATATTGCAAAGTAAGTCTAGCTATTGGTGAATGTTTACCCAAATTAGTTCGAACTCTCGGCATATGCAGTAATGGCTTGGCTTTGCGTGGGACCCTGTTAGGTATATGAAATTTTATTTTACTTAATAGTTCCGGACACTCGATATGGCCATTCAGCAGTTTATAGATACTTAAACTTACTTAGGTGACGTAACACCAACAACCAACTTATGTTTTTTATGATATGAACCGGTAAACGAGCTCATAGATCGCCGCCGCCTATAGACATCCGAAACACCAGAGGCATTACAAATGCGTTACCGGCGTTTCGGGGGTTAGGAATTTGAGGGTTGTTGGGGAACTGGGTATTGGAAAGGGGGGTAATTGGGCCTCCGGTAGCCGCACTCACACAATGCAAGCGTTGCAAGCGTATCGCTCCGGTCGCGCCGACCCATTCGCGGCAAAGTATGGCTGGAGAGCCACCATTGTACTGTCTCATTACTTACGATTATTTTGGAAGTGCATGTACACCACGTCAAGTTGTCGCTGGCCTACAGAACATTTTATTTCCAAATCTTCGTCAACATCGACCTTGTAGTAGATAACCTGCAAAGTGTCATTGGATACTTCCAACACGGTCCGGTTTGCTGGTAACACCATTTCCATTATTTTAGAATCTGAAAATATTTACACAAACAATATTAAACGCTTAAAGGAAAACACTGTATTCTGGCGACAGGGTACAATTTAATTTCGATTCGTTTACTTACCATTCAGTAATTTATCGTCAGATTTAATCATTATATCACAAGCCTGTGCGACATACCCATTTCGTCTATTGTCTGCGGAACATCTGAAATTTGGAGTTTTATTTGGTGACGGAGTAAAATGTATGTTAATTTTTTGTTCGGGTGTTAATTCTGAAACAAGTAAAGATTAAAACATACTTATTAATATCTTGTCCGAGAATCGTGTGAATGAGAAGAACTAGACGGCCGAAAAGCCAGCAACGCACTCATAACTCCTCCGTTGTTGCGGGTGTGCATGAGCGATGCCGGTTACTTGCCATCTGCTCGTTAGCCGTTAGCGTTGTGATCTAAGCCTAAAACTGAAATAAATCTCTAAAATCTTACCATTTTGATAATATCTGATACCCCTAAACGCTTTATTCAAAATAAGTAGTTTGTAATTTGGAGAGGTTTCACAAATGACATCTATTCTACTATTGCTCTTGTGTACGTAGGTTAATGTGTATTGATTGTTGATTATGTTATTAAGTTGTGGTCGCATTAGTATTCCATTTATTGTAATATTCAATGGATCATCTGTAAAATGAAAAGTTTTAATGAAGATAGAATATCAGCAATTAATGAATGCATTAATGAATGAATGAATCTGATTTAATAACTAGGTGAAAATTATCACAGAACTTAAAAGAAGTGCCTGTTTTCATAAACCACTCCTAAATTTTAAGGATTCCCTAAGCTAAAATTTGTCATTCTTAACGAGATTTTGGTGTTCACTAACCTATAAGTTACCCCTAATGATTCAAATTTAGTTAGTTTAGGTGCATCTCGAGAAGTACTCTTAGTTTAGATAATGGGTAGTTGGTGGAAACAGATTAGATTGTTTAATAAAATTACAAATCAAGTATGGACATCTCACCCGATGTTTCAATGAATCTTAGTCTTACTGAGGTATAATCTGACTGATTTTTGAGTGTGAACAAATAGTATTTGCCACCATGCAATGAAGTCAACGTCGTTTTAATACCAAGCCTTCTGCTTGATTGTAAATCCGGATCTGTAATACATAATATAAATTGTGTTATTTTACAGCTAGGACATCACAAAATCAATTTGTGACGACTTGTGGTAATTTTACAAACTTACGGATTCGTTTCGTAAGATTCTAAACGGATCGAAAAATCGTAAAATAAGTTGCACTTTACGCCCCTTTGAAAACTTCCGCAAATAACATAATGCTCTCTGATTGGTTGATGTTGACACTTGCTGTCTAAATGGACAATGTTGATATTGGCAATGCTTGTGTCACTCAAAACTTACCTGAAATGGTTTAGAATCTACAACATAATAATTATGCAAATTCAGTAAGAGCTACAGCTCTAACCTTTTTGTGGTGGCACCGAGCGTCCGGCGCCCTGTCTATACAGGTACTTGCCGAAGCACCCGTGCCCCGATAGCACCTGCGTCACCCTGAACGACAGGGAGCCGTGCTTCCTCCCGAGCCAGTCGTCGAGTACTGGCCGAATCGCCTCGACGGTAGCGAGGCCGGCGCTAGGGTGCGGTTTGCGCAGAATGGCGAGAGTGTTGGCCGTCGGGTCCATTGCCCAAACAGAGGCCAAGCCATGGATCGCACGATTCCTACGTACAGCTCTAACCTAATCTAACCCATCCGCAACGAGATGCTGCAAGTACTTTTTACATACACCCTAAGCTATCAAGGAGAGGAAGGATAAGGAACAGGTGGCTTATACAACCAATCAGAGCGCGTTCTTGCGTATGCTTACTATTTTATGCGATATTGGTGTGAAAATTTGTGCGTAAAATTATCCAATCTATCTCTCGTTTAGAATTCTACAAAAGTTTATTTTCTTAGGAAATTGTATAAATTAGCGGTTCTTGTTATTTTTACGTGACATTAGATAGTGATAATTGTATTAAAATAACATTAAATTTGTACACCTCTACTTATTTCAGGTAAACGTAACTTACGGGTTACTTTGCCAACATTAGGACTTTGCATGCTAATTGTATCATGCTCATTGTAGTTTTCAGTCACGCAAGTAATGTTTACTTTGTCTCCAACTTTATAATGGTAGATGGCAGTAAAGTCGGCTTCTTCATCCGACAGTTGTGTTTGTTTTAGTGCCATCTGCATATTGTTAACGAGGATGACCATAGGAGCCTCTGTAACAAGTCAAATCAATTATTTGAATAACATCAAAACGGCTATTTGATTGTGACATTTTTATGTAATAAGCCGACAAACGATCAGACGGATCACGTGATGGTGAGCAATCAGCGCCGCACCGATTGCTACCGAAACACCAGACAGAGTTTCAAGTGCGTTGCCGACCTTTTTGCGGGTCAGGAATTTGTGGTTTGATAACTCGGGGGTTCCGAGACACCGGGAACCACACCGGTTTTCCATGAAGCTGTGGTGTCACTCCAGTCGAGCCGGCCCTTTCGCACTGGAGCATAATCCTCCCACACTCAATCTCCGATAATTTCTTACATGACCCACAGCGTATATGTCTCTAGTGTTGATCCATACATCCTCACAAGCTTTCGCATTTATAGTTACTTATTTTGCTTCATGTCCAACCCCGAAGTAGGAAAGCCATGTTTCAGTACGAATACTACCACTAATCATACCACGGAGGAAACCGCCTTGAAACAACGCTTGCGTTATATCGGCTGCATATGTTAAGACCAAATCTTCCCCTAACTCCAACTCTCAAATGCTCATACCAAAAATGGACAACGCACTTGTAACTCCTCTGGTGTCTAAGAACGGTGTCAATTGCTTACCATCAGGTGATCTGTCAGCTTGTTTGTCGGGCTTTCCGAAAATAAAATAGCCACACTTCTATATTATTATTTTATATATATTTTATTATATGTCTAACTAAATCGACAAGCTAAGTACGTACGGTAATGTAAACTAAACGTATATACAAAATAAACACATACACATTACACACATACATTGAAAGTTAAATAAATGCTCGTAAAAAAACTTTAAATACTTACTCTCTCGTCGAACGTGGATATTCATGGTACAAATAGTTCTTGCATAAGTGTCCTCTCCTTTGGTATACAATATTTCATGAAATAATATATTTAGGTCATTCTTCAAAGAAGTAATACTACACTCCCATACCGTTCCCATTTCTTTCTTCGCTTTATACTGTCGAAAAAATATAAACACATAATAATGTCGACGAATGCTACTAGCGAAATCATAAGAAGACAGACGATTTTGTTTGATAAGAAATCCTCGCTGATTGTCAACATGATGATGACAAGTCGAGTGCTAAGTGTTGTCTAGTACATACGAGGTTATTCGGTATGCTTTGAGTATACTAGAAGAAATTAGAGCAAGTCCAAACAAATTGATCGAAACGGAGTTTCGTTGAAAAATATTTATTTGTGCCGAATGTAAGAAATTATGTGCTATATGATGTACCGTTTTAGAATCTTTAATAATAAATGCGCCAATACAGTAATTTCAGTACAGTCAATTAAAGTAAGGTGACATTTTTATTCAGAGAGTACTAAAGCAGGTTACGATAACGTTTTAAAATAACATAATTTATCAAGACAAACTAAACGGGGCGCGGTGGCTGGGTTGGCTCAAAATGATATCCCGCACCAATCTTACTGAAGCACTATTCAGGATAACTTGTATGTTTGAGTAAACACCTAGACAAGAAATTAAAAGTAAAATACCGTTTTAGAATCTTTAATAATAAATGCGCCAGAGAACATTTACTCGGTTCGACTTAAAATAACATAATTTTCCAAACTAAAGCAGTTGGCTCAAAATGTATCATTCCATATTACTGAAGCACTATTTCAGGATAACGTTTGCAAAAATACAGACGAAAAAATAAAGATTTATAGCAACAAGAGTCAAAAGATTGGCACAGGATGTACTTTTTCGTGGATAGCACATAAGTCACTGTAATTTAAAAACACTGTGAGACTCAGATTTTTTTATATTTTTCTGATAACAGTTTGAACTTTGCCGATCATCTGGTGCCATTTGACCGTCGACTTCAGGGACACCCTGTATACGAGTAGTAAATTATATTTTAGGATGCAAGTGTTTCCTTCCTTGGGACTCCAAATAAACAAAATAAATAAAAATAGATCTACATTCCGGCTACTAAGATATGTTGCAAAACAAATATTATAATTTTTACTTACAATCGATTCATTCCTGTAAAAATTCTGGCTTTCAGTTCCAAAAGAATAATCAGTGTATTTACTATAACATCTGCAAAAAAAAACATCATAAAACAATCATCGTAAATGATATTAGTTATACTACACAGTACTGATACCAGTTCTCTATGCGAGCTTTGCTCCGTGCTTGGACTATCTACTTGTCTGGCTTAGCAAACGGAGCTGCTTCTGCACTAGTCCTTACAGATCTATCTTCAAACAGTACAAAACCTACCTTTATATTCTGTGTAAATAAATACAATGTGACAACAATGTTTCACAAAATATTGATCGCCTAAGAAGATATTCCATTCGCTCACGAATGGGCCGGCTCGACCGGAGTGATACCACGGCCAGAGTTGTGAAATTTCTTCAATGTTGTGGTTCGCCGTGTGAGCGAGAGTACTGGAGGCCTCATCGTCATCATCACAATCGACGTCCATGGATGGATTAAATAGATTTTCAATTTACATAGTCTGTTTGTCAACTTAACGCCTATCACCACCCAATATTATGACTATTATCAAAAGCATATAGAGTGTAAATAGAGTAGAATGTAAAACAAGTAATTATTACCTTGCATCAGTAATTACTTTGTCGTAGTTCGTCATAATTATGATATTCTCTCCTTCCCTAACTGTATAGCTTTTCATATCTTGTATGTCATGATCGCACATCGGCCTCAGCTTTCCAAGTACTTCATATATTTCAATTTTAAACGTAATATAAACACCAACTGTAAAGAACTCAGAATAATATAATTATAATGTACTGGCTACTCGCGCCGGGTAAGGGCGCGTTCACATAATTATAACGTCCGTTTTACAGGTCCGTTTAAACGTGTGTGTTATTAGCGTATGTAGTTGTATGAGCCAGTACACATACAATACAGTATTCCGTATCCAATCAAAATTCGATTCGACAAAATAACAGCAATCCGTTTTACGGGTCCGTTAAAACGTATGTGTTATTAGCGTATGTAGTTGTATGAGCCAGTACACACATAATACAGTATAGCGGATCCAGTATACTGATCGGTTTATCGGATCGGAAATTGGCAGAGACGTTATGTACAGCAACTCGCGGGCGTGGTTGCAGAATATGAAACATCACATGACACGACACGCAAGTGTTCGCGT
The DNA here is from genome assembly GCF_023101765.2 of Spodoptera frugiperda. Lineage (NCBI taxonomy): Eukaryota > Metazoa > Arthropoda > Insecta > Lepidoptera > Noctuidae > Spodoptera > Spodoptera frugiperda. The sequence continues at coordinate 5,039,085 of NC_064232.1, forward strand.
ACACAGCGCAAGTGCGGTGTAAAGGACATATGTATATCATTTAAACGTCACCGCTCCACCAAGCAACCTTGTCATTTAAATTTGAACATTAAATCTTATGTCGTATGTTATATTTCATAATGTCAATACAATAGGACTATGAGCACACGGGCCGCGCGCTTGCAGCGCGCTTACAGCCTTTTTATATTGTCTCCAAGTTAATAAAACGCCGTGACGTGTACTCATCATTTCGTGGGTCATCTTATTAGCCATAAGATACTTAATATTTATACATATTATGTTCACCACAAACTAGAATGCAACAGAACTTCATCAAAATCGTTCGAGCCAATCGCGAGATGGGTGCAGACCAACATACAGACATGCATATATGTAGATGCAGGCCACACTGAGAATAAAATTTAAAAAGATAATATTAACTTACCTGTAGTATCACATTGTAATATTGATATTATGAAAAAAATCAATACTTTTACACTATTATTAATTTTATACCTCATACTGGCATTACACGTCAACGATTAATGAGGGAAGGATATAAATTACTTAGCTACAGCAGACACCGTAATTAACAAATATGGTAACAGGACAAATTGTTACAAAATATTTAGATTCTGTTTTCCTCGTAAATTGGTCATCATAATTAAGGATTTATTAATATTTTTATGTTTCACTGATTTATTTTTGACATTAGCTTCCTCCCGCGACTCTGTCCGCGCGGATGTCGGTCTTCGCGTGTATGTTTTATTTCTCTGACAATGACATATTATAAATATCTATTAGACCCAAATACGGCTAGGCCCATAATCATTAAGGAGATCCCTCTATTGAGCTACTGCTGTTGAGCTCGCGTTCTGTAGTAAGTATTTTTAGGGTTCTGTAGTCAAATGGCAAAAAAACGGAACCCTTATAGATTCGTCATGTCTGTCTGTCTGTCCGTCCGTCCGTTCGTCCGTATGTCACAGCCATTTATTTCCGAAACTGTTAGACCTACATAGTTGAAACTTTGTAGGTTGATGTATTCCGGTAAACACTATTCGAATTTTGAATAAAAAATAATATTTTTTTGAAAAAAAAAACACCTAACCTATCCGTGACGGTTGTCTATGGAAAGGATTTAAAAAAGATATTTCGTCCAAATCAATCGTTTGAAAGTTAGACGCTTCCAAAGTGGAAAAAAGTATCCCCCTCCCCCTCTAACCTTTAAAATAAGAGAATGAGAAAGCTCAAGCAAATATATGCTGTAGATTTCATTAGAAACTTACAACGAAAATTGGTTTGAACCAGATATCATTATTAGTTTTTAAGAAATAATACATTTTCAAAAAACGCAAATATAAGTTTGTCGTTCTGTCTAATATTTTAAGGTTGTCTACATTCAAATAATAATTAGTCATCTACCTAATATGCTTCATAACGGCGGTGCACAGTAAAATACATTTATTTTGTTACATATAACTGTTGTAATTTAAGCGTGCCTCGCTACGAACAGCCTGCGAATAGCTCGCAGCGGGCTCGTGCCTGCGGACTCAATGGATGCCGTATCTCATATGTTACGTGCGACAGTTTAAGATTTTGTGAGTAGAAAATACACAGACAGTTTTTTTACTTATTTATTTTTGCACTTTGACTGAATATTAGTTTTACATTGTTCTCACAGAGTTGAAGCAATCGAAACAATTTAACCAAGAATTGTATTGTAAATCTGACTGAAAAAGAGTAAATGGAGTTTCTTGTTCGTTCGTCTCCATAGGAATCTACACTTTGGAGCAAATAGCTTCACTAGAGGACTGACCGACAGACAGACGTCATTAATATTTGCTTTGACGTTCAAAAGTGCCTTTCTGGTCTATTGGAAATAAATAATTTTGACTTTGACTTTGTAACCTTTTTATTTAGTTAATACAATTAAAAGAGTATGAAATAAATGTTTTATCTCATACAACGACATTTAACGATAAACAAATATTAGGTTTACCTACATTTTAGAATTACCAACAACTCAATAAAAATTAATGAAACAATGTTATAAATTCACGGTACAGGGAAACGATCCTAGAAATACATTCTACAAATATGGTACAAGTTCAATACAAAATTACACACAAACTACTGTAAAACGACGATAAAATCATAATGCCTTTACTCATTTCCCGGTACCAAAACTGTTTTAAAATATTGTCACTATTATTTGACTGAGCCAGGACAATAAGTCAAATAAGTATAATTGATAAGAAACTTCAAAACTCGAAACAATAAAGGGTGTGAGCACATACGAATGTTTAAACGTATTGTTTCATGGTGCCCACGGCTGGTATTTTAAGTTATTTCACTTCAGAGTTATCGGTAACTGGTAAATTACCACACGCATTTCTTCGGTAGTGGCTATCCCCACTACAATTTTTATCTTTGTCAACGTTCTCAAACCAAATCTTATTTGCAAAAGAGTTAGTGCTTAACTAGTCGTTGACACGAACAGTCGTCTGTCGGTGGTCAGTGATTGCTATCAAGTCTGATATATATATCAAGATGTATCACAAAAGTGAAATCGAGATAAAGACAGAACACGTGTTCGCGGTGCCAGCAACGACGAGAGTAGTGGCAGAAGGAAAGATGCTACTTCGCAAAGACAGTGTTGGAGGAATCGAGGAATATCGTAGAAAGTGTCCTAAACAACTACATGGACGACTAAGTTCTAGCTTACATCAAAGCACTGCATGCGTGCATCAGAGGTAAACTCGATTCTGGATACGATCTAAGGATCTATTCTTAAAACAAAAGGCCCTTTTCAGGGCCACAATATGATTCGTCAATAAACATTAGTTTACATGACAGTTTCTATTTAACAGACATAGTCAAAAACGTTACCAACTTGCCTGGGGGATAACTACTTATTCTTAATTCTTCAAAAGAGAAATTCGGTATTTTAGTTTGTTATAAAAGAAATTTTAATGCCTGAGCTACTCTCTAACATTTTCGTAAATTTTGTTTCCCAGAATTATGTATATGTAATTAGGTCCCGTGTATTCTAATACTACCATAAAAGTATGTATAGGAAAAGAGATATATTTTAGATATACATACTATGTATAGGAAAAGAGATATATTTATAAAAACGAAATAACAACTAACTACCGCGGCCGCACTTCATACACGAAGTAACATTATCTGGTATACAGGCAACACATCGACACAACTATCATTTACAGAGTTATACAATATACATGTGTGGGCAATTTAATACTAATGTGTATTAAAAAGTTTGTCCATTACGCACCCCTTGGTACATACTATAATTTTTGTGTCGGTATACGCAAGAATTTTGTAAGTTTTTATAAATAAAAACGAGGGTAGAGATAAAAATAACACTTAATGAACATTAAATAAATCGAACACCGAACGATCGAGCTACACAATTATTCGAGCTACACAATAATATTTAACTAATATTTAATTCTAAATTCCTAATTATTCTATACCTGAAATTCGTTAAGTTTGTGGCGACCATGGAACTTTCAGGTTATTTAATTTAGCCCGTTTATGAAGTAACTACCGACAATTTTTAAAACGTGTTTTCCAAATCACCCAACTTACAAAATAATTGCATTCTTAGTTGTCAATTTATGAGTAACACATAATTCTTGTGCAAAGTTTTTTAAAGTCCACCATGTCTGAATATTTCACAAATTTTATAAAGGCAGAAGTAATTGTTTTGCACAACAATAAATGTCAATCAGTGAAAAGTGTTTTAAATAACATTTTTATTTTTGTATTAACAGAGGAAATCCGTGCAGTTATGGGTGCACAGATTTGCGGAGACTGGTAATGTTGAACATTGCCGACCTGGGCCGAAACCAAAGGCAAATTCCACAGCTCGGCACTACGAAATCGTAGCCAGGCACAAGGCTGATCCGTTTTTATCAACGCGCACTACAGCAACGGCACTCGATGTTTCTATGTAAACAGTAAGGCGGCACCTGCATTCTGCTGGCTTAAAGTGCAGGAAGCCAACCAAAAAACTATTTATCAAAAACTGTATGTACCTTTTGATAAATAAATAAAAGGTATTGCTGTCTACGATGCACCAGGAACAGCGCTTAAATTTTGCCGGAAATTTTATAAATTTTGATTGAGTAAACAATGTGGTGATATTGATCTATGAAAAGACTTTAACAAGCTCATAAAATACAATAATTTGAGGGCCATGTCGTTACTGTCTCACTCGAAGAGACGTCGTGCGTACGTGCGACAGGTCACGTACATCACATGCGAATACTTGGATTATGTAACGCTTGCACCTCTAATAGATGATTTTCCCGAGTTTCCATGGGAACGGGAAAAACGGCAACCGCCAATTTATGCGTACGAAGTCAACTCCAGTGCGAATATTATTTTTGATGCGTACGAAGTCAACTACAGTGCGACTATTCTTTGTGATGTATCAAATAAGTTTAAACTATTACAACCCTAACGCAGAAACAAGTATCCAATACTTAAACAATAGAGGACTCGTGCATTGTTAGCGTGGGACAAAAGACCAAAGTCTTATCAGTACATACTTTGCAAAAAGTAGACAACCAATCAGCGCACGAGTTTGAAGCTGAACAATGCAGGAGACATGTTTCGAGTGGGGGGAGGTGTTAGCAAGTTGATAAGAAACAATACTTGCTATGTCGCCGTGGATACCTATATAAAGGGAAACCTTATTTGCCAAAGAGTTAGTGCTTAACTAGTCGTTGACACGAACAGTCGTCTGTCGGTAGTCAGTGATTGCTATCAAGTCTGATATATATCAAGATGGATCACAAAAGTGAAATCGAGATAAAGACAGAACACGTGTTCGCGGTGCCAGCAACGACGAGAGTAGTCAAGAAGAAAGATGCTACTCGCAACAGTAGTGTTGGAGGAATCGAGGAATATCGTAGAAAGTGTCCTAAACAACTACAGGAAGACTTTCTAGCTTACATCAAAGCAATGCGTGCTCAGAGGTAAACTCGATTCTGGATACGATCTAAGGATCTATTCTTAAAACAAAAGGCCCTTTTCAGGGCCACAATATGATTCGTCAATAAACATTCGTTTACATGACAGTTTCTATTTAACAGACATAGTCAAAAACGTTACCAATTTACCTGGGGGCTAACTACCTATTCTTAATTCTTCGAAAGAGAAATTCGGTATTTTAGTTTGATATAAATTAATTTTAATGCATGAACATGAACTCTCTAACATTATCGTTAAATTTTGTTTCCGAGAATTATGTATATGTAATTAAAATTCCAATACTAGACGAACAGAGTTTTATTTATAAAAACAAAATTGCAACCAAGTACCGCTGCCGTACTTGCGTACATCAGTACAAACTTTTTAACTGATCAATTAGTTACAAAGATTGTTCAACGCTGCGGATTATGCTTGTAGTCCGCTCAGGGATTAAGCCGTAGCGGCTTTAACCGCGTGATAATAATAAAATAGAATACAAACGGCCGCACTTCTCATTTTTATGGCAACCAATTTTTATGAAATTGCCACTCATTCATAGAGTACTCAGTGGTAGGAGTTAAGGTTAAGGCGATTGATAATGATTGCCTTGATAGTTTACGCGCCTTATCACTACCGTCACATGCGAAACGTCGGCGTGCGTACGTGCGATACGTTGTCGTGCGTACGTGCGAAACATCCGTGCGTAAACGTCGTTCGTATATGCGACAGGTCACGTATATCACATAAGACCCGCTACGAACTCGCCACCAGGAACACTCACGTCGCCCCCTTAGTTAAATTACCAATAAATTAAACAAAAGACTAAAGTCTTATCAGTACATACTTAAAAAAAGTAGACAACCAAACACCGCACGCGATTGTAGCTTGACAATACTTAAAGAATGTTTCATGTAGGGAAGGGAAACTTATGGATATTGACAACAACGACTGTAACTTAAGTAGGAACTGAGCCATTCCGACACGGATACTGTAATTCCATAGGTTATCACCATATTCAGTAAGATCTAATGCGAACCCCTTTCAAACCCCTTGCCCGAATTTCTATCTATAACACCCGTCTGGTGACAAGCATTGACAGCCACAATTGACAAAAATATTGTACATAACCCGATGGGATTATGATAGCAAAATATTTACGAAATGTGAAATAATATAAGTTTTTCAGAAATATATGATACCAACGACCCTAATAAAGCTTACAATGCTTTTATTGACACTTTCAAAATATTTTAAGAATTATGTTTCCCAATTATCGTGACCAAACAAAGTATTATTATTACCCCGAAATGGTTATCCCCCGGCGTTGAGCTGTGCAGTAGGAAAAAGATGTCACTTTTGTGGTATCTAAGATTAAACCCTAACGAATGTAATAAATTAAATTACTCAAAACTGTATAAAAAAATATTAATCTCACACAAAAAGCGCAAAATAATCACAAGATTCACGAATCCAAGAACAAGTCGAAAACTAAAACATAAATCAATCAAAATATAATATTCCTAACCAATACATAAATACTAATGACAATACTACAATTACCGACCCAATGGACATGTCTAATGGACACTAGTATCATAGATGGACTCAAACGTTCAGCCGAAACAATGTTGTCGGAGAAAACGATAACGCCATAATAATGGCTAACACAGAAAACGAAGTATCCAGATACTTAAAATGAAGAAGAATCGTGCATTGTCAAGGTTGAGCTGAATCAAAAGACCAAAGTGCTTATCAGTACATACTTTCAGGCAATGGAGACATCCAATCAGCGCACGAGTTAGAAGTAAAACTTCAAGCTTCAGGGGGAACGTGTTAGCAATTCTGATAAGAACTTTTCAGGGCACAATATGTTTCGTCAATAAACGCCGTAGTTTACCTATATAAAGGGAAACAGTTTCAATTTAACAGCATGTCACAAAACTAATCAACTTACCTGGAGGCTATAACTATTCCTAATTCTTCGAAAAAATACATAATTCAGAAATTAAGTGAAGACTGAAATTGGACAAATTTCTTCAAAATGATGAACAAGGCCACAGGAGTTTGAAAATTTTTTTACTAATAGTCCTATTAAAATCCAACTAGAGATTTAAATTCTTCAGCTACACTCTCAGCTAGTTTGCTTACCGGTATGTAAAATCATGTCAACATGACTTTATTTTTGATAGCACGCCAGAGTCTCAAATCAGTAAAGGTACAGAAAAGAAATTAAAATAAAATCAACTGAAGATCTTCTGGGGACATCAGTGAAAGTCTGCAAAACAGGTTATTCAAACTATAGTAAACTAATGGCGATGATTTTTAATAAAAGTATAGATGACGGTGAATTTTATCTGACCTTATATACCCGTCTGGCAAGGTTATCCCACAATTTAAAAATGGCACCACAGCTATGAGGCCTGTAGGCATCCTTAGAAAGTGTTTGAAAAGTTATAACTTTCAGAAATGCTTCATCATAATAAAAACTCCTTCTTCCAATCACAAGCTATTATTTCACTAAAAGGTTTTACAACAAAGACCAAAAAAGTATTTTTGTGCCTGGGAGGTAAGCTACAGGAAATGTCATATGTCACTTTTTGTGACCTCTCAAAAATTTGATTGCGTTGACCACGAACACTTTTGCTGAAATTAAATCATTAATTAAACACTGCTGTATCTATTAAGTCTACTAGGAGATAGGCAGCAAAAGTTCATATTAACGGTGTTAACACGTATTGAGAAAAAAAATCCTCAAGGTTCAATATTGGGTCCAATCCTCTTTTTAGTGTACATAAACGATTTGCCACTCATATTCGAAAATGAACCAAAAATGGTTCTGTTTGACTGGAGATGAGCCATCACTGATTTTTAAAATAGGTCGACGTACGAATAATTTTGACGACGTGAACAAGGACTTCGAGTCTATGAGTGGTTTACTATTAATACTTGGCGCTTAATAAAAAACCAAATGTATTAATCATTACATGCTTGCCAAAGTACAAAACACGAATGTTATGTTGCTTTGAACGGACAAAAGTTGAGAATTTGTTAAGGAGACTGTATTTTTGGCAATCACATAAGATGACAGATTACAATGGGGGCCCCATATAAAAGCATCTTTGGGAGACTAAGCTAGCTGCTTATGCACTAGACAGATTAGCAGCTAACGGACGTAAGTACGCTAAGGCTTGTTTATTTTAGTTATTTTCACAGCATGAAGTCTTACGGCATTTTGCTGTGGGGGCGAGCTGCGGATGTAGAATCAAGTATTTTGCAAAAGCGAGCTACTTCGAGCAATATATAACTTGGCCCGTCGCGAACCAGAGAAATATTTCGAAACTAAAACATGGCTTACAGTGCCTTACCAATTCATTTACGAAAATATCATGTTGAGCATCAGAATTGTTTGAAAATCGGAGGACACAGGCAGTATCATGGAGTGGAGCTCAACTTCCTCCGAAGACATGATGTTGTCGGAGGAAACGATGGACGCGATAATATTGGCTTACTTAGACGCGAAGAATAGAGAAAATAAAGATGAAGAAGAAATAAGTCAAGGTTGAGCTGAATCCTGGAGAAGTGCTCACTGCAGGAGTATTGAAGATAAAAATGTCGTGGCAGCATGTTTCCGGCTCCACTGCACACGAGCTCACACTAGAAATGCTCTAAACGATCACTGGGCACGTTAAATTAAAACAATAATTTATTCCAATGTACTAGGGACATAAGCAGTGCATTTTTTTTTCTATTTGAAAAATTAAATTAAAGATTATTTTTTACCTTTGTATAGTAAAATTATTTCAAAATTGTAAGATATGTGGGCAGCATCGTTAAACAACCCGCTTTTTTAATTATCAATATTCTTTAAAATTGGTTTTATTGTTAGTTTTGACGAATCGTATGTAGTTACATTCATATATAAACAATATTATGATCAAAGTAATGTATCAGAGATATTTTAAAAAACATTTTTTGAAAAAGTAACGATGGAGTTTCTTGCAGACATCTCCATTCGAAGCAAACTAATTGGAACGAGCGCCTAGCACACTGACAGAAACTGACATTTAACAGACGTTTCAAAAATGCCTAATTTAGGAACTAATTGTACTAAATGCTTTCTTTGACTTTGACTTCGAAAGGTAATTTTAGTATTTTAGTGTGTTATAAATGAATTTTAATGCCTGAGCTACTCTCTAGTATTTTCGTAAAATTTTGTTTACGAGAATTATGTATCTATGTGTATCGTGTATCTATAATAATAGTGTAAACATGAAACTTGAACAAGCAGTCGTCTGTCGGTGATTGCTGTCAAGTCTGATATATATCAAGATGGATCACAAAAGTGAAATCGAAATAAAGACAGAACACGTGTTCGCGGTGCCAGCAACGACGAGAGTAGTCAAGAAGAAAGATGCTACTCGCAGCAGTAATGTTGGAGGAATCGAGGAATATCGTAGAAAGTGTCCTAAACAACTACAGGAAGACTTTTTATTTCGTGCAGGACAATACTCAGATGGTACACGTGATACAGGATTTCAGGTAAAGAAATTAACAAGAAACAAATTAAAAATTAATTGTATGTTACAAACATGTCAATAAGACTTGTGTGGGCATTATAGCAGCTCATTTCCAACCCTGACTATTATCCAAGTAGACTTTTATTTTATAAAATGCTATACTACAAAGTTTTTCTTTAATAACAATGTTTAATTTATTTAGGTTTAAACTTTGAATATGGCTGGTAACTTTATTGTTTTTGACTTTATTAGTCGTTGACAACAGTCGTCTGTCGCTAGTAGATTACTACAACTATTATAAAGTACAAGTGCAAAATGATGTCTAGCAGTGGTTTTGGAAAGCCTGGACACGGCTATGGAAGTAATAGCAGCAAGGACAGCAAGATATTACTTGGGAGAAACAGTGGCCACGTATCCACCTCAAAGAAATGTATAACACATAAAACAAGGGTACAATACCAGTACCTTTGGTAAAGAAAAGTCCTGTGGTGCATTCAGAGTGGCACTTTAAATCAGAGGACACAGACAGAATAATTGAGTGGAGCTCAACTTTTTCTGAAGATATGGATTTATCAGAAGAGGTAATGGACTCCATGATATTTGCTTATTTGCAGGCAAAGAAGGAAGAAGAAGAAAGAAGTCAAACATGATCATGAAGACGTACTCACTACGGGGGGTAAAACAAAAGGCCCTTTTCAGGGCCACAATATGATTCGTCGTAAACATTAGTTTACATGACAGTTTCTACTTAACCGACAAAGACATGTCAAAAACGTAATCAACTTACCTGGGGACTAGTTAGCCCCCGAAGTTCGAAGAATTAAGAATAATTAGTAACCTATTCTTAATTCTTCGAAAGACAATTTCGGTATTTTAGTTTCTTATAAATTAATTTTAATGCCTGAGCTACTCTCTAACAATGTTTGTTTACGAGAATTATGTAATTAGGCCCCGTGTATCCCAATAGTAGTGTTAAATATGAAAGTGTGTATGTACGAAAGTGCAGCCAAGTACTGCGGCTGCACTTACATACGTGCATTTTTTTTTCTGACTGATCAATAATTCTGAAAGATTGTTGAAAATAGTTGACCATTGCGGTTTGGCCCTGTAGTCAGCTCAAGGGTTAAACCGCAACTCCGTAAACTGTGTGAGTTTTTGAAACCAGATTTTTTTACCACAACTAATTTTCATAACAAATTAAACGGTCCCTCATTCATAGAGTATTGGTAGGAGTTAAGGTTGAAAATATCTCGAGTTGACTAAATAGTTTGAGAGCCACGTCGTTACTGTCCCAGTCGAAACGTCGTCGTGCGTACGTGCGACAGGTCACGTAGATCACATACGACTACTTGGCTTATGTATCGCTTGAATCTTTAGGCGAGGAATTTTCCGAGTTTCCATGGGGATGAAAAATGGCAACCGGCACAGCGGTACTGGACATCCTGGATACGGCTGTGGGAGAAATAGCAGTAAGGACAGCAAGATATTACTTGGAAGAAACAGTGCCACGTAATTCGATACGTGATTGAAAACAAGTATCTAATACTTAAACAATAGAGGACTCGTGCATTGTTAGCGTGGGACAAAAGACCAAAGTCTTATCAGTACATACTTTGCAAAAAGTAGACAACCAATCAGCGCACGAGTTTGAAGCTGAACAATGCAGGAGACATGTTTCGAGTGGGGGGAGGTGTTAACAAGCTGATAAGAAACAATACTTGCTATGTCGCCGTGGATACCTATATAAAGGGAAATCTTATTTGCCAAAGAGTTAGTGCTTAACTAGTCGTTGACACGAACAGTCGTCTGTCGGTGGTTAGTGATTGCTATCAAGTCTGATATATATCAAGATGGATCACAAAAGTGAAATCGAGATAAAGACAGAACACGTGTTCGCGGTGCCAGCAACGACGAGAGTAGTCAAGAAGAAAGATGCTACTCACAGCAGTAGTGTTGGAGGAATCGAGGAATATCGTAGAAAGTGTCCTAAACAACTACGGGAAGACTTTCTAGCTTACATCAAAGCAATGCGTGCTCAGAGGTAAACTCGATTCTGGATACGATCTAAGGATCTATTCTTAAAACAAAAGGCCCTTTTCAGGGCCACAATATGATTCGTCAATAAACATTCGTTTACATGACAGTTTCTATTTAACAGACATAGTCAAAAACGTAACCAACTTACCTGGGGGCTAACTACCTATTCTTAATTCTACGAAAGAGTAATTCGGTATTTTAGTTTGTTATAAATGAATTTCAATGCCTGAGCTACTCTCTAACATTTTCGTTAAATTTTGTTTCCGAGAATTATCAAGGTTCAATATTGGGTCCTTTCCTCTTTTTAGTGTACATAAACGATTTGCCACTCATATTCGAAAATGAACCAAAAATGGTTCTGTTTGCAGATGATACATCACTGATTTTTAAAATAGGTCGACGTACGAATAATTTTGACGACGTAAACAGCTCCATTCTTCGAATCTATGAGTGGTTTACTATTAATAACTTGGCGCTTAATGAGAAAAAAACCAAATGTATTAAATTTTGCTTGCCAAACGTACAAAATAACGAATGTTATGTTGCTTTGAACGGACAAAAGTTGGAATTTGTTAAGGAGACTATATTTTTGGGTATCACATTAGATGACAGATTACAATGGGGGCCCCATATAAAAGCACTTTCGGGGAGACTAAGCTCAGCTGCTTATGCAGTTAGACAGATTAGGCAGCTAACGGACGTAGGTACGGCAAGGCTTGTTTATTACCCGACTGCGCCAGAAGGATGGGTTATGTTTTTGAGTGTATGTATGTATGTATGTATGTAGTATAATTGTTTGGCACACTCTGCGAGCCTAAACGGCTTGATGGATTTTGACTTGAGAGGTGTCGTTAGATTCGTATTTACTGTGAGAGTGACACTGGATATATCAAAATAATAAAAAAAACAAAATGGCGGATTTTTGGCGCCAAATTCGAATATTTCTCACTCTCTAGCCTAAACTACTTAGATCGATTTTGACTTGTCCAGAGGTGTCGTTAGATTCGTATTTACTGTGAGAGTGACACTGGATACTATCAAAATAATAAAAAAAACAAAATGGCGGTTTTTAAAGCGCCAAATTCGAATATTTCTCACTCTCTAACCTGAAGACTCGATGGATTTCCGCTTGATAGGGGTTGTTTGATTCGTATTTACTGTGAGAGTGACACTAGATATATCAAAATAAAAAAATAATAAAACTAAAAAAATTAAAATAAAAAAGGTAATTCCAATGTAAACTAAAAAACCTGTGACTGCGTTTCTTTATTTATTAAAATTTAAGCAGTCGGGACCCATCTAAATATAAAGACTTTGTTATGGTCCCGACTGCTTAAATTTTAATTTACCTAAAGAAACGCAGGGGTTTTTTAGTTTTTCGAAATTCCTTTTTTATAATTTAGTTATTTTCACAGCATAATGTCTTAGGCATTTTGCGTGGGGGCTAGCTGCGGATGTAGATATCAATTTTTATTTTGCAAAAGCGAGCTATTCGAGCAATAATAACTTGCCCCGTCGCGAATCTTTGAGAGAACTATTTAAAACTATAAACATTCTTACAGTGCCAATTCTCAATTCATTTACGAAAATATTATGTACGTGAGAAAAAATCAACAATTGTTTGAAAAAAGAAGCGACAGACACAATTTTAATACGAGAGGTAAAAATAAGTTAGCTATACCGCAATTCCGATTGTCCAAAGTGCAGAAATCCTTCATGGGATTTTGTGTTAAGTGTTACAATAAACTACCAACCACCATACTGAATCTGAACGAGAAAAAATTTAAATCTTGTATAAAGCGTGAACTGTGTAAACAGGCATATTTAAACTGTCAGATTATATTGAAGATAAAAATGTGTGGCAGCATGTTGGTCCGGCTCCACTGAATACACTCGCTCACACTAGACAATGCTCTAATACGATCACTACGTTACACTTAAATTATGCGTTTTATTAATTTATTCAAATGTTTCTAGGGATCCTTGGCATCAACAGTTATTTATTATTTTTGTATTTAAAAAATTATCATTAAAGATTCAACCGGTTTTATTCTGTATTAGAAGCATTATTTCAAAATTGTAAGTTTACATTGTGGGCACTATGTTTGATTAACCACTTGACTTTTTTATTTTATATTCGTTTACAAATTGGTTTTAATTCCATAGTTTTGAATCGTATTGTCGTTACTTGTTCCTAAATTATATAAATAAAATGATCTAATAATTATCAGAATATTGTAAAATAATTTTTGAAATTGTTGGAGTAACGATGGAGTTCAAATATTGCTATGTTCTGCTCCATTCGAATTAAAACAAGTCACAACTTAGTACTAGTATTATTTTAATTTTAGATGATTTCAAATGTAGGTATGATTTAGGAAATCATCAATTATGTGGGCCTCAATCGTTAATTTGATCCAATTTATATTGGCATATCCGTTGCAAACTTGACTTTGTGCAATTGTTAACATTTCATTGATTATTAATGAAGTGGTTTGTTTCTCAGATAAAGGAGTGATTGTTCAAATAATACGATATTTTTAAGTATATTTTTTCTCGGTGATCTTCCATGGTGTTAAGGATTGGTTTATTTTAATCGGTAAATATTTTCGTTGTCACAACAATAACGGCTATTAACAAACAAAAAGTTAAGCTACTTAAACAATAGAGGATTCATGCATTGTTAGCGTGGGACAAAAGACTAAATGTTATCAGTAGGAAAGTAGAGACCAATAAATCAATAAAATTTAAAGAAAAGGAGAAGAAATATTCGATCATTCAATCCTCATTTCGAAATAAATCCTTATTCTTGACCGGTCGTTGATACGAAAACGTCTATCACTAGGAACATTATTGCTGTACAGTTTATAATATTCGAGACATTTTCTAGTTAAAATGATATCAATGATGAGTGACCGAACTGAAATTTCTATCGTGCGTTACATAAGTCAACTGATCGATACGGGCTTATTATCCATGTTAAAGAAAACAATACTCCGTAAAGGCAAAGGACGGAAAATCAATGTAATACAGAAATTAGACGCAGCCGTAGAAAAAATGGCATCAAAGAAGGCGTATTACGTGGAACAAACGGTGGCTACATATCAAAAGCCAAGAACTACTCAGAGATATTCGATTATAGTTCAAAGTAACGCTGTACACCATCTGTAACAAATAATTCTCAGATGCATTATTAAAAATCATTTTGTGAAAAGAGTAACGATGGAGTTTCTTGCTCGTTCTTCTCCATTCGAAGCTACACTTTGGAACGAGCGCCTAGCTTCACTGACAGACAGACTGACGGACAATTCAATTTGACGTTTCAAAAGTGCCTAATTTAGAATTAATTGAAATAAATGCTTTGACTTTGACTTTATGTATATGTATTAAGGTCCCGTGTATAGCCATACTACCATGGATGTAAATATAGGAAAAGAGTAATATTTATAAAAACCGTACTTGCGTACAACCGTACAAGTTTTTTAACTGATCAGTTAGTCAGAAAGATTATTGTTGATTGTTGAACACTGCGGTTTATGCTTGTAGTTAGCTTAGGGATTAAACCGCGGCTTTAACCGTATGAGTTTTCACTTGCGGTTTTTTTACCACAAGTAATTCTTCATACAATCAATTTTGTTATGGAATGCGCTGCCTACGGATTTCAGGACGGCGACCAGTCGACTGTCCTTCAAATTTAAGGTTCATGAGCATCTATGGAAGAGGCTGACAGACTCAACACATAGCTTATGCGCCTTGTCACTACCGTCACATGCGAAACGTCGGCGTGCGTACGTGCGATACGTCGTCGTGCGTACGTGTGAAACGTCCGTGCGTACGTGCGACATGTTACGTAGATCACATACCACCCGCTACGAACGCGCCCGCCAGGAACACTCACGTCGCCCCCTTAGTTAAATTACCAATAAATTGAAAAAAAGACTAAAGTCTTACCAGTACATACTTTACAAAAAGTAGACAACCAAACAGCCCACGCGATTGAAGCTTGACAATACTTAAAGAATGTTTTATGTAGGGAAAGGAAACCAGCACCAGCAATAATATTCTGTAATGGAGAAGAAATTGTCAGCACTAATGGAAATTGACAACAACGACTGTAACTTACCCTTACGTAGCGAAACCCTTTCAAACGCCTCGCTCAAATCTGTGTCTATAACACCTGTCTGGCGACAATCATTGATAGCCTCTATTGACAATGAGGTTGTACGGATATGCATTAGTGCGGGCGCGAGACCTGGTTTGAAAATGTTTTTTACGTTGATAAGATTGCGTTAGGCCACCAACCCGCATACTGCCAGGACGGCGAAGCGAAGATGTGATTTTCAATAAAATTTCTTTAGGGTGTGGATCTGAAATTAAAGCCATTACTATTTTAACGAAATTTTGTATGATTAGCTACGTTAATGATCAGGTTTTTGACTATATCTGTTAAATAGAAACTGTCATGTAAACTAATGTTTATCGACGAAATATATTGTGGCCCTGAAAAGGGCCTTTTGTTTTACCCCCCGTAGTGAGTACGTCTTCATGATCATGATTGACTTCTTTCTTCTTCTTCTTCCTTCTTTGCCTGCAAATAAGCAAATATCATGGAGTCCATTACCTCTTGTGATAAAACCATATCTTCAGAGGAAGTTGAGCTCCACTCAATTATTCTGTCTGTGTCCTCTGATTTAAAGTGCCACTCTGAATGCACCACAGGACCTTTCTTTACCGAAGGTACAGGTATTGTACCCATGGTTTTATGTTTGGTGAATTGTCTAGATTTGGATACGTGACCACTGCTTCTTCCAAGTAAGATCTTGCTCTCCTTGCTGCCTTTTCTGTCACAGCCGAAGCCAGGCTTTCCAAAACCACTGTTAGACACCATTTTGCACTTGTTCTTTATAATAGTTGTAGTAATCTACTAGCGACGGACGACTGTTCGGGACAACGACAAGTCAAGCACTGACTCTTCGGTAAATGAGATTTGGTCCGTCAACTTTGGCAATGATAAATATTGGAGTGGGGATAGCCACTGCCAAGATAGTGCGTGTGGTAATTTTCCAGGTACTGATAACTTTTAAGTGAGTTGACATAATACCAGCCGTGGGAACCATAAAACAATACATTTAAACATTTGTTTGTGCGTACACCCTTTATTGTTTTGACTATTTAAGTTTATTAGTAGTAATTACATTGTCGTAACTATTCGAATATGTGGTGGTTTTACAGTTTGTTACGTGACATCCTGTATTACTTACCTATACCATATTTGTAACAGTAGATCTATATCTAGGATCGCTGTGCCATCTTTCATGATTTTAACCGACTTTAAAAAACAAAGTAGTTTCTCAGTTTGACCTGTATGTATATATTTGTCTAATATAATCTCTGCTGAAAGTAATATAATTTTTTTTTATCACCACTGTCTCCATTGTGGATATCAAATGTTGCTAGATTAGAACTTATTAAAAGCGTTTAACCCGATTTTTTTATGAATTACTTATTTATAGTTTTATTAGCATTCAATTATGTACAGGGCAATGGGACATACAACGGATCCATTAATTTCACCCATTAATTAATGTGGCGAGTGCGTGTCACAAGTCACAACTTAGTACTAGTATTATTTTAATTTCAGATGATTTCAAATGTAGGTATGATTTAGGAAATCATCAATTATGCCGCCTCATTCGTTAATTTGATCAATTTATATTGTATTATCCGTTGCAAACTTGACTTTATGCAATTGTTTCCATTTCATTCATTATTAATCAGTGGTTTGTTTCTCATATAAAGGAGTGATGTTCAAATAATACCATATTTTAAAGTAATTTTTTCTCGGTATCTTCCATGGTGTTAAGATTGGTTTATTTTAATCGGTAAATATTTTTGTTGTCACAACAATAACGGCTATTAACAAACAAAAAGTAAAGCTACTTAAACAATAGAGGAACAGTGCATTGTTAGCGTGGGACAAAAGACTAAAGTGTTATCAGTAGGAAAGTAGACGACCAATCAGCGCTCGAGCTTGAAACTTAACCTCGCCCATTAAAATTTAAAGAAAAGGAGAAGAAATATTCGATCATTCAATCCTCATTTGCCAAAGCCTTAGTTCTTCACCGGTCGTTGATACGAAAAGTCGTCTATCACTAGTCGAACATTTATTGCTGTACAGTTTATAATATTCGAGACATTTTCTAAAAATAATATCAAGATGAGTGACCGAACTGAAATTTCTATCGTGCGTTACATAAGTCACCTGATCGATACGGGCTTATTATCCAAACTAAAGAAAACAATACTCCGTAAAGGCAAAGGACGGAAAATCAATGTAAACAGAAATTATGGACGCAGCCGTAGAAGAAATGGCATCAAAGAAGACGTATTACGTGGAAGAAACGGTGGCTACATATCAAAAGCCAAGAACTACTCAAGATATCAAATTATAGTTCAAAATAACGCAATTCCTACACCATCTGTAACAACCATTCTTGATGCATATTCAGAGTGTGACTTCGATACAGAGAGTATAATCGACTGGTGCTGCAAATCTTCTGAAGGTCTGATTTTATCAGAAGAAACTATGGAGGAAATGGAATTGGTTTATGCAGAGGCAATAGACGCGTTAACAAATAAAGATTGTACAAAACTAAGTACAAGCGAAGAAGCTAAATTAGTTTGTAGAAAGCTTTATTTGTCGACAACACAGACATTAGATGGAGATCTTAAAACTCATAATATTAGTACAAAGAATATTGAGAACATTGCCATAAAATCGGATTTAATATCAGACTACAGCTTTAAATCAGAAGACTACGACTTAGATAGCATCATAGAATGGTGTACAAAGACCTCCGAAGATATAATTTTGTCAGAAGAATCTTTAATCGAAATGGAAATGGCTTACATAGAAGCAATAAATAAATTAGAAGAAGAAGACTCTGATTTAGATAGTATAATAGAATGGTGTACAAAGACCTCCAAAGATATAATTTTGTCAGAAAAATCTTTAATCGAAATGGAAATGGCTTACATGGAAGCAATAAATATTATATTAAATAAATTAGAAGAAAAAGACTCTGACTTAGATAGTATAATAGAATGGTGTACAAAGACCTCCGAAGCTGTACTTTTATCAGAAGAATCTTTGATCGAGATGGAAATTGCGTATATTGAAGCAATAAATAAATTAAGAGAAGGTATAGATGAAGATGGTGCAGAAAGAAGTCAAGGGTAAACTGGATCCTAGATGAAGAACTTCAAATGCATCCACGCGTCACATCGCATTCTTAAAACAAAAGGCCCTTTTCAGGGCCACAATATTATTCGTCGATAAAAAATCATTTATATGACAGTTTCTATTTAACAGATAAGTCAAAAACGTAACAAACCAACACTATCTTGCCTAACTTTTTTAGTTAGATATAAAAACTTAATTAAGACATTCATAAATTACGTAACTACATAATTACTAACAACAATACATTCCTCGACAAATTAACTAAAACTTTCTTCAAATCAAACCAGTAGTTCCTGAGAATAGCACGTTGAAACAAACAAACTCTTCAGCATAAAGTGTTGTAGTATATACGTATAGTATAAGATAAACCTTCTCATAATCGTAGTCCCAGTTCAATTGCAATAGTTTTTGTACCACTGATCGGTTCATATCTACATTGATATGTTACGGTAAATCTGATTAATTGAAAATTATTAATAATTTTGCTAAATTATTAATAATTACCACACGTTTTGGTAAATGTGAATAATCGATCGAAATTTATCACTTTTAGTAGTGATTATTAATAATTCACGACACATATTGGTGAAAGTAATAAAATAAATATAAACCCTATGTTTTTTGACTTCATGTATAATATTTCAGTGTTTTAGCATGTATAATATTAAACACCGTCTTACGATTATATTAATTAGAGATCACACAAACAAGGTTACTTGTACTTGCTTTAAACCAAAAGGACAACAAATTCACATATTCTGCGCGTAAGTGCGGCTCTGCGGACGGCAAGTAGGGGTAGCTCGCCACCCGACCAGAACCAGACCCGTGCGTGCGGCGCGTCGAGTTCTGCGCGCGCCTCAAAGAGCCATCAGACCACCACAGATGGGGCCCAGTAGGGCTGATGCCTGATCCGGAGCTGCGGACTACCTAGCGGGTTTACCGGGGCTCCGGTTCGAAAATCAGGAGTAAGAACGGGGTGGTTTTTAGTTAGTAAAAGTCTGACACTCCCTCTCACCTCGCCAAAAAGGACACATTTATCACAAAATTAACAATAAAATTCTTTTAAAATCAAATTACCATGAAACTTATGCAAAAAAGTCTATCGTGGTACATAAAATTGTAACAAAAATAAAATTAAACAATTATTGTTTCATTAACAAAATCAACACGAATCCTAAAAGCAATCATCAATAATCACATTTGGCTTGCCTTCTTCTGTATAAATGCATCAAATTAAAATTCTAAAAGTATTATCATAGAATTCAACAAATATTTGTTGTGTAAGTACAATATATTGCCTTTTAAATTGAAATAAAAACATCTTGGCCACTTATTACATTTATCACTACTGGGGTAAAATTATTAATAATAAGCGACAAATGTGATTAATTTATCACTTTTACCTCGAGTTTCGGTAATTATTAATAATAGTAGATAATTATTAATAATTTTCAATTATTCACTCTTACCGTAACAGATACATAAATCATTAATGGTTTCACTTGTGTGACAAAAACGTACAGAATGTGTCTTCTGGTGTTCCTCAGGGGTCACATCTGGGCCCAATTTTTTTTTTACTTCATGTATAATATTTCAGTGTTTCATGCGTATGTTTATATTTGTTGACGATTGAAAGTAGAGATTGTAAATAGGGGATTGGGGCATATATTATTAATATTTTTATAAGTAAATTAGTAAGTAAATGACCAATCCGCCCAACAAGCGTGGTGATAAAACACTTCGTGGTATAAAAATTGGTTTATTTTAATCAGTAAATATTTTGTGTTGTCACAACAATAACGGCTATTAACAAAGAAAAAGTAAAGTTACTTAAACAATAGAGGAACAGTGCATTGTTCTCATGGGACAAAAGACCAAAGTCTTATCAGTACTCGTAGAAAAGTAAACGA
The DNA here is from genome assembly GCF_023101765.2 of Spodoptera frugiperda. Taxonomy (NCBI): domain Eukaryota; kingdom Metazoa; phylum Arthropoda; class Insecta; order Lepidoptera; family Noctuidae; genus Spodoptera; species Spodoptera frugiperda. Next base: position 5,059,775 of record NC_064232.1, read on the forward strand.
CCTATCACCGCTCAAGTTTGAAGCTTTTAATGGGCGTGGTCAACGCCCATTAAAATTTAGAAAGAGAAGAGACTTGAATTAAAATTTTGAGATCGGGAATAGGCGATTGGGGCATATAATAATAATATTTTTTATAAGTAAGTAAATCAACAATCTGCGTTGAGCAAACGTGTGGTAAGCCACTTGATTGCCGGTATATAGACACAATAGAAAATAAATATTGTGTTTGGGCACGCGCCAGGTAGTTTCTTTCCTATGTGAGAGCCTTTTTTAGGAGTGGTGTGGTTATAAGCTGATTATACTGATAATGGCGGTGGTCAAAGTTAGGAATAATTTTATTAATTGTTTAATTAGTAATGAATTAAATTGTTAAAAAACTTTCAGTTTTAATGCATTTTTTTCATAAGTGTTAACTAATTATTTATGTTGAATAACACGATAACTTTGTACAAAATGAACCTGATACTCATTATTGGACTACTATTCTATACTCATTATTACATTGCATATTTTCTACATAATGATAATGGTAATTATTCAAAATGAAATACAAAAATTGTCTACAGTATAGAATTTTTATTTCCATTCGAAACCGTAAGTATAATATTACTGACTAAAATAATCGTGTGGAAGAGCCATGTTTCTGCACGAATGGGTCGGCTCGAGCAGAGTGAAACCACGGCCTCACAGAATACCTCCGTTCCCAATCTGCCCAATCCCCGATTCTCCAAAAACCCTTAAATCCCTAACCCCTAAACGGCAGGCAACACATTTGTAATGCCTCTAGCGTTTCGAGTTTCCATGGGCGGATGTGATTGCTTACCATCGGATGGACATCAGTCATATCGGGTGATTCGTCTGCTCGTTTACCGGCTTATACCATAAAAAGAACCTAATTTCGTTAGAAGAATTATTAAAATAACTTCTGCCAATGGCTTCGCCCGTGTTCCCATGAGATAAATAGTACCTATCACCCAAGACATCACATATCTTGTCTGTATACCAAATCTCATCAAAATCCTTTAGTAATTTCAGGGTGATTGGCGAGCATACATCTGAATAAAATAATCTTTCACATATAATATTAGTGTGAAATATGTTAGATCCCTAGATAGGATAGGATAGGATAGGATATTAAGTTTTTGACTATATCTGTTAAATAGAAACTGTCATACATAAACTAATGTTTATCGACGAATCATATTTTGGCCCTGAAAAGGGCCTTTTGTGCGTGTATGCGGTTTAAATTCTTCGTCTAACTCCTCTGCATTAGACAAAAGACGCTCACTACGACCTGATTCAGGTTCTCCCTGACCAGCGAGTAGTACCCCGGGATCCAGCTTAACCTTTTAGCCGGAGCTCCGGTAAAACCCTATTTCACCCTTACGCCAAATTCATGTCAAGCCCCTCGCCGTGGGTGCGGCATCGAAGTTAAGGCATTTGTGGTTTTGGGGGCCATTGAGTTCGTGTTTGAAGGTGGCCGCATATCAAGATCAGGTGGCATATAAAGTATGGCAGAGGTAAGCCGTATTCCATCTCCTGCTTTGAATCCTCCGTGACTAGTGCGGTGAGGCATTGAAGGTAAGGCATTTGTGGTTTTGGGGGCCATTGAGTTCGTGTTTGAAAGTGGCCGCTTATTTGGATCAGCTGGAGTAGAAGGTACGGCAGAGGTGTGCCGTGTTCCACCTCCTACTTTAGCCCCTCCGTGACTAGTGCGGTGAGGCATTGAAGGCAAGGCATTTGCGGTTTTGGGTGCTATTGAGTTCGTCTTAGAAAGTGGCCGCTTATTAGGATCAGCTGGAGTAGAAGGTACGGCAGAGGTGTGCCGCGTTCCACCTCCTACTTTGGCCCCTCCGTGACTAATGCGGTGAGGCATTGAAGGCAAGCCATTTGCGGTTTTGGGTGCTATTGAGTTCGTGTTTGAAAGTGGCCGCTTATTAGGATCAGCTGGAGTAGAAGGTACGGCAGAGGTGTGTCGTGTTCCACTTCCTAATTTGGCCCCTCCGTGACTAGTGCGGTGAGGCATTGAAGGCAAGGCATTTGTGGTTTTGGGGGCTATAGAGTTCGTGTTTGAAGGTGGCCGCATATCAAGATCAGGTGGCATATAAAGTATGGCAGAGGTAAGCCGTATTCCATCTCCTGCTTTGAATCCTCCGTGACTAGTGCGGTGAGGCATTGAAGGTAAGGCATTAGTGGTTTTGGGGGCTATTGAGTTCGTGTTTAAAGGTGGCCGCATATCAAGATCAGGTGGCGTATAAAGTACGGCAGAGGTAAGCCGTATTCCATCTCCTGCTTTGAGTCCTCCGTGACTAGTGCGGTGAGGCGTTGAAGGCAATGCATTTGCGGTTTTGGGTGCTATTGAGTTCGTCTTAGAAAGTGGCCGCTTATTAGGATCAGCTGGAGTAGAAGGTACGGCAGAGGTGTGTCGTGTTCCACTTCCTAATTTGGCCCCTCCGTGACTAGTGCGGTGAGGCATTGAAGGCAAGGCATTTGTGGTTTTGGGGGCTATAGAGTTCGTGTTTGAAGGTGGCCGCATATCAAGATCAGGTGGCATATAAAGTATGGCAGAGGTAAGCCGTATTCCATCTCCTGCTTTGAATCCTCCGTGACTAGTGCGGTGAGGCATTGAAGGTAAGGCATTTGTGGTTTTGGGGGCTATTGAGTTCGTGTTTAAAGGTGGCCGCATATCAAGATCAGGTGGCGTATAAAGTACGGCAGAGGTAAGCCGTATTCCATCTCCTGCTTTGAGTCCTCCGTGACTAGTGCGGTGAGGCGTTGAAGGCAATGCATTTGCGGTTTTGGGTGCTATTGAGTTCGTCTTAGAAAGTGGCCGCTTATTAGGATCAGCTGGAGTAGAAGGTACGGCAGAGGTGTGCCGCGTTCCACCTCCTACTTTGGCCCCTCCGTGACTAATGCGGTGAGGCATTGAAGGCAAGGCATTTGCGGTTTTGGGTGCTATTGAGTTCGTCTTAGAAAGTGGCCGCTTATTAGGATCAGCTGGAGTAGAAGGTACGGCAGAGGTGTGCCGTGTTCTACCTCCAACTTTGGCCCCTCCGTGGCTAGTGCGGTGAGTTTTGTCACTGGATGCCACGTGACTTTTGTTTGTACTTCGCTCATTTGCTAAAAGTTGCATAGCCCCTTCGTACGCCATGTCAACTTCTTTTTGCATTTCTGCTTTCGAACTTGCTCTTGGGGCCTTTTTGTTGAATTTTGATCGATCTTTCCTTCGATTTACACCATCTTCGTCTAAAATCATTAAAAGATCCATGGCTCCCTCATAAGCCATATCTAACTCCTTCATCATTTCGTCGCTTGGAAACAGAGATTTGGGAATAGGTGATTCTTTTCTCGAGTTGTGCACTGCCAATTTAGTAGCAACAGGTATGACTTGTGCTACGATATTTTTATTTTCATCAAACGAAGGCTTACTTTTAATAACATCTTTTAAATGCTTCTTAATTTCAGTTTTATTTCTGTGTTTGTCGATGCGGCCATTTATAATTTTATCCTTATTTTCTCCAGAGATGTGTTTAGGATTTTCACTTTTGCTGAATTTATGTCCAATACTGTGGTTAGACATGATGACAGGCTCTTTGATTCTGTTATTTGAAAATCACTGTTAGACTTTACGTCTTTCACTATACCGTCTCAGGTATGCACTTGGACTTTATAATATTTGTAAGAAATAAACGACTAGCGATGAACGACTGTTCGTGTCAACGACAAGACGAGTACTGACTCCTCGGCAAATGAAATTTGGTTTGCCAACTTTGGAAAAGATAAAAGTTGGAGTGGGGATAGCCGCTGACAAGACAATACGAGTGGTAATTTACAAGTTACTGATAACGATAAAGTGAGTTTACTGCAAATACCAACCGTGGGAACCTTATAATACCACAATGCCATTTTAATTTTTATAGCTTGATTACTCTTATTGTTTCAACTATTAAGAGCTTTACATTACTTAGTAAGGAGTAATTACCTATTGAAAATAATAAAATTGGTTTAAGAAAAATTGGTATGGATCAGTAAATCAAGTACTATTTTACTAATTATTATCTTTAGGTAACGAGTAGTAGTAAACGAGATAGGATGGTACCCTAAGACAGACTGGGAGAAAATGCCCTAGGCATTAATACCTTCTTATGCTGTGTTATGCGCGAAACTATTAAATAAAAAAATAAAAATAAATGATGATGATAAAGTTTCTAAGAAACCAAACCTTTTTATCAAAATCCTATCTTAGCGGATGCCTACGTGACATCTACCTCATACGAAATTTCACCCCGATCCGTGCAGTGGTTTAGGCGCTGTGCGTTAATAGATTTACTATGTCAGTCAGTTAGTCACCTTGGAGTTATATATATTTAGATAGATTCCTGTTCATCTTTACAATGATGTTGTAAAGAGAATGGTTGATCGAAAGGCTGGTTACTATCTTGACCATTCCCGTTCAACGTGGCAATGCTACCAGTCTTTTTAGCGTCCTACCTCGCGATAATGATGACAAGATATTCAATACGCTTTTATACATTTCTGTTTCATTTATTAAAATTTAAGTTAGTTTAGGATTTAGTTTTATTTTAGTGTAGTCAAGTTTTAATAGTTTAAGTAGAGATAATTATTTACATAATTAATTTACTATTAGTTACATAATAGATATTTATAAATAGATATTAATTTCTGTTTTTTTTATACACCAATAAAAAAATACCATAAAACAAACCATGTTGTCTTAGCAACCAAAAACATTAAGATTCTTTGATATTGATAAGCTTCAAACTCGAGCGCTGATTGGTCGTTTACTTTTCTGCGAACCAACTGATAAGACTTTTGTCTTTTGTCCCACGTTAACCAAGCACTTGTCCTCTATTGTTTAATTACTAGGAACTACGTTTTCTATGTAAATGGCAATTGTTATTATTACTATACACATTTTGTTATTGTTTTTGGTGAAACATTCTTAAAATATTATCAGTTAGTAGGTTTATCTATTGTTATTTTATAGATGGCAAACAGATCACCTGATAGTAAGCAATCAGCACTACCCATCTGTGTGGCTGGGCAACCGGCTGCCGTGTAACGTATAGCGTATTCGATTCCTGCACGAAACTACTTTTTGTGTGATCCACAAATTGTTGTATTTGATCTAGATGTCTTGTATATGTGAACTTGTATGTTTTACGGGGGAAAATTTTACGTGACAACGTCTCTTTTTCGGTAGAATATTATTAAATTACACAATAGAAACAAGGAATTGAATGAAAATAACTATAACGCTCGTGGGGCCAACGTTAAAAAAAATCATATCAAAATATCATCTAAAGGCCGAAATATCTATTTAATAGCTCTTTGATAAAAACATTACTTTGTATGACGGTTTCTATTTAACTGAAATAGTCAAAAACGTAACAAACCAACCCTTACCTGCTTCTATTGATAGACAAGTTTGTAACAGAGCCTTTCTTAGTATTGTCAAGCTTCAAACTCGTGCGCTGATTGGTTGTCTACTTTTTGCAAAGTATGTACTGATAAGACTTTGGTCTTTTGTCCCACGCTAACAATGCACGAGTCCTCTATTGTTTAATTACTAGGCACTACGTTTTCTGTGTAAATGGCAATTGTTATTATTACTATACACATTTTGTTATATTTTGATAAAAAATATATTACTTAAAACCATTTCCTCACGTAGGTAAAAAGTATGAAATTCCAGATAATAAGGACTCTATCCATTAATAAGTTAAATATAAAAAAATACATTTTTAATTTATAATTCGATTAAAATGACGAAATGTGTTTTTTTTATTTGGTTATTTTATTGAACATTCGATATACTACCACATAATATCTACAACTAAACTAGAAAACTTAAAAAATAAACAAGAAAGAAAACTAAATAATGATACAGAATAGAACTAGAGGTAACTTTGTCGAAACCGAAGTTTATACTAAGTACAGCATAAATAAATTATCTAGTTTTAATTCCGCTACGAAATCTCGTAGCGGTGGCTACGAGTTTTCGTAGCAGTTTCATAGCTATTACCGCTGCGTCGCACTCAGTCATTATTTTAAAGGTTACTTTTGAAAACCGGTACTTTGGCAACTGCTACACAAAGTTTTATTTAGTCATAGGCTATCATAATGCCGTATCAGGATACCCTATCAGTAGACAGAGTATGTGGTAATTTTTTTCTTATATCAGTTTCAAATAATTTTATATTTCTTTCCCCATACCCTTAAAACCTTACAAAGTTGTATGTGTATACAAGGTACAGTAAAACCACAAAAAAACATAGTTTATCCATTCAATTCTCGGTAACCAAAATTACTTTAAATTATTTTCAATAATCCTTATCACTGTCAGGGTGCTAAGAAATCGCAAAACTAATGATAATACCCAAAACAATGTCTATTGTTTCACGGTTCCCACGGCCTCCAAAACGTCCTCCCCACTCTAACATTCTGTGGAAACAAAAGCCTTATCAGTAAATTCTTTGCAAAAAGTTAGCGACCAATCAGCGCGCGAGTTTGAAGCTTGACAACGCCCAGTAAATAATATTTAGGTGGGGGAGAAGTAAGGGTTAGGTCAGCCGTTAAAATTCATCTGCAGAAGACTTAGTTCTTAACTTGTCGTTGACACAGCAAGTCTTCCATCGGTTGCAGTTATTGCTATCAAATCTGAAGCTAGTGCATACTCATATTCTTCAAAGCTGCATAAATCAAGATGAGTTACAACAACGAAGAGGCTTTCCCCAATATCTTGAAGGACACTGAAAACACACGCAGTGGTGGCGGTGTTGGACGTAAATTCGTTCCAACTGGAAAACTTGGAAGTAATCCTGGAGCAAGAGCCGGTGATCGGTTCAGGCGTGGCCGCGGGAGAAGTACTTTGCGAGCAAGACATCTCAGTGGCATAACTAAAGCCACGAATCAATCAGGAAATAACAACACCGCATCGAAACATGGCTTGTTATCTGGTAAATTGATCCAGGACAATGCCATTTCCTCAACCACCACCAGTCTCCAGTCGACTTTCTCCGGCTTAGACGTTAAAGACTCCAGAACAGACCAACCAGATATATGCCCGAAATTTTCCGATCGTCTGGAAGCCCCAATTTCCGAAGTACAGACAGAAGTCATTTCAAGTACAGCTGGTGATGAATTCTTTAGTTCTTCTGGCGCCTGTGATCATGGCGATGTAAAAGTCGATCGTAAAAGGTGTCCTAAGCAAGAGCATGAAGAATTTCTGGCTTATATTAGAGAGATTCGTGCGAAGAGTACAACACTACTGAATGATGTGAAGCGGTTTAGATACGACTTAAAAGTGTATCGGTTATCACAGTAGGTTTTTATTTAAATGTTTAATTAATTGTAAATAGTTAATTTCATTTGTAAACACTAGTATGTATGATAGATATAAGTTTTTTTTTTAATATAGCTTTAGTTTAAATTTATTATAACTTTCGTGAGAGATACAAAATTAATTATTATGTTATCGGCTTATTCACGTAACTGTTTGACGAGGAACTCGACTCTTCTCGTCAAACATTTACGCGAGTAAGCCGATAACATAATGATTAATATAGCTTTAGTTAGTAAAATACTTTGTAGTTAGCGATAGAAATAAGTTTATACCTATTGGTTTAGTAATAATTTTGTGATTGTGTAATACGTATAATATTTATGTAAAATAAGATTTAATTGTAAATATTGTCTATTAAAAATTTATGTAAATTCTAGTTATTATGTATTGTATTATAATACTATACTAAGTTATACATGTATTATATTAAGAAGTCAATATATTTTAGTTTGGTAAATAAATAAAATAGATTTCTTGTAAAAAACGTATTTGATTTATCACACGTCATTCCTTGTCAAGTAAATAATAAATATTCTGGAAGTTGAAATAAATCTACATACATATACATTATATTAAATAATATTACATTGATACATACATAAGCCTGCTACTGAGAACTCTCGAAAATCAAAAATATCCTTGCTCAAAGTCAATTTTTTTTTTATTATTTAAAAAAAAAAAAATCAAAATCGGTCAACATTTAAGACCCGAAGTTTGCCCAGCCACCGCGCCAACCGTGCACAGAAATACACAGAAGAATTATATACAGGGTGTAGGCAAATATCTAAAAACGTGTATTATTTAAAAAAAAAAAGCGTTTACAAAGTAATACTCCAAGTTGTAATCTAACTGATGAACAGAATAATACCCAAAAAAATCGTTTTTCGAAAGATAATAATCCGTTACGGCAGCCAGCTGCTGAGAACTTGAGAGGTGTCACCGCGAAAACCAAAAATACCTTGCAAATTCAAAATAGACCAAGAAGGCATTTTTGAACGTCAAAGCAAATATAATATTAACTCGTCGAAGTACATAAGTTAGAAAGAAGAAAAAGTATTCGTTATAAAAAGTATATACAAAACGAATACTCCACAGGGTTGGTCCTATGAAGTGCCTTGGGGAACTCCTTTGTCATGAAGTCGGATTTTAGAAGAAATATTGGATTATAAACTATTTATGGCATTTTTATTAAAAAGACTAACATTTTTTTCCTGTTAGTAATCCTTAGCGTGGAAATTATTGCAAATAGGTATGACGACTGGGTATTAAAATTAAAAATCTAATTAGTCAGTCAGTTACGTAGTGAAAAAATATTAGACACGTATTTCATTTTGATATAAGATAAAAATACTTAGATAAAACTAATCAAAGTTTAGGAGCGGGAGCGGGAGCAAATACGTAATTTTACGTATAAAATGTACCTAGATAGTCACGCGATATTTCAAGTCGATATAATTATCTTCGAAAGTATTTTTAAGTTTCCGTAAGAAAACAAACAAATACGTGTCTAATATCTTAAAATGTTCTACAAGACGGACATTAAAATAAAAATTAGTCATCTTTCCTATTCCTTCAATCTCAAGCGCCAATAAGAGCCATTTCACCTTCACTGAAGTGAAAACCGACAGACTATTCTAATTATAAGTTTCCAAAGTGTTTGGATAGAATGTAATGCGGTTGTTCAATGTGCCCAATTAGTTTGCTATACAAAGATTTTTTTATTAGACTGATTATGCTGATACATTTAGCTTTATTTTGTCAAAAGTAATCATATCATGCTGTTGATTAACTAAAAATCACGGTTTACTCACGTTAATTAATAGACAAAAGCTCTACTAGATTCGAGTCACAGAAGAACTCTTCATCACGAGCAACGTGCGCAGACAATAAGCGGCAACTAGTAGAGCTTTTCTCCATGAATGTACGTGTGTGAACCGTGATTTTTAATTCATTTAGTATGTCTCGCGATAGTTATAATAAAAATATGCTGTTCATTGACTGCGGAGTCATGGTCCTCAGTAATGAGGAAACGATGTTGAAGAAGAAAGCCATAGGGACCATTTGATAGGCATCAATAATAATAATTTGTTAGTAGTATCTAAATAATGTTAGAAACCACTTGGATAAAGTGACATTGCTACTTTGCCGTTGGTAGGTTTCGAGCCCGCACCCTCGTGCATGAGAAGCAGACGTCTTAAAATTCGGGCCACGACGACACAACGATTTTGATATCGGTTTAAAATAATTTGTTTTAAGTTTCGTGGAATTAACTATAAGGTTTGACAGTTCTTAATTCAATTCTCGGAAGCAAAATGATTTCAAATACTTTTAGCAATCCTTATCACTAGACTATCTGCATAGGCAGGACAATAGGTGATTACTGGTATTTTCTACGAAATCGCAAAATTAATGATAACACTCAGAACAATGAGGGGCAAAATTTTAAATTATTTTATGGTTCCCACGGTAGACAAGATGGCACCCCCCACTCCAATTTATTGCTTTGTTCAAAGTGAAATCTTATTTACTGAGGAGTCAGTTCTAAGCTTGTCGTTCACACCAACAGTCACATATCCGTGGTCAGTTATTGCTGTCAAGCCTCTTGCTGACTATAACAGTGACTTCTCAAGTATTTTTGATCATCTAAATATCAAGATGGGCTACAAAACCGAAAAGGCTTTCGACAATATCTTAACCGATACTGAAAACACTCGCAGTGGTGGTGGTTTTGGACGTAAGTTCGTTCCAACTGGAAAGCCTGGTAGCGGTTCTGGAGTACGCGCCGGTGACCGGTTCAGACGTGGCCGCGTGAGGACCATAATGCGACCAAAACATATCAGTCGAGTAACCAAAGCCACAAAGCATTCAGGGGTTGATGTTAGCAGTGCATCAAGAGCATGGCAACATGGTTTGTTCAATGACTTTGGACAATTAATCCAAGATTGTACTGTATCATCTACCACCAAAAGTCCAGTAACCAAGGAAGTAAAGGAAGATGTCACTTCGGTGGAGCCAGCGATGGAAAGAATCTGGCAAGAAAACAACAGCAGCCCAGCTGGTGGTGAAGGAGTTGGAGAAGGGCGTAAAAAGAGTGCTAAGCAAGAACACGAAGAATTTCTTGCTTATATTAGAAACATACGTGCGAAGAGCAAAACACTACTCCATGATGTTAAACAGCTTAGATATGATCTAAGGGTCTATCCATTTTAACAGTAAACTATAGGTTAGTTAGTTAGTTATAAATATATTGTAAATAATTTACGTATTATGTACGTATGATAAGTGTTATATATTGTATGAACTAGTTTAATATAGCTTTAGTTAGTAAAATACATTAACAAAAAATCACGGTTTACTCCCGTAAATTTATGGAGAAAAGCTCTACTAGTTTCTAGTCACAAAGGGACTCTTTATCATACGCCGCATGTCTAAGCGTTTGAGTGTTCGAGTTCCTCTGTGATTAGAAAGTAATAGAGCATTTCTCCATTAATTTAAGTTCTATGTCTCACGATAGTTATTATAAAATAATAGTAAAATATATTATAATTAAATTTGTTTACACTTTGTTTTATAATAGGTGTGACGTTTTCTGTACTCATCTTTGAGATTTTATAACAGTTCTGTGTGTAATTACTATGTTTAAAATTGTAAATATTATTATCCATTTATATCTTAAAGAAAATTTTTGTTATTATGTATGTACTTATTGTATTTTATACCTAGTTATACTCGTAGATGCTACTTGTATTATTTTCATTTTAGTTTGTTAAGTAAATAAAATATTTTGTAAAAAGGAAAATATTTGATTTGTTGCACGACTTACCTATGGGGACGTCAATTAATCACGTGAGACTCAATTAGGGGGGGTTCAACAAAAATCACGAAACATCACAAGGGGGGACGGGGGACTTTATAAAATATCACGTGTATTTATTTTTTCACCAAACGCGTGTTTTATAAACCTTAAAACGGGGTGTAGTGTAGGATTTTTCATTTCCCCATAAAAGAGTATAATAAATTATAATTATGCATTTCTGAACTTAAACCAATTTAGATGATATTTTTAGGTACTTGTATTACCTACAAAATCTTAACCCACTCATACTTATTTTCTGTATTAAAAAAATACACGAGATGTTGATTGGGGGTGGGAGGGGGATAATCTAAAATCTCACCACATATCACCAAGGGGAAGGGGAGTCAAAAAATCGTTGAAAAAACCTCACGTGATTAATGGACGACCCCTTTACACGTAATACTAAACATTTTTAAACACAAATAAGTCCAGATACATAACAATAATTATTACAAACAAATATACCTGCTACTAAGAACGTCCATCAAAAAATCAATAATATTTAAGAATATCTTACTGGACCCTTAATGGTCTATGTAGACTTTAGAATAAACATAGATATATGTAATAAAAAGAAAAAATATTATTTTACAACAAAAAGTCATACAGTAAAACTGATATGAAAACTGGGTTGGACCTATGAATTGCCTTGGGGAACTCTTTTCCAATATCTCGTTTTAAGATTAAACGTTGTTTTAAATATGTTATGTCGTGGTGGCCTGCAGGTTTAAGACACCCAGTTCTAATTCATGGGAGTGCGAGTAGTATTCTGTGATGTGGCTTCGAAACCTACTATGACGACAAGTACTAAAGTGATTTTTCCGAGTTATATGCTTTCTACGATTATTTAGATACCACTGACCAACAGCGAGGTAAAACATCGTGAGGAAACCCATGAGCAAGACTATTGATGCTTTCAAGATTGTATCGGTATGACAGATTTTGATGAGTTTATCCCGTAAAAAAATATGAAATGAGCGTGAATACCAATAATTGCTAACTACTTACTAGATAATGATTGCAAACATTAACTATAGGTATATTTTCGTTGTTATTTTTTATAATCTGTACAAAAAGAAGACAGTAAGTTATAGGCAATCTGAATTGAAAAAAGCAACCGCGTGTTTATTAAATAACTCGGTAACACGATTCTGCAACCTAAACATTTTCGGGGCGTCGCCAAACTTCCAACTCGAACGCTGATTGGTCGACTTTTCTGCGAACTACCTGATAAGGCTTAGGTCTTTTATCCCACGCTAACAAAGCGCTCTATTGTTTAAGTATTAGAAGCTATACATTGTCTCTGTAAGTGATACATAATTTGTCACGTCCACACAACTATTTCGCTATATTTTTGAGGATTTCTTAAAACCTTATCAATAGGTATCTACTGATAAGAGTTTATTGTCTCACGCTCACAATGTAATAGTTTTAAAAGCTTTACATTTCTTTGTAAAATAGTTGTAGTGATGACAACACAAAATATTTAACGATATGATTTGTTAAAAAAATGTATTCACATCATCATATCAACAGTCTATAAGTGGCCACTGCTGACCAAAAGGGTTCTTCTCACACGGAGAAGGTTTGAGCATTAAACACCACGATTGCTCAATACGGGTTGGCGATTTAAAACTAATAATTAAAAGTTTTAAGCCCATGTTTCCTTATGATGTGTTCCTTCACCGTTTGCCAGTAGTGTCTAAATAATTTTAGAAAGAACATATAACTCAAAATAAGTCTCATAGGTATTTGCTGTTGGTAAATCTGAAAAACCGCGCCCTCACACATGAAAGCGTGCGATTTAAACCTCCAAAAATATTGCATAATATACAACAATAATCACATTTTATTATAAATTGCCCCAATTACATTAATCACATGTCGTTTGTAATTTGTCGTGTTAAGTACTGATCCTAATTACGACGATTCCAAGAACACTAATGTTAACATATTTAGTAATAGTCCATCGGTAGTTAATTAAGTACATTTTACTATATAAAATATAATGAGGTGAGACGTTTATTTAGTACTTGACTCGTTGTCGTACTAGAGACATCATTTCTACCAGTGACATTTAAACAGCAAGATGTTTGACGAAACTGAAATCGTTTTAGATGATATCACAAACTACATCGAAGATACTCGCAGTGATGGCGACGCTGGACATCAATTTGTTACGTCTGGAAGGCTTGGAGACGATCCTGGAAGAAGAGCCGGTGATAGGTTCAGACGTGGTCGCATGAGGAGCATCATATCACATCCAAGACATGGTGGCGTAACTAAATCCACAAGACACTCAGCAAGGGATGTTAGCAGCGAATGGAAACTTAATAACATCATATTCTATGATTTTGGTCAATTGAATCTGAGAAAGATGATTCCAGTCAGCAGACCTGGTCTTAAGCCAGAAGAGGCGAGATCAGTCGATCAAATTACTGGAGAAAACGTGAATGTCAACAGAAGACTAGCTGGTGATGAACCCTGTAGTAGTCCTACTGCCAGCTGCGATTATGGAGGAATTGAAGAAGATCGTATACAGAGTCCAGAGCTGTCAAATGAAGGACTTCTGGCTTACATAAGAGAAATACATGCGAAGAGCAAAACTTTACTTCATGATTTTAGGCAGTTGAGATACAATCTAAGAGTCTATCCATCTTAAAGAGTAAAAAGTTATAATAATAAGGGTTTGTTTATATAGCTTATGTTTGTTAAATATCCTGTGAAAATATATTGTTATAAGTTTTTATTTAACTTTTGTTTTATAAATAAATAAAATATATATTTTGTAAAAGAAAGTATTTGATTTGTGACACAACATACCTTTACACATAGTAACCAACTTTTTGTAAAAATCTACATACATAGATACATAAATAATTATTATACTATACATAGACACACACATAAGCCAACCACTAAAACTTTCAAAAATCAAAAGTACTCAATAACACACGTAAAAGTATATAAGTAAGAAAGAAGAAAAAGTATTATTTTATGAAAATAAATACATCCAACAAACTTATACTCAAAAACTGAATTGGTCCTATGAAATGCCTTGGGGAACTCTTTAGTAACGAAGTCTTAATTAACATTAAATATTGGTTAACAACAATTTATTTAAGACAATTATTATTTAAAACACTTCAATAAACAAAATAGACAATCACATTTAAGACCAATATGTAATCCTCGAGGTGTGAGAATAAATTGTAAATCCCTTCAACTTCAGTGCTCTCAAGAGAAAAGCCTTAGTTTAGCATTAGACTTGTTGCGATTGATGATACTGATAAATAACACAAACAAATATATTTTTTAAAGAAACAAAATAAGTAATAAATAAATAAAAATATAGAAACCCAATATATAAAAGGAGACACGCATAAATACAATAATCAGCCATCTTAAGCCGTCGAGTGCGAGCGAGATACAAGATACACAAGACACGAGAGCAACAGGGACAGGTAATAACAGTTCTATGTATGATAATATTTTTGTTTCGCAGCCAGAATATTGTATATTTGTGAATAAATATGTACCTTTTTCAAATAAATATATAAATAAACAGATTACCACCAATTAGGTAGACAGTATCAAAGGCTTTCGACAAAACCAACAGTTTTCACAGCTAAACTGTAAAACTACATAATATGTGACCGTTTCCACTGATACTAAGTTATGCAAGGAAGATGCGCAGCTTGAGGATGCGATGTATCCGATAGTAGGGAAGCACACATCTACAGCACGCATCTTTCCACATTTTTATTTTATTTGGGAAACAAACAGACATTACCCAAACAGCTAATTATAATAACATAGCCAACAATCCAAACCAAACTAATCCAAAACAGTTTCCATACTTAAAGAAATAAAAAATATGAAACAATAAAAAAGAAATTAAACAATATTTAAGTATCAAAAATATAACAGTTATATCTAAAAACAATATTTAAGTATCAAAATAAAACAGTTATTCTAACCAAAGATTCTCAAATATTGAGAGGAACCATAACTTAGCTAAAGCATATAAAAACATAACTAAGTCCGTTGCCACCAGTGCAAAGCACATATCGTCGTTGTCAAACCAAAACTGCTATGTGCACTTTTTTGTGAGCAAGATTTTGACCGTAGCTCACTACCATCTTATCGTACGGAAAAGCACGCTGATATGACCAATATTTGTCGAACTATGGCCTCTTAATAAAATATCTATGTGCCGCAGCTAAAACTTTGTCAAATAAAAACTGCTATGTGACATATTGCCACATAGCATATTTTATTTGACCATGACGAATGACAATACAGTTAATAAGTACATTATAAAATCTGCTAAGTGTTGAGTTTAAACGATATTGTGCTCTTATAACCGCCTATTCATACAGAATACAATAATAACAAAGTATTGATATGAATAATTCTTTGTTCTTTAACACATTTGGTCTTTAACACAATATTTATGTGTAGGTGTACTGAGAAATTAAAGTGATAAATCTTAATGGTTTATTTACGTTTACCCTCAAACTTCATAACAAATCCAATAATTGACTTGCCTTTGTTTAACTATACTCATATGCAGTCAGTTATTAAGTACACACGTATACATATTAGTTAACCCTTTTTAAGGCAGAGGCGATATATTTACCACCAACAAAAACTTTGTTTATCTTTTCTAGTTCTAATTTGTTGCACTGGCAACTAAGGAGGTTAATTAATATTATAAAAAAAGAAAAAACGTTTGTTGACATTTTTTGTTTTTGGCGCCACTAGCTGTCAAAAATTGCGGTAATTTGGACTACAAATTAATTTCGGTGTTTTCGAGTGAATGTTACTATGGAGAGGGGAAAGAGAATGGTTGATTTAGTTTTGAATTCGGCAAATAAATGTTTACAACATGAAAATGAGCAAAATGTAAGCCTACCTCACAGAGAATCAATGAACCTTAATAAGGAAATTGTTAATTACGATGAGATTAATCAACCGTCTACATCTTCAAAACGTATTTGCCAGCATGTCAATTGATTCATCCCCGGAGCAGAGTGATAGTTCACCTATTCCTACAACCACCAAATCCAGGCGTTACATCATTTACACCAGTGATAGTGATTCATCAAATGAACAACCAGTGCAAGAATCGATAAACAACATCGAAATTCCGGGTAGCAGCTCAAACCCCACCGTTAGGTCAATCTATGGCTAAACGCCGCCGTTTACTAGGAAAATCATACATGGGATATAAGAAAAAAGATGGAAAGCTAGAACAGAATACATCAAAAGAAGCTCGGTCTGTAAAAAGTCGTTGTAGTCATACTGCAATGAATAAGAAATCTAAACATAGTTTCATGTGTGGATTGGTATCAGAAGAAGAACGGTCTACATTGCATTCAAAATTTTGGAATATGAAAACATGGAGTGAAAAAAAGGCTTACGTACAAGGATTAGTATCTCAAAGGAGTTTACGTAAGAAAAGAAAACGTGATAATCTCGTGAGTACTACCTCTAGAAAACAAGTTGGTTTTGATATTTTTATGCCCAAGTTTGATTGCCAAAATGCCAAAGTAAAAGTATGCAGATTGTTTTTTTGAACACACTTGATCTTGGACGTGATACTTTCTTACGTTGGGTTAAAGATATGCCAGCAATGGACCACGACAGTACAGCACCTCCTATGACTGGACACAGACACAGTGTAATGCCCACTAGGTATGAGCTTACGAGGTACGGTAGTTGAATGGTTAGATTTACTTCCTAAAGTGCCAAGTCACTATTGTCGATCATCATCAAAGCGCATTTACGTCGAGTCAACTTTTTTATCACATATGCATATGCATACAGTTTACAAAACCTGGTGCACTGAACATAATAAAAAAACATGTTCACGAAATACTTTTCTAAGTGTTCTTAAAACAAATAATATCTCAATTCACAAACCAAGAAAGGATCAGTGCGATGTGTGTTGTAGTTTTCAGTTAAAAAATGTTTCACAAGATGTCTATGAAGTTTATTCAAAAAAAAAATTTCACGTTATGCTAAGAAAATAGCAATAGAAAACTTAAAGAGTAACCCAGACATCGCAGTGATAACGGTTGACGTGCAAAGTGTCCTTTTAGCACCAAAATTGCTAGCTGGTGCACTGTATTACAAACAAAAATTACAGTGTCACAATTTTACGATTTATAATTCTCGTACCGCAGATGTCACTATTTACTTTTGGCACGAAGCAGACGGAGGAGTTACTTCCAATGAATTTACTAGCTGTCTAATTGATTACCTTAAAACAACATGCAAAGATTATAAACACATCACAATAATTAGTGATGGATGTAATTATCAAAACAGAAACAAGGTATTAGCGAGTACATTGAGTAACTTCGCTTGTTTTTTTAAAGTAGAAGTGGAACAAATAATTTTAGAAAAAGGACACACCATGATGGAGGTTGATAGTGTCCACTCCACAATCGAACATTATATAAAACCTCCTATTTATGCACCCCAGGATTACATTACAAAAATACGTCAAGCGCGGCCCAAACAACCTTATGATATTAGGGTTGTTCACTACGATTTTTTCAAAGATTATGAAAATATATCGACCAATTATCAGTCGATTAGACCAGGTAAAAGGAAGGGTGATCCTACAGTAAATGATATCAGAGCATTTAAATACATGTCCTCCGGTGATGTTTATTTCAAACTCCGTCAAGAAATTATATAATTCTTCCACAACGAAGGCAGGTTCCCCAAGAGTATCCTGAACCTGTGCCATTGTATCATGGTCCACTGGAAATAACTCAATCGAAGTTTAATCAACTTCAAGAATTAAAACCATTTATAGATCGTGACTACCACCCCTTCTATGATTGCCTTAAATTTAAGTCTAATTAATTTGTTTTTTTTATATGCATTAATATTAAATACTTACGTAATTTGAATATTTGTTTTTATTAAAACCTGCTATGTGTCCTAGACTTGACCACTTAAAATCTGTTATGTGATTTTTTTATTCCTTTATCGAAATTATAAATAAACTGTTAAATTTATATACTTAAAAGACAAATAACTTTACGTATAATAACGATAACTTTGAAATAAAATACTTTTAAAAATAAATTTTATATTAAATTTTTCAGGAAAACTTATTTTGTCAATATCTCAAAAGTATACTTTTTGCACATAGCAGATTTTGGTTTGACAACGACGATATAGCATTTAGCCAACGAATATGATTGGTGGAAACCAAACGCATCCACAGCAACGTAGCACATCTCTGTTGGAAAAGCACGCTGATAGTCAATTTCTTCATTTTTCTTTCCTATCTATGCGCTGTTCTGGAATTAAATGCTGCAAGGAAACCGCTGCATGCCTCCATATTAAAATTTGATGACGAAGATCTGTAAATAAAATAACAGTTTTTTTAATTGCAATCTACTTTCCGTGGGAGAGTCATGCTTTAGCACGAATAGACCGTCTCGACTTTAGACCCTCATCAAGTTATAGTGTTTCAAAATCTTTATTCAAAAACATAATAAATTACTCGCCCCCTACAATTTCCGAAAGTTCCCCTCGGTTTCCCTAGGATTCCCTCATTAGATTGAAATAAATGATTTGACTTTGAGATCCTGATCTGGTAAAAATGGGACCCTCTCGGGAGTATAACCTTTCAAACAAAAAAATAATTTTGAAAATCGGTTCACAATTGGCGGAGTAATCGTTGAACAAATAAAAAACAAACATATCAACATAGTACCTCCTCCTTTTTTGAAATTGGTAAAGTGTAATTAACATAAAACCTTAAATACTTACAAGTTGTACAACTTGCTTATTAGAAGCTATGATGACGTTTGGGGACCCCAAGGTTGCACAATAAAACCGCTATGGGGTCCAAAACCATATTACTCAGATAATTGCCTCTTTGCCTCTCCCTAAAAAATTAAACGTGATATCTGCACCATGACCATTCCCGTTTAAATGGCAAGTAGAATTCACTGACTGTGGACGTGAGACTATTGTGTTGTTTGTGTTGGCTTTGCTGGTGTCCTGTAAATAAAAAAAAAAATTAGCGACGCGGGAATCGAACTCGAGACCCCTTGTTGGGCAGTCGAACTTGCGACTACTTATTTCTCTTATAACATAATACATATTATAGTAATACCTTAGTGAATTCAGTAAAACAACATGTAAACAATAGAAATAAATAATAGCACTAACTGCCACACTCAGTCATATAATGATTACTTAAACTATTCCTTAGTAACGATATCGAAAACAATTACTAAGGACTGGGTTAAGTAACCATTAAATGACTCTGAGTATGACGGTAAGTGTAGCTTATGTACCAAAAGCATAAATTATATTGTTAAAATGTATACGTATTAAGCATAAGTTTAGTATTCTTGCACAATTTTTATTTAAATACCTTCTCATTATACATTGTTTTATATCATTAGGGATTTTATTCTATATTTTTGGCGTAAACTAACTATTAACTTTTGACGTGATTGAGTAAAAAAATATACACACAAACTCGCAAACTTTATAAAAAACCCATTGTTGCGGCGGAAAAATATTATATACAGGTGCATTAAATTACGCCATACCGGAACGTCTTTTTTAAATTGCTTAATGTATACAATTTACGTAGAAACTACACAAAAATAAAATAATTTTAAATACACGATGCTGGCTAAAAAAATATACTGCTCGCAAATGGGTCAAGCTAATTTCGACCATGGGCCCTACAGTTAAAGCATCATTTACACTGCGGGTAAACTAACATATACTTATAACTGGCAAAATGCGTGGTAGTTGCGTTTAATATCACGATTGCACCTCTGCCTACCCATTTATTCAAAAAAGAAGTGACATTATATTACTATTCTTATGTCAATCAGCTCCTAAAACGACCTTATATTACCTACACATCAGTGCACTTATCTACGTATTTATAGCTATTGTAATTTGTAATAGACGATGGCAGCGCATGCCGCGACGGAAATGTAAACTAAAAGGGGCTCAGTAAAACTTATCAACGTTGTCAAAATTCATTACAAAACAACTAGCCAAGAATTTACTGATATTTCATCAATAAAGATATTATCTAAACTACTAACTATCTTGCTGGTTTGTCAATAGGTAATTTCGAATTTTTACTTACAAAATTAACCGTGACAAAATGTACAATCTCAATTAAAAACAGCGTTCTAATATTTCTCTTTTTTACTTCTAAAAACCGGACCCGATTTTGATAATAACATATTTTTAAACAAAATTCTATATAAATACGTCTTTGTATATATTTTACTATTTACTTTATTCTATAAAAAATAAATACATAAGCACAGACATAAGCACTTGATATTCATTATGTTACGTTGCGTTTACAAATGGCGCTGTTGTCGCGCACGTTCAAAATATAACTAATAAATCACGTTTTAAAAATAATATTAATAGATGAGTAGTAAGAAAATTAAATTATGACTACACAGCGAATTAGTATAATTCTACCTAAAGATAACTAAATCATTGTGTACATCTTAACGTCTTACTAAAATAAGTCCCTCACTCCATAGGTTTTCCTAAAAAATTAAGCCGTCATCAAAAAAGTAAGTATTATGTTTCGATCTAACAAAATTATATAATAGCTATAAAAACCCCATGTTAAAAATAAATATCTACAAAGAAATTATACATACCAGAACGTATAAAATATACAAACGTAGAAAAAACACTAAATAAAATAATTTTAAAACACAGCACAAAATCTACAAAAAAAATATTTAAAAACTGTTTTAACAGAATACGAAATATGAAAAAATGGCGGGAGTCTATTTTTTTTCACTCTCAACGCGTCGCGTCGATGTGGTGTGCATACAGCCAGTACAAAATTTACAAAAAAAAAATATATAAAAACTCTTTTGACAGATGAAATATACGCAAATGGCGGGAGTCATATTTATGTTTTTTTTTTCTCTCAACGCGTCGATGTCGTGTGCATACAGCCACGCGCGGACGCTAACTGGCCTTCCGAGTTCCGATACCTACCTACTACATGCAATAAAATTATTTTTATCTAAGTATCTCTACATAGTATAAAACAAAGGAAGTCGTTTTCCCTGTGCCTATGTCCCTTTGTAAATTGTACCTACTATTACTGTATAGAGGAATTTTAGATAAAGTAGGTCTACATACAGCTACACATACTTTACGCACAGCTACGTAGGTAGCTGTGCGAGTAAGATGTGCTATGCTACGAAGATGCCCCGCCGCCAAGTAGTTGCTGTAAGTACTCTGCTCTGCACATAGCTACGCCACTTGCAACCATAGATAGATGCGTGCTATGGACGGCTTTCTGACCATCGATACATGCGCTTTCCTACCTGCGCATCTTCGTCGTACTACATAACTTAGTATCAGAAGAAACGGTCACATAGTTTCACATCTTAGCTATTACGGGAGTAAGACCTTTGTAGCAGAGCTACATAGCACATCTCCAGTAGAAAAGCACCCTAGTAGTCCCTATTACAATCAGACGAGTGACATATCTAGCGCCACTTTAATTGAATAACAATTTAATAATCAATGTTAATCGACATGAACCCAAAACCGCTTGATCGACAGTTGCACTGTGGACGCCCACTCGTCTAATGATGCAGGGAGCAGTGAGGATAATAAAGAAATAAAACTAATAATATATTTTCAACAAGTATTTTAATCATTTGAACGTTTAACATAAAATGGTAACTTGGTAATGGCATCTACCATATTAATATAAATTCTATAACTTAAAACTAAGATATCACTAGATTTATGAGTATTATGTATGTAGATATTGTATTATGTAGATATAAGTAATAATCATTATGTAAAAAATAAAATGGTAACTTGTAAATCACTAATTGCCTAGGCATAAAAATAGTAATAAAAAAATATTTTTATTTTATACTATGTTTTATGTATTTTTATTCTTTTTAAATGTTTAACTCCATTAAAGTTAAAATTATGTAACTAACTAATTATCAACCAAACCATACAACAATTTCACAAAATCATCCCATAGACAGAACCCGTTCCCTTCCAACTTGCAACCCTCCAACTGTAACGGGGTAAATTCTGGGGGGTTCACCAGAGACAACCTCCTACCTTCTCTCATCTGATCAGTAAACTGGTATACATAATCTATCTTTACATAAAAGGTACCAGAACTTACATCCAATAATTTCTGAAAAACTATCTTCCCACCCGCAGGTGTCATCTCATACTGGTTTCTAAGACTAAAAGGCTTAACGTCCAGGCTTTTGAGAACTGTGTAAATATTAGCATCATGCCCCATAAGTAATGCTACTTTGTACTGTTTTTCGAACATGATATGACTAATGTATTTTAGTAAGGGTCTTGCGACATCTCTGGCTACTAGACTTGTGTTAAAAATAACGCTGTGATAACCTTTACTTAAATCTAAGACTAAATCCCATTGTTGTTCATTGGTTAACAGTCCCCAAGCAACCTCTTTAGTCGGAAACCCTTCATAGTTCTCCATGATAAAAGAATCGATGACCGATTTTGATATCTTCAATGGACCTTCGAGATTTGGTTTAAAACCGACATTAACAAATATTTTATTCATATCTTTAGTGAAATCACACTTTTTCTCGTTCATACAATAATTTGATTGCTTATAATCGAGTATAGCTTCTAAATCCTCATAAGAAGTGTTTAGGTTTAAAGATTTAAGCAACATTTTCATTTGTTCCGATGCCTCTAATTTAAATATGGCTGAATTATTATGTATCACGGGATTAAAAATGGGATCTTTGCTTTCAGATGTGTGGTGTATAGTTATATTACAGTCAGGGAAGCCTTTGGAGATGAATGCTTCTGCAGATGCTAGAGTCCGTTGAGCAGTATTCGCATAAACAAAGAAAGATTGCTCACTCGGGCAATCTTTGTTCAGCAATTCTTCTTTACGCAGCCAAGATGTGAAATATTCACCCATATATCCTTCTAATAAGACTCCTTTTGCTGTCAAATAACCACTTTTCTCTTTCCACTTGGGCCATTTCTTTGGAGTAAATTCAAACAAGTTTTTAGACAAAGGAGTTCGAACATTATGCCTGCTCAGTATCAAAACTTGTTCCAGTTTAAACCTCCTTTCACAATAACCTTCTACCACTAGCATAGACACTAATACAATCTTTATTAACATTTTTCACTGTATTACAAGATTTTTGGTCTCAATTTAACATCACTGGTGATTATTAATACTTAATATAGACATATTTGTGTGACTGTGCGTCATATGATAATATATTTTACACAAAGCGAAAGTAAATTATGTAATCTACACCTACTATCTCATTGTGCATAATTAGTAAACAAGATTTACAAAGTCACTTTTAGGTTATATTGTTTTTATAACTACATTCAATAATATGGTAGTGATATCTATACAAACCAGTGCGTAAAAGAAGCTTTTGTCGAATGTGATTCATTGTTTATAAGTTTACTACAAAACAAAACAATAATATTTTCCTTTTGTAAAACAAAAACAAAACAACAGCCGATATTATGTATGACGCAGAAGTCAACTTAAATTGACATTGACTGTGACAAATTTGAAAGCGTTTAGAAATTAAGCTTTCGATGAAACTTGTTAATATAAACATTTTAATACTATCATTTGTGTTTCTAAAACAAAAACATATTTCTAAAATACAACATGAAATAAAATATTGAAATTGATATTTACTGAATTTACATGAAAAAAACTAGAATGCAATAAAGTAAGCGATCCTTGAATTAATTCTGAATATATTTTCTAGATGGCGTTTGGCTCAATCTCAGTAATTGCTCATTTTTATTGCACTCTTGTAATATCAGGTGCTGGTGCTTCGGATGTCCATGGATCTCATCTTCACATTGATCAGTTGGAAAATGTAGGTATGATGAGTTTAGATCCTTACAAATAAGGTAGGGTTGGTTTATAACTGGGAAACTGCCAATTTAAACTTTGCATCACTTAATAGAAAAAATTTAAATTTTATTTTAATATCCGTCTTATACTTACTTAGATTATTTTAAAATATTAAACACGTACTTATTTTTATTTTCTTACGGAAACAAATTCTTTCGAAGTTATATCGCGTGACGTCACTTTTAGGTACATTTTATACGTAGAAATGACGTTGCTCCCACTCTTAGCTTTGATTTGTTTTATCTAAATATCTTATATGACAAAATTAAAAAAATACGTGTCGCATATTTTTTCATTACCAAACTGACGGACTAAATAGATTTTTATTTTTCATACCCCGTCATCATCGCTAAGTATTATCCGACTCGAAAAGCAGGAATAGGAATAGGAACGGGGTGGTTTTTAGTCAGTAAGAGTCTGACACTCCCACTCGCCTCGCCCAAGGCGGGAAAAGCCAATGGATGGTGTTCACCTCTTAAAAAAAAGCTATTCTAATTGAGAATGACTGCAGTAATGAAATGGATCTAGAGGACTTCTAATTATAAACTGATAAGGCACATTTTTTTTAAATAAACACACCAAGGTTGCTCCTCGCGATGTTTATTTTTGTATTTAACTAAGAATCTAATCATTCGGGTCAATAGTTTATCTTAATTATAAAATGCACGAGTTACAATTTATAAATAGCGAGCAAGCATAATGTTAGAATCACGTGATCCTGAGTGCAGGGTCATACGGTAACAGGGATGATGACGGGTTATGAAAATTAAAAATCCATTTAGTCCGTCAGTTAGGTAATGAAAAAATATTAGACACGTATTTTTTTATTTTGTCTTTTTTTATGTTTAATGGGCCGACGATTGGCCGCTATCTCGCCTGATGGTAAGTGATGATGCGGCCTACGATGGAGCACGTCTGCCCATAAGCAACCTATTCACTCGGGCTTTGAAGACACCCAGGTTGTACCCATCAGGAAACACAGACTCCGGCAAGGAGTCATATAACATAACAATACTTAGATAAAACGAATCACAGTTTAGGAGTGGGAGGAAATACGTGATTTGACGTATAAAATATACCTACCAAAGTGACGAAACCAAAGTAAGTTTTGGGGGTTAGGAATTTAAGGGTTGTTGGGGAATCGGGGATTGGGATGATTGGGAAGGGGGAATTGGGACTCCGGTAACCTCACTCTTACAACGAAACACAACGCAAGCGCTGTTTCAAGTCGGTTTTCTATGAGGTCGTGGTATCACTTCAGTCGAGCCGGCCCATTCGTGCCGAACCCACTGTACAAAAAAAAAACTAAATCCCAATAACATTTCGCATCAGACCCGAAACCCGTTGCTTGACTATTGCGTTTCCAACCACTAGAACAGCGAGGCAGTGGTTAGTGATATTGCATGCCGTAATGCGCCATAACACCACATTTAAATAACTATTACTGTACTCGGCTGCACGTGGAGCTATACAAAACCAGTTTATCATGATCTCGCATTGTATAACATTTTGACGATCAGTTCATAATACTGGTTTCGCATACCTTTTAAGTGTGGGCCATGCTTCGGCACGAATGGGCCAGCTCGACCGGAGTGATACCACGGTCTCACAGAAAACTGACGTGAAACAACGCTGGGGTTGTGTGACGCAGGTTACTGGAGACCCAAATCCTCCCTTCCCAATCTTCCAATTTTGTCAAAGTCAAAATTATTTATTTTTCAAATAGATCGAGAAGGCTCTTTTGGACGTCAAAGCAAATATTACAATATAAAGAAAACAAATGTCTGTCTGTCGGTCAGTCCGCTAGTGAAGCTATTTGCTCGTTCCAAAGTGTAGATTCCTATGGAGAAGAATGAGCAAGAAACTCGTTTGGATGCCTAACTTGCTCTTTGATTGCGCTATCATTCTCAGGGGGATTCCTACTTGCATCGAAATGTAACTTTACTTTGCTACGGTGTCCGAAATACGTACAGTCATTTACATGATTACAACCGAAAATATTGTACTTGAGGGATCTCGGGTTTGCTCCTAATGGTATAACATAAGAGTAACTTTCACGTAACGCTTTTTATGCAGAGGTGCACATTATCACGTAATACGGTGTCCGCTTTAAGTCCCATGTAATAGGTGGTGAGCCTTTTGTAAGAGAATTTAAAGACATGAATTATTATCATATTTTGTTGCTGCCACTTCGCGTGGGATAAAAAGTATCCTATGACTCAGCTGCAGTAGCAGTTCTCCTATTGTATACCAAATTGGCGGACAATAACCCAAACAAAGAAAATTTAACATTTCCCTATTACTGTACTCAGTCATTTAATGGTTTTTTTTTTAAGCGTGGACAAGCCACAACCTATACAACTCCTGTAACCAGGATCTACAGTAGATACAACCATGAAAACACCGGAACATTGTCCCAGGGAAATACCACTGTTTGACGAACGAAATAAATCAGAAGATGTAGAGGAGAAGAAAAGAAAACGATAGTTTCCAACCGGTGAATTTAAGTGCAGGAGACAGAATGACTTAAGCCGGCACAATTGAGAAGCCACAGTCGCACAGCACCAAAATTTGACTTGAAACAACTTGCTTCCAATAATAGGTATCCCCGTCCCAAGACTTCCAATTTTGTCCGTAAATATGAAACATTTTATCCAACGATTGACCTCTCAGAGTTTGATTGCTCATTGCAACTCCGCTGTCGAAGTGGCACCATGGTGTCAAAGCAAGTTGCCATGGCCAGTAACAATATAAAGAAAACAAATGTCTGTCTGTCGGTCAGTCCGCTAGTGAAGCTATTTGCTCGTTCCAAAGTGTAGATTCCTATGAAGAAAAACGAGCAAGAAACTCGTTTGGATGCCTAACTTGCTCTTTGATTGCGCTATCATTCTCAGGGGGATCTCCTTGCGGAAATGATGGTGCAATACAACAGTCATTTACATGATTACACCTATGTCACACCCACTTTGTCACAATTTATTTTGGCTAAGTCCGCATGTAACTAAGGTAAAAAGAGAACAATTTTGCAACGTCACGCCTTTTATACCCGAAGGGGTAGGCAGAGGTGCATATTATAGCACGTAATGCCACTGTACAATGTACACCCACTTTTCACAATTTATGTTGTAAGTCCCATGTAATAAGGTGGTGAGCCTATTATAGAAAACTAGCATCTGCCAGCGGCTTCGCCCGCGTTCCCGTGGGATAAAAAGTATCCTATGACTCAGCTGCAGTAGCAGTCAGCTCCTACCCTGTCTGTATACCAAATATTATCAAAATCCGTTCAGAACTTTCAGCATGATTGGCGGACAATAACCCAAACAAAGAAAATTTAACATTTATAATATTAACCCGTACTCAGAGTCATTTAATGGTTACTAAATCCTTAACTCCCAGTCCTTAGCAATTGTTTTTAACATAAAATCGTTACTAGGGAATAGTTTAAGTAATCATTAAATGTCTCTGTGTATGGCACTTAGTGTGATAGACGAGAAAAATAAAAAGACATTCACAGTTAGTCAAATAATTCATTTAATTTCATAAACTCACTCCATTGGCAGTATCCAGTAGGCGATATGGGACACCCGTTTAATTCCAATGTTATTCTTTGGGGGGGATTGTTCGACGTGAGTTTTTCACCATCCCTCAACTGTTTAGTAGTAGGATATATGTACTCTACCTTCAGATACTGACCCTTCCTATCACTGAACTTTTGAAAAACAATCTTCCCACCTATTGGATAAGGTTCAAATTGAAGTTTCCTTTCGAACGGCTTAAATTCTAATGCGGTTAACACGGAATTCAAATTGGAATCGTGTCCTACGAGTAGGGTGAATTTCGGCTTCCCACTGTTGAAAATATTAAACATATACTTTAGGAGTGGACTTGCTATGTCTTTTGCAGCGCTTTGTAATTTAAACCTTATATTCTGGTTCTCAGTGATGATTTTTGCTAGTAAGTCCCATTGCTGATCTGTTTCGATTTGGCCCCATGCTACATCAGACATCGGTCGCCCTTCATAATAGCTCATGATGAACGCGTCCACCACTGCATTGGCTATGTACAGAGGTCCATTCACATTGGGCTCTTCGCCGTCTTCAAGGACAATTTCACTCTGTTGGGTATTCAAATCACACATAAACAGTTTCTTACATATATCTGCATCCTTAATGTTCAATATCCTCCCCAATTCAGTGTATGCGTGCGTTAAATTCATTTCTGATAGACGTTTCTTCATCTCTTCAGCTACCTGCTTTTTAAACGCTTCAGTTTTGTTGTGAAATATTGGCAAGAAGAGTGGGTCGAAAGCACCTAAATTTTCGTAATGTTGCACACTAATATTACAATTATTGAACGCTGTTTCAGCAAACGCCTTTGCTGATTCTAGAGTCCTTGATTTCGTATTCGCATAGATAAGCACGTCGTCCTTTTGCGGGCATCCTTCGAAAAAATCTTCAGTATCTAGCCACTGGGAAATATATTCAGCGATATATCCTTCAAACCTTAGTCCCTTTGGCGTCAATATCCCAGCTGCATCGTTCCATTTCGGCCACGGTTTCGACGAGTACAACTCCAAGCCTTCAGTCAAAGGCGTGCGTATATTGTGACGGCCTAACATAACAACCTGTTCTAGCTTCAGGCTGTTTATATCAATGCCTTTGCTCGCGACAACAATGCACATAAAAACAATAAATCCCGCCGCCATGTTTGTGTGTTTTACGATGCACTTTATGTTCTGAATAAAATTTTTAATCACAAATATTTGTACACGATTGAGTTTCAACAATGAATGAGTTACACTGTAATTCGCTGTGTACTCTCCGCGGCTGTGAGCGGAGCGAAACTGGTTTGATTTGTGGGTTGTAGTTGTAACGATAAGCCGTTTCATCATGCCACAAAAATGATAAAACAAAGCTGGATTTAATAACACCGAAGTATAACGACTATACAGCTAATCAGTAATTGCAATCTGTCATTTTATAATGATACTGTTTTCTTATCAAGCCTTGTTATTTGGTATAAAAATTGTGCTAATGTGATTGTGTAATAAATTTAAAGGAATGTAAACAAACAAAAACTCTCTCTCTCAATAGGGTAGATGATTAATGTTTGTTTTAATGTCCGTTTTGTAAATTATTTTAAAAATTAACAAAAAAGAAAACAAACTTTCTGTGGCTAAAGGAAAGACAAGAAAATTTTACCGAATTTGTAGGTACAGTGTTCTTTAAAATAAAATTCCAAGCCAAGCAAGTATTTATTCGCGGATTTTTATAATTTCACCATCGGGTAGTGATTTTTCAAGGATGTTTTTTTTATGGAATAGGGTGCAAACGAGCAGACGTATCACCTGATGGAAGCGATCAGCGCCACCCATGGACACCCGAAACACCAGAGGAGTCACAGGCGCGTTGCCGGCCACATAAAAGGAGTACGCTCTTTTCTTAAAGGTTTGAAGGTCGTATCGGTTTTCTGTATAGATCTTGTGAAAATGTAAAGTAAATTTTATTTTATTTGTGGCCTCATAAATAAATGATCAGATTTCACTCATTAAGCATCATCGGATGGTGATTACTTCATTACGCACAAGTCTTTATTTAATGTAAGTAATGATTTAATTAGTTGGGCTAATGGCTAATGTTAAAATCACGCAATGGAAGGTACATTAAAGGAAATACAGATGATGACGGGGTATAAAAAATAAAAATCTGTTTAGCCCGTCAGTTAGGTAATGAAAAGATTATTTTAAAATATTAGGCACGTATTTTTGGTTTTCTTACGGAAACAAATACTTCCGACGATAAATCGATTTGAAATATCGCGTAACCTCACTTCTAGGTACGTTTTATAAGGAGAAATGACGTATTTGCTCCGACTCCTAAACTTTGATTCGTTTTATCTCAGTATTGTTATCTTATATGACAAAATAAAAAATACGTGTCCAATATTTTTTCTTTACCTAACTGACGGACTAAATAGACTTTTAATTTTCATACCCGGTTATCATCGTTATTGTATATTTAAATGAAATTGACATTTTCCTCATAGGAAAACGTCTTATGACTATAAAATGGAGGTGAAAAAACATGTTTATTGTTACGTAAAAAGCAGTAAATAGGTAAACAAGTATTAAATAAAAACACATTATAAAAAAAAATATAAAATAAAAGGTGTCGCTGATTTACTGAGATTTATTAGAAAGAAAGAAAAACAGTTTATTTGCACCGATTAAAAAATAATAAACATAAATAATTAACATAAAAAAATAAAAGTATAAACGGCGCAAAAATATTACATTCAGCGAATAAATAACTGAAGATAGGTAACAATTATTTTTTGATCGTTTAGTAATATTATTTTTTCTGTTCATCTGTTGCAAAGATTTAGAAAATTAATTCAAATAATATATCGTACTTACCTAATTACTGATTCCAAGATTAAAAAATGTCCTAAAATCTAGGGATCAAAATTACTAGACAAACATTAAAATAAAAATTGTCATCTACTCTATTCTGCGTAAAGCTTGGACCATGCTCCCGCTACTGGTTGACTCATATTGTTATATATTTATTTTCATATTGTATTTTATTAAGTAGTATTTAAAAATATAATTCTAGAGAATTTTAAATTAATATAATATGTATTTTATTAATTTTTACTATATAAAGAATCTTTTTATATCAACAAAATAAAAACAATAAAGAATTTTTATAGTATTTCAATTTTCCACGAGTCAAAAACTAGATGGCGCTATTAGTAAGAATGCGCGTTTACAAACAATAGAATTTTGTTTGAAGTCAACATTACACTACTGGGTAGTTCATTATGTCAATTTCCATTCATACATTGCATCACTTGGAGTATAAACAAACAAGTTATTGGTCAATATTGGACCTAAAATAGCTGATTTTATGGTTGTTTTGCAAATCCTTCCATTACAAAGAATAAATGCGATGGGTTTGTTTGTTTGTGAATGATTATAAAGTTTTAAGTAAGTGTGGGAGAGCCATGCTTCGGCACGAATGGGCCGGCTCGACCGGAGTGATACCACGGCCTCACAGGAAACCGACGTGAAACAACACTTGCGCTGTATTTCTTTGTGTGAGTGAGGTTACCGGAGGCCCAATAACCCCCTTCCCAATTCCCGATTCCCCAACAACTCTTAAAATTCCAACCCCCAAAAGGCCGGTAACGCACTTATAACGCTTTTGGTGTTTCAACTGTCCATGGGCGGCGGCGATTGCTTACCATCAGGTGATACGTCTACTCCTATCCATGCTCTATTCCATAAAAAACAATCTCTAC
The DNA here is from genome assembly GCF_023101765.2 of Spodoptera frugiperda. Lineage (NCBI taxonomy): Eukaryota > Metazoa > Arthropoda > Insecta > Lepidoptera > Noctuidae > Spodoptera > Spodoptera frugiperda. Next base: position 5,091,266 of record NC_064232.1, read on the forward strand.
CCACATGTGCCCTTAAAGTCGACTAAGGGACATTTAGCTTCGACAAGCAGGAGTAGGAACGGGGTGGTATTTAGTCAGTAAGAGTTTGACACTCTCTCGCCTTGCCATGGCGAGAGAAGTCTTTGGATGATTTCCCCCTTCCCCCTTAAAAAGGGACATTTACACTTTTTGACTATTCGAGAGAAATAAAACTGGCGAAGTCGCAGGCGAAAAGTTAGTTGCAAATGATTGTAACGGAAACCCACGCGTTGTTTGTAGTCGATTACGAAAATGGTTTAATTCAATTTGAAATGTGACATAAACTATTTATTATGTAAGTAACCTACTGGTTACTGCGCCGTGCGCTGGACCAGATGGGTAATTCTGTAATTGTCAATCCGTAACATTCGAAGTGAGCTCGTGCGCAGTAATAATTAGTGACTGAAGATTGAGAAGGGGGAAATGGGCCTCCGGTAACCTCACTCACACAACGCAAGCGTTGTTTCACGTCGGTTTTCGGTGAGGCCATAGTAAGCCGGCCCATTCCTGCCGTAGCATGGCTCTCCCACACTTGCGAGATGTGTCTGCTCAGTCTGGTCACTTGATCTGTCTGGATCTGGCTATACAGAGCGCCTGAGGCAATCACGTGAATCACCTCATAGGCGGTCACTAGTTTAGCGCCGCCGCCACTCTATGTACAGTTGGGTACACAGCACACACGTCTCGCGGCGCTCTCTGTGAACTGGCGTCCAAAACACTAACCTAGTTTACCTTACAGATCAAATTCGAGACATCGCCTATACCATGGGGAGTGCTCTAAGGAATTGTTTGGTCTGATACCTGCCGCTTCTTTTCGCCATCGACCTACACCACAGTAATTCCATCCCCATCATATAGATGGTTGGCAGGCCACAACTGTGCGCTTCTCACGAAACTTTCTACCTCGCACAGCAAAACTGTGGAATGAGCTGTCGTCGGCGGTATTTCCGAACCGATATGACTTTCAACCATCAAGAAAAAAGCAAACTCCTTTTTAAAATGCCGGCAACGCACCTGTGACTCCTCTGGTGTTGCTTACATCGCTAACCATCAGGTGACTCGACTGCTTGTTTGCCACCTATTCCATAAAAAAGATAATTTAAGAAACTAAAAATCCCGACTGCATTTCTTTATAATATGAAAATGAAAAACCCTTAAACAAGAAAGTCGTCGTAAAATTGAAGCAATCGGAACCCATTCTAGAAAGCCAGCCGTATGTGCCCTCACTAAGTCTTCATATTTAGAATGGGTCCCGACTGCTTCAAGTTTACTATGACTTTCTTGTTTTTTTTTTGTATAATTTTTTATTTTTTTTAATATTTTGATATATCCAGTGTCACTCTCACAGTAAATACGAATCTAACGACACCTCTCAAGCCAAAATCCATCAAGCCGTTCAGGCTGCAGATCGTGCCAAACAATTATACAAACATACATACATACTCTCGAAAAACATAACCCTCCTTCTAGCGCAGTCGGGTAAAAAAGTCGTGCTTGGCATCAGACATTGTTACGATACTATGTAACAATCCGCTTCTTGACTATACGTAAGTGTTGTAAGATAAAGTTATAATTATAATAAGCACTGTAATTCAATTTAATAGCACTTATTAAACATTGAGTCACTATACAGATATGTGGTAGAAGTACCTTTTTTATCTTTAACACATTGAACGCCGTAGTGGTCATCAGTGACCGATGTTAGCGGAGGATTTGCCTTCAACAGTTTTCTATTGCCGGTCAAAGACTTGAAAGCGCCTAGCTTTTTGGGCACAGGTGGGGCCCAGTAGGGCTGATGTCTGATCCGGAGTTGCGGACTACCTAGCGGGTTTACCGGGGCTCCGGCTAGAAAACCAGGAGTAGGAACAGCGTGGGTTTTTTTTAGTAAGAGTCTGATCCATAATATGGATGAATAAGTTATTTTATACATACACTAGCGACCCGCCCCGGCTTCGCACGGGTGCAATGCTGATATACTAAATACGCTACAGAAAAACTGTGAACGTTGTTTATAAAAAAACATAGCGGCCCGCTCCGGCTTTGCACGGGTTTAAAATATGTAACTCACTGAAAAAATGATAAAATCAATTCAGTAGATTTGATTTATTCATTTACTGCCCGTAGCCCGCACGCGTTTTTGGAGTACTTAAAACAATTCCCCTTTCCTTATTTATAGGCACGCTGCCGCCGCGCCGCGTCGCCGTAAACGCTACGTTGCAATTTTTAAATCTATACATCTTCAAAAATATTGATTTAAATCAGATGCTGTAAAAGGCCAAATATATAATATTAAATCAACAATGTATTTAAGGTATTTAATTGGATAAGGATTAATGCTGTATTGGTTAAAATCGCTTCGAATATTAGTCATTATTTGTCGTAAAAAGTAAATGACAAAAAAATGTTATTGTGGGATATCCATAAGAGATAGACATATACCATCGCGGAGTTTTCTGTAGACCTTTTCATTGTGTACAATACTTAGTACATTATTTTGATAAATCTCGTAGGATTCAGCCTGCGTTTGCAATGTAAGCGGAAAAAATGTAATTATTTGCGACATCACATTAGAAACCTCAAAAATAACAGTATTTGTCCACTATTTAATGGATGATATTATACATAAAAACCTTCCTCATGAGTTACTCTATCTATTAAAAAAACCGCATCAAAATCCGTTGCGTAGTTTTAAAGATTTAAGCGTTCATAGGGACAACACACATGACAGAAAAAGCGACTTTGTTTTATACTATGTAGTGATATCTACGTACAATACATAGGAAACGTTACGCCCTTTATTCAGAAAATACCATTATCACTTTGGCCGGTGCGCGAACCGTGTCGGAGCGATCACTAAAGAAGTTATTTAAGAAATATCGGAGACACCGGTCATTGACCCCACCGCTCTGATTACACAGACCAAGGTCACTGAAGGTTATACCATCAAGAGAAAATGAACTTTAATACACAAAGAATAAGTGTGAGTTTTCAATAGACTATGAATTACAAGATGTTGGTTGGGTCAATTTCCTATTGACACGTTGTTCTAGTGACCGCGGTCAGTAAGCATGCGGTCGTGGGTTCAAATACCCGGTCAGGTAAAGAGCATTATATTTTTAGCAGATATTTCCATTTCGTTATAATAACAATTTATGTTGTCACGTCGCATAACAATACTTATGCATTTTATTTCCGATGTATAAAGCAATTCAAGAATAGGGTAGATGATTAATTTTTATTTCAATGTCCGTCTTGTAGATTATTTTAAAACATTAGACACGTATTTTTTATTTTCTTACGAAAACAAATACTTTCGAAGATATATTGATTTGAAATGTCGCGTGACGTCACTTCTAGGTACGTTTTATACGTAGAAACGACGGTTTTGCTCCCACTACTAAACTTTGATTCGTTTTATCTAAGTATTGTTACCTTACACGCAAAATAAATAAAAAATACGTCTCAGAGACATCGCCGCGGCATTGTCGACTGTGCGACAAGGAACAGTTACAACAATGTCGCGGCGATGTCGCCCGACATCGCCCGATGTCTCCGGGGACACAAGTCCCTCGACAAATGTTCCTAGAGTCTGGCCAACGAAAGCTGTCCACAGGTCAATTGCTAAACTTTTGATATGGCAATAATTTAGCACTGTCAAAACACGATTGGATAGGATAAAACTAGTATTAGTACTAGTCACGGTTGAACGTTTTATACATGGTATTCCGATGTAAATGTGAAAACTCTCAGAAGAATACCAGAAACTAACCTATAAGTGACATGAAGCTGTATTTTTAGGCGGCGATGGAGCATAATAATAATATATTAATATGAATTCCATAAAATTTGATGCCAATAATATACATTTATGGCAAGTCCTATACGGATACAAATCCAGACTACCTGACTGTTACTGAGAAGTTCCTGATGGAAAAACCCAATAACACTTTGACCAACTCGGGAATCAAACCCAGGACTTCTTGCTCAGCAGTCACGCTAGCGATCACTAGACCAACGAAATTGTATAATGGTGTAAATGGTAGTTGTGTCGATGTGTTGCCTGCTAACTAATTCGTGTTGTCGAGTGCACATGCAACTATTAATAAATCCATTAGGCGACCAATTGACCAGGAAAACCGAATTATTTTTTTAAAATTTTGTCCTGTTTCCATATTTGTTAAGTACGGTGACTGCTGTATTCCAGTAATTTATATCATTCCGACATAAATCGTTGACGTGTAATGTCAGTATGAGGTGTAAAATTAATAATTGTGTAAAAGTATTGATTTTTTTCATAATATCAATATTACAATGTGAAGCTTTTGATACTACAGGTATGTCAATTATATTTTTAATCAATTTAAAAAATAGGTTCTCAGCCGGGCCTGTATGTATGTATGTTGAGGTCAGCTCTTTGAAACGTAATATTATAGAATACATTTATTACTAGAATAGGGGTAACTCTACCAACGGGTGACGTAACCGCCGACTAAGTACCGCGCGGCAGCGTTCTCTGATAAACCTGAACCTTTTATACTGCAATCTCCAACCGATCTACCGAGCAAGATTATGGCAAACTTCTCTCATGTTACGGAAGTCTGTAGTCCAGCAGTGGACTGTTCGGGCTGTTATACAACTAGCTGCAGTTTTGTCCGCGTGATATTCAATAGATTTTTCTAAAGTAGGTCCTGATTCTGTAGGAATATCAAGGTACAACGTACCCCGTTACTTCTCGAAGTGAACTTTCCGATGATCGCAGGATTTTTCAAATCAAGCCCAGGGTTCTGGAGACTTTCCAAGGAAACAAACATAGAAGATAAAGAATATACTGTTGCTAATTCCAAGATGAATAGTACATTAATTAATTTTGTGTATTTTCAGAGAATCCAGTGATAACGCTAGAATACGGGAAGGATATAAACAACATAAATACGTACTACGTTGAACAAAATAAAAGTTTACAAATAATATTTAAAAACAGCCACGCTGGTCATGTAAGGTTTGTAATGTGCGATGCCTTGCGTGAGGCGGGAGGGAGTGCTGTTACTGAGTAAACACCACCCGTTCCTACTCCTGCTTTAAGCGGACCACTGGCTGGACATCGGTCCCGTCTGTAGTGGTCTGAGGGTTTAGTACGAGTTTGTTTTTCGTTAACGTGATACCAACCAACAAGAACAAGAACGAAAGAAACCAACCAATTAGATATGTTCCGATGTTGTTAAACTTTGAACAAACTCGTACTAAGCCCTCTGATGGCTCTTTGAGACGCGCTCGGAACGCGACGTACCGTAGGTCCGGGTCTGTTTTTGGTTGGGCAATCAACAAAACACTTTTAAATTTTCAGGTGTTATGATGTTCAATCAAAATATGGAATTACGTTTATAGAAAAGGGATTTCTATATTACGATAAGGACAGTGTCATTAACGTAAGTATATTATTGTAGGCAGTAAAGCAATAAGTAGGATACTTGTATCTGATTTGTTCAGTTTTATGTATAGCTTAACCACAAAATGTCTGATATTATACTGTTATGGTATAGCATGGCAAACGAGCAGACGGATCACCTGCTGGTAAGCATCCCATGGGCACTCGTAACACTGAAGAAGTTACAAGTAAATTGGCGGCCCTTTAGGAATTGGGAAAGTGGGGATTGGGGACAAGATTTGGCTTCCGGTCACCTAACTCACAGGATAAAACACAACATAAACGTTGTTACACCCCAGTTTCCTGTGAGGCCGTGGTATTACTCCGATCGAGGCGGTCCATTCGTGCCACAGCACGGCTCTCCTATGTTTAATATTTTAATAAGTAACTTTGTTTTGTTTTAGATTACAAGTGTAACTCCTGACATGAGCACAAGATGGGCATGTAGAGCTCTACAGAAATATCATGGAGGTGCAAGGGATGTGTATAAGTCGGTAGAGCACACAGCTGTCCAATATTATTTTCATCTCCATGTGAAAGGAGCTCGTAAGGATATATTTTCTTTCTTTCCCAGACATTCCTTGCTTGTAAATAAAGATTTTTAATCCTGATATGCTTTACACTTTTTTTTTAAAAACATACAATTTAACATACACATGTCACCTAGACTGGAAGCAACAATTTGTGGATCGCACAAAGAGTTGCTCCGTGCGGGAGACGAACCCGTTACACGTTGCGAGGCAGCTGGTTGTTCAGTCACCGCTCGACAGTTTATTAACTTCGCAATTAATTTTCAGGATCTGTAAGTGTATCAATAAACGGAGACTCCCTGAATTTCACTAAAATGGGTTTAAATGTGCAACACGATGGCGAGGCCTTCTTTTCCTTCATTGAACATCAAAATATTGAACTCGTATGCGCCAGTGTCGACAAACAATTTGAAGTGTCGTTGGAATATTTTAACCAAAATGGTAAAATAAAATTATGTCACTTTTAATATTTCCGAAGCATGGAATTAGTTAAGGTCACAGGCAGCAACTGGATGCAGGTTGCTTCCAACCAGCCTATGTGGAAGTCATTGGGGGAGGTCTATGTACAGCAGTGGATGTCTTGTGACTGATAGGATGACGAAGGTGATGATGAAGCATGGAGCTTAACCATAGACTAAGGCTTACTGTCCAAGACGCGTCACATGACGAATGCATGCAACTTACAAATGGTGAGAAGCGGATTTGAATGAGTAGTGAGTAGCGCGACGTTGCCGCTTCGTGGACACAATTTTCAATTTTCAATGCAAGAAGCAAGCATTCCTCTTGTAATCGACGAAAGCGTGCGCTTTAAGTGCAGTTTACGTCGACAATAGGACTTCAAATGGGTCGCACAACTACAGCTCTGCACTAAGCGCTGCCGTTGTACAAATAATGAGTAGGCGCCATGCTTTATTACAGTATATAGTTACATTTAATAACTGATAAAAATTGGTACAATACTTTTGCTTTCAGGAGAAAAGATATTCGAAATACCACCAAAAGGTGACACGAGTCTATTGTTCCGAACCAGACTAACTTCGAAACAAGACAAGTTTTATATAGACTGTATTTGTCACACAAACAATAAATATCTAGAATACCGATACAGAACTTACTTTTATAAACAAGAATTGAACCACAACCCAGGTAATCAATCACTGTCACTTTATCATACTCGTAGTATAGAACAATATATCTCATTCAGCTGTCTGTCGCTGTGTATGCTTAGATCTTTAAAAGTAAGCAATAGATTTTGATGCGGTTTTCTGAATAGATAATATAATTCAAAGAGCTTTCAATATGTATCACAATTATATGGGCATTTAAAAGCCGGGACTATTTACAAAATGTCGTCATGTTATGATGATACTCAAAATGGAGAAATAAATCTTCCAGTTAATGTTAACATGTCGCGGGCGGAAGCTATTACAGCAGCATTGGTACTTGTTTTAGATTACATGTAATGTAGATATTATGCAGAACTCCAGTCAACGAGGATGTAGCCAGGTTGACTGTCGAGGCGAAACACGTACTTGGGTATCGCAATGAGAAGGTCTCAAGTGCTTTTTTTTCTATTTCTAGATAAACAAGACAACACATTGATAGTGACAGTGAACGGATTGTTGGAACGCTACGTAAGAAAGATTGGTTCATATTTTGACTATCCGATATTCAAATATGTAGACGGAGAAATGATCATCGTCACTTGCGAAGCTAAACGACCGTATTCAAGTATTCCATTACAGTTTTATTTTGACAGATTTACAAGTAACTTTGTAGTTGCTTAACTGTAGGGACTAAAATAGAATGCAAAGGTTGTATTAATGCATGACACTAATTTTAAAGACGGAAAACTGACGTATGTACCGTGGCAGCATTCCAGAATGTTTTTATAGGTTTCATAAAACTACATGGACCAATTTTCAATACATTATTTCACCTAGACCGGAAGCAACATTCGTGGATCCACAAAGAGTTGCTAGGCGGAGAATAAACCCGTTACACTGCGCGGCAGCTGGTTGTCCAGTCAAGACAATTTATGATTCGCAATTCATTTTCAGGATCTGTAAATTATCTTAAACGGGACACTCTGACTTCACTAAGCTGTGGGTTTAAATGTGCAACACGATGGCGAGGCCTTCTATTTCCTTCATTGAACATCAAAATAAACTCGTATGCGCCAATGTTGAAAATGAATAGAAACAGTGTCGTTGACGAATATTTTAACCAAAATTGGTAAAATTAATGTATTACTTTTAATATTTCCGAAGCAAAAATTGTTAAGGTCACACAGCAACTGATCATGCTTCCAACCAGCCTATGTGGAAGTCATTGGGGGAGGTCTTGTCAAGTGGATGTCTTGTGACTTATGATTCCCCAAGAAGCATGGAGCTTAACCATGACTAAGGCTTACTGTCCTTAAGACGCGTCATATGATTATGCATGCAATACAAATGGTGAAAAGCGGATTTGAATGTTGAGTAACGCGATTTGCCGCTTCGTGACACAATTTTCAATGTTTCATATGCAAGAAGCAAGCATTCCTCTTGTAATCGACGAAAGCGTGCGCTTTAAGTGCAGTTTACATGACAATAGGACTTCAAATGGGTCGCACAACTTCTGCTGCACTAAGCGCCCGTTGTACAAATAATGAGTAGGCGCCATCGCTTTAGGCCAGTATATAGTTACATTTAATAACTGATAAAAATTGGTACAATACTTTTGCTTACAGGAGAAAAGATATTCGAAATACCACCAACAGGTGACACGAGTCTATTGTTCCGAACCAGACTAACTTCGAAACAAGACAAGTTTTATATAGACTGTATTTGTCACAGATACAATAAATATCGATACAGAACTTACTTTTATAAACAAGAATTGAACCACAACCCAGGTAATCAATCACTGTCACTTTATCATACTCGTAGTATAGAACAATATATCTCATTCAGCTGTCTGTCGCTGTGTATGCTTAGATCTTGAAAAGTAAGCATAGATTCGATGCGGTTTTCTGAATAGATACTATGATTCAAGAGAATGGTTTATGTACACAATTACGCATGTAAAGCCGGGAGTGGTTGGCTGCGACTTGATTACCGCTCAGCGGAGAATTTACAAGGTGTCGTCATCGTCAGTTAATGTTAACATGTAAACAGCAGCCCATGTAATGTAGATGTCCAGTCAACAAGGATGTAGCCTGGTTGACGGTCCAGGCGACACACGTACTTAGGTATTGTCATGAGAAGCTCTCAAGTGCTTTTTTCTATTTCTAGATAAACAAGACAACACATTGATAGTAACAGTGAACGGATTGTTGGAACGCTACGTAAGAAGGACTGGTTCATATTTTGACTATCCGATATTCAAATATGTAGACGGAGAAATGATCATCGTCACTTGCGAAGCTAAACGACCGTATTCAAGTATTCCATTACAGTTTTATTTTGACAGAGAGCAAGTAACTTTGTACAATAGAATCAAAGGTTAGTATTAATATAATATAATTAAAGACGGAAACATACGTACGTACCGTGTCGCGCCAGAAGCATATCGGTTTCATAAAACTATGGTTGAGTTGGACACACGTGCAATTATTGTATTGTCATTAGATTAGATGACCATGCAGTATTAGGCTGCAATCGACGCGGTCTGATGATGGAATTGGAAGAGAGAAGACTGCCTTGTTGGTCGTGTCGTCGCAAGTGCAACTAAGGCGATAAGGGAATACCCCTTATCCGACAGCAGGCGGGTTCGATTCCTGAGTTGGGCAAAGTATTAAAGTGCTTTTTCAGATTTTCGAAAATTTCTCAGTAGTAGCACGGAGGTTGGAATTGTGCCCAGAGTATGGCAATAGGCTCGCCCCCTATTACATGGGACTTATAACACAAATGGTGAAAAGTGGGTGTACATTGTATAGCGGCATTGCATGCCGTAATGTGCTCTTCTGCCTATTCCTTTACGGATAAAAGGCGTGACGTTGTGTGTCTCTGTGTACAATGAAACATATCAAGTTTGGGCTCAATAGATCAAACCCTTTCTCCTGATTACCACGACATATGACTTAAAGCCTATTTTGCACATTTGTAACTAATTTCATTAATTAAAATATTCACTTGCAGTTAAGAAAATTGATGACAAAATAGTTGGTACTATAAATTCATCTGCTGTTTTCCTGAACAAGAAAACTCTTTCATGTGGCTTTAATAGTAGAAGTGAGAAGGAAGAATATGCCAGGATAACATTCGAGTCTGATGTTGCAGGTTCGTAAATTATATTAGTAAGTGAGGGAGAGCCATGTTTCAGCACGAATAGGCCGGATCTACCGGACTGATACCACGGCCTCACAGAACACCTAGTAACTCCTCTGGTATTGTGGGTATCCACGGGCGGTGCCAAGTGCTTACCATCAGGTGTTCCGAATGCTCGTTTGTCGTCTAATCCCATAAAAAGTAAATAGATAAAATATTGACTAGTTTTTTAAATATTTGATGGGTATCTCGCCTGATGGTAAGCTATAATGCAGCCTACGATGGAGCACGTCTGTCTATAAGCAACTTATTCACTCGGGCCTTGAGGACACTCAGGTTACTATATACCCTTCAGGAAACACAGGCTCTGGCAAATATCTCTGACGGTGGATGAGGGAACATCTTGGTTCTTCTCAGTCAACGCTCTTAGCAGAGCGGTCATGGTCATGACCACGAAAAGCTTCGTACCTCTGCATAAAATTAATATAAAACAAATAATTGAAATGTATAGCTTCTTTGAAATTTTATATTCCCAGTTGGTACGGTACGGGTGTTCGGTCTGGCCAGACCAAATATTCTGTACCAGTACCGTAGCGGTGACGTGTGGACCACCGTCTACCAATACTCGGTAAACGAAACTATAAGCTTGGGGTGTGTTCTGAATATCCTGCCCTCTGGAAACTATAAATTTAAATGGAATTTTAATGGTAAGTAACAAATAATCAATGTTTGAATGAGTATTCTTCTTTATACCAATTCTATCGGTTTTTGTCTATTAACGAATTTATTTTGATGGAGATTACTTCTACCTATGATTATAAATATTTCAATGAAAACAGTTAATTTTAAAAAGTTAAATAAAATAAATTATTAAATAAATCAAGTATTAAATTCTGTGTGAACAGCTCCATGTTCCTTGACATGTTGTAACATGTAACTCTTCAGTGGATCAAACAAAATGTAACTCTTCAATGGATGTTTGCAACATAGGAATGTTACAGACAGTGTAGGGGGGCACATGGGCCGTATTTGTAAAGAGTTTGCTAACACTTTAGTTTAAAGAGAAAATGCAGTGGCCCCTACGCCGGCACTGGCATTAAGCGAAATACATTAACTATGGGACGTATTTCGCTCATTTTTCATATATTACCAGCCAATATGATAACAAATCTATCCTCTCTTAGTACTTCCGTACTCCCCACAACGAGCACTCATGCCACAGCACTCTACGACCAGTAGTTTCGGCTGTGCGTTGTCTGTCATTATGTCACTCAGGAACGTCGCTTAAAGGAATTTTTGTTGGATATTTTTATGTATAGCGTTTTTTAATTTATTTTTACAGGAGAAGAGTCATCTAGAAATGGTTATAGAGTAAAGGGCATGATGAAATATGCAGATGAAAATTTTATAAAAACTTTAACTGAACACGATGATAAAAAAATTATCAAATGCATTGTTTATGAAAACTACAAAATATTGAATTTTGCTGAAATACGATTACAACTGAAAGAGATATCAAACTCGGAGAACTTTGAGGATCAAATTAATCCACGTAAGTACATGACGGGAAAACAGGAGTGTTCACATTTTAACATATTGTCTATCTAAACAGTATTGAGATCACTCATATGATTTAAATAAAACTTCAGCAGAAGCACAATTACGTATAGTATGATAAACCTGATTCTTATAAACTACGATATCCAACTCTGTATGATTCTATGCATGTATATGATATAACTGCCTCGTTGGTCGAGTGGTCGCAAGAGCGACTGCCGAACAAGGGGTCTCGTGTTCGATTCCCGGGTCGGGCAGTTTTACTGGGCTTATTACGGATTTTCGAAAAATTTCTCAGTGGTAGCACGGAGTCTGGAATTGTGTCCAGGATATTTCGACCCCTCTAATTCTGGGACTTTAACACAAAATGGTGAAAAGGGTGTATGTATAGCGATTACGTGGCGTATGATGCACCTGATGCTTATAAACTTCGATATCCAAGGCTGACTGTATGATTGTATGTGTAGATGAAATGTAGAAAAAGTTATAAAATAATTTGGTTTTACATAGTGTTGCTGTAGTAGTAGTGCTGTCCCGGCAGCCCGAACAGTCGCGCATGCAAATTCTCCACTCGTTCGTGCATTGACGATGATCAATGCTCTCTTGACGTCTGCACCAGAGTGTGATTTGTTCGCAGCGAGATGGAAGGATGTATGTCGTGAATGTTTAAGGTTTTGTGAGAAGATGGTTGGCTGAATTAGTTTTAACTAATTAAAAATATTGTATTTCTTTTTTCTTTGTTGTCAATTTTCAACACTGTAACTGTATAATGTATTGGCTTAAGCTGTAAAATTATGCATGTTTTTCGAAATAATTAAATAGTGTTTGTATGAACCACAAAGTTATATTTGCGGTTTTCGAAAATGTTTTATTTCTTAAAAACCAATAACGATATCTCGTTCAAACCATTCTATTAAAATCTACAGCATATATTTATTTTCTCACTCTCTTATTTTAAAAGTTAGAGAGGACACTGGACACTCATTTTTCTACTTTGGAAACGTCTAACTTTAAAACGATTGATATCCAACCCTGTATGATTCTATGCGGGTGGGTGTTTTCGGATTTCTTTTTTCAGATACGTCCAATAACCTAATCATCATATTTGCATGTATTCCTGGTCTTGTATTAACGATCACTGTTGTGGGCATAGTCTACTGGCGTAAAAGAATTCAAAGACCAAAAACTACTAGTAATACTGAGGTATGTTATCTTTCTTTTTATTTCCCAAGGGATACACAGAGGTGCATATTATAGGTACTGTTATATCGGAATAACTATTACCTAGAATATAAAATAAAATTGCTGAGTTTTCCATTGCATTGACGTCAATACAATAGGAAACCGCTGCTGTTTTCATAAGCAATTGTAATCGTATTTCGGGCAGATTGGATTGGACTTCCGTCGGGCATGGTAACTTGTAAAACGTGTGTCAATTACTCAATATACCTTACTTTTTAAAAACCATCGTCCGACCCGCTCCGTAACAGTTCGATGCCGACTGTAGACGTGCTGAGGAGTGAAAGCATGCGGCATACTTGGCATGGGCGGATGCCAGGCGCCGTAAGGCTGGCGACACTCTTCAGAAGAAGAGAGCCTTCAACCGGTCTGGTTCAACCACATTGGCCGAATAGGGAACAAACTGGTTTCTTACCCAGCGGGTAGTAAAGCGTTTTGATCCCTGGCCAAGGCGGTTGAATCGAACTTCTGCCGCCCCTCACTTCCACCTCTCTTGGGGCCTCACAGGACGCTGGCTCACACCGCAGTAGAGAAAGCAAACCTGTTTGCCACCGCTTCATGGTCAGCCATTCGCACGAAGCGTTGGCTTCAAACTTCCTTGTGCGAACTGCTAGGGAGTGAAATTCTTTGCCGGAGTCTGTGTTTCCTGATGGCTATAATCATGGTATCTTCAAAGCCCGAGTGAATAGGTTGCTTATGGGCAGACGTGCCCCATTGTAGGCTGCATCATCACTTACCATCAAGTGTCTTAACATTTTTTGGCGCCGACACCACTCCATGTGCAGTTGGGTACGAATGTCTGCGGCGCCCTGTCTGTCTGTCTGTCTGTCTGTCTGTAACCTGGCGCCCTAGGCACTTGCCTAGTTGGCCTTAACAGCGATAATACGGCTCTGCTAATAGTTAGTAATCAGATACCAAGTCGTGAGTCATTGAATATTCAGCGGAACCTAGTATACACAGAGTATCAAGCTATTTCTGTCTAATAATTTAGATTTTTTGTTTATATTCAGGTTCCTACATCGGAGCCATTTTACGGTAACAAAATGTTCCAAAACGACCCAAACAGGGGAATTACAAGAGCGCTGCCGGCCTCTTGAGGGTGTTCTTCCAGAAAATAATGATCCTAAATACGAAAAAGCATCACAGGTAACACACATCTTATTTTGCGACGACTAAGCAGATGTATTTGGGTCAAACACAAAAGGAGGAAAAAAAATGTTCATACAACTTAAAAACCGTTATTTAAATATCATATCAACATTAAATCGCTTTAATAATTATTTCGTCTGGAAATCTTTTTCTGGATCATAAAAAAATCAGCTTAACCGAAATTTATTTCATTTTTCTCGCTTTTGAATCTGAAAAGATCCCCTTCTGTAGACTGTTCGGATGGCAGGTAGTTGAGTTCAAGTGATAATTAGAAATAGATACAGATACTTTTGATACTTTTAATTCGTTTTATTACATCAGTCATATTATCAAATATTCATAACATAACGAATAAAAAAATATATAAACCTCAATTTTGAATTAAACGTCATAAAAATGATGTTCACAAATTTTGGGTCTACTTCTGTAGACAAATAAAATGAGCCTAAATTTGCTAAAGATGAAGGCATCGTTTTTATTTTGTCTCTTGTGTTGGTAGCATTGCATTCTCTGTCATTTGCTCGGTTGTAATTTTACGTAAAGTGCGTGTGATAAGAGAAACTCTTTATATTATTCAAATACACAATTTTTCAGTCGAGATCAGTGTGTCTTTCCTGTCACTAGGATACCTGAGTAAGTAACCTTTGCAAATATATAAAAACATAGATAGTAAGTGCATATGTGGGCGCGGTTTGCAAATATTACATTGCTTAAATTCTAACCTCTAATGGAAGGCTGCCATCTTTGATTTATAAAAATGTGTCTGTAGACATCTTTACTGTAGACGTAGTGTCTACAGGAGGGAGGTATGTCAACAGAAGTGAATAATCAAGAACTTTGACTACCTATATTCGAAAAAAAACAATTGTGTTAATCACTTTTAGCTGATTTATAGATAAGAGGTTCATCATAATTCATATTATACGTGTATAATGTCTGGGGTCTGTCTGTGGGTTAATTGCTCAAAATCTGATGATGAATTTTTAAGATCATTTAATAAGGTTTTGAAAATATATATTTTTTGTGTTTGATATTATTTAAGATTTTAACACCGAAGTTAAATAATTTATTATATAAATGCTAATGTATTATTATTATTGCAACGTATCTAAGCAAAGAGTTTAACGTAGATTCCATTATTTGGCACTATAGCGAATGTGGTCACGGCAAAGGTGCACTTGATGGAGTGGGTGGTTGCATAAAAAGAACTTGTGATAACCACGTCGCCACCAAGAGGCCATGATGTGGCAAGTTTGGACGAGATAATGTTATGCTTAGAAAACAATTGTAAGGGGATTGAAGTTTATCGAATCAATGAATCCCTAGTTGGAGTGCCAAAAACCCAGGAATTATCCACGCGAGACGATTAAGTTGTTTGGTGTGTCATTTTACAATCACCAAGTATGTCCACATTATGAAATGGGTCGAATCCAAATAAACCATAGAGAAAGCGAACCTATTAGGGATTCAATAATGCCTAGCACATTAGAACGATAGGCACTCCTGATTCATCCTCGTACAATTTGTCACCTGATTGCCTCGAAAGATCGGGATCATCAGGCTCCTTATCTGAGCGTGATTTTGAAATGGCTCCAGCCACACCTGACGCTTCGACTGAGCCAAATTCACCAGGACTTTCCGATAGACTGACACCAGATCTTTCTATCGAAATATTTAACCAGGTGAATAAACCCCAGAAGAAAATAATCTATTCAGACGACTCTAAAGCTTCTGAAGATTCACCACAGAGAAAACGGCCGACGAATTTCATGTGGGACGATTCTGATGAGGAAAACATTTTTTTAATATTCTGTATACTTAATCATGTTTTCCTATTATTGAAACATATTTTACTACATTAGGATACGTCGTTTTTTTTCGTACGTATTTTTAATTTTTTCTATTCTTGACCTTATTAATATGATTATAATAAAGTCACATTTTGTTCCCTTCTGTGGAAAACACAATCTCTTCTGTAGACATAAAAAAACAAAAAACGTGTTTTTTTCCTAAAATATCCAAGACTGATCTCTAATGATATTATTGTAAGAATACTAATATGGAACTTTAAATAAACACAACATTTTGTAAAAAATAGTGAAGTTTTATTATAAATATTTTGTAATGTTCACTTTTTGTGTTTGACCCATTTGTTTATAGTTTTATTTCCAATGGCGGTTGATTAATTATTATTGCGACAGTAAAACATGGACAGTAATAAAAAAATGAATTAGTTGGGTTATTCATTATTATGTTATCGGCTTACTCACGTATTGTTTTGACGAGAAACTCGACTAGTTTCAAGCCATGCTAGAGGCTCATATTCATGAGCAGCATTACGCGACACACGACGCGGCGATTGTCGCATTGCTACGTGTGTCGCGTAAATTAATTTAGTATGTCTCACGAAAGTTACAATAAAATCATAGTTGGGTTATTTTATCATACAATGTCAATTCTAAAAGTAATTAAGCCGTCCAATAATCGAATGAGCGGTAAAAGTGACGGAATGAGCGGTTCGATAAATAGTTCGGCAGATTATAGCGAGCGGTGATATGTTAATTATGGTGACTTATGTAGGAAATGGTGGCGGTGAACTTGTAATGCCTGACCAAAGTAATTTGCTATAGTTTCTGGAACAATTAAATAATAACTTTTGTTAAAAATTTAGTATGCTGTGCAACAAAAGTTAGTGACAGAACCGATTTGCTACAAAACCGACAACACGTAGTCTTGTTTGTCCCACCCCTAGAGTGTAATTTAAAATCGCGTAGAGGCGCATATGTACGATGCGGCTCGGGGGCTAAGGAGTAGGAGGCTGCTAGCGGTGGTGAGCGAAATCCGTCTGCGACGATTAGCACGCGTGGGACTGCCGGAGACCCGCAGCGCCGGAGTCATGACAAAAACCCTGCCTGCTGTTTTTTCTTTTTCATTTTATTACCTTATTGTTTAAAGAATTGCTTAGAAGAGATTTGTTACCGTCAAATTCCGATTTATTACTGCCCGCACGTAACCGCTCGCTTAATAATTTTTACCGCCCATTTAATTATTTTTCTGGTTAATATTCACTGATCCATTTCATTATTTTTTATTACTCATTTTTGTATACTTTACTGTTTAGTTTTAACTGCTGAACTAGTTATTAAACGTGCCATTTATATTTTTTAACTAAACAAAAAAATCCAAATTACAACTGCCTCTTTAAATGAGTGCCATTGTTACAACTGTTTAACATAAAACATATTTTTATGCATATTTTTATGTTTACAGGCACCTTGCAATCGTGTTAAAGAAGACAATGAAATGACTCCAATACCTGAATCGATGTACGACTCATGTTACAGTGAAAATTCCACTATACAACCAAATAATGACGTTCCGAAAAGTCCAGACTGTTCTGACCCCAATCACCATCACTACGAGGAAGTAAATTATTTGCAATGCAAGCCAAAACCAAGTGAACCTCAACAGCGATCGAGCAAAATTTATAATGTAGCTTATGATCATGTTAGAAGATGTCGCAGTGGGAAATAGTTTCGTAATTAGTAAACTACGTTTAAAAACCGACTTTGACCACCATTTTTATATACTTTATACCTGCGCCTGAGTGTTGAAATACATTTCTGAAAACCACATCAAAATTGGTTAAGCCAATCTCGAGATAATGGTGACAAAAGTCGATTAAGAATCTGATGTATTTCTCGAATTTAAGATTTTATAATTCTATTATCTGTGACTGACTTATTGTTTTATGATTCAAGAATTGATTTTTACTAGAAAATCATTGGTGGAAACGGAGTTCGCCGGGTTTGTTAGTTTATAATATAAAAGGATAGTATTTAATTATTGGGTACATAGGGATAAACAATAATAAATATATTTAACCTCTTTCATCACGGAGAATGTTAACGTTTTTAGACATGTGTGTAACTATGAAGCACTCGATGTAACGAATTGATCTGTGTACTTAGTTTTGTCGTACAATCAAAACTGACCAAATTATATGCATCTAAGGTTTTGATGACTTGAATTTCTCATACAAAATTAACGTTGTACTGTGACGTCATTGTACAACGTCTTATATATTTTATTTTTTATACTTATAACTAAGAAGTAGGTTATCACTTAATAATATTTTTAAGCTATTTAAATATAAGAATGTGTAGGTATTTTTTTAATTTACGTAATATTAACATTCTCCATTTCGTAGATTATATAAATTGTGACTGCCTCGATGGTCGAGTGGACGCAAGTGCGACTGCCGGACAATGGGTCTCAGGTCCGATTCCCGAGTCGGGCAAAGTATTACTTGGCTTTTTCGATTATTCGAAAAATGTCTAAGTCAGCACGGAGTCTGGAATTGGTGAAAACCGGCACAACATACCGTAATGCACCTCTGCCTACCCCTTCGGGGATAAAAAGGCGTGACGTTGTGTGTTTGTGTATATAAATTGTTTTAAAATAATTGTTAGCTGAAATGGATCGTTTAAAAATGGCGGATGTGTAAAAATGAACGTATTTTTAAAAATGGCGAGAAGTTATTGTCATTATTAAAAATAAAGTGCGATTCCTGAAAAGTTACGAATTTCATTTGGTCGTCTTGCTTCTTGAAATATCACACAATTTGTGTCGTAGTCTATTCGCAGTCATACATTGTCTCTGTAAATAGTACATAAGTGTTGTCATGGTTACACGAGTATAAATTGGCTGTTAAATCTACGGAAAGATCATAAAAAGCGAGACCATGATAAACTGGTCACTAGATGGCAGCCGGGAAACAGGGTGGCGACCCCACAAACTTGGTGTTAAGCTTCTATTGACCCCCTGCACATGTCCCAAAGGTAAAACTGTGTCCTCAAAATAACTACAATACTCGGTCCTTAAATTATAACATTTAACAATGGACTAGGTACTTTGGTCTATTTATTATCCCACGCTTACAATGCAATAGTATTGAAAGCTTCACATTTTCTTTGTAAGCACTAGTTATACGTAAGTAGTCGGGACAACACAAAATTTAACGATGACTTTTGGTCGAAATATTATTTTAAAGCAATTTAAATACCGAGATAAAGAGGTGACGTGTCACATGTGGGATACCCGACTGGAAGGAAGTTCTTTTCATTTTAAAATAAGTATTATAGGAAGTATGTACAATTATATAAATTAACAATATCTAGGAGTTAATATCTCAATAAATGAAATAAGTGAAGGAATGCTAATAAAAGTGTAATTAGAGTTCTTTAAAGTTATGTATACCTACAAACGTTTTATTTTAAATTGTTAAGTAAATATCAACTTAATTTGTATAAATTTAATCAGTAAATTCAATCTTAGAAAAAATAGGTTTACATGTCTCTGAAATTGAAAATTTCACTCACACAACGAAAAACAACGCAAGCCTTTTCTCGCGTCGGCTTTCTGTGAGGCCGTTGTATCATTTCGGTGGGTTCAATAATAAATCATATTTTCATGTTACCCTATCCAGGGTCGAAGAAACCCTTAGATGAAGCCACACGCAAGTAAAATTTTAGTTTACAAGCCGCAAGTCCTACCTAAGAGGAGGGAAAACGTCCCTTACAAGTGAAACAGATAGATAGATAAGTTATATTAAAATATGGTTCTCTTAGGTGAGATAATGGAGAACTTTCAGGGTAAGTACTAGTTGTGGCGTGGCTTGTTAGAAGCCTCAAGGTCGAAGAACCGTAGAATCTGTAGTAGAAGCAATCGTCTAGACCCGTAGCAGCAATCATCTCGACTCTCAAACTCGTCTCCAAAAATCCTCTCTCTTCAAATATTTTATTCGACGGTCTCAGATGCTATAAGAAATGCGGCCAGCGAACACAGTCATGAAGTGGACAAAAGAGGTCCGTTAGCAGTGTACATTCTGTTGTCTGTGCAGCGCCACGAGACAGACTCAAGATCCAAAGGTTTAGCAGTGAATCATTCATCAGGCTCAGGTATTCACCAAGAGAGCCAGAAAAGAGGAAAGAGTTTGGAAAAGGCGAAGTAAAGACTTCTTTACGGAAAGTGTTCAGAGATAAGACGCGAGGGAGTGACAGAAGACACGAAAGTCAACGTCATGTCAGCTGCTAATGCCAGAGTAATGTAAACAATGTTTCTTTCATTTTATTTTATATTTATTTATTTAACTTTTTGCAACTTTATTGTATAAGGGTGGGCTTAATGATTAATGCATAAAAGGAAATGCCACAATATAATTTTATCCTGTTTTGAATTTAGTCATTAGAAATGTCGCTGAAATAGTGTCATAATGAGGAAAAAAATGAGCATAATAACGTAATAATACCAAATCTGTTCGTATTTAACAGAATAAATGCACATATATGTATTTAATGTGTATCGCCTTTATGTAGCTAATTCTGGCTTCTGGCGTCACTAACTGTGTCGAAGAGGTGAAATAAATCCAGAGATGAAATCATCGTCTGTTTTATTTATTTAGAACACCAACGGGGCGTTACTTACAATACATTAAACTAATTTAAACCAATTAGTAAGGCTACGATGGCCGAGTAGTTGCAAGTGTGACTGCCGGACAAGGGGTCTCGGGTTCGATTCCCGGGTAATCGGATCGGTATTGCTGGGTTGTTTTCGGTTTTTCGAAAATTTCTCAGTAGTAACACGGAGTCTGGAAATGTGCCCGGTATATGGCGATAGGCTGACCACCTACTACATGGGACTTACTAGATAAATTGTGAAAAGTGGGTGTACGTTGTACAATTGCATTAGGTGCCGTAATGTGCACCTATAGTCCTCCTTACCGATTCCGGTAACGGCGACCCCACAGAGCTATGTCCTGTCTTGGGTTCTGACGTGACTGGCCAGACTGAACTTAGTTTTAAAAATCCGATCGCAGTTAGAGCAGTAAAACTGGCCGGCAGAGTAGTATGTATAAATATAGGAGCAGCAATGCGCCAAGACTGTCGGCGAATAGCAAGCCTCTCCCATTCCTTCGCATGCGTTGAGATGCCTCTTCAGCACATCCTTATAATGGAGATGTTGACCGCCATGCTTACGTTTGCCCTCCATCATGTCAGAGTAAAAGACCCTTTTGGGCAAACGGTTTCATTTCACGGGAAGGATGTGTCCACACCACCCGAGCTGACGCCACATGAGTAGTGCTTCCATGCTATGTATTGCGGTTCGACGCAGTACCTCGGTATTAGGAATTCGATCCATCCATTTGAAGTTAAGAATGGATCTAAGACATCTCAAGTGAAACGTGTCAAGTTTATGTCTGATTTATAGAGACACCAAGTTTCTGCGCCGTATAAAAGTGTTTATAACTTATTTTACTTAGTAATTGTAAACCCTATTTATATTCAGACATAACATTCATAATTGTTAAGCAATGTGAACAAAAGCAAACTTTAGTAATAACTGAATAGGTACAAGCGATGTCGCAATTTGCTGTTTTGTCCATTACTAGGAATATCGAAAGTCTAAAGGAGACGGTGAAGTGATGTTATTGTTAAGCTGTTGGAATTGTCATAATGTCTTTCCATTTAACATGTTGATTCACTTTACCACTCGCTTTGGTCTATTTAAATTTAACCCTTTACAAGGCATAACATTAAAGTAAAACTTTTTGTGGTTTATTAAAATATGCGTT
This sequence comes from Spodoptera frugiperda, assembly GCF_023101765.2. Taxonomy (NCBI): domain Eukaryota; kingdom Metazoa; phylum Arthropoda; class Insecta; order Lepidoptera; family Noctuidae; genus Spodoptera; species Spodoptera frugiperda. Next base: position 5,113,067 of record NC_064232.1, read on the forward strand.
TTGTAATATTAACTTTTCGTTGAAGTAAACATGGTGGTAAAAATATTCCCTTTGCCTTAAATAAATATTGTTTTATTTATAATCTGTTTCTTTTATAGTCTGAATTCATTATACCGAAAACAAAAGCCTAAAAAAAACAACATACATAGTAAATAAAAAAAACTATTGGCTAGAATCGAACCCACATCGTCGCATTAGAAAGACGATTATAACAGGCTCATTAACCAATCGTCCACGAGCACTACGCCTAGTTCAGTGAAATGTTGAATCATAATTTTATTAATTGATTGTAAATATTTTTAACCTTACCCATGTATTAAATTATAAAATAAAAATTCGTATACCGACACAGAACTTATAGTATGTACCAGTGTGTGCGTAATGGACAAACCTTTTTATGAACTTTATTATGAAACTAGTTACTTCCGCGCGGTTTCACCCGCTCTGCTCGGCTCCTATTGGTCATAGCGTGATGTTTTATAGTCTACTAGCTTTCCGCCCGCGGCTTCGCCCACGTGTAATTCGGTTATATATAGCGTTTTTTAATGATCTCGACAGGGCTTTTTCTTCCACAGGCTGAAATCTTGTTACAACTGGAATTAAATATAGCCTGTGTTACTCAAGGATGATGTAGCTTTCTAATGGTGAATGTTTGATTTTAATGTTCGGTAGAGTATACTTTCAAGTTGGTCCCGTTGTTACCTAGTCAGGATCTGATGATGGTATTCCAGGGAAATCAAGGGCAAACCTCAAATTTACAGGCAATTACGTTTTTGACAATTTCATAGATCTGTTTAAGTATTTGCGTCTGATAGTCATCATGTGAATGAGCTGATGATGGAAGGTACAACTCCTCAACGGTTAGGAGTTGAAAGAAAATTCTTACGAAGTTATATGTACATGTGAGGCTATTAGGTTGACCTGATAATATCAAAAGTAAATCTCATAACGTTAAGAATTTATGAAAATAATAATGCAGACAAATTTCGTTTCTTCACTTGTTTCTTTTGCTGTTTGTATGGGTAGTCTAACACAAAATAGGGATTTAAAGGCGTGATGTTAGTTAATGTTATGCATGTTGTACATAATTTGTATGTTAATGTATGTTAAAGAGACGACTGAAAGTTGTCATACAAAGTCTTTTTTGTAAGGATGGGAAATCATCAAATGACCTGCTCTAGGGTGGAAAAGGGAGTGTCAGACTTTTATGATTAAAACCCACCTCGTTCCTTCAGTTGCCCTTTGCGTTCCGTAAAAATATTCCCGGGCCACGGTATCTCGTTAGAACTTTCCCGCAGCCCCGGCTCAGTTTATCCCGTTTCCCCCCTTGGGGGTTGAACATTTCAAAAATCCCTTCTTAGTGCTCACTTATGTTACTAAAGGAACCTCTGTTCAAAATCTCACACGTCCATATAAAAGCGGTTTCGGCTGTGCGTTAATAAATCAGTCACCCAATCGCATAAAACCCTAAATCAGATTGGGGGTAGTTTGAATCAAAATTTTATTAATGTCAAACATATTTACTTGCCTATGTACGTGTTCATGCCAAGTTTCAAGTTTATAAAAAGGAATACGATTTTTCATAGAAACGTTATTACTCCCCCTTGGGCGTAATTTCCAAAAATCCTTTCTTAGTGCTCCCCTACATATCCCAAGGAACCTACATTCCAAATTTCAGCTGTCTACGACCAGTAGTTTCGACTGTGCGTTGTCTGTCAGTCAGTCAGTCAGTCACTCAGTAACGGAAGAGTTTTATATATTTATATAGATGTAGTCTATACCTTCCTCGATAAATGCATTATCCAACACAAAAAGAATTATTAAATTCGGACCAGTAGTGTCAAAGATTAGCGCGTTCAAACAAACAAACAAACTCTTCAGCTTTATAATATTAGTATAGATTGTATAATGGTGTAAATGGTAATTGTGTCGGATGGAATTGTGCCTGCTAACTAATTCGTGTTGTCGGGTGTACATGCAACTATTAATAAATCCTTTAGGCGACCAATTGACCAGGAAAACCGAATCTAAATATTTTGTAGAAATTTATTTTCTGTTTCCATATTTGTTAAGTACGGTGACTGCTGTATTCCAGTAATTTATATCATTCCGACATTAATCGTTGACGTGTAGTGCCAGTATGAGGTGTAAAATTAATAAATGTGTAAAAGTATTGATTTTTTTCATAATATCAATATTACAATGTGATACTACAGGTATGTTAATAATAATCTTTTTTTTCTCAGTCTGGCTTCTATGTTTTGTTCATAGATACATATTGGTGGATACAACGCGAGATGAATGCGGACCAATAAGTACAGAACTTATTGGTCCGCATTCATCTCGCGATTGACTCAACCGATTTTGATGAAGCTCTGTTGAACTCTAGTTTGTGGTGAACATGTATATAAATATTATCTTATGGGTAATATGATGACCCACGGTATGATGAGTACACGGCACGGCGTTTTATTAACTTGGAGACAATATAAAAAGGCTGTAAGCGCGCGGCCCGTGTGCTTACAGTCCTATTGTATTGACATTATGAAATATAACATACGACATAGGATTTAATGTTCAAATTTAAATGACAAGGTTGCTTGGTGGAGCGGTGACGTTTAAATTATATATGTCCTTTACACCGCACTTGCGCTGTATACGCGAACACTTGCGTGTCGTGTCATGTTATGTTTCATATTCTGCGACCACGCCCGCGAGTCGCTGTACATAACGTCTCTGCCAATTTTCAAGCTATCTATATGTCTATCTTGACCGAGGTACGGGTAACCCGGCGCGAGTAGACACATTATAATTATATTCTGAATTCTTTACAGTTGGTGTTGATATTACGTTTAAAATTGAAATGTATAAAGTACTTGGAAAGCTGAAGCCGATGTGCGATCATGACATACAAGATATGAAAAGCTATACAGTTAAGGAAGGGGAACATATCATAATTAAGACGATCTACGACAAAACAATTCAAGATGCATGGTAATTTTACTTAGTTAAAAAAATATCTAAACTTGTATGTTATCTCGCGTTTGACTGAATCGATTTTGATGCAGTTTTGGTCATAGTATTTTTCACCCTTTTCGATTAGGGGTTGTGTGCTAACCTGATGGTCATTGGTTAGTTAATTGGAACAGGCTAATTAACTCTCGTCAAACGTAAAACAAACTCGTACTAAGCCTTCAGTAGCCTCACTCACATGGCGATCCACATCACTGAAGTAATTTCACAACGGTGTTCTGTGAGGCCGCGGTATCACTCCGGTCGAACCGACCCATTCGTGCCGAAGCATGACTCTCTCACCCACGTGAGCAAATGGAATGTCTTCCAAGGCGATCAATATTTTGTGAAACATTGTTGTCACATGTATTTATTTACACAGAATATAAAGGTAGGTTTTGTACTGTTTGAAGATAGATCTGTAAGGACTAGTGCAGAAGCAGCTCCGTTTACTAAGCCAGACAAGTAGATAGTCCAAGCACGGAGCAAAGCTCGCATAGAGAACTGGTATCAGTACTGTGTAGTGTAACTAATATCATTTGCTTAATTTATAATTTTTTGCAGGTGTTATAGTAAATACACTGATTATATATTTAGAAGTAAAAGCCAGAATGTTTACCGGAATGAATCAATTGTAAGTAAAAATTATAATTATAGATAATTTTTTGCAACATATCTCAGTAGCCGGGATGTAGATCTATTTTTATTCATTTTGTTTAATTGGAGTCCCAAGGAAGGATCCACTTGCATCCTAAAATATAATTTACTACTCGTATACAGGGTGTCCCTGAAGTCGACGTCCAAATGGCACCAGATGATCGACAAAGTTCAAACTGTTATCAGAATTACATTTTGAGCCAACTGTTTTAGTTCGGAAAATGATGTTATTTTAAGTCGAACCAAGTACTCTTAAATTCGGCACAAATAAATATTTTTCAACGAAACTCCGTTTTGATCAACTTGTTTGCACTTGCTATAATTTCTTCTAGTATACTCAAAGCATACCGAATAACCTCGTATGTACTAGACAACACTTAGCACTCGATTTGTCATCATCATGTTGATTGATAATCAGCGAGGATTTCTTGTCAAACAAAATCGTCTGTCTTCTTATGATTTCGCTAGTAGCATTCGTCGGCATTATTATGTATCGTTTTATATTTTTTCGACAGTATAAAGCGGGCAAAGAAATGGGAACGGTATGGGAGTGTAGTTTTATTTCTTTGAAGACAGCTTCAAATATACCCAAGAAAATATTGTATGCCAATGGATATGACACTTACGCAACATTTATTTGTACCATGCACATCCACGTTCGACGAGAGAGTAAGTAATTAAAGATTTTTTTACGAGCATTTATTTAACTTCCAATGTATGTGTGTAATGTGTGTGTGTTTATTTTGTATATACGTTTAGTTCACATTACCGTACGTACTTAGCTTGTCGATTTAGTTAGACATATAATAAAATATATATAAAATAATAATATAGAAGTGTGGCTATTTTATTTTCAAAAAGCCCGACAAACAAGCTGACAGATCACCTGATGGTAAGCAATTGACACCGTCCTTAGACCCCAGAGGAGTTCAAGTGTACATTTTTGGTTTGAGCATTTGAGAGTTGGAGATGGGGGAAGATTTGGTCATAACAAGGCTGCAAATAACGCAAGCGTTGTTTCACGCCGGTTTCCTCCGTGGTATGATTAGTGGTATTATTCGTACTGAAACATGGTTTTCCTACTTCGGGGTTAAACGTGAAGAAAAATAAGAAACTATAAATGCGAAAGCTTATGAGCATGTATAGACCAACACTAGAGATATCACATATACGCTGAGGGCCATGTAGGAAATTTTCGGAGATTAAGTGTGGGAGGATTATGCTCCAGTGCGAAAGGGCCGGCTCGACTGGAGTGACACCACAGCTTCATGGAAAACCGGTGTGGTTACCGGTGTCTCTGAACCCCCGAGTTATCAAACCACAAATTCCTGACCCGCAAAAAGGTCGGCAACGCACTTGAAACTCTGTCTGGTGTTTCGGTAGCAACCGGTGCGGCGCTGATTGCTCACCATCACGTGATCCGTCTGATCGTTTGTCGGCTTATAACATAAAGATGTCACAATCAAATAGCCGTTTTGATGTTATTCAAATAATTGATTTGACTTGTTACAGAGGCTCCTATGGTAATCCTCGTTAACAATATGGAGATGGCACTAGAACAAACACAATTGTCGGATGAAGAAGCCGACTTTACTGCCATCTACCATTATAAAGTTGGAGACAAAGTAAACATTACTTGCGTGACTGAAAACTACAATGAGCATGATACAATTAGCATGCAAAGTCCTAATGTTGGCAAACTAACCCGTAAGTTACGTTTACCTGAAATAAGTAGAGGTGTACAAATTTAATGTTATTTTAATACAACTATCACTATCTAATATCACGTAATAATAACAAGAACCGCTAATTTATACAATTTCCTAAGAAAATAAACTTTCGTAGGATTCTAAACGAGAGACAGATTGGATAATTCTACGCACAAATTTTTATACAAAAATCGCATAAAATAATAAGTAGCATAAAATAATAAGCAATAAGTCGCTCTGATTGGTTGTATAAGCCACCTGTTCCTTCTCGTCAGAGTCGTCCGCGGGTATCGCACGATTTCCTACGAGGCGGCTTGCGTTCTGGCCGGGTCCCCGGCCCTAGGACCTAGAGGCGAAAGTAAAAAGAAAGAGCGCGTATGGGGCTCGACGCCGATTCAGTGGTAGTCGAGGTGATCCGGCCAGTACTCGACGACTGGCTTCGTTTCTTATACTATCTATATATTATTACTCGATCCGTTTAGAATCTTACGAAACGAATCCGTAAGTTTGTAAAATTACCACAAGTCGTCACAAATTGATTTTGTGATGTCCTAGCTGTAAAATAACACAATTTATATTACGTATTACAGATCCGGATTTACAATCAAGCAGAAGGCTTGGTATTAAAACGACGTTGACTTCATTGCATGATGGCAAATACCATTTGTTCACACTCAAAAATCAGTCAGATTATACCTCAGTAAGACTAAGATTCATTGAAACAAGGGGTGAGATGTCCATACTTGATTTGTAATTTTACTAAACAATCTAATCTGTTTCCACCAACCACCCATTATCTAAACTAAGAGTACTACTCGAGACACACCTAAACTAACCCCTTACTTGTATCATTAGGGGTAACTTATAGGTTAGTGAACACCAAAATCTCGTTAAGAATGACCAATCTTAGTTTTTAAACTAACATGGTCACTAACACTACTATTAGAACTCGAAACGGGATATTTACCATGTTTTTCTATTTTTATGAGTTTCCAATATTTCGGCACTGTTGCAAGCGCCATGATCACGGATGAACTGGAGTATATGCGGGTGGATGTTGAAGAGCAGACAAATCGGTCTACCGTCTTTGTCACTTGTAACTCGATTCAATTCTCGACACACAAAGCTCACTGTGTCCGCTCGCGAACTTTCTTCTTTCTTGGCACTTTAGCGGGTTTTACACAACTGGACTACTGGATTCCAAGCTCTAGACAGTTGAAACCTATTCTCCCGGTTGAAGTTTTTGTACTTGGTTATCTCAATAGCTTCTCTTACCAGTTTAGGTATATAGTGGCGTTCTGCCGAGATAACTTGTGGGTTATGTAACTCAATCCAGTGGTTTGATCCAGCCTCTAAGATTTGTTGAGCTATAGCGGATTTTTGTGCGTCGTTATTTTTCACCGCTCTAATATGCTCAGAAATTCTATAAGCCACAGTACGTTTAGTCTGACCGATAAATGATTTGCCACAGCTACAGTCCACTTTGTAGACACCAGATCTTTCTAGAGGGAAGCTGTCCTTCGGCGAACGTAGCATCGTCATTAATTGCAGATGTTCTATGCTCACTAAATACTGATTTGCCAATTTTTCATTTTGCAGATGATCCATTGAATATTACAATAAATGGAATACTAATGCGACCACAACTTAATAACATAATCAACAATCAATACACAATAACCTACGTACACAAGAGCAATAGTAGAATAGATGTCATTTGTGAAACCTCTCCAAATTACAAACTACTTATTTTGAATAAAGCGTTTAGGGGTATCAGATACTATCAGTATGGTAAGATTTTAGAGATTTATTTCAGTTTTAGGCTTAGCCACAGCAATGTAGTCCACATTGCTTTTTTACGCGTTAATTCCGTGAAAGGGCGTCGTCAGCTTAGTCCAACACAAACAAATTGTTTACCTGTAATGTGCTAAAAGAGCAGATGGCAAGTACAGCACTCCTCGTGGACACCCGCAACACCAGAGGAGTTACGAGTGCGTTGCTGGCCTTTCGGCCATCTAGTTCTTCTCACTCACACGATTCTCGGACAAGATATTAATATGTTTTAATCTTTACTTGTTTCAGAATTACCACCCGAACAAAAAATTAACATACATTTTACTCCGCCACCAAATAAAACTCAAAACTTCAGATGTTCCGCAAATAATAGACACGGGTATGTCGCACAGGCTTGTGATATAATGATTAAATCTGACGATAAATTACTGAATGGTAAGTAAACGAATCCATATTGATAACCGAATTATCGGCCTCTACATAAGAAGTTTGCCATAATCTTCAAGCGTGGCAGACGGTTTGGAGATGGCAGTTTCAAAGGTTCGGGTTTATCAGAGAGCGCTACTGCCTAGTCACTGTCTTTTGTATAGTCCCTTAGTCAACTTAACGATACCCGCTTGCAGAGAGATTGTCACAAATTGTACCCTGTCGCCAGAATACAATGTTTTCCTTTAAGCGTTTAATATAGTTTGTGTAAATATTTTCAGATAATAAAATAATGGAAATGGTGTTACCAGCAAACCGGACCGTGTTGGAAGTATCCAATGAAACGTTGCAGGTTATCTACTACGAGGTCGATGCTGACGAAGATTTGGAAATAAAATGTTCTGTACGCAAGCGACAACTTAATGTGGTGTACATGCACTTCCAAAATAATCGTAAGTAATGAGACAGTACAATGGTGGCTCTCCAGCCATACTTCGCCGCGAATGGGTCGGCGCGACCGGAGCGATACGCTTGCAACGCTTGCATTGTGTGAGTGCGGCTACCGGAGGCCCAATTACCCCCCTTTCCAATACCCGATTTAAGTTTTTAAACTGGCATGGTCACTAACACTAGTATTAGAACTCGAAACGGGATATTTACCATGTTTTTCTATGAGTCCGATATTTCGGCACTGTTGCAAGCGCCATGATCACGGAAACACATAGAAATAGGAAAACATGGTAAATATCCCGTTTCGAGTTCTAATACCCGATTCCCCAACAACCCCCAAAACGCCGGTAACGCATTTGTAATGCCTCTGGTGTTTCGGGTGTCTATGGGCGGCGGCGATCTATCTGGTCGTTTACCGGTTCATGTCATAAAAAAAGTAAGTTGGGGGTTGGTTTAGGTGTTACGTCACCTAAGAAAGTTTAAGTAAACCGACAGTTTAGCGGTGATTGGAGGAAATTGCAATAATTAATGAACTCTTCCTGAATTAATCCTTCCTGATGTTTGTTTATTTGCAGATACAACTGATGAAAATATGATTTCCAAAATAGTTACATTGAAATATGGTTCTACGAACCCTCCAGTTATATGCTATTTAAGAGATCAGGTGAACGACGTACGGTCTATAAATCGTGATGAAATAATGTATCAGATTGAAGTGAGATTTGTAAATAAAGATGTTTCTCCTCGACTTGGCGGGGGCACTGCCGTGTCCCCAGATTTAACATTTGAACCTGATCCTACTACTACTATTGCAAACCAGGAAACGCGTAAGTCTTAGTAAAGTTATTATAAATGCGAAAGTTTGTCAATGAGATTGTTTGTGTGTATGTTTGTTAATCAAATACATCGAAACGGCGGAAGGGATTAGAATGAAATTTGGGACAGGGGTAGATTATGGTCTGGAATAACACATAGAGAGTGTCCGACCCGAAGGTCTATTTTTGGCCGAAGCCGAAGGAATATGATCTCTCAAGTCTCAGTAATTATTTTAGTTCAATGTTGTTTACAAGCTACAATCAATATTAGAATTATTTTAAAACTTCAATACTACAGGTTTATATTGTCTGTCTCATAGAGAACCTGATGTTGAGCAAGTCGGCAATAAAAGATTTTGATTTGTTTGAAAAAATCTCATTTCTTTATTAAAGTTATTTATTTATGTAAGATAGTCTGTCCGCATATCTTTGCAGTACTGAACAATTGGTCACTAGGAACACTGCTGGGAGTATTGTCCTTGTCACTTGTTCACTTGTAAATCAATACTATGTAACGCAAAGGTACCGGTTACCGACCGGCCTCCTCTATCCGACCATTTTAGTTTATTTACGCTAATTTGTGTATTTATCGCGCGAAAGTCTTGAAATACGCCTTATTCAATACATTAATTTATCATTAATTCATCATTCAACTTCAGTCAAAACTTGGGTTTGTGGGGTTAACGCACATTCCGACTGTCCTGCGAAATATAAAAAAGGTGCAGTTTGCGTAAATTTTCATGCGAAAAAAACATACTTAAATCAGTGAAATAAAAGATCTCGATTTTGACGATGATCACTCGGGTAAACTAAGAATGTATTTACTTTATGTGATTTATTGGTTCATTGAGTCCTTATAATTTCAATATGCATACAGAAATTCCATGTTTTTATAGATTTATCGGTAAATTAATGTTGGACGGAATAAGGAGCCCTACAAAATGACGACGTACCGAATACCGACCAATTTGGTCGGTAAACGGAATTTTAAGGTTTATGAATGACACTAATTTTCTGTAACGTGGGTTGTTTTAGGAGTGTTTTGTGATTAGTTTCTTATTCTTAAAGCTATCCTTAGATATTAGACCGGTATCCGACCTATGCTAACTATAATGTATTCTTTGTAATTTACGTTTCAAATTGATATATTTCCGATATATTTACGATTCCTTCACAAAGACTTGCTAGAAGTAAACCTTTATATTTTATGTTTATTTCGAAGAATTTCATGAATACGATATTGTTACAACTTAATAAGTAATAGTAGAGTAGAAAGTAACTAAAAAAGTGAGTGAATAGGTTGCTAATGGGCAGACGTGCTCCATCGTAGGCCACATCATCACTTACCATCAGGTGAGATAGCGGCCAAACGTCGTCCCATTTAACAATAAAAAAAAAAAAAAAAAAATGGTATAAATTTCAGTTAAGACGTTTTATTATACAAATACAGGTTTGATCGTAGTCTGGATACGATTTGTTTCCCTGTCCCTTGTTCCGACTAACTAAGAGAATATAGGTTTTGGTGTTTTTTTTAAATTACATGATAAGCACATCATCGGTTAGTCATCGGGATGAACGACAAAAACGTTAGTAATAGGTATAGTAGGTACTTGTACGTAATACCTACGACACATAATGTTCCGAAAATAACTACGGAGGTTTATTGTACCTACAACCTACAAGTAGTAAAGTAAATAAAATAAGTACCTACCATATGTACGATACATAGTATGTAATGTATAGGTAGATACATAGAAAAGTTTAGTCACGAATTTACCTAATTACGTATCTTAACAATAGGTATCTACCTATAGGTACTTAAAGACCATTCGCATTTAACCAATACGAACAATTTCTTTATTAGGCATAATAAATTAAGATCGACATGATGTAGGTAAATCTTATGCTGAAATACTAGGAAACTTAATTAAAAAATAAATAACTACCTACACGGTAGGTTGAAAAGTAGACGTCACATTGTATGTTCTCTGCTTACATATCCGAGTGTTAAAAAACGTAATGTTATGTTAAATTTAAAAATCATTATCGTAATTTCAGTATCGAATCCAAAAACAATGCGTGAATAGTTTTAGAAAGATTGTTGTTTTACGAATTTCTACTCTATTGCTAAGATATAGAGTTGATTTTACAATGTGCGTTTGGGTCGGACGGAGTCAGGTTCCTGAGGAGTCGGTATCACGGACATCTGTCGGCAGTCGGTCGGTATACGGGGACTTTAGTATTTTTCCAAGCGTAAGAGTTTAAATCGAAATATAGGTACAAAATAGTCGTAAAAGGCCAAAATTATGAACATATTTTTAATTCGTACTTAATATACTTTCGGAAAAGCATCTTTTATTATACGATGTTGAATATTTTGTTTATCTTTTGGAGGATTTTGTTCGCCGCGCCGATCACCGGTCGGTATTCGGTGCTTTTGCGTTATTCAAATTTAATTGATAAACTCAAGCTCGATTGAATATTATCAATATTAATATATTTCTATTTCAGATACGTCGAACCTACTCATATTTGCATGTATTCCTGGTCTTGTATTAACGATCACTGTTGTGGGCATAGTCTACTGGCGTAAAAGAACGCAAAGACCAAAAAATACTTGTAATACTGAGGTATGTTATCTTTCTTTTTATTTCCGAAGGGATACACAGAGGTGTGTATATAGGTACCTTTGCTTACTTACTTGCTACTTATTACTTGATATCAAACGAAAGAACTAAATTGGTAAAACTATTTTTTAATACAGTTTCACATAAATCTTATTTTTATGTATATTTTTTTTTTGTATACAGGCACCTTGCAATGGTGTTAAAGAAGACAATGAAATGACTCCAATACCTGAATCGATGTACGACTCATGTTCCAGTGAAAATTCCACTATACAACCAAATAATGACGTTCCGAAAAGTCCAGACTGTTCTGACCCCAATTACCAACACTACGAGAAAGTAAATTATTTGCAATGCAAGCCAAAATCAAGTGAACCTCAACAGCGATCGAGCAAAATGTATAATGTAGCTTATGATCATTTTAGAAGTTGTGTCAGTGGGAAATAGTTTCGTAATCAATAAACTGCGTTTAAAAAATCGACTTTGACCACCATTTTTATACAGGGTGTCCCTGAAATCGACGTCCAACGGGCACTAGATGATCAGCAAGGTTCCAACTGTTATCAGAAAAATATAAAAAAAAATCTAAGTCCTACAGTTTTTAAATTACTGTGACTTAACGCAAATGTACCGAATACCGACCGGTGATCGGCGCGGCGAACAAAATCCTCCAAAAGATAAACAAAAAATTCAAGATCGTATAATAAAAAATGCTTTTCCAAAAGTTTATTAACTATGAATTAGAAATATGTTCATTATTTTGCCCTTTTACGACTATTTTGTACCTATATTTCGATTTAAACTCTTACGCTTGGAAAAATACTAAAGTCCCCGTATACCGACCGACTGCCGACAGATGTCCGTGATACCGACTCCTCAGGAACCTGATTCCGTCCGACCCAAACGCACATTGTAAAATCAACTCTATATCTTAGCAATAGAGTAGAAATTCGTAAAACAACAATCTTTCTAAAACTATTCACGCATTGTTTTTGGATTCGATACTGAAATTACGATAATGATTTTTAAATTTAACATAACATTACGTTTTTTAACACTCGGAGATGTAAGCAGAGAACATACAATGTGACGTCTACTTTTCAACCTACCATGTAGGTAGTTATTTATTTTTTAATTAAGTTTCCTAGTATTTCAGCATAAGATTTACCTACATCATGTCGATCTTAATTTATTATGCCTAATAAAGAAATTGTTCGTATTGGTTAAATGCGAATGGTCTTTAATTACCTATAGGTAGATACCTATTGTTAAGATACGTAATTCCGAAATTCGTGACTAAACTTTTCTATGTATCTACCTATACATTACATACTATGTATCGTACATATGGTAGGTACTTATTTTATTTACTTTACTACTTGTAGGTTTTAGGTACAATAAAGCTTAGTAGTTATTTTCGGAACATTATGTGTCGTAGGTATTACGTACAAGTACTATACCTATTACTAACGTTTTTGTCGTTCATCCCGATGACTTACCGATGATGTGCTTATCATGTAATTTAAAAAAAACACCAAAACCTATATTCCCTTAGTTAGTCGGAACAAGGGACAGGGAAACAAATCGTATCCAGACTACGACCAAACCTGTATTTGTATAATAAAACGTCTTAGCTGAAATTTATACCATTTTTTTAGTTACTTTCTACTCTACTATTACTTATTAAGTTGTAACAATATCGTATTCATGAAATTCTTCGAAAGAAACATAAAATATAAAGGTTTACCTCTAGCAAGTCTTTGTGAAGGAATCGTAAATATATCGGAAATATGTCAATTTGAAACGTAAATTACAAAGAATCCATTATAGTTAGCATAGGTCGGATACCGGTCTAATATCTAAGGATAGCTTTAAGAATAAGAAACTAATCACAAAACACTCCTAAAACAACCCACATTACAGAAAATTAATGTCATTCATAAACCTTAAAATTCCGTTTACCGACCAATTTGGTCGGTATTCGGTACGTCGTCATTTTGTAGGGCTCCTTATTCCGTCCAACATTAATTTATCGATAAATCTATAAAAACATGGAATTTCTGTATGCATATTGAAATTATAAGGACTCAATGAACCAATAAATCACATAAAGTAAATACATTCTTAGTTTACCCGAGTGATCATCGTCAAAATCGAGATCTTTTATTTCACTGATTTATGTTTTTTTCGCATGAAAATTTACGCAAACTGCACCTTTTTTATATTTCGCAGGACAGTCGGAATGTGCGTTAACCCCACAAACCCAAGTTTTGACTAAAGGTGAATGATGAATTAATGTATTGAATAAGGCGTATTTCAAGACTTTCGCGCGATAAATACACAAATTAGCGTAAATAAACTAAAATGGTCGGATAGAGGAGGCCGGTCGGTAACCGGTACCTTTGCGTTATGTGTTATCCACGAAAAAGTCAAAAGACTGGCACAGGGCCAGTCTTTTGACTCTTGTTGCTGCAAATCTTTATTTTTTCGTCTGCAGTCTTCCTTACATTATCCTGAATAGTGCTCCAGTAATATGGAATCATAAATTCTTAGCCAATTGCTTTAGATTGGAAAACATTGTTAGTTTTAGAGGAACCAAATACTCTGAATAAAATGTTCACCTTACTTTAAGTGACTGTACTGAATAAATTATGTATTGCGCTAGTAATGGCAAATTTCACCAAAGTTGGCGTATTTAATATGAATTATTAAATGGTATAGCACTTTGCACATTATTTCTTAAATTCGACACAAAAAAAGATTTTTCAGTATTTGACTTCGCTTTATCAGACCATACAGCTCAGTTAATGAAGATAACGGTAAATAAAACCTGTCAGCTAAAATCTTGGCGGATTAAGAAGCGTGACATGTGCGAGAAGAATCTAAAAAAATTCAATAATTATCTTCAGTCACTATCTTTCTCTGATGTATACGATACAGATGACCCCAACCTAGCTTATAATAACTTTTTAAATATATTTCAAGTTCTGTACAACTCGTGTTTCCCTTATAAATCAATTTTAGTAAAACCGCATAAACAAATAAAATGGATATCACGAGGTATTCGTATCTGTAGCAAAAGGCAGCGACAACTCCTTTGGCAAAAGCGTCTTAAGCCAACAGATGAAAATAAAATAAAATTTGAAACATACGCGCGCAGATTTAAAAATATCATTAAATTAACCCAGAAAGCACAAAATAACTACATGATTAAAAATTCAAAAAATAAGTCAAAGACGTCGTGGCAAATAATCAACAATAAAAAATCTCAAAATGAACCTATCTCTAAAATATTAAAAAATGGTAAATTAATATACGACCCTAAGGAAATTGCGGAGTCCTTTAATAATTTCTTTATCGATCAAATCTCAGAAATACCTAAAGTCACAACAGATAATAGTGTACCGATAGAATATAATGATCACTCCATATTTATGGCTCCAGTTGTACCACAAGATATAATGAGGATAATTCGACATTTAAAGAACAAAAAGAGTTTCGGCTATGATGGCATCTCAACAACCGTAATAAAATTTGTATCCAGTAGCATAGCGGCCCCACTATGTCACATCATAAATAACAGTATCAGTACTGGAATATTTCCTGACAGTTTAAAAAGCGTCGTAGTTAAACCACTTTTCAAAAAGAACGATAAAGAGAATATGGCAAACTACAGGCCAATTGCCTTAATACCTATAATTTCAAAAATATTCGAAAAAGTTATTTACGAATCCCTGTATAAATTTCTAACTAAATTCAACATTCTTTGCGACGAACAAAAAGGGTTTAGAAAGAATAAAAACATAAATATGGCTGTGTATGACTTGTTAAACAATGTTATGAAAAACGTTGATACTAAAACACCTGTATGTGCAATTTATACAGACATGTCAAAAGCCTTTGATTATGTTAATCATAAAAAGCTTTTGTCAAAACTAAACGCTTATGGCATACGCGGGAATGCTCTTGATCTAATAGAATCTTATTTAAGCAATCGTAAGCAAGTGACAGAAGTTTCCAGAGTCTGTATGAGATCTAAGCAAGAAATAAAATATTTATCTTCCTATAGATACATCAAATTTGGTGTACCCCAAGGAAGCGTTCTCGGACCGTTACTCTTCTTGCTCTACATAAACGATCTGCCTCGTCAAGTCTCTAGTCCTATGGTATTGTTTGCCGACGACAGTACAGCTATAATTAATTGTATTAACAAACAGAAATACGAAACAGATGTTAATAGTGCGTTAAAAACAATAATCGACTGGCTCAATAATAACAACCTATTAATCAATATAGATAAAACTAAAGCTATGCATTTTTACCAACGGGTAAAATCTGAAAACCTAAATATAAATTATAATGGTCAAATAGTCGACGAAGCAAATACGGCTAAATTTCTAGGCATCCTAATTGACAACCATCTTACATGGAAACCTCAAGCAGAAGCTATTTGCAAAAAACTAGGTTCATCAGCATATGTACTGCATAATCTTTCAAAAAAAGTAAATATTAATGCAATACTAGTAGCATATCATGGCTTGGTAGTGTCAAATCTGAGATTTGGTGTTATATTCTGGGGCAATTGTTGTGAGCGAGAAAACATTTTTAAAGCCCAAAAACGTTGTATCAGAGCAATGTTTAAGTTAAAGGTTACAGACAGCTGCAAAACTTACTTTCTAAATAATAAACTATTAACTTTTCCTTGTATTTACATATTAGAGCTTTCTATTTTTGTCAAAAGTAACATCAAATTATACCCTACTTTAAAGGACACCACTAACCGAATTACAACTATCAGATCTCAATACAAAGATAAGCTATGTACCGGTGCTTACAAAACAGCCTTATTAAAAAAAGTGTCTTCGGTATGGCACCTGTTATTTATAATAAGATTCCAAGTAGTATTAAGGAGCAACCTTTAAGAATTTTTAAAAAACAACTTGCATCTTTGTTAATACAAAAATGTTATTATTCTGTGTCTGATTTTTTATTAGATGATTTGTAGACTGATTTCTGCAAGTTTATTGTTATTTTAATTTCTACTTTTGTGATCTCAATTTTTCAATTTTTCAATTTTTAAATTTTATTAGATTTATATTATCCTTTAATGTTATAGTAGATTTGTTTTCTTTATTTTAATAAGTTGTTATTATAGTACCTAAATAATGTTTATAGCTTTAAGATTTTTCAAAATGTTTGCATGCCAGATGGTAGAATGTACCAGGAACGATTTATCTTTGTAAGACCTTATATTTGTACCTACATTCAATGCAAATAAATGATATTCTATATTCTATTCTATTCTATATTCTATATTCTATTCAATGAAACTCCATTTCGATGAATTTATTTGAACTTACTAAAAATTCTTGTAGTGTACTCAAATCATACGTTATAACCTCGTATGCACTAGACAGCACTTTGCACGCTATTTGTTATCATCATGTTGAAAATCAGCGAGGATCTCTTGTCAAACAACATTGTCTGTTTACCCGTGATTTCGCTTGCAGCATTCGTTGGCAATATTATCGCTAGACGAACTGGTGTTGTGCATCTCGAGCCATTGTACCCGGGCTTCATTTTAGCTGAGCACTGGCTTTTATGCGCCGTGTTGATTATTTTTTTTTTTTTTTTTATTATTTTTTGCTTTACCTGCAATTCCTTGTAACGGTGTAAATAACTCTTTCTCGATAAACTAAAGAATATCTGGACAGACACCAGCTTCATCCCGCATTTGATCACAAGGCATGAACACGTAACTTAATCGGAGGATTCACCCATTTCTTTTTTTTTTTTGATGGGGATATGACGAGTAATTGTGCGGTAGGGCTCATGTACACCATACCACTACCGCGTCGATATGCTGTGTACATGAATCTGCCGCATCCGTTCCTTTTGATTTTACTACACATTTGATAATGTGTTTGATGCACTATGAACATCATATTGGAATCATTCAATATTATTTAGTGAAACATGATATACAACATCAGTTCCTCTAGTAAGTCTAGTAATATTGCCGACGAAAGCGGCAAGCGAAATCATGAGTAGACAGACAAAGTCAAAGCATTTATTTCAATTAATCCTAAATAAGGCACAAAAAAAAATGTTTTGTACAATATCCCTGATACATTATTTGATCATTTACCTATTGTATATATATGTAGGAACAATGTAACGACAATACGACGTCAAAACTATGGGACAATAAAACCAATTTGTAAAGAATATAAAATAAAATAGCGGGTTGTTTCAAACATAGTGCCCACATATGTACACTTACAATTTTGAAATAATGCTTCTATACAAATAAAAAATAATCTTTAATTTAATTTTTCAAGTCAAAAAAATAACTGCTTGATGCCACAGGATCCCTAGACTACATTGGAATAAATTAAGACTTTAAGTTGACGTGTAACTAGTGATCGTATTAGAGCATTGTCTAGTGTGAGCGAGTGTCCAGTGGAGCCGGACCAACATGCTGCCACGGAATTTTATCTTCAACTAGTGGTCGCCTAGTGGTCGAGGAATTCGACCATATACGATTTAATTTACAATACCACTTAACATACGTTCAAGGATAATTTTTATTTAACTCAAACTCAAACAAACTCTTTTATTTAAACTCTATTCATATGACACGTGAGAATATCATCGCAATGTCTATCGATTTTGACGTTTTGTCAAGTACGATCAGATACTATGCATGTGTGTGTAATGTTTTATTTATTGATTTAATGTACTTTATAAGCATTATTTTTGAAAAATATTAGCGTTCTGTACTTCTCCTACACACAAACTATAAGTGTACCAAATTTTATGCTCCTACGTCCGCACAATTTTCGTAAAAAGCGGTCCAAAGTTTTTGCACCACGTAATAATATACAATGTGATAGGCGTGGGACTTCTAACCCTTTAAGGCTGAGTACTACATCTAATTTTATCGACAAAAAAAATAATATGGGGGGTTGAACCCCTAATTGAAAATATAGGAAAATAGTGATTTTTTCGGTAAGAATAATTCACAAATTATTTTTTTCTCACCAAAACATTATCAAACATATGAAAAAAGTAATGAATTAGTTAGCCAAGGTTATTAGCTACCGTTTGTCGTCTTTTTTTTGTTTCTACGACGCATACAACCTTTGATATCAAAAAAAGTAAAAAAAATATTAAAATGGCCATAATTTTTAGGGGGAGGGGATTCGACCCCTTCGACCCAGGACTTTTGTCGTTAAAATTAGATGTAGTATTCAGCCTTAACGGGTTAGAAGTCTCGCCCCTATCACATTGTATAGATATAATCTGACAGTTTATAATATGCCTGTTTACACAGTTCACGCTTTATACAATATTTAAATTTTTTCTCGTTCAGATTCAGTATGGTGGTTGTTAGTTTATTGTAACACTTAACATAAAATCCCATGAAGGATTTCTGCACTTTGGACAATCGGAATTGCGGTATAGCTAACTTATTTTTACCTCTCGTATTAAAATTGTGTCTGTCGCTTCTTTTTTCAAACAATTGTTGATTTTTTCTCACGTACATAATATTTTCGTAAATGAATTGAGAAGGCACTGTAAGAATATTTATAGTTTTAAATAGTTCTCTCAAGATTCGCGACGGGGCAAGTTATATATTGCTCGAATAGCTCGCTTTTGCAAAATAAAAAGCAGCTGAGCTTAGTCTCCCCGAAAGTTTTATATGGGGCCCCCATTGTAATCTGTCATCTAATGTGATACCCAAAAATATAGTCTCTTAACAAATTCCAACTTTGTTGACCATGTTGTTTGACAAGAGATCCTCGCTGATTTTCAACATGATGATAACAAATCGCGTGTAAAGTGTTGTCTAGTGCATACGAGGTTGTAACTTATGATTTGAGTACATTAAAAGGAATATTAGTAAGTTCAAATAAATTCATCGAAACGGAGTTTCATTGAAAAATCTTTTTTTGTGTCGAATTTAAGAAATAATTTGCAAAGTGCTATACCATTTTATAATCCTTATTAAATGCGCCAACTTTGGTGAAATTTGCCACTACTAGCGCCATACATAATTTATTCAGTACAGTCACTTAAAGTAAGGTGAAAATTTTATTCAGAGTAACTATTTGGTTTCTCTAAAACTAACAATGTTTTCCAATCTAAAGCAGTTGGCTAAGAATTTATGATTCCATACTACTGGAGCACTATTCAGGATAATGTAAGGAAGACTACAGACGAAAAAATAAAGATTTGTAGCAACAAGAGTCAAAAGACTGGCACAGGGTGTATTTTTTCGTGGATAACACATAAGTCACTGTAATTTAAAAACTGTAGGACTTAGATTTTTTTTATATTTTTCTGATAACATTTGGAACTTTGCCGATCATCTGGTGCCTGTTGGACGTCGATTTCAGGGACACCCTGTATACTATTATTACACTGGTACAGTAGAAGCTCTTTATTCGCGGGGTATGCGTTCCGTAAATATGCCGCGAATACAGAAACCGTGAATATGGAATGGTAATTTGTATGGGGTTATAGGGGATACGTTCCTAGATGACGAAATCAAGAAGCAAATAGTAGATAAATAAAATGTTTAATATAACTTTCTGATCATACAGATTGCCTGATGATAATAATTATCATCAGGTTTAGGTCACACTAGGTTTAGGCAGAAGTCACAATCTACACGTAGTTGTAATAAGGTCTATTTTATTTTTTAATCCTTCTACTGACGCGTTGACAAAGGATAGCGAGTGTATTTTTTTTAGAATACGCACCGATATTTCGATTCGATCCGCGAATAAAGAAATCTTAGACCGCGAATATGGGAATTGGGTCGCATTTTTTCAATCCGCGAATAGTGAAAACGCGAATGAAGGAAGCGCGAATAAGGAGCTTCTACTGTATATATAGAAAATAACGCAAAGGCACCGGTTACCGACCGACGAATCGCGCGAAAGTCTTGCAACACGCCTTATTCAATACACACTCATACACACGCACTCACCACACTCTGATAAACACACACAAGCAGTCGCACACACGTTCACTCACACGCATACGCGCACGCGCAAGCACACGCACACGCACACGCGGAGCACGTGTTCTTTGTGTGCTCTCGTTTTAATTCACAACGTGATGAGTTGGAGAAGATCCTGAAGAAGAAAATCCAACCAGAGTCACTAGTCGAAGATATGCTGTCATCCGAAGCTGCCTGGAACGCTACAACTACGTATGCCACCGAAGTGCTTACAGGGGATCAGAGGACAGAAGATAAGGGGTTTAGGGTTTAATGGTGGTTAGGGAAGTTATTTTCATATAAATTTATTGTTCCTTGCACATTTTACAAAATAATACTCCATCCGTGAGGGCAAGGCCAGGAGCCCATAGTACAGGTTTTCCTAGTTTGGGTTCCTGAACCCCACCACTTGTCATTTCATTTGTTTTAAACCTGGTCATGTAACTTGCTACAAAATTTATTATATTAATAATTATTATATAACCTTAGTTTTAAGACCAATGTCTGTATTGATATAGTGGAAAATAAATATATATATATTTTTTTTATTAATTCTACATACACCTTCAGTCAAAATGAGCCCCTCACGGTATCCATGCGTGCAAACCCCTAACGGCATTCATGGATATGAGCCCCTCACGGCATCCATGTATACAGGCCCCTTACGGCATTCATGGATATAAGCCCCCCACGGCATCCATGTGTACAGGCCTCTAACGGCATTCATGGACATGAGCCCCTCACGGCATCCATGTGTACAGGCCTCTAACGGCATTCATGGACATGAGCCCCTCACGGCATCCATGTGTACAGGCCTCTAACGGCATTCATGGACATGAGCCCCTCACGGCATCCATGTGTACAGGCCTCTAACGGCATTCATGGACATGAGCCCCTCACGGCCACGGTAACCCAAACTCAAGTTATGAAGGTTCAAAAATACGACGAAGCGCTTCGAGAAAAGGTAGGTAGTGCCCTTGCGCTTGCGCTTCGCTTGGCTCGTTTGGCGGGGGCACTACCGTGCCCCCAGATTAATCTTCGTTTACAGATGAACTAACGCATTGATTGTGCCATAGTTTAAGTTTATCCCTCACTACTACATTTTTTATATTTCTTCTTGCCCCTATCGGCCGAAGTGACCTCATAGCGGTCATTTGGTAAAACCGCAGTCACCTTATAAGGTCCTGCAAACCATGGTACAAGTTTTCCACTTGTCAAACAAACAATCTCATTATCTTTCTCTCTAATATTACTAGAGAACCAACCGCAATTGGCTTGGCCAACCTACGACCTTTGTGGAAACGGTATTTCATCTTAGAGGCATTTGCCTCTAGGATCGTGTAACTAGGCCCAAGGAGTTCACCAGACAACCGTGGCCTCAAACTACACAATAATTTTAATGGTGATTTGCCAGTGCAATTGCTAATTGCGGAAATAATACCCAATTGAACCTTTGGGAGACACGCACCCCAACCTTTCTGCTCATCACCCATGTAAGCTGTATGAGAATTTAAGATGGTGCGGTTCAAACGCTCAACCTGACCATTAGCTCGCGGTGAAGCCACTGCAAAAATCCTTAAAATCCTTTCCAGTAAAGGCAGTCCCTCTGTCACTCACTAGGTACTCCCTTGCATATGATGAGATTGAAGGTTCAATGACCCCAGCCTTAAGCAAGTCATTGACAATTTCTCTGATTATTCCTCACTTTCCTAACAAGCTCTCTAATTTGGCAAAGTTTGTTCTTTGTAAAAGGAAGAAAAGCTGTAATCAATTTTTCCTTCCGTTGACTCCAACCTAATTCATATGATGGTTGCCTCTCATACCAACTTTTAGCATAGCCATGCAGTTTAGATGTACAATTGCAAATAAAGGTAGGTTCATCGCAGCCATGAGTTTTAGAAATACTTTCTAAATTCCTCAGCCAATGTTCAATTGGAACAGTGGATGATTGAGGATTAAACTCAGGAATAAAATCATTTCTGCCAACATAGCATACCATAGTCCTAGATGATCCTAAACTTTCCAAGGACCTTTCTCCTTGATTATCTTGACTTTTCCGCAGGTTCTTTACAAGAACTTCCAGTGCATTAATCCGTTGATTGCTTCTACTCAATTTTTTCCCATATCTCTTGTTCTTGTTCACATCGCTATATAAACTTGAGTTTGAGGATGATGCGCTACAAGATCTTCGAGATCTCTTGTGGCGACCCATGTTAACAATAATTAAGGCAAAAGATACACTACCACTTATATTTAATAAATCTTAGCTTATAATTATTACTAAATGTGAGATAGCCTTAGAGTACTTACCCTTTGACCGTTTTAACACTTAGGTATCACACAAAATCCTTCAGCAATATAGCAGTAATCAATTTAGTGTCCTATAGGACTTGGTAGAATGTTAAATAATTTTCTTAAGCACTTTGGAATTAGTAAAATTTGTTAAGATTAAAATACAAAATAGTTCATTCAGCACCATCAAGCTTGTTAAAAATGCAGCATTCCTTAATTGTTGATTAACCTAATAGTCCTTTAATATTACAAAAAGCGGGTAATACTGAGTTAAGGGTCAGGGGGCAGCCTTAGGGGCGGTCCCAATTTCAGCTCAAGCAGGACTAAATGTTCAACATGGAAAAATCTCACCAAAGTTTCAACAGCTTGAGCCAGGCATGCATTAAGCAGAAAAAGCTGAAGTTCTGCCTACACCAACACACCAACTTCCGCACTCACAACACTGATAGCGATTAAAGTTTATGAAAAACCACCAAAAGCAAGTTTTAACTTGTTCAACAGGCCAAGCACAAAAATAGCGGTTTCACAAGAAAATAAAGCAAACTTAAAAATACGTCCTTTTTCGTAATTGTACTGTGTGCCACACTTTTCTAACACTCACTTATCACTGCACGTAAGTTTTATTCCACTTCTGAAACTTTTAAGTAAAAACTCACACTTAATTATTTAAAATTTTTATTCAAATCGACATGAACAGAAAAGACGCCACACGCGTTCCAAATTCGAATGGGGTCGCCGTTCACACCGTTCCCGCTCTTAGCGCCAGTGTTGTCAACCCTAATTTTAAAAAATTAGTAGAATGTGTGACGAAAATCGGTAGAAGTTGGTAGATTCAAAGATTAAAAATAGGTAGATCTACCTCCTTAATTTAATAGTTTAGGATTGTTTAGTTATTAAAAATACATACATACATACATATCGTCACGCCTTTAATCCCCGAAGGGGTAGGCATAGGTGCATATCATGACACGTAATGCTACTGGTCACCCACTTTTCACAATTTATGTTGTTAGTCCCATGTAATATGGGTAATAAGTCCCATGTAATGGTGGTGAGCCTATTGCCATATACCGGGCACATTTCCAGACTCCGTGCTACCACTGAGAAAAGCCGAAAAACACTCAGTAATAATTCGTCCGACCCGGGAATTGAACCCCCTTGCCCGGCAGTCGCACTTGCAACCACTTGGCCCACGAGGTAGTCATAAAAAATATATAAATAATAATAATTTTAATTTTATTTATCCTTATTAGTTTTGAGAGACAGGTAGACTGAGGGCAAAGTTGGTAGATCTACCTAAAAGTTGGTAGATGTGGCAACACTGCTTAGCGCGGGAAAATGTATCCATCCGTCACATTTGACAGCTGACATTTATTTATTTATTTAAAGTAAAATAGTATAACATTACAGTTATTACACCAAAGCGTGACATGACAACACGCATGACAACTAGGGGTGTCGGTAACACAGATTACACTAGGGACGATCATTTAGTTGATTTTCGTCGTCTAACAATAGGTAGTATTTATTTCAATATTCCCATTAAAAAAATAGATCTGGCTGCGGTAAGGTTACCCCAGCAGGAAGTGTTTTTCTGTAATATCTAAAAAACTATAAGGGGCACAAATTTAAAAATGCACAATTACACAAGCCGGAGAACTAGAAATCTGTAAGATTGCAATGGCCACATTTGACAACATCTGGCTGAGATAGCGGACACGCAGCGGTCGGTACATTTATCTGGAATCTATCGATTGACATCGACCAATCCATTCCACCATCGATCGATGGTATCCATCGGCTATCGATCGATTGGTGTGGCTGTAAATATCGATCGACATCAACTAATCCATGCTACCATCGATAGACCACCACTCGATTGGTGTGTTACATAAAAAAAATATCTAATTTTATTGTAACTTTCGTGAGACATACTAAATTAATTATTATGTGATCGGCTATGGAGATCACGCATATGAATTAAATGAAACTACAAATATTACTAGTCTACTGAAGCATAATACAACTGAATGTTTCAACGAAAACTAAAAATAAAAAAATTCAAACAAAATAAATAATTAATCAAGTATTAAATTCTGTGTGAACAACTTCATGTTCTTTGATCATAGAAGAGCTGTAATCTTGTAGGTTGTCTAGGAATGTTACGGACATGTGGCGCGACTTTTTAGCTTACCTACTGGGTCTATTTCGTTCCCTTTTCGTAAATTATTAGCCAAGATGATACCAAATATATGGTTTAAATTAAGACATAATAATATGAGATTTCTCCATACTGTATACTCTTTCATCATTTATGATAATATAAAAAAAATCGTTGGTATTGTTTACAACTGTCCACCGAGAGATGGCGTTAAAATTAAAATAAAAACAAATCAAAGACAATAATTATTTAATAATAATAATCACATTTATCACAAATTTAAATATTGTGTAAAATATTTTGCGTTATAAATAGTTGCTTAAATACATTTTTAAACTGTAATTATTGTTAGTACACATACACATAAATAATATTTAAAAAAAATCAACAACGTTTCCACACTCCCTAGTCTTTCTCCCCAAAAATATTTTTTTTAGGGGGGGAAATCATCCAATGACTTCTCTCGCCAGGGCGGGGCGAGAGGGAGTGTCAGACTCTTACTGAGTAAAAACCACCCCGTTCCTACTCCTGCTTTTCGAGCCAGGGCCCCGGTAAACCCGCTAGGTAGTCCGCAGCTGCGGATCAGGCATCAGCCCTACTGGCAGTGGGATAACTATAGGGTGGCAAGCCGGCAAAATGCCATGGGCCCCGCGCCGGGTAGTGTCCCAGTTGAAAAATTGACACCTGAACTATTATTTTTTCTATTGGGAAAAGGGGCTCATCCAACGAATTTGCCGCAGGCCCCGAACGGTATAGTTACGCCACTGCCTATTAGGCCCATCTGTGGTGGTCTGATGGCTCTTTGAGGCGCGCGCGGACCTTCATATGCTAGCATCTACACCTACTCAGTAATTAATAAATACTGCGATCACATAATTCAACAAGAAAGCACAATACAAACGACGCCATATTAATTGTTTACCTATATTAAAACTTTCGTGAGACATACTAAATTAATTATTATGTTATCAGCTTACTCACGTAACTGTTTGACGAGGAACTCGACTAGTTTCATACCATGCTAGAGGCTCATATTCATGAGCAGCATTCCGCGACACACGACGCGGCGATTGTAGCGCGAGTTGTGCGCCCTCTACCGAGAATCACGCGCACAGGCGCGCGCAACACTATTGGCTGGTTGGAGTTGTTCATCAGTGTCTGCGTTGGTATTCGAATCCCGGGTAGATGAAAAATTAGTCGTTGCATACCGCACTTACTGTGTCACACCCGCAACGTTGTAAAGGCGCGGGCCTGCCGCGGCGCATGCTGTGCAGAACACGCTGGTTAACGAGCAGACGGATCACCTGATGGTAAGCAATCGCCGCGGCCCATGGACACTTGAAACACCAGAGGCGTTACGAGTGCGTTGCCGGCCTTTTGGGGGTTAGGAATTTAAAGGTTGTTGGGGAATTGTAGCTGCGTGCATTAATTTATTTGACACTATGGGTCTACGTTTTCACTGCAGCACACGAATGCGACCCACGCAGCACAAGAAATAAAGTATATTTAGGTCGAGTATTTTAGCGACGTCTAACATTTAACACCATTTTGAAAACAGTATTTTGTATACTTTATTATTGTTCAACAGTAAAAAGTATAATTTAGTGAAAAACAGTATAATACTGTTTTTAACAGTATAGTTGGGAACCCTACCCACGACCATGTATAGCGTGGCATGGCGCATGGAGAGGCTTGTTTTGAGCCCTCCAATTACTTCACCCGCCTTGGGTGAGGCGGGAGGGAGGGTCAGACTCTTACTGATTAAAAACTATCCCGTTCCTACTCCTGCTTTGAGCCGGAGTCGGACACAACCACATACATTTTCTAACAAAGTGAATATATAGAATAGAATCAGGCGGTACTTTGCGGAAATCCATGCTACACTAACAATACAATAGATTTTTAGTTTTAATTCCGCTTTTAGATGTATTTTTTAACATGCGGTATGCAGTACCACCCTCCCGCCCGCAATTAAATGCTCATGCAGCAGAGGTGCACATAACATGCGAGAGTGCTATATTGCACACATCAAGAGTGGTTAAAAATACATGTATAAGCGGAATTCAAACAAAAAATCTAATGTATTGTTAATGTAACAAAGAGAAGCTTAATACAGGTAAACTCTCCGTGCATCGCGGTGTGCCCGCGCCTTAATACAAGTCGTGTTCCTCTTTCTCGTCAAATAATTACGTGAATAAGGGTCAATATATACTAGCGCATCAAAGCGTCAAATTCTTTACAACCAAAGCGAATTCTAGCGAATTTTGTTCGCGCGCAGACGCGCGAATTCCGACGAATGCGCACGCCTTTTTCAAATCTCAGAAGTAACGTGTGCGTTACGCTGCGGAATTAAGGTTGAATTTGTTATGTTCCGTTTTGAAAAGACGCTTCGATGCGCTTCGACTCTGCGCTAGTATAAATCGACCCTAAGTCGAAAAACATAATAACTAAAGACGCCATATTAGATAATATTAGCGGGAACTTTGACAGCTGTCAAATGGAATGTGTAGATTTTTTTTTCTAGCTTTTGGTCGTGGCTCTGTCTAGTTGTGCCAGTTGGTGAGCGATCCTCTCTTCCCGAGCCCGTCTTGCCTGACCGAGCCCCCGTTTCTCAGCGAATTTCGCTATGAACGTTTCTACCGGCATTTGACCTGAAAATCGAGACATAAAATATAGAAAATTTTGATAAATAAACAATTTTTTTGTTTGCTGATAAATTTAGAAAAAAAAACATTTTATTTATTTTCTGCCGTAGCGGTCTCAAGTGATTTTCAAAAAAAAAAAACAATACACAAAAAGTAAACGACGTCATTATCCTCAACCAAAAGTTAACAATTCTGTCGATTGAAACACAAAATTTGTTTTCAATAAATTAAGCTGTGACACTGCTCTCAACCAATCCAATAAAAATAAGGATGACAATAAGCTACCACGATGCTTAATAAGGCGGGAGAATAATGATTTGTTAAATGAAAGTTAAAGTTTTTGAAGAAACACCCTTCCACTGCAGGGCAAAAGGCCTCCCTCCCCTCCGTTCACTCCTCTTTGTGCATAGGTTTCAATATACCATGAACAATTTAAAACTCGTATGTCCTAAAATCTTCGTACAAAATATTACTTTTAGGGCGGCCGTACACGGACTGCTCGAGCAGTTAGCGGCTGAGCGAAATACACGGACCGCTCGAGCGGTCGGCGTCGACTGCTTGAGCCGTTGGTTGTTGACTGCTCGAGCAGTTGGGTAGCGTGTACCCAACAGCTCTTGATTTTCTTTTGATTTTTTCAGCAGACGCCGCGAGGCCGCAAAGGGCGGGGGGAGGGAAGTCGGAGTGCTGTCGACTGCTCTAGCGCAGTCAACGGCTCGAGCAGTCCGTGTATGCCTCGCAACCACTCGCGAGCGGTCGACACGATGCAATCTCATCATGCAATTGACGGCTTGAAGTGGTCGCGACTGCTCGAGCAGTCGTGTGTACGGCAGCGAATGAATGGCTATAGTTCATCGCGCAGTCGCGGCTTTAAGCAGTCGGTTATAACTGCTTGAAGCAGTCCGTGTATGGCTGGCCTTACTACTCACGGGTGATCTCTGAGGAATGGAACCCGAGATACACATAATAAACTCAATTTATAACAACTTAAGTGGCAATGGGCAGGCCACGTCGCTGAGGACTGATGGCCACTGGGCCAGGAAGGTGACTGAGTGGCGACCGCGGACCGGAAGACGTAACGTGGGTAGACCTCCCACTAGGTGGACCGACGACATCGTCAGAGTGGAGAGCCAGTGGATGCAGGTGGCGGCTTGTCGTTCTACGTGGATGACTAAGGGGGAGGCCTTTGTTCAGCAGTGGACGTCTCTCGGCTGATGATGATGACAACAACTTAAACCATTGTTTATACGCAAACTTAGCTATCCAATCAACTATGTATAATGGAGGACAGATCCGCCTGATTCAGTCATGGGGCGGGGCTAGAGAGCGGAAGGATTTTAAAAGGATCAATAGGCATGTTTCCTACTAGTCAAATTAAATACCTTTTTCGAAACGTCAAAAACGATATTTTCTATGAACTTTGTATGAAATACTCTATTATGACGTCATCCGATTTTGACGTCAAATAGCAGACTTATTTCTCGAAATTTAGCTAGAAAAGTCGAAAATTAAGTAATTCATCAAAGGACATGGCTAAACCAAAGTATGGACGTCGTAACCCGTACAAATAAATATTGTATAAATATGGTACCTAGCAATAAATAAAGCCGCATAATTAAAAATTGATATTTTGTAATTAAGAAGGTCCAAAAACTTGGCATATCTGCGCAATCCTGAAAATAAAGTAGCGTTCCTACGTCAAACAACGTTACAAAAACTTCAAACTACAACACATTGCTGTGAACTTTTACCAAGGCGTTTTGATGTACCTGAGCCGAAAGTTATTTATATATGAGGTAGATAGGTAAACAATTCTGCTTATACTAGATAATGAACACAAGGTAACCAAGGACAGACACAAAATATATAGTAAGATTGTACAATCTTATACAAAATATATATTTTGTGTCGATCAAAACATTTACAATTATTTGGTTTCGGAAAAAAGTCATTATATTACCGTTATTAAAAATTGATGTTCGTTTAATTATTTCGATTTGATTTTCGGGGAAATTAATGTCCTAATAATAGCTTGCAGTACCTACTTCCGTGTTGTCATGTCAAACCACAACAGAAAAAAATCAATTTTTAAACTTATTTTTTGTTAAACAACTTATTATTAAATCGGTAATTTTTGTTCACCAAGTTATAAGAATTAGTTAAACACAAAATAATTCATAAGTGAATATTTAAATGATACGGGTTAGCGTGAAATTCGTATTCTTATTATTATGCCTGGGTCAGTCATTTAGCCATCTCCTTTATGAATATGAATTTTATTGTATTGAAAAGATGTAATAATTAATTTTTGATCCAGATCCCTATTAATGTATCAGAGAGATTATATAAACAACATATTTTTTGGAAAGAGTAACGATGGAGTTTCTTCCTCGTTTCATTCGAAACTACAATTTGGAACAAGCACCTAGTTCCACTGCCACTGAGACTGACGGACAACTTAATTTTACGTTTGAAAAGCTCTCATCAGATGCAGCAAACATTAACTTAGCGGTGGTCAGCCGCATGAGACCACCATTGTACTTGTAATTTTTTTTTACAAAAAATTATTCCTTATTATTACAAAAAATAAATTCATTTCATTGTACCTGTAAGAAACTGCTCCGCAATAACTTCAGACTCCTCATCAGCCTTCAACGCAGCCTCCTTCAAGCAATCCCTGATCCGATGAGGATCGTACATCTCCGCCAGCTTCATATGCTTTCTATTCAGCTCCTCAAAGTTCATTTTCATTTGAACGATAGTTGAGATACGGTCAATCACTTCTGTCTTTAAATCATCCAACGCTTGTTGCTTTGCAATATTCTCTTGGGCTATTCGTTCAATATTGGTCATTAATTCTTCTGTCTCAAGGTCTATTTCTACTAGTTGGGGGTTCACTTCTATTATTTTATCCTGAAATATGAATACAAAGAAATAGATTTAAATGTGAAGGCAATGGCGAAGGCTGGAGGCTTGGGATTAAGTACAGAAAATATAAAACCTAAATTTAAGTATTTGACTGGCAATAGAAAAATGTTGAAGGCAAATCCTCCGCTAACGTCGGTCACCGGTGACCCCTGTGGCGTTTAAAGTATTAAACAACATAACTATTATTAAATCGTCTGCCTCGTTGGTCTCGACAAGAGGTCTCGGGTTCGATTCCCGGGTCAGGCAAAGTTTTACTGAGCTTTTTTCTTAGTAGTAGCACAGTGTGGAATTGTGCCCAGTATATGGTAATAGGCTCACCACATAATTACATGGGACTTACAACATAAATTGTGAAAAGTGGGTGTACATTGTAATTGGCATTATATGCCGTAATGTATACCTCTGCTTATCCTTTCGGGGATAATCGGCATGACATTGTTTTTTTTTTTATTAAAGCCATTTGAACACCAACTCGTATCTTAAATCATTATTCCAAAATCTAAGTAGTAAATCTAAGTTGTTCTTGATTTTATTTTATTAATTTTATTAAGTCCACACAAATTCAACTTACAAGACAAACCTATTAGTTATTAGCCGAAGCTGTAATTCACATAACCTATTGTAAATTATATGTAACGCTGGCTGTTTTGTAAATAATTAAATTAAAAAATACTGTAGAATTTATCTACAATTCTTACAATTAAATACTTGTTTTGATAAATACATGAAATGTAATGTAAAATATATTTTCAGCTTATTGCAAGAAGTCATTATGTGACATATCCACTATTCTGAGATAAACGGTATTTTAGTTTGAATTAGGAATTGGTTGGTTCCTGCAAAACCATGGAAATTGGTTTGTGCGTTCTGGATTATGGATTATATGATAGATAATCTACACCTAAATTATGTAGAATAACCTTTAAAAATAACACAGCTACTATGAAAATTTTACATCATCAAAATAACTATAATTACATTCAAATAAGTGTCATACTGCTACTTTGCTACCTTTTTCTTATGGTATTAATTCTTTGACCGCCACAGTTGGCTATACTTGACAAATCAGGGGCCTTAGTCTGCTATTACAATTGTGTCAGAATGGTCGATCATTGAGCAGTGCAAGAGGGACGGAGCTATGTAGGTTGCATAGCTCCGTCCCTCTTGCAATTGTAATAGCAGACTAAGGCCCCAGAATATGCTCATTACACTTTCGTTGGCAAATGTCGACAAAAATATAACTATTTTACAATACATAATAAACATACAGAAAAACAGATTTATAGTTGTTTGTATTAAAGATAAAATTTGTAGCGTGGCACAGGGATAATTTTTTTCTTTATTGATGTGGCGGTCAAAGTGTTAAAAGAGTAATACAAAAAACCAAACGCACCTGTAAATCGGTATTTTGCAAAATTTCCTGCAACTCCTCAATACAGCATTCGTTTAACTCCGGAAACATCAACGACTGTCCGCTATAATTCGACTGCGGACTCACATCGTTACTTCTAGACACATCGTCAGAATTAGAGAATTTTGGCATAGATTTCTGAAACTCCCTTATAATTGCTTGGACTACACGTCCCAAATCTGAATGTAAGGTATAGTTCAAGAGTCCTGGAGCACCAACAACCTGGTTTGAATTTTCTCCGATCCAAGGGTGAGGTATAGGCGGATTGACGAAGATTGAAGGCTTTTCATTAGGGAAATCAGGCCCTAATATCACTAACAAGCTCATATTTTTACCGTCAGCCACAAATTCCACTCTGTATTCAGAGTTTTCATTGACTTCTGTCACATGATCGTTGAATATTTTCAGCGTATCAATTTGCCGTTTTCTTATGTCTTGCTCGCTGTAATACTGTCGCGGCAACATCTTCGGACGCTGTAGTTACTGTAAAGTTAACGGGAATCCAATTACAATACGTTCCAATTAATGTTTTTGTGATATTCGGAAAATGGACAGCAATGTATTTGTGTTTACGCTTCTTTCTTGTTAAAAGTACACTTTTAGACGTTAGTTGATGTACGAAATAGCGGTAATGTACCTGAAGTTTTGTAATAGAAGTCCTTTTAATATTAAAACTATGTTAGAAAGGAATTTTCCAAAATATTTGGGATATTTCGCGATCAATACAATAAACTTTCAATGAAACAGTGTCAAATTGTCATTTATCCATGACACATGACAGAATGTCAAGACCTGGGTCGCCGTCACGTAATGATGAAAGATTCTGATTGGCTGGTTAAACTTGTTAACAATTTTCAACCAATAGGAGGGCGTAATTTGAAAGGAAATGTCAAATGTAATACGTTTTGTTTCTCCATAACTAGACTTTATTTCTTACGATGAAATTATATAAAAATACATTTTCTAAACATAATAACTAGTTAAAAAATATGTAACTTAAATAAATATGTATAAACTAAACAATAATATGAATTATTACTAAAGTATTTGCCACATAAAAATACCTAAAAAGAAATAAAAACTAACTTAAAGCGTCGAAATTTAGATTTTTCCAAGTAATAAACATTTTTTTACAATGTTATTGTTCTAAAGATGGGTTTATTTTTCTTCTCGTATAATATTTTCTTTATTATCATAATTAATGGAAGTTGATCATTTGTTTTCATAGAGCAACGCGGGCCTCGTATTTATATTCGCCATTGCTCTATGTTTGTTTTTTATTGATTTGACTACTTACTTTTCTTGTACTCGCTTCTCGATTCGTTTTTGGAGGAAAGCTACGGAGCGGGAAATCAGTTCACTAAAATCAGTCTGACGGATACAATTCATTAGCACCAAATGGCATGGTGGTGTCAAATAGGCGTTTAGAAGTTTTAGTTGAACTTCTCTCTTTTTATAGGGAAGGGAGGCCAATCCAATGTAGGTATTTGCAACGAACCTTGAATGGAATAGCTACTATTAGCAGCTATAACCACAAAGCCATGTAGCCCTACTTGCGAAATAAATCAGGTAACGAAAAAGCTCGTGTTCTAAGTGCGTAGGCATAAAAAATAGATTGTAAAGGGGGTTGCAATCATCCAATGACTCTCCCGCCTTTGGTGAGGCTAGAGGGAGTATCAGACTCTTGCTGACTAAAAACCAACCCGTTCCTACCCTTGCTTTTTAAACCGGAACCCCGGTAACCGGCACGGCACGAACGGGCCGGCTCGAGTGATACCACGGCCTCGCAGAAAAACTGACGTTAAACAACGCTTGCGTTATGTTTCGTTGTGTGAATGAGGTTACCGGAGGCCTAATTACCCCCCTTCCTAACATTTTCAATCCATTCCCCAACAACCCTTTAATTCCTAACCCCCAAAAGGACGCCAACAAGAACGGCTATGGGCCACGTTTGTCTGCCCAAACTTCGACAAGCCGTCACTCCCAGAGAACATCTCATAAACGCTTTTCTCGAGTTTATCGCAGTAGTAGAGGCAACTAAGCAGGTGTCCAGGGGCGGCGGCGATTGCTTACCATCAGGTGACCCACCAGTTAGCAGCTTATACCTAACCATAAAAATAATTTAAACTGCCTACAAAACCGAAAACCACTAAATAGCACATAGCGAATTTTTTTTTATGGAATAGGAGGCAAACGAGCAAACGAGTCACCTGATGGTAAGCGATCAGCGCCGCCCATTGACACCCGCAACACCAGAGGAGCCACAGGTGCGTTGCCGGCCTTTTTTTTAAAAAGGTGTATGCTCTTTTCTTGAATGTTTGAAGGTCGTATTGGTTCGGAAATACCGCCGAGACTATTAATACTTACTACTATAAATACTTTTGCCCGTGCAGACACTATTTAATACCTATTATGTCAATTAGAATCATAATACCTAATGCAATTTCTAGAAAATGATCTTATCTACATACATACCTAAGTACCTAGTCATTTATTCGGTTACTAAGGCGACTATTTTTAAAATTAGCCAAAAGTTAGCTAGCTTTTAAGTAATTTGCTAAATCTGTAAATAATTTTGGGAAATAGGTATAGGTACACTATTTCCGTTTCATGGTTTCACTCGTTAAAATACTGTGTGGCGACCCGCATAGACAATGGCTAGAAATTCTAGATCAACAGGCTAGAAGAATAATTTTTATTTTAATGTCCGTCTTGTAAATTATTTTAAAACATTAGACACGTATTTTTTATTTTCCTTCGAAGATAGGTACACCTATCTTTTTTTCTCCTTTTGTGTTTGACCCGTGTATCGAGTCGAAATATCGCGTGATGTCACTTCTTCTAGGTACATTTTGTACTTAGAAAAGTTAGAAATGACGTATTTGCCACACACACTTTAACCCACTCCTAAACTTTGATTCTTTTTATCTAAGTATTGTTATCTTATATGACAAAATAAAAAATACGTGTCTAATATTTTTCATTACCTAACTGAATAGATTTTTAATTTTCATACCCCGTCATCATCTCTTCTGTACACGCGTACTCGGAGGATCCTTCCTTTTCAGGACTTTGTGTCAGTCCCGGCGCGGATGACGGAATCGCGCTCAGATTATGGCAATTTTGTATATAGAGGAGGCATATAGTCTACCGATAGACTCGTATGTGCCGATGAAGGCTAACACGTTGGTGGTCAGTAACGGCCACAGGCGTCTAGATAGCCTAAAGTGATACAACAGGGGCCTTAGTCTGAGCAGTGCGAGAGGGACGGAGCTATGTAGGTTGTATAGCTCCGTCCCTCTCGCACTGCTCAGTGATCGACCATTCTGACACAATTGTAATAGCAGACTAAGGCCCCTGTACGCCTGTCGACGTATCAGTTTTTAGTTCCATGAAATCAGTACGCCTCACAACAACTGATTTTTCATACTATTGTAAAGAACGGCATGTTGTTCTGTCATCACAGGTATAATTACGTCTTTTGTACTTGTCACTACATTATTTTACATTTTTGTATTACGTGTAACTACGCCTGTGGGCAATATACGAAAAAAGTAGTGTCTTAGTAGCTGCAACCTGTGAGATAGTATTGTCCACGAACGTGCTAACATTGTACACCTTTAACACTAGCCTTAGTACGAGTTTCCTTTACGTTTAACGAGATCGAAACGAGACTGCATTGCGCGTTCTGATTGGTTGGTTTATTCACGCCCGCCAATCAGAACGCCGATCGCGCTCTCATTTCGTTTTCGTTCAACGTTAAGCAAACTCGTACTAAGGGTACAGAATTCAATACTATACAAACTGACTAATAGACA
This sequence comes from Spodoptera frugiperda, assembly GCF_023101765.2. Lineage (NCBI taxonomy): Eukaryota > Metazoa > Arthropoda > Insecta > Lepidoptera > Noctuidae > Spodoptera > Spodoptera frugiperda. The sequence continues at coordinate 5,148,819 of NC_064232.1, forward strand.
GGTTTCATTATGATTTTTTATTGTTTGCAAATTCAAAAATATACAAATAATAATAATAAAGGCGACAATGACACGAAAATTGTCATTGGCAAAAACATGCTAAAAATATAAAATTAATGTCTACCATTAGGCATTAGGTACTAAACGTAATTTCCTACTAAAGAGTAAATAAATGACTGCACGGGTGGTGCGGTGGCTGGGCAACTGGCTGCCACGCAACGGGTAGCGGGTTCGATTCCCGCACGGAGCAACTCTTTGTGTGATCTACAAATTGTTGTTTCGGGTCTGGGTGTCATGTGTAGGTATGTGAACTTGTATATTTGTAAACGCACCTACAACACAGGAGAAAATCCTAGTGTGGGGCAAGGTTTTTTAAAATAATAAAAAAAATATATAACTGTCTCGTTGGTCGAGTGGTCGCAAGTGCGACTGCTAGGCAAGGGCTCCGCGGGTTCGATTCCTGGCTCGAGCAAAGTATTACTTTTTTATTAACCGATTCCGTGCGGAAGTCTTTTTAGCAATCTTTAGTGCCTGGCGTCAAACAAAAATTCTGTGATGCCTCTGAGGCACCAAGCGCCAGAAAGTTTGATGATTCCCCTGGGGAATCATCCGCCATGAATTGTCACTTTTAGCTTGTTTTCGTGTTTCTACTTGCTAAAATAATCATTTGACATTGTGTATCTATTGTAGGCAGTCAGTAAATTCGTTCAGTGCGTTTAAAAGTGACGATCTGTGTGTTTTTATGGAAATGGAAGGTAAGTGACTAATTTATATTAGGGGTCGTAAACCTTTTTGCATTATTTCATGGATTTATTTATTCAAGTGTTGTAAAGAATTTATACACGTACCACTTGAGTATGAAAAACACAGCACAGTAAAAAAGCACAGTTAGTATGAAAAACTAGCGGGACAAAATTATTTTGTACCAATACCAGAGCAAAGCAGCTTGTCATGATTCTTTGGCGTTAGAAGGATCATTTAAGACATGTCCTAAATTGACTTTTGTCCGTCTAGTTTATCAAAATATTATACTGTGCGCCAACAATTATGAACGGCGTAGTTTTAAACAATAATCAACCGTATACGCAAGGAAATACGGTACTTCGTAGGCGAAGGGCCGGCGAACAGCGCACTCTTTGTACGTTTTTAGGCAACAATGAACCTTACGACAAAAGCATTTGATTTTTGAGAAACATTCCAGAAAGTGGGCTGTTAGAATTATAATCAATAATAAAATGTGTCGGCAACTTGGTTTACACTGATGTCAGCTAATTTGCGAAATTACTTAAAACGAACACTGTCATGATAAGGGTTAAAGACACTGGCTCGTTTAAGCCGAGTTTTGTAAAGTTTTGTATCCTCTCGGGCACCATACGCCATACAATAGATTTACATGGTGCCTGTGCGGCATCATCCGCACGGAAACGGTTAAGAGCGGAAAATCATCCAATGACTTCTTCCGCGTTGGGCGAGACGAGAGGGAGTGTCAGACTCTTCCTGACTAAAAACCACCCCGTTCCTACTCCTGCTTTTCGAACCGGAACCCTGGTAAATCCGCAGCTCGGGATCAGCAAAATATTAGGTACTAGGTTTTTCTATTTTTCTCGGTTTTTAGAAAATTTCTCAATGTTGTGTAAATAATCTTAGAAAGTACATATAACTTGGAAAAAAATAATTGGTACTTTCCGTTGGTAGGTCTCCAACCTGCGCTCACATGCATGAGGAGCGGGCGTCTTAAACCGCCGAGCCACCACGACTATCTCATCATAAAATATTTATTTATTTGTTAAACTAAGTGGGCCTTTTGAACTCGATCTGAGCGATACCATGGCCTCACCAAAAACCGACGTGAAATAACGCTTGCATTGTGTTACCTTGTGTGAGTGAGGTTACTGGATGCCCAAATGCCCCCTTTCCCTTCCCCAATCTCAGATTCCTAACAACCCTTCAATTCCTAACTCCCAATTCCCAAAAGGCCGGCAACGCACTTCTAATGCATCTGGTGTTTCGGGTATCCATGGGCGGTGCCGATTACCTACTTACCATCAGGTGATCCGTCTGTTGGCTTATCAGTAGTGTAATTAGACCTCAGGAGGGAATCATAGAATTAAAAGAATGGGTAAATCAACGCAATAACAATATTTATTAACAATATCAGACACAATTCAATTTATATTAACACCATTACTAACCTTAGCTTATCACGCCGGTACCTCGTTCAAGACTGACTCTTGTCAGCTACCTCCGAGTGAATGTGAATTTACACTTGACAGTTACAGCGAACGATTCGAAAAATGACACACTGACATAAGCAAAACCCGACTATAACAAGACCCACTGAATGTTCACTCTATTACAATGTAAATCTACCCTCAACCAGATAAGTATTGTTACAGTCGGCCATCCTTCAAGAACGAGTCCCTTCGTTTCTTATTATTGCATGAAATTGAGTTTACATTCTATTTATTGACAATAATCTTCAATACAATTCCATATATATACTTACAATATTTTAAATATGTTCGCTTATTTTATGGCTTGAGCGATGTGACTGCTACTTCCTTCACTGTCATACCGCTCAACCCGCAATGTCTGAACCACTCATGGGCGGCGAGTTCATACGCCAATCCTGCCCGGTCCAAACATTCGCTTATCTTATGGCTTGAGCGATGTGACAGCTACTTCCTTCACTGTCATACCGCTCAACCCGCAATGTCTGAACCACTCATGGGCGACGAGTTCATACGCCAATCCTGCCCGGTCCAAACATTCGCTTATTTTATGGCTTGAGCGATGTGGCAGCTACTTCCTTCACTGTCATACCGCTCAACCCGCAATGTCTGAACCACTCATGGGCGGCGAGTTCATACGCCAATCCTGCCCGGTCCAAACATTCGCTTATTTTATGGCTTGAGCGATGTGGCAGCTACTTCCTTCACTGTCATACCGCTCAAACCGCAATGTCTGAACCACTCATGGGCGACGAGTTCATACGCCAATCCTGCCCGGTCCAAACATTCTCAATCATTCTATTGTATCTATTGCCGAGCGAAGTTAGGTTACTTCCTTCACCATCACTCCGTCTTCGGCAGCGATACTTGAGTCAATCCTGGGCGGCGAATCCCAACGCCAATCCTGCCCGACTCAAAGTACCCTCACCTATTTCTAAGGGGCAGGTAAGTTCATATACCAGACCTTCTAACGATTTCCACTTAATCCATAATTGTATCTATTGCCCAACGAAGTAAGGCTACTTCCTTCACCATTACTCCGTCGGCAGCCTTTTATTTTGAGCCACTCTTGAGCGGCGAATCCCAACGCCAATCCTGCTCGACTCAAAACATCCTCACTTAACATCTCTAAAGGAATGGCAAGTTTATAGTACCAGATGCCATCTAGCTAATTAATCTCAATATTAAGTCACAAATCAAATAATTCAATGATCACAATCAAGTACAACCACATTAGATACAATCCCATTAATTACAATCACATCAAATACAATCACATTAAATACAATCTCATTGAATACAATCTCATTAATACAATAATTCATTTTAATAGATTTCACTCTCATCGTCATTTTCGTCGCTGGACGAGCAAGCAGGGGCATTAAAACTCAACCACGGATAGATCTTGTCAATAGCAACAATTGATTCGTACTTCGCTCCTTTTCTAGTTAAAGGTGTGTCTACAACTAGGAATCGATCATTTGGTAGGACTTTCTTTATTCTGTATGGGCCCTGACATTTCGCTTCTAACTTTTTTGATTGGCCCGGCGCCGATACTACAGCCCTCACTATTCTAACTAGATTGCCCTCCTTATAATTTGTGGCGTTTTTCCTGTGTTTGTCATACCGAATCTTATTTGTCTCCTGATTTCTTTTAATTCGTTCACTAGCTTCGGATCTAATTTCTTGTAAAGTTTTATTACTACCCTCTTCTATGTCATCGATTACGTCATTTAATATGCCTTGGCTCGGGTTCGACACCGTCCTACCCAATAATAACTCAGTAGGTGTTTTCCTCGTTACATCATGAACAGTAGTGTTAAGTCCTAGCTGAATGTCTGGCAGAAGTTCGTCCCAAGAATTTTTGTTTTTACCGTGAGCCATGGACCCAAGAGATGCAAGAATCGTTCGGTTATACCGTTCGACTTGTCCATTTGCTCTCGGTGTGGCAACAGAATTGAGGATGTGTTTTGCACCAATAGAATGTACAAACGTCTTAAACTTTTTGCTAGTGAAACTCGTACCTCTGTCGGTTATGAGCCGCGAGGGGGATCCAAAGTAGCTAAAGAGAGTCTTGAATACTTTTATACTCTCTTTGGTTTTTGTACTTCGAACCGGTGAAATGCTGATGTACTTAGTAAACGCGTCTACTATCACGAGTATGTACGTGTATCCTCGCTTGCTTCGAGGAAACGGACCCAGGTGGTCCGCATGTAAAGTGTGGAACGGTATCTCTATTTTGGGAATCGGGTGAAGCAACCCCTCTTTGCTTCCCGAAGGTAGTTTATGGAGAGCACACTCAAGACATGCTGCTACGTATTTTTTTACGAATTTCCGCATCTTCGGGAACCAGAAGAGTGATTTAATTCGGTCCAAGGTTTTCTCAAACCCGAAGTGTCCCACATCATCGTGGTTGGACTTCAGGAGATGCCAACGCACGCCTTTTGGGACCACCCATCTAGACACATCCTCGCCTAAAATTTTAAAGACTCGCCCGTTTTTAATTTTGTATTCCTTATGGATACCTGCTATCTTAGAGGTTTCCGGGTCTTCTAGAACATCTTTAATACGTCTGACTTCTTCGTCAGAGGACTGAACCGTGGAAATCCAGTCCTCTGTACTAATCGACATAATGTCTAGAATGTGAGTATCTTCCGATGGCACTGACACTGGACCCCTACTGAGTGCATCAACATGCGACATTCTTTCACCAGGACGATACTCAATATCGCAATCAAATTCTAAAAATTGGATCCACCATCTGGATATACGGGGTATGAGATCTCTCTTAGTGAACGCGTTGCAGTCGGTTATTATAGTGAACTTCATGCCAATGAGATACGTACGGAATTTATTCAAAGCACAAACGACTGCAAGTGTCTCGAGCTCGAATGAGTGTAACTTCATCTCATCGGCTGTCGTTTGGCGGCTAAAGTATGCTATTGGTCGCCAGGGATCGGAATCTTTTCTTTGTAATAAGATGCCTGCAACCCCGAATTTGCTCGCGTCGGTATGCAACTGGGTTTCGGCATCGGGGCTGTACAAGGCCAGAACAGGTCTCTCGGTTAGGTGCTTTTTAATGGTATCGAAAGATTCCATTTGCACCTTTCCCCAGATCCAAGGTGTATCCTTTTTCAATAGGTTTGTCAAAGGCCTGGCAATTAATGCAAATCCTTTCACAAACCTTCTAAAAAAACTTGCGAGTCCCAGAAACCTTCTAACCTCGTGTTGATTTCGAGGAGCAGGAAACTTTGATACTGCTTCAATCTTTTGAATTCCGGGTCTGATACCGTCTTTATCAATTTCAAATCCAAGGAAATTGATGCGTTCTTGGAAGAATTGACATTTTTCCATCTTAAGAGTTAACCCTGCCTCACGTAGGAGGGCTAGAACTTCTTCAAGACGTATCAGTCCTTCCTCAAAATCCCTCGACGGTATCAGAATGTCATCCATATATATAACTATGTATCCGACTTTGGTTTTACTGAGAATCTTGTGGATCGCTCTCTGGAAAACTGCAGGTGCATTTGCCAACCCGAAGGGCATACGATTATACTCATACTGTCCGTCGGGTGTGACAAATGCAGTTTTCTCTTTGGATTGCTCAGCTATAGCAATCTGGTGATAGCCTGAGGCCAAATCAAGAGACGTGAACACAGAATGACCTGAGAGCTGATCTAATAGGTCATCAATTCTCGGTAAGGGGTAATGATCTCTCTTGGTGCGACTGTTTAGGGCACGATAGTCAACGCAAAGACGTTTTTCTCCCGATTTCTTTTTGACCAAGACTATTGGACTGGCATATGGAGAGTTGGACTCTCGCACGATACCATGTTCTATCATGTCAGTGACCATATCCTGAACTAGTTTACGCTCAGAATGAGGCAACCGGTACGGCCTATAAACAACAGGGGCAGAATCCTTAAGGTGAATTTCCATTTCCGTAGCATTAGTGAAGCCTAAGTCGTGCAAACCGCTAGAGAAACAGTCCTTATATCTGTCAAGCAATTTAACGCATTGACGGTTTTGATCTACCGTCAACTGATTTCCGCAATTCGGAGTGACAGAGACGTAACTATTCAAATCAGTCGCGACACTCAAAACATGTAAGTCTAAATAACTCGAATCTACAACCTGAGCGCGTGTAATGAGCGTGTTCTCTTTGAAGTGTACTGGGTTAGAACCGACATTTTGAACTAATAAATGACATTCAGAGTTATGCATTTTATATTCTCCCGGTAAGAGATAGTGCTCATGACCCGCGCAACCTCTTACCGACCCGCCTACATAAATATTTCCGGTATAAGCAACATTTGACCTAACAGGTACAGACACCATCTCACCGATGTCCACTGTAACATCACAAGTTGTACACAAATGTAATTTAGGATGGGTATCTTGTCCTACCCGCTCAAATATTAGATCTGTTGGAGTTTTAATTATTTTAAGTGTAGGTCTTTCAGTGAAACTATGCCCTAGCAAAACATCATAATTAATTAAGTGGTCATCTACAATAAATACCTCGACATCCTTTTCCGAGATACCCTGCACCTCTATGTTCACTAAAGTACGCCCTAGAGGTAAATATGGTACATTCCCTAACCCTCTTAAATATGGGCTATCAACCCTCTCCCAATTCAATCCTAGTCGTGAAGCATTACTATTACGAATTAGTGTGGCCTCGCTACCTAAGTCCAACTGGCACACCACAGCAATTCCATTGATATTTGTCATTAGCTTGTACTTGTCGTTACTATTTTTAGTGTAAGAAACCTCGAGGACCTCTTTATCCTTTGAAGTATTTTTTTGATCTTTTAATCTAGGACAGTGGGAGCTCTCGTGTCCCATAAACTTACAATTATCGCACTTTACTATTGGTTTAGGACATTTAAAACTAGGATGCCCAACACTCTGACAGTTAAAACACTTAATTATTCTTACAACACTATTTTTATTTGGAGCCGTATTGTTATCCGTATTCTTTACCGCGTTATTGCTCACTGATGTAGAGGTAAGGCGCTTATCCCTATTAAAGTCTCTGTTAAAATCCGACTGATTCCTATTGTGAAATTTAATAGTTTTAAAGAATTCAAGTACATCTTCCGGTTTATCAAATTTTGCTGCTTGAGCACCCACACGAACTCCCCTGTCTTCGACCCCATAAAGTAAACAATCCACTGCTTGCTTTCCAAATATTTTACATCTATTCAGCAGATTAATTTTCGCGAAATAATACAGTTCATAAGATTCCCCAGAGCGTACCCGTCTATTAAGCATTTCTGTCAAAAGTTCTGCATAATTTTCAGTAGCAGGAAATGATTCCTTAAGCATCGACTTCCACTCAAGCCAAGTATGCTTGATAGAGGGTAAACCCTGGAACCATGTCTTAGCCAATCCGGTGAGTTTAGGCAGGGCATAGTGAACCGTTTGCTTATCGTTCCAGTTATAAATTTCGGAGCATTCATCTACTTTATCGAGCCAGATATTCATAGTTTGCTCTTTCGACATAGGGTCGAACTCTGGAATAACGTTACTCATGGTTGAACTCGAAAACGATTCACGATCCCCTGCCTTACAATTAAAAAGTTTTACGAAAAAATCTTCAAAAAGGTCCGTAGTCATATATTTAGGCTTCTTGCTGTCATGTGTTTCATGTGGTTCATCACTGGTCATGCGTTTCGCGGGAGTGATTAAGGAACGGCAATGATGCGAGTTTTTATCGCCGGCGTTTGTCAGCCCACGATGGCTCGGGCCAGGTTCAGGCGTCTCTAAACGCCTACGTGATCTGTTCCGTTCCGTTAATCTTTCCCGTTCTTTACGTACCTGATTTTCAAGGGTTCTCAATTTTTCCCTCTCCTTGGATAGCTGACGTTCCTGCTCGAACAGCGTTCGCGTGCTGCTTACGCTTCGGCTTCTCAGCTGACGATGTGTCCCGCTGCCGTGACGTCGATCACGAGCTGGACTGCGCCCTCGAGTTCCTGGTCCTCGTTGTTGGCTATCTGCATGGCCACTGCGACTGCGACTACGACTGCGCCTCTCGTTTACCTCTAGATCTCGTCTTTCATAGTTGCAAGAATGGTTGCTGGTGCGTCGATAGTCAGAGTTGCGGTCCTTGTCACTCATTTTTCTGAAACTTAGAGCATTTTGTTAATGTATCATGTAAAAATCATGCGAAACGAAGTCACTGAATTCCAATTTTAACGTAGGTATTTCAACATCATAATTATAAAATTATTCACTAGTTTTAATCTGTTTGCATCACAAAAACCTTTGGTGATTTTGTAAGGATTTTATCATTTTTTGACGATACTCATACTCAATAACTATTCCAAACTGATATTTCAATAAAATGTTTATCTTTTAAAATAATTTTATTCAAAAATATGTTCAACGGTTTTTTTTTAAGTTAATGTATCTACTTCAATCGGCCGAATCGGCATTCACGTTATCGTATTATAATATCAAAACACTCACATTCTTATTTTTCTTCTTGTAATTGCGTTGATTTTCAGTTTTTATACAATAAAAATTCAACTTATCAGCGGTCGAGCTCGTGGGGTGGTTCCACAAAACAAAATGTCTCGCGAATCCCACTTCTGAGATGTAATTAGACCTCAGGAGGGAATCATAGAATTAAAAGAATGGGTAAATCAACGCAATAACAATATTTATTAACAATATCAGACACAATTCAATTTATATTAACACCATTACTAACCTTAGCTTATCACGCCGGTACCTCGTTCAAGACTGACTCTTGTCAGCTACCTCCGAGTGAATGTGAATTTACACTTGACAGTTACAGCGAACGATTCGAAAAATGACACACTGACATAAGCAAAACCCGACTATAACAAGACCCACTGAATGTTCACTCTATTACAATGTAAATCTACCCTCAACCAGATAAGTATTGTTACAGTAGGTACCATAAAAAACTGTTTACAAAGCAATTATTTTTAATATAAGCGTTAATTAGCAATTAGAAGATAAATATTACACCTATAATAATTAAAATGCAAGACGTAATGTGCAAATCAAAAACATCCTGTAAAAAAGCCCAAGCCTCGCACCTCAGTTTTCTTACCGTAAAAAGTTGTGAGACCCATGTAGTACCAAGGCGGTTATTTAGCGGTGCGTGCGGCGCGTCGTGTTCCGCGCGCGTCTCAAAGAGCCATCAGACCACCACAGATGGGGCCCAGTGATCTGGAGCTGCGGACTACCTAGCGAGTTTACCGGGGCTCCGGTTCGAAAAGCAGGAGTAGGAACGGGGTGGTTTTTAGTCAGTAAGAGTCTGACACTCCCTCTCGCCTCGCCTAAAGCGAGAGAAGTCATTGGATGATTATCCCCCCTCCAAAAAAATGCGGTTATTTTATTTAGTCCCTATTTAAGGGACTTTCTGTCTTAAGTTATTGTGTAAATTGTTATCATATGAATATTATATTTATTTTACGTTTTAAATAAAATAGATCGACTTGAAAACCGATCGGCCATCGCATGAAGCGTAAGTATATATACTTTTATTGTCATTTTTCGGATGTATGGCCTGTCCCTCATGTGGGGCCGTGACGCTTTTTTGCTCGACTTGGCTTGCACTGCCGTACCCCCAGATAATTGTCATTGCATTTAAATAACAGATTAGAAAAATATATAAATATTATGACATGCATTCAAGCACACATAGTGCCTAACGAAATAACGTGTGCGTTGTGTTTCGTTGTGTGAATGAGGTAACCAGACGCCCAATTACCCCCATTCCAAATCTTCCCAGTCCCTGATTCCCCAACAACCCTTCAACTCCTAACCCCTAAAAGGCCGGTAACTCACTCGTAACGCCTCTGGTGTTTCAAGTGTCCATGGGCGGCGGTGATGGCTTACTATCAGATGATCCGTATCCTTGTTGACTGGCTTGTAATATGAAAAAAATATTCTTCCCATTTTTGCTTACCATTTCGGGGAAAAGTCGTGTTATTGTAATATTTTTATTGTGAGAATAAACTTGACATACAAATTGGTAGAGAAGTATGCCGTGTATAAAATCCATGGTCACTACATAGTATAAAACAAAGTCGCTTTCTCTGTCCCTATGTCCCTTTGTATGCTTAAATCTTTAAAACTACGCAACGGATTTTGATGCGGTTTTTTTAATAGATAAAGTGATTCAAGAGGAAGGTTTATATGTATAAAACATGCATAATATATCACCATTGCACCCATGCGAAGCTGGAGCGGGTCGCTAGTAATATAATAAGCGAGAATGTTTGTTTGACTGTCTAGAGCAGTGGTTTTCAACCTGTTTCTGGTCAAAGACCATTTCTATCTATGTCATTCGTGGTAAGGGACCACTATTTTTTTTATAACGTCACGCCTTTATTCCCCGAAGAGGTACGCAGAGGTGCACATTATGGCACATAATGCCAATGTACACCAACATTTCACAATTTATGTTGTAAGTCCCATGTAATAGGTGGTGAGCCTGTTGCCATATACCGGGCACATTTCCAGACTCCGTGCTACCACTGAAAATTTTCGCAAAACCGAAAAAAGCCCAGTAGTACTTCGTCCAACCCGGGAATCGAACCCGACACCCCTTGCCCGGCAGTCGCACTTGCAACCATTTGGCCAACGAGGCAGTCAAGGACCACTATTACTATTTGGTAAGTAGGTACTTTGTTCATGTTGTCACACCTTGTGTCATTCTGTTGTCATGCATTGACTTCTACTGCCCGGGAAAGGCGAGAGGGAGTGTCAGACTCTTACTGACTAAAAACCACCCCATTCCTACTCCTGCTTTTCGAGCCCGAGCCCCGGTAACTGGTAGATAGTCCGCAGCTTCAGGACTCCAGCTCAAAAAGCAGGAGTAGGAACAGAGTGCTTTTATTCAATAAGAGTCTGACACTACCTGTTCCTACTCCTGCTTTTCGAGTCGGAGCCCCTGTAAACCCGCTTAGCAGTCCGCAGCTGCAGGACTCCAGCTCAAAAAGCAGCAGTAGGAACGAGGTGGTTTTTAGTCAATAAGAGTCTGACACTCCCTCTCACCTCGCCCAAAGCGAGAGCCCAATATTTACATCTCCTTTTCCATACAGGCGGAGTCGAATGTAACAGCTAGTTCGCCTTAAAAGCCCGGGGTTTTTTGAATGCCTTATGACGTCATCATTACTCATGTCATGTCACAGTTTCTTATTACCAAGGATATTTGGTATAACATCGTAATTTTGGCACAAAGCGACCTTACTTTAAATAAAAAACACGGTGTAAACGGAAAGCTCACGAAAAACGCTACAAAAATCTTTTGTTTTTATAATTTTCTAAAGATCTCACAGAAAACTAACGTGAAACAACGCTTGCGTTGTGTGAGTGAGGTTACCGGAGGCCTAATTCCCCCCTTCCCAATCTTCCCAATCCCCGATTCCCGAACAACAACCCTTAAATTCCTAACACCCCAAAAATCCGGCAACGCATTTGTAACGCCTCTGGTGTTTCAAGTGTCCATGGGCGGCGGTGATTGCTTACCATCAGGTGATACGTCTGCTCGTATACAGGCGTTTCATAAAAAAAAATCTTTTTGTTTTTGTGTTATTCATGCCACATCAGACTTAAGCCTCGTCTCCACTAGGAACATTTGTCGAGCGACATGTGTCGGAGACATTATTGACTATGCGACAAGGAACAGTTTCAACATTTAATTCCTTAATTATTTGAAAATAAAACACTATTTTTACCATCACCTGTTTGCGGTATTCGGGAACGTTACGTTTACATACACGGTGTAACAAAAAGGGGGTATACATATCAAGTGCACGGTTTCTAGATAACATAACAAACGATACGGGAAGGGTTTTTTAAACTCATGTTTTCATGGAACGAAGTTATGAATTTTTCCAATACATAAAATTCCAGAAACCGATCATCAAAATTAGGTAGATACAGGTACTAGGCGATCAGACTTACAGAAGAAATGTTTCGTAATATTAGCGAGAGAGCATCGCTCGATGGCATCGATGGACTATCGATCGATTGGTGTGGTAACACCCTTAGAAAGTACCTATTCACTCTGACCTTGAAATGACCGGGGATGTATTTCTCAGGAAAAACAGATAATTTACAAAGTTAACATTAACAATCTACGTCAAATATTAGCAATTTGCGTTAAACATTATAAACTCAGGCGGAAATCGCACATTACAAGTATTGCTAATGCCATTTTAATATATTTGTCGAATGTTTAGTTTTAATCATATTTGCGAAAACATCAGGCACTTAGAGAAAGGAAATGACTATGTTGTTCTTAAAACCATTTGCGCAGGTAGCCTCAGGAACAAAAACAAAGCGTGAAGATTATATTACAATTTTCAAAATTCCTAATAAAGGTAAGCATCTATGGGTAGGGTTGCCAGGGGTCTTAGTCTGCTATTACAATTGTCTCACAATGGTCGATCACTGAGCAGTGCAAGAGAGATGGAGCTATACAACCTACGTAGCTCCGTCCCTCTTGCACTGCTGACATTCTGACACAATTGTAATAGCAGACTAAGACCCCAGCAGGTCGTCAAACCTAAAAGCCGGACAGGCCAGCCAGCTTGGCCGGACATGTGAGTAAAAAGGCCGGACACCCTACAAGATTGAGGATTTCGCGACTTATTATTATTAATAGGACAGAAAAAGGAATGTAAAAACCAAGCGTTTTTATGTTTACCATAAACCCAACAAAAGCCGGACTCTATTCGAATACTTATAATTTTGTCCGGACACGCAACCAAAAAGCCTGACCATATCCGGCTTTATCCGGACGCCTGGCAACATTATCTACGGGCCTGCATCGCATTCAGTATGACGTCATCAGCACGGATCGCAGGCATTGCCGATGATGCGGTCCGTACGATGCGGATCAGTGGACGCAGTTGTATAAGTTTCTATACAAGATAAACTAAAATCCGTTGCGTGCGTTGCGTACGATGCGGGCCTGTGGACGCGTATCTAAACACCACAGAGTTTGAAATAGCTTTGTACAGTACCCTTAGTACGAGTTTGCTTTACGTTTAAAGTAATCGAAAAAAGAGCGCGTTCGGTGCTCTGACAGACCAGCTCGAATAAACTAACCAATTTTTTGGTACTAGTAAACCAAAATGCTCTTCCGCTTGTTGTTAAGCAAGCCTACTTAAACAAAACTCTTATTTTAATATGGGAGAGCCATGCTTCGGCACGAACGGGCCGGCTCGACCGGAGTGATACCACTGCTTCACAAACAACCGACGTGAAACAACCACAGTGCCGTATACAGCTGTGTGATTGGGGTATTTTTTTTAAGAAGGCGAGAGGGAGTGTCAGACTCTTACTGACTTAAAACCACCCCGTTCCTATCCCTGCTTTTCGAGCCAGAACATTTTGTGTGTTTTCCTAGCCCATAAAAATATTAAAAACAATTTTCATAAGACTGCCTCGTTGGTCGATTGGTCGCAAGTGCTATCGCCGAACAAGGGGTTTCGGGTTCGATTCCCCGGGTCGGGCAAAGTATTACTGGACTTTTTTCGGATTTTCGAAAATTTCTCGGTAGTAGCTTGGAGTCTGGAATTGTGTCCAGTAAATGGCAATAGGCTCACCCCCTATTACATGGGACTATAACACCAATTGTAAAAAGTGGGTGTACATTGTATAGCAGCATTACGTGCCGCAATGTGCACCTCTGTCTATCCCTTCGGGGATAAAAGGCGTGACGTTGTGTTGTTGTTGTTATAATTTTCAGAAGATTGTTTTTCTGTGATAAGAACAAATTATAAAGATAAACCGAGTGTCACAAACAATTAAAACCAATGACAATAATAATACATATATTGTAAAGAATTAATTGGATAATCACTTGAAACCATTTGCGTGATAACATACCTGCATAGTTGAAGCTTACCCCTTCTCAACTGTAGCTGACAATGATGAATGATTATTCATCATGATGCAGTTACATTTTACATGTGTCGAGACACATTGGTCTTTTTTATGATATAAGTCGGTAAACGAGCAGACGTATCACCTGATGGTAAGCAATCGCCGCCGCCCATGGACACTTGAAACACCAGAGGCGTTACAAATGCGTTGCCGGCTTTTTGGGGGTAAGGAATTTAAGGGTTGTTGTTTGGGAATCGCGGATTGGGATGTTTGGGAAGGGGGGAATTGGGGCTCCAGTTACCTCACTCACACGACGAAACACAACGCAAGCGTTGTTTTACACATTACATATGTCACCATTATTTGCATTTATCACCATTTTTAGGTTGCTTTTCCAACAGAGATGTACTATGCTACGTTGCTGTGGATGCGTTTGGTTTCCACCAATCAAATTAATTGGTATACATAGCTTAGCACTGATGGTAACGGACTCAGCTGATTTATATGGAAAAATGCGTGATATGGGTCTAGCATACTAGAGCTGCGCATCTTTCTCACACAGCTGCGTTGCGGCGGCACATCATCTTAGCAAATCTTACTCGCACAACTATGTAGTATCAGTGGAAACGGTCACATAGTTTCATAATTTAGCTATTATATCTTAGTAGTGACCTAGTATGAGACTCCATATTTGACATTGACTGGATACTAGCACTTACAGATAAACCTGAACCTTTTAAACTACGATGCTACAACCCACGGGCGAAGCATGGAGATTGCATAGCTTGTACTTTGATACAGATGAGGCCAATTCATGATGACTGTACACTACATGAGCTGCTGTTTACATGTGAACATTAGCTCATGACGATACCTAAGTACGTGTGTCGCCTGGACAGTCAACCTCGCTACATCCTTGTTGACTGGACATCTACACTACATGAGCTGCTGTTTTCACGAATACTAACTTAACCTTAGTAGTCAAGGCTCATTATTAGATTTGGGAATTTTATGTCATAAACCATGTGGTTATTCTTGATCAATGCTAATTTCTCATTCGTCTATATTTGTCATTTTTTGGAAAAGACTAGTTCGTTGGTCGTTTGGCCACTATACTACACACTATACTACTATTGTCAAATACAAGGTCTCGGGTACCTCGAGTTAAAATATTAATGGGTTTTTCTTGTTTAGTATTCTGAGTAATAGTGAAGGCTAGTCTCACACAGATGTGTGGGAGAGCCATGCTTCGGCACGAATGGGCCGGCTCGACCGGAGTGATACCACGGCCTCACAGAAAACCGATGTGAAACAACGCTTTCGTTGTGTGAGTGAGGTTACCGGAGGCCCAATTCCCCCCCTTCCCAATCTTTCCCAACCCCGATTCCCTTAAAAAATCCTAACTCTGTTCCACACTTAAATTGAAAATGATGAAATTTATTTTGAAATACAAAATACTGCCACAAAGGTCAAATAATCTAGACTAATAAATAATATTGAAGTGTCTGTTTGTAACATTGAAATAACTGCTTTTTACTACATGCATATGAATACATATACATACGATACATACACCAAAATTATATTTTTTACAATTTTTGACTGTCTGTCTGTTTGTTCTGGCTAATCTCTGAAATGGCTGGATAGGTTTTAAAGAGACTTTTATTTGTAGGTAGCTGATGTACTAAGGAGTAACTTAGGCTTCTTTTATTAGTCACAAAGTCTGCTATTCACGCGTATAATAGACATGATTACAAATTTTCAGATTTAATTTTCATTTGAGTAATGAATAATTTAAGATTTTCAGTGATATTACAAGGATTAAAATTGTACCTTATGTAATCTAGCGCCCTAGGTACTTGCCTAATTTCAAAACTAACATCAACAGCCTATAAGTGGCCGCTGCTGACCAAAGGCCTCTTCGCACACGGATAAAGTTTGTGCATTAATCACAACGCTTGCTCAATGCGGGTTGGCGATTTCAGACTTATAATTAGAAATTATAAGCCCAGGTTTCCTCACGATGTTTTCCTTCACCGTTTGTCATTGGTATCTAAAAAATCTTAGAAAGTACATATAACTCGGAAAAAGTCACATTGGTACATGCCGTTGGTAGGTTTCGAACCCGCAATCTCATGCATGAGAAGGGGGTGACCACAACATCTTGCCTAGAGAGATACATATTATGTAAATGTATTATTGAAATTACTTTACTTTTACATATTCACAAAAAAAAAAACAACAATCAAAGAAGGTCATTTACCATGACCATGTTAAAATTAACAATCTACGTCAAATATTAGCAAATGATTCTTAAATAAGTTATTTTAAATCGTTTAATTTGAATTTTACTGCCTCGTTAGCTTACTGATCGTAAGTGCGACTACCGGGCAAAGGGTCAAGGTTCGGTTCCCGGGTCGGGCAATGTACTACTGGGCTTATTTTCAGTTTTTCGAAAATTTCTCAGTAGTAGCACGGAGTCTGGAAATGTGCCTGGCATATGCCCAGTATATGGCCACAGCATATATTACATAGGAATTACTTAAAATAAATTTTACATACAGTTCAAGTGTGGGAGAGCCATGCTTCGGCACGAATGGGCCGGCTCGACCGGAGTGATACCACAGCCATATAGAAAATCGACGTGAAACAACGCTTGCGTTGTGTGAGTGAGGTTACCGGAGGCCCAATTACCCTCATTCCCAATCCCCGATTCCCCAACAACCCTTAAATTCCTAACCCCCAAAATACCGGCAACGCACTTGTAACGCCTCTAGTGTTTCAAGTGTCCATGGGCGGCGACGATTGCTTACCATCAGGTGATCCGTCTGCTCGTTTACCGGCTTATACCATAAAAAATATAACACATACAAAGTTATGCAAAATGAATGATAATTTAACACCGTACTACACATCTTTGTGCAAAAAATAAACGACAATTTTGAAAAATCTGACAACAAATAAATAGAAATTATATTACTATCTGTCATATTATATACTTAAAATTTATTATTACATGGCATTATTATACGCATAATTATATTAAACATTCCTTTAATAGTTATTACAAGTTTATTTATTCAATAACATTATTTACCTCTGCGAAAATAAGTCGTGAATAAATTTGTTCATTTTTATTAAAGCCTATTCAGTAGTTTTTAAGTTCATAGCACTTAAACGGACGTAATAGGGTAGATGACTAATTTTTCATTTTAATGTCCGTCTTGTATATTATTTTAAAACATTAGAAACGTATTTTTTATTTTCTTACGGAAACAAATACTTTCGAAGATATATTGATTTGAAATATCGCGTGATGTCACTTCTAGGTACGTTTTATACGTAAAAAATACGTATTTTCTTACCGGAGGCCCAATTATCCCCCCTTCCCAATCTTACGAATCCACGATTCCTCAACAATCCTCAAAAGGCCGGCAACGCACTTGTAACGCCTCTGGTGTTTCGGGTGTCCATAAGCGGCAACGATTGCTTACCATCAGGTGATCCATCTGCTCATAAAAAAATCCTATTATCATACACTGTGTACCTACTATTCTAAATTCTGCGAACTAGATTGTTAAAAGCCAATAACCTAAATAACACTTTGCTTGACCTGAGAATCGAACCCAAGACCCGAATAAACAAAACAAGTGACACGAAAGCCCTTGGCCATTGACTCTTTTTCAAATTAATCATAAATTAAGTAATATCACTAAAAATATTAGATAACACCTAATAAAAAAAAGTTACAACATTAATCAAATAAAATGATGCAATAATTTCGCTAATTATTATAACATTCTTGACAAACATAATTTTCCTCGGCAACCCATCCATTTCTCAACCTCGAGAAGTGACGCTTAACCGCAGCTACATAACTGACCTCCTTTGTGGACCATCCCGTTTTTAACCTTGGCAACTATTTTAACAACACTTGCTTTTTTGTCTCATTTCTACTTCACCGTCAACAGTCACCGGCAGTGGTCAGTCATCCCCACTTTTACTGGGGATTTGGAGGGGGGGACGGCAAATTGCTGAATTACTACACCTTCAAGCGACAGTACACTCATTCATACCCCGACGGACTTTCGAACGCATTACCTGTGCCTAAACGAATTGAGAAAAAAAACGTAAATAAAAAAAATATAAACTGTCAAACGTTCCCGCGGAATCCGCACCGGGCTTCGCGCGTTCGAATTTCGAAATCTCACTGACGTTTGTGCTTTTTTTCTTTCTATTATAGATTTTTTCTAAGCGTGTGGATATAATTTTTTATTAATTAATTTTTAAAGTATTTTTTTGTAAACTTGTAAGCCCGGTAAGGATTCCTCGGTGTGGTAGCTTAAAAACTTACTCTTTGCATAATAAAACAGCTGTGCCGTCGGCAATTTTTATGTAATACAAGTAACAGTTATATAACAATCATTTCGGCCTCATATTTTGGTAGTTGCGATAGTCTACAGTTTGCCATGGATAAACTTGCTTTCAAACCGGCATCAGTGTCCTAATTTCAACCAAAAAGGTTTACCACAGTGTTGTGTTTAAATAAAAGTTTGAATAGAAAAAAAAGTGAAGTGTCGGAAAGTCGGGACCTCCTTGCTGTCAAGTGAGTTGTCAAATTATTTTTTTTATTTGTTTTTTTTTGCCTATATATTATGCCTATGTCGTTTCGTTTTTTGTGAAAGTGTGTTACGTAGGTAGGTTTATGAAGTTTTTCTCATGTAGTGTATGGCCAATCCAAGTTTATAATGTTGCCCAATTTACGTCGTATTAGATAATTCGTTGCGATAGCTTAACCTACTTTTTTTTAAATATCATTCTTGCTCGGTCCGATGTTGAATTAGATGTTTGCGTATCATAGCATTTTGTAATAAATGCTAATTTTTATGGTAATGTTATTATGTTTTTTTATGTGTCCGATGAATTCATTAACACTTTTCTTCTTATGCAATTCGTTTGTGTCAGTCAAGCACTGGGTCAATAGGTAAACTTGATTTTGAAAAAGGGTTATTAATTATTATTTTTTTAGTTTCAAAAAAGTAGGTCACTAAAATTTTCTTTATAAAAACTATTACTGAGATAAACTTAAATCCTTGTTCTATAATCCAGGTCATATATTAACGCTATACAAATAGGGGACTTGGCAGAAATCCAAACCGTTCTCTTAAGAAACTGTGTGCGCAAGAGTATATTTTGTCGAAGTTTGCGCGTTGATGTCTTTTGTATTGAGGGCATCGTGTTAGTAACTTCGTGCTACGATTTCGCTTGTTTATACACTGTTTTAAAGAGATTATGTTTGTTTTAACGCCATAATTTTATATGTTGATTATTTAGTAGTTCATATGGAGACTTTAAAGCATGACTTTTGTGGTTTAAATGGGTGTAATTGAGGTTTACAATTATTAAATGTGACTGAGAGAGTGACATAGTGAAGTTATGTGTTAAATCTTGTGTTTTTATAAATCATTTATTTATTTATTACTTATTGCTCAACTGCCTCTTTGATTGAGTGCATTATCAGGGGCTTAACAGTTGTGGGTTCTATTTGGGTGGGTCAGACAAAGTATTAGTTTTTATAAAAACATTTATAATTATATGGAACTACGTCCTGTATATGGCAATAGACTCACCCCCTATTACATGGGACTTTGAACATAATTGTGAAAAAGTGGGTGTACACAGTGGCATTACGTGCCATAATGTGCACCTCTGCCTACCCCTTCGGGGATTAAAAGCGTGACGATATGTATGTATGATACATATTTATTGTATATGTCGACTATGCTATTAACCGATGAGCTAGAAAAGACTGTTGATGAAGCGAAAGAGGTGTGTAAGATCTATAACAATTGGCGCTCCACTGTCTCTGCCTCCTAATCCGGAGCTGCTGACTACCTATCGGGTTTACCGGGGCTCCGGCTCGAAAAGCAGGAGTAGGAACGGGGTGGTTTTTAGTCAGTAAGAGTCTGACACTCCCTCTCGCCTCGCCCTGGCGAGAGAAGTCACTGGATGATTTTCCCCCTTAATAAAAACTGTCTCTGCCTACACCCATAGGAGACAGGCGTGAGGTTTTGTATGTAATTAATATGTTATTTTAGATAGCTATTTGACATTGGTACTAAATATTACACAATTTCGTAAAGTGGTCAAACACCTTTTGTTTTTATGTTTAAAGTTTATATAAAAATTTAAATATTTTGCAATATAATATCAACCAAGGCTAATGCAATTATTAATGCAATATCTCGGATTCAAATCTTGTATCGAAATCAGTTTATATAAAACTAAAACTTACAATGTAAAAGATCATAAGTTCAATATTCAACGAAAGTAAACTAAAATTAGATATGCGTAGAATTAATTATTGTACTATCGGCTTACTAACGTAACTGTTTGACGAGGAACTCGACTAGTTTCAAGCCATGCTTTTTTTTAGGGGGAAAAATCATCAAATGACTTCTCCCGCCTTGGGCGAGGCGAGAGGGAGTGTCAGACTCTTACTGACTAAAAACCACCCCGTTCCTATTCCTGCTTTTCGAGTCGGAGCCCCGGTAAACCCGCTAGGTCCAAGCCATGCTAGAGGCTCATATTCATAAGCAGATGTATGAGAGTAGCAGCGCGATAAATCGGGTCGTGTGCCGCGGAATTTAGTATGTCTCAGGAAAGTTATAATAAAACTAGCAAACTCGGCGAACTCCGTTTCGCCACCAATAATTTTCCCTGTTTTCCTGCTTTTCTCTTGAAAATTTTCTTTGCTATAAATCTCACGGAGCCCGAGACCTTTCCAACGAATGCAAAACCGTGGAAATCGGTTCGTGCG
Source organism: Spodoptera frugiperda (assembly GCF_023101765.2). NCBI lineage: Eukaryota > Metazoa > Arthropoda > Insecta > Lepidoptera > Noctuidae > Spodoptera > Spodoptera frugiperda. The sequence goes on from NC_064232.1 coordinate 5,169,750, forward strand.
TTCTGGAGTTATAGCGTCAGGAAGGAAAACCCGACTTATTTTTATATTATAGCTTATACGTAGAATTTTCAATGTCTAGTTGAATAAAATTTAGAAAGTCTATCAATTTCTAGAAAAAGGGAATGTTTGAGTGTGTCAACAAATTAATTGAAAATGTCATGAACGTATATAATATATGTACAATGTAATGTAAATTATATATGTATTTATGTATGTTTGTATGTATATTATCTAGTTGATGCTAATACAAGTGTGAGGTCTCAGGTTCAATTTTGGTATTTAGGAAAAGTATTACTAGGTTATCGATTGGTTTATCGACTCACTATATTTCGTTGTTCATTGTATTCAATTCATACATTAACAGCCTATTAAGTGACCACTGCTGACCAAAGGTCTCTTCTCACACGGAGAAGGTTTTGAGCATTAATCACCACGCTTGCTCAATGCGGGTTGGCGATGTAGAAACTTATAATTAAAAAATATAAGCTAGGGGGCCTACTCCGGTTCTCGAATCCAAAGTTTCGTTTAATCTTCGGCCGTAGGTTTTATTAATTTACTAATAGAATTACTTGAAATAACGTTTTATTTTTAATTTCATATCAAAACCTATTTATTTATACGTTCATTTTTGTTCACGAAAGTTCGCAATAAATAGGATTGTAGTATGCAATCTGCGAAGTTTTTTCGTTCGTTCGTTGAATTAGAGTAGGCCCCCAGGTTTCCTCACGATGTTTTCATTCACCGTTTGTCAGTGGTGTCTAAATAATCTGAGATAGTACGTGGACAAAGTCACATTGGTACTTGCCGTTGATAGGTTTCGAAGCCGCACTCTCATGCATGAGAAGCAGGCATCTTAAACCTCCGGGCCACCACGACTAATGCATAAAAAATATAAACTACGATTCTTTGCAAATAATCGTATGAATAATTATGTTTTCTTTATCTTTCTATTATTAACTAAATAAATTTAAATATAGGGCTATTGACACCATTCTTATACATTAGGGAAATAATTAACTGTTTTGTTACTGTATTACGTTTTGTTTTTAAATTGGTAATTTGTTAAAGTGATAGGTTAGTTACATTCATCATTGTTTAGAATACAATTAAGCTATTTAATTGTAAAAGAGGTAGACAGAGGTGCAGAAATACAATGTAACACCCACTTTTCACCAGTTATGTTATGAGTGCCATGTAATAGAAGGTGAGCTTATTGCTGTAATTCATGTAGGAAGGTGCAGGTTCGAAACCTACCAACGGCAAGTACCAATGTAACTTTGTCCGCGTTATATGTACTTTCTAAGATTATTTAGACACCACTGACAAACAGTGAAGGAAAACATCGTGAGGAAACCTGGGCTTATAATTTCCAATTATAAGTTTGGAATCGCCAATCCGTATTGAGCAAGCGTGGTGATTAATGCTCAAACCTTCTCCGTGTGAGAAGAGGCTTTGGTCAGCAGTTCTCTCGCTCGACAACCGCGGTTAAAACGAGGCAGTAACTATTTATTATCTTTATGTATACATACTTATGTATACATACTTATGTATACATACTTATATTTACGCACTAAAAAACATAAAGCTAGTAATTATTATACTAATTAATGTCTAATTTGATGTAATTTCACACATCTTACGAGTACATAAGATAATAGGGTTTATGTAATATGTTTATAAGGTATATTTTTGTACATACATTCATTTTGATTTAGGTTTTTTTGTATCTAGGTCGGAACTATATACATAACCTCACGCCTGTCTTCCATGGGGGTAGACAGAGACTATGGAACGCCAATTGCTACGAATCTTACCTACTTCTTTGGCTTCATCAACAGTCATCAGTCTTTTCATGCATACTCATTGGTTAAGGGTACTTGGTAGTCGCAGGAATAGGAACAGTCTGGTTTTTGGTCATTGATTAAAAACCACCCCGTTCCTACTCCTGTTTTTCGAGCTGGAGTCCTGGCAAACCCGCTAGGTAGTCCGCAGCTCCGGTGGCTCCGTGTCGGCATTAGGTCTACTGAGGCCTTCTGTGGTGGTCTGATGGCTCTTTGAGGTGCGCGCGCATGTACGTACTTGATGCAATGACATTACTAAGTGCAATATCATACAAAATTAAAAAGTCAGCATTCCTAGTCTTCTCGCAGGTGTCATCAAACACACATCTATTTCTCTATCAAAATTCATCAAAACCTGTCCAGCATTTTAGGAGTAACAGCCTACCAAACAAAAAAAATAAAAACAAATAAAACCACACTCATTTATAATATCACTTTTTAAAGTACAGACGGGCATTGTAACAACAATTATTTTGAGTAGGTACTGCAATTACTTGGTTTATCTTAATCTTTACGCTTCTGCTTACCCGCTTTGTAATAACTGGCGTTATATCATAATTACACGTGAAGGGACGGTCAAGAAACATGACATAATATTATGACTATAATTTACTAGCTACTTCCGCGCGGTTACACCCGCTCTGCTCGGCTCCTATTGGTCATATCGTGATGTTTTATAGCCTTCCTGGATAAATGCACTACCCAACACAAAAAGAATTATTCAAATCGGACCAGTAGTTCCGGAGATTAGCGCGTTCAAACAAACAAACAAACTCTTCAGCTTTATAATATTAAGTATAGATTTTTAATGATAATAGGCAATAGTATAATAAAAATAAAAAATGTAACAATAATGTTTCGTTAATAGGGTAGATGACTAATCTTTATTTTAATGTCCGTCTTGTGGATTATTTTAAAACATTAAACACGTATACTTATTTTCTTACGAAAACAAATACTTTCGAACATATGTCGATTTGAAATATCGCGGGACATCACTTCTAGGTATATATTATATGTAGAAATACGTTTTTACGGTATAAGCCGATAAACGAGCAGACGAATCACCTGATGGTAAGCAATCGCCGCCACCCATAGACACCCGAAAATCCAGTGGTATTACAAGGGCGTTGCCAGTCTTTTGGATGTCAGGAAATTAAGGATTGTTGGGGAATCGAGTATTAGGAAGATTGGGAAGGGGGATAAATGGACCTCCGATAACCTCACTCACACAACGCAAGCGTTGTTTAACGTCGGTTTTCTGCTCGGCCGTGGTATCACTCCGGTCGAGCCGGTCCATTCGTGCCGAAGCATGGCTCTCCCACATTTACAGGGTGGCGCTGATTGCTTACCATCAGGCGATCCGTCTGCTTTTTTATCTCCCTGAGCGAAGTAAAACAGCTGTCACACAAGTCAGTCATAAAAATACACTTTCTATTTCTTCTTTCAAGGCTGTCTGGTATCTCGAAATTTTATGAGTCACATGTGATAACAGGAAAACCCGCGGTATCAGCACTGTTATATGTATAGTGGATAAACAAAGAGACAGGTTCGAATAAGTACTAAGAGATTGAGTAATCATTTCATAGTATAAAGAACTTGTTTTTTGAAAAACACTCTTCTAACTAACTAACTCTTTGACTTCTCTCACCTTGGGTGAGGCGAGAGTGTCAGACTTACTGACTAAAAACCACCCCGTTCCTACTGCTGCTTTTCGAGCCGGAGGTAACCCGCTAGGCAGTCCGCAGCTCCGGGTCAAGTAATATCCCTAAAACCTTCTCCAAAGTTTGAAAAATATTATGCTGAAAACCGCATCAAAATTAGTTCAGTCAAACGCGAGATACACTCACACAACGCAAGCGTTGTTTCACGTCGGTTATCTGTGAGGCCGTGGTATCACTTCGGTGGAGCCGGCTCATTCGTGCCGAAGCATGGCTCACCCACACTTAAAATGCAAAACCTACCTAATAATATGAAACTTAAATATGTAATTATCCAGCTAATGACGACATCAATGGTATTGAATACTTAAATTAGTTTTCATCGCATAACTTCTGCATTTCAAACCAAATTTTTAATAGGTATTTCCTTCCTGCATTACCTAAAATATACTAAAGTATATAGGTAATAGCCTAATTTGTATTAACCAAGGTATTATGCGTATAGTGGGCGAGAGCTTTATATAGTAAATTCAAATATTGCAATTTTATTAGCTTGTCAAGTACGAGGTTAAAAAAACCTACAAATGTATTGATTTAGTTTAGTTTGCATGTTAAATCAAGGATTGTTTTTAAATGGGAATTGGGCCTAATAATAATGTGATTTAATTTTATGTCTTTATGTGTAAAGAACGTCTATATATACACGTGATATGGATGGCTTTCCTACTATCGATACATGGTAAGTAGCTAAGCTACGAAGATATAATAGCGAGGATGATGCACAGCTTAAGTATGCGATGTATCGATAGAAAGAAAGCCATCCATAGTACGCATCAATAGCACACATCCATTGCACACATCTTTCAATATAAAAATCATAGCTTAGCTAAGTCCGTTTCCTCCAATGCTGAGCTATGTGTACCAATTAATATGATTGGTGGAAGCCAAACGCATCTACAGCAACGTAGCATAGCACATATATCTGATAGAAAAGAACAAATACACCTCACAAAACCTTTCAAAAACAAAACCCAATGATAGTTGACTATAATATCTTCAATTTAAAACATAATATTTGAGCCACGCGCTACAATCGGACCATTTCACCGACCTTCTACGGTGTGGACGTAACCCACATACTAATGACATATCGAAGTGTGCAAGAACGATGTACAGTATGTTAACTAACAGAGGGCGTTCCTATCAACCCGCAATAGTATAGCATCCATATATGCTAAGAAAATATTACCATTCGAAAACAATACAATTTTTTTTACCTAATGTTAAAATAATCACCAAAAATTGTAAATCGATACGTAAAAGAAACACTCTGTGCACGCGTAGTTGAAGGAAGGCAACATTGCAATTTATTGCTTCTTTTCTATGCTGATATTTAGATTTTAATCTATTAATGATAAATATAGATTAACGAGTTTAAAGGAACGCCCTCTGTTAGTTACATACTGTATATGTAAAAGGTAATGTATGTATGTATGTTATTATTAAGGTGGGAGAGCCATGCTTCGGTACGAATTGCCGGCTATACCGGAGTGATACCCCGGCCTCACAGAAAACCGACGTGAAACAACACTAGCGTTGTGTTTGTTGTTGAGTGAGGTTACCGGAGGTAATTCGCCCCCTTCCCAATATTCCCCATCCCCGATTCCCGAACATAAATTCCTAACTCCCAAAAAGCTACAACGCACTTGTAACGCCTTTGGTTTTCAAAATCATGGGCGGCGGCGATTGCTTACCATCAGGTAATACGTCTGCTCGATTGCCGGCTTGTTCCATAAAAAAAAAAAAAAAATATGTGTAGTAGCAATTATTAGGGGATTTGATTATTATGTTATCGGCTTACGCCTGAATACTCAAACGCTTCTCAATTTTAAGTTGTACTTAAATATCGTGCTATCTCTGTCATTTAATAAAGAATTGATAGTGACAGAACTACACTTGAGAGCGTCTTAAAATTGAGTAGCGTTTGAGTATTCGGGCATTACTCACGTAACTGTTTGACGAGGAACTCGACCAGTTTCAAGCCATGCTTTTTTTTAAGGGGGAAAAATCATCCAATGACTTCTCTTGCCAGGACGAGGCGAGAGGGAGTGTCAGACTCTTACTGACTAAAAACCACCTCATTCCTACTCTTGCTTTTCTAGCCGGTGCCCCGGTAAACCCGCTAGGTAGGCTGCAGCTCCGGATAGTCCGCAGCCCGGTTCAAGCCATGCTAGAGGCTCATATTCATGAGCAGTATTCCGCGACAATTGTCCCGTCGTGTGTCGTAAAATTTAGTATGTCTCACGAAAGTGATAATAAAATGATTAGATGATTTGTTATTAAAGTAGTGGTGGCCCGGAGGTTTAAGACGCCCGTTTCTCATGCATGAGGTAAATATATGACTGCGTTGCCTTTAGGGGATTAGGAATTTAAGGGTTGTTGGGGAATCGGGGATGGGGAAGATTGGGAAGGGTGTAATTAGCACACCGTTAACCTCACTCACACAACGAAGCGTTGTTTCACGTCGGTTTTCTGTGAGATCATGGTATCACTCCGGTCGAGCCGGCCCATTCGTGCCGAAGCATGGTTCTCCCACACTTAAAGTAAAATAAAGATTTAAAGTTCCAATTTAAATGATAATTCAATTACTGCTTGTAAAGATGACATGAAATATTGAAACATGAATAAATAAAGTCATAAAAACTATTAAAGTCATGTAAAAATAATATCATGTAATAATAAATAACAAGTATGTAATACGATATATGGCCATATATTTATTCTATTTGTCGTAAGATTTTCGGAATTACATACATATTTGTTTTTTTTTTACTCTAATGTAACATTAGTCTAAATATATCAGTTTTTTTTATGTTTGGGTTTTTGTCCGTCAATCACGTTGAAAGTACTGAACGGATTTAGATGAAATTTGGTATATATTTACGGTACGGTATAAAAAGTCGTGTTTACATTTACGAATCGGCCTCATCTAGATTTTTTTTTATAATACGTTGACGTAAAAATTTGCTCTTTTGTAGCCTATTTACAAAACTAAATTCATTGTTTTATTGAACATACCGTACGATGATACGAGTAGCCACCTCGTTCACTCTGTGTGGCCCACACCTTATAGGCTTGCGAACGTAATTACAACATATAGCATCGGAGTGAAATCACATCGTACAACGTTATATAATACCGAATATCTGAACTTGAACTACAAGCGAGCTGTTGAGGTATTTCGGCACAAAGAGAGAGGTATACGTTTGCGAAAAATTTTACGTCTATACGTTTATTTGGAGCGGACGTTTTAGAGATAATGTTGGTTAATGAGATTTCTGACTGCACGGTTGACGCTGTGCCTGGGCAACTGGCTGCCGTGCAACGGGTAGCGGGTTCGATTCCCGCACGGAGCAACTCTTTGTGTGATCCACAAATTGTTGTTTCGGGTCTGGGTGTCATGTGTATGTGAAATTGTATGTTTGTAAACGCAACCACGACACAGGAGAAAATCCTAATGTGGGGCAACGTTTTTTAAAAAAGAAAGAAAGAAAAAGAGATTGTGATTTGTTGCGTGGCTTTTTTTTGGGACAAGTCCGCCATAACCTGTGTGGGAGAGCCATGCTTCGGCATAAATGGGCCGGCTTGATAGGAGTGATAACACGGTTTCACAGAAAACCGACGTGAAACAACGCTTGCGTTGTGTGAGTAAGGTTATCGGTGGCCCAATTATTCTTAAATTCCTAACCCCCAAACACTTGTAACGCCTCTGGTGTTTCGGGTGTCCATGGGCGATGGCGATTGCTTACCATCAGGTGATAAGTCTGCTCGTTTACCGGCTTATACCATAAAAAGAAAAATTGGCATTTGAGGAATGCAGGCGTTTATCAAATGACGTGTTTGTAGACATTAAGCCTTGTAGATTAACACATATACAAACAATGTATAACAAAATGACCATATACATCAAGAAGCGCTCATGATTACAGGTTGAATAGAATCTCTACACGAAGTTTCAGCTTAAAAGACGTTTAAAAAAAATTAGTACCAAATACTTGGTGTCGCATGGTTCTTGATCATACAAACGTGTCACAACACTACAGAGATCACTCGCTAATATTACGAAACATTTCTTCTGTAAATCTGATCGCCTAGTACCTGTCTACCTAATTTTGATGTACGGTTTCTGGAATTTTAAGTATTGGAAAAATTCATAACTTCGTGTTTAAAAATTCTTTCCCGTATCGTTTGTTATGTTATCTAGAAACCGTGCACTTGATATGTATACCCCCTTTTTGTTACACGTTGTATATGTATCACGAGAAACATCATAGTTTAATACATAGTATCTAACTCTTGATGTCACCCGGCCGCCATCGCTGCGCTTCCGCGATGCATTCCCCCGTCATCATGGATTTCTCTTGCATAATCTATAGTACTTCCATGCTTATAATAATGGCAATGTGTGAATGTGTTTGTTTATCCTTTACAGTTCAAATAGAGCGATATATTGAGAGGAGGTTTAGTAAAAAACTTTTGAACTAATCAAGTATTTAATTTAACTCTTGATATCATTAATAATAATCATCCAATGTCTTCTTTCGCCTTGGGCGAGGCGAGAGGGAGTGTCAGACTCTTACTGACTAAAAACCACCCCGTTCCTACTCCTGCTTTTCGAGCCGGAGTCCCAGTAACCCGCTAGGTAGCCGGCAGATAACTTTTACCTTACATCTATGGCGGTCTGATCATCAGACCACCACAGATGAGGTTGATGGCTCTTTGACCAGCTTTGCCGTACACACGGGTCTGGTACTGATCGGGCGGCGAACTACCCATGTTCAATTAGGGAACAGAGAGTAAAGTTCCCTGAGAAAAGGAGGATCCTCCGACCAGGCGAGGTGATCAGCCTGGCGGGCTTTCTGCCCAACTGTTGTTCGTTGGGATTTTCTATCCATGTTAATTCGCATGTAAACTTCATATGTGCGATGCAGGATATTTATAACGTCATCCGTTGATTTGCTCGTCGATAGTCTATGTGTGTCTAGTCTAGTCCACTTACGGTGGCCGGAGACCGCGTGATCCTCAACGCCCGGAGTATTTCGAGTATTTCGAGATTCGTTCCTTTACGCGCTCCGACTTCTTAGTTAGCACGACATACATACATACATACATATCGTCACGCCTTTAATCCCCGAAGGGGTAGGCAGAGATGCACATTATGGCACGTAATGCCACTGTACAATGCACACCCATTTTTCACAATTTATGTTGTAAGTCCCATGTAATAGGTGGTGAGCCTATTGCCATATACTGGGCACATTTCCAGACTCCATGCTACCACTGAGAATTTTTTTTCGAATAACCGAAAAAAGCCTAGTAATACTTTGCCCGACCCGGGAATCGAATCCGAGACCCCTTGCCCGGCAGTCGCACTTGCGGTTGCAAGTGCGACTGCCGGGCAATGAGGCAGTCAGTAGTTAGCATGACTGCTTCGCAAAAGGAGGAGACAGGATCATGTTGAGATTATGGCATCTTCGTACATAAAGGAGGCTTATAGTCTACTGACAGACTCGTATATGACAATGAAGGCTAATATTGTACACCTTTAACAGTAGCCTTAGTACGAGTTTCCTTTACGTTTAACGAGATCGAAATGAGACTGCATTCGGCGCTATGATTGGCTAGTTCAATAGAGCCCGCCAATCACAGCGCCAAACGCCTTCTCATTTTATTTTCGTTCAACGCAAAGTAAACTTGTACTAAGGGTACTGTATAGCCTTAGTATAAGTTTGCTTTACGTTAAAAGTAATCAAAACGAGAGCGCGTTCGGCGCTGTGATTGGCTAGTTCATTGGAGCCCGCCAATCACAGCGCCGACCGCGTTTTCATTCAACGTAAAGCAAACTCGTAGTCGTACTAACTAAAGCTATAAAACACAAAGCGTCCGATTCGAGACAGATTAAGACAAATGAAGTGTGAAGTTACAAACTGAGGTCATTGACCACCGAATCGTGAGCGACCTAGATTGTGAGATAGACTGAATATAGATCTAGTTCTATAAGTATAGAGCTGCGGACTACCTAGCGGGTTACCGGGGCTCCGGCTCGAAAAGCAGGAGTAGGAACGGGGTGGTTTTTAGTCAGTAAGAGTCTGACACTCCCTCTCGCCTCGCCCTGGCGAGAGAAGTCATTGGATGATATTCCCTCCTTAAAAAAATAAACTGTCTCTGCCTACCCCCATGGAAGATAGGCGTGAGGTTACGAACATATGTGTATGCGAGAGGGATCTCGCTTCGCTCAAGCCCTGGCGAGAGAAGTCATTGGATGATTTTCCTCCTCAAAAAAAAGTTCTATAGGTACAGATTAGGTTAAAATCTAGTGCTTAAAAATAGATCTCGTAATACATTGATAGTCCACTGCTGTACTGTTGAGTTCCTCTATAGGGGGGGGGTTCAAAACAACTGACACATTTTTTTTAATCAACTAAAAAGATGGTATGGCCCTATATCGATCGGTAGTGCGGAGTATGGAATTGTACCCAGTATATGGTAATAAACTCACCCCCTATTACATGGGACTTATAACACAAAAAGTGAAAAGTGGGTGTACATTGTATAGCGGCATTACGTGCCGTAATGAGCACCTCTGCCTACCCCTTCGGGGATAAAAGGCGTGATGTTGCACGTTTAATAATATAATATGTTTACAAATATATGATCATAGGAAATAACTACTGCATATAAGAATGATAAGGCTGATGCAGCGATTTCATAAATGCATCGTACCAATAATTATATTGACCTCAATTGCATATTAACTAATTATGTCATATGGTTGCACTCGCCTACATGAATGAATATGAAATTATTAATTTTATTCCCCAAATGTTTGTGTGTGTGCCTCGTTGGTTAAGTGGGTGCAAGTGTGACTGCAGTGCAAGGTGTCTCGGGTTCGATTACCAGGTAAAGAATAAATGTTTTTTTTTCGATTTTCGAAAAATTATCACCTGTAGAGCGGGGTCTAGAAATTGTGCCCGGTATATGGCTATGGTCACCCCCTATTACATAAGACTATAACAGAAATGGTGAAAAGTGGGTGTACAATTGCGAAAAGAGCGACATTACGGGAATAAAAGGCGTGACAATATTTTGATATAATAATTCATCAATAATGTTTCATTTAAAACAACTGACTTACGTATTTATAATATTAGTTACTATAAAATATGTGTCAAATTGATTTTACATAAAAATGCAATTTCAGCATTTTTGTCAATAGGCAAGGTACCTATAGCAAGCAAATCATCGTATACCAATCTGTTCAATAGATAATCAACTCTAATCTTTTATAATAAGACTGAAATTCATTTGAATAAATTCGATAAAATGTAGTAGGTTCATCTACTAGGAACTTTAAATACATATTTTTTTGTTCGTGTCTTAAATGTGTTTGTTAGTTTGAACGCGTTTATCTCCGGAACGGCTTGTCCGATTTCGATAATTCTTATTGCATGTAATAGTTCAATTATTGACATAGGTTATACGCTATAAAACTAAAAGATAATAGTGTTAGTGAAATTAAAAAAAAAGTGCGTGTTATTGAAAATTGTGTTTTGTGTCACTGCAAAATAATTTTACTTTTGTTTCTGATTATCCCTTGGAAAGTGGTTTGATTTGGGTATTAACAATTACCTAGGTACGGTACGCGGTTTTCTACTCTGTAATAATATCTATGGTTTTGGTTAAAGTTAGGAAGGCAGCCTACGATTTACAGTCACGCGAAATTTCAAATCTATAGATCTTCAGAAGTATTTTGCGCCTACCACACGTGCATGCCTGACCACAGTTTTAATTGCACATGCTTGTCGCATGAAAAGACTGAACACGGATGTATCTACCACACGGCACAGTTAAGTACGCGCAAGCCACATTCTTGTCGACATCGTCGGCGTGGAAACAATGTTTCCCAATGAAGAACTATTTCTTCTACTACCATTTTTCAAGTGTTTGCTTGTGAAAAAAAAAAGAGAATACAAAAGTAACTATCAAAGTGTACAAAAAAAATGGCTGTTGAATAGATTTTTATTTGATCTTCCACAGTGCGGGCAGGGATTTATATAATTCAATGAATTCAGTAACGAACTGTCGATTATATGTACGTAAATCCGCCATTTTTAACGACCGTGCGCGTACAGTTACTCCACTCGACTAAACTGAGAGCGGCTTGAACACTGAACTACCAACCACACGCGCAGACAAGTTTGTACAAGTATAGCTTGCGCATGCCAGAATTTCAAGCAAGTTTAAAAACCATCAAGCCAAGCATTGGAGTTTGCGCATGCTACCGTTTTACCAACTACACGCACAGTGTTCAGTGTACAAGCTGGCATGCGCAAGTAAAACTGCGGTCAAGCATGCACGTGTGGTAGACGTATTTGTTTCCGTAAGAAAATAAAAAATACATGTCTAATGTTTTAAAATAATCTACAAGACGGACATTAAAGTAATAATTAGTTATCTACCCTATTATGATTACACACAATATCCAATAGATTATCAAGTTGTTACAAATTTACAATGCAATTTGAAACCAGTTTACTAACAATACCAATTTCATTCATGAGTTTAAATAAAAACTCGTTTAAATTATAACCGTTAGTCAATGGGGATTGCTAGTGGCGCCCTCTTTCGTTTACATGAAGCAACAGAAACATACGATACGGTTTACAAACATATGATATGTTGACACCTATACCCGGTGTAAAAAAAGGGGGTATACATATCAAGTGCACTGTTTCTAGATAACATAACAAGCGATACAGGAAGGGTTTTTAAACTCATGTTTTCATGGACCGAAGTTATGAATTTTTCCAGTATAATATATTTATTTTTTATTTTACATGTAAACTAAAATTAGGCGATCAGATTTACAGAAGAAATGTTTTGTAATTAACGAGTGACCCCTGTAGTGTTGTGACACGTTTGTATGATTTATAAAATCAAGAACCATGCGACGCCAAGTATTTAATACCATTTTTTTTAAAACGTATTTTAAGCTGAAACTTCTTGTAGAGATTATACAACCTGTATTCTTCAGTGCTTCTTGATGTATATGGGTATTTTGTGACACGCTGTATATCAGAATGCAATATTGCACTGTGTATAATTAGTTATTTGCTGAAATTCAGTCACGCTGTGCTGGTAGTAGCCATATAATTTACGGACTCACAGTACTTCTTGCGATATACCGTATGAGGAGACCTCTTGTGACTTAATTGAAACCACACATAATTGTTATCATCTTGGCTTGAAAAATAGGCAATAGTTAAGCCAAAAATTGCATTATTCTCTTTGAGCTAATTTACACTTTACAAATACGGCATTATAACAGCCGCGCCACATGTCCGTAACATTCCTAGACTATATACAACATTACAGCTCGTCTGTGATCAAGGTACATGGAACTGTTCACACAGAATTTAATACTAGATTAATTTATTTATCTTGTATGAAAATTTCATATTTTTTATTTTAAGATTTCGTTGAAATATTTAGTTGTATTATGCTTCTGTACTAGTAATACTTGTGGTCTCTGTCAAATGAGTAGTCCCTTAATCGGGTATGTGATACCCGCGGGAAGAGTAAAGGTGGTAACAAATGTATTCTACTCTATCCTCATGGCTTTTAATTCACACGTCGAAATAAATGATTTGACTTTGATTTTATTAATCAAACGAAGCTGTCATTTCTAATTGAATTCTATTTTGTTAAGGACAGTTGAATAACTGATAATTTGCATAGAATTGAATGGTTCATTGAAGAATTTGCAAATTAATAGTCCGATGCCAAGTCTAGGTACTCTATTGGTGAGCTATTGAATAATTAAATCATTAGTCTTTAGACTAATTGAATCTACTTTTTAATGGTATAAGCCGATAAATGAGGTGGCGTATCACCTGATGGTAATAAGTCGCCGCCACCAATGGACACCCTTTTCTTTTTTGAGGGTGGAAAATCATCCAATGACTTCTCCCGCCTTGGGCAAAGCGAGAGGGAGTGTCAGACTCTTACTGACTAAAAACCACCCCGTTCCTACACCTGCCCGTCGAGCCGGAGCCCCGGTAAACCCGCTAGGTAGTCCGCAGCTCCGGATTAGGCATCAGTGGACACCCTAAACACCGGTACCGGCCTTTGGGAGTTAGGAATTTAAGGGCTGTTAAGGAATCGGAGATTGTTAAGATTGGGCCTAATTACCCCGTGATTGGGCCTCATAACTCGGTAACCTCACTCACATAACGAAATACAACACAACCGTTGTTTGACGCCGGTTTTCTGTGAAGCTGTGGTATAACTCCGGTCGAGCTGATCGAAGCATGGCTCTCCCACACTTAATTACCCGTTATTAACTCGACAGTTTCCAAAAACTTTTCGCCAAATCAGGTGATCTGTTTGCTCATTTACCGGCTTATACCATAAAAGAACGCATCGGTCATCAGTTTTCTAAGCTATGTGCCCCATCCATTACTTCTTTCTTTCTTTTCTTTCTTCTACTTTTAGAGTCTCAACCATCTGCCTTCTTCTCTCAACTTCTTGTTCTTTCTTCAACTCTTTCAAAAAGAGGCGTGCCCCATTCTCATCACAACCTTATGATGATGCACACGCATTATTTAATTTAGTCGCAAGACATAACGATGTCGTAGTCAGTCAAATATTTGAACTGGCTTATGTAATTCAGTTATGTAAGCTAGCCGTGAGGGTTAGTAGGTTACCGATGGCAATGAATTACGTGGTATGACTTGCCAATGGAGGTATGATGGTTCGATATACCAGTTGGTGTACCGATTTGCGAATTGCTAATTTAGAAATGGGGCATGTTAGGCGTAGCATGTTTTTTTTTATGGCACACGAGCAGATGTATCACCTGATAGTAAGCTATTTCCACCGCCCATGGACACTTGAAACACCTTTTGGGGTTGGGAATTCAAGGGTTGGGGAATCAGAGATTGGAAGAATTGGGAAGGGAGGAATTAAAACCGTTCAACATACAATACATTTTGTTATATTACATGTGGTACTGAGTCAGAAAAGCTAATTAAAATATAGTTCATTGTAAAAGAAAAAATTTGGTAGATAAGTACCGCATTTCTCAATGCTAACTCTATTCTTACATTTTATAATGTTTTTAGGGGGTAAATCGAGGCGAGAGGGAGTGGCAGACTCTTACTGACGAAAAGGCACCCCGTTCCTACTCCAGCTTTTCGAGCCGGAGCCTCAATAAACCCACTAGGTAGTCCGCAGCTCCGGATCATCGTATAAGTGTTTAAACTGACATGGTCACTAGTAATATCGTTGGAACTTAAATCGGGATATTTGCCATATTTATTAGTTTTGTAAGTTTCCGATATTTCGGCATTGTTGCAAGCGGCATGATCACGGATGATGAACATTCTAATGATATGATCGGTGTTTGGCTAGGCGTTGCATATGTTGCAAGAAGCCTATGTTGTTTTGTGTAGGCAGTGTAAATGCTATCAGTTACTTCTCCCACCTTAAGCGAGGCGAGAGGGAGTGTCAGACTCTTACTGAGTAAAAGCCACCCCATTCCTACTTCTGCTTTTCGAGCCGTAGCCTCGGTAAACTGCTAGTTAGCAGTGCGCTTAAAAACTTAGATGTGTTTATTTAAATGGCACTAGAAACACGAAATAGTATCTACCTATAATAAAAACTGTTAAAATTGAGGATTGGCCTAACACCATATGTCTAACAGCATACTTTATTCAATTGAACACATTTTTCTTAATTCAACGTAAGACCATCCACACCACATTTTGACTGCACGGTTGGTGCGGTTGCCGCGCAACATGTAGCGGGTTCGATTCCCGCAAGGAACAACTCTTTGTGTGATCACAAATTGTTGTTTCGGGTCTGCGTGTCATGTGTATGTGAACTTGTATGTTTGTAAACGCACCCACGACACAGGAGAAAATCACTAATGTGAGGCAACGTGTTTTAAAAACAGATTCTAGAAAAAAATATGGTCTATATTATGTAATCTAACCAAAATTTTCATTTTGTCCACAGAAAAGAAAATGCAATAAGCAACGCCTAAGAAGAGTGAATCAAATTCCAAGATGGCGGCCGTGTCCCAGCTGATTTCTGTCAGTGACGTCATTAGCGAAAATTTGAATAAAAATGAGAACAACACTTACTGTGCCCAGTGCAATGACAGTGTAGACGAAAACATGAACAATATGAGTGATAACTTAACTGAAGTGCAGAAGTTTTACAATGGGAAGAATATTCTTATCACCGGAGCCACGGGTGAGTTGGACTTCTGATTGTTTTTCTGTCATGTGTATATATTTTTGTTTCTTTTTGTGATTGGAACTGAAAATTAATTCAGTTTTTATCGCGCACCCACGACGTAGGAATAAGGGTGCTTTTCAAACATAGATGTGCTATGCTACGTTGCTGTGGATGCGTTTGACTTCCACCAATCATATTCATAGCACTCGTGGAAATGGACTCAGCTAAGCTATGTTATTTTATATGGAAAGATGCGTGCTATGGATGGCTTCCCTACTATCGATACATCGCTGCTCGAGCTGCGCATCTTCCTCGCTCAGCTATTTTGCGGCGGCGCAACTTCATAGCACAACTTACTCGCACAGCTACATAGCTTAGTACAGATGAAAACGATCACGTAGTTTCACAACTTAGCTATTACATCTTCGTAGCATAACTACATAGCACATCTCTGAAAACGTAATGGTTAAATATACCTCGTTGGTAGAGTAACACTGCCGATTAAAGGGTTTCGGATTCGATTCCCGTTCTAGGTTAAGTGCTACTGTGATTTCCGAAACCAAATTAATGTACATCATCATTGCTCTAGGTTTCCTTGGCAAGATCCTGGTGGAAAAGCTCCTGAGATGCTGTCCAGGCGTGGAGAACCTGTACCTGCTGGTGCGGCAGAAGAGAGGCAAGGATATCTACACTAGGATGGAAGAAATATTCGATGATCCGGTAAGTTGTAGTTTATTTTAACAAGAGCAAAATAAGCAAGGTCGTGGTGGTCCAGAGGTTTAAGGTAAGCGTCCACAGGCCCGCATCGCATGTAGGCATTGCCGATGATGCGGTCCGTACGATGCAGATCAGTGGACGCAGTTGTATGAGTTTTTATACAAGTCAAACTAAAATCCGTTGTGAGCGATGCGGGGCTGTGGATGCCTACCTTTAAGACGCTCGCGCTCACTCTCTCGCAAAGAAAACATCGTGAGGAAACCTGTGTTTAACCTGGATTTGTGTCGCAGTGCGCAATCACATTATGGCATCTCCTCTTTGTACTTGCTTCATGGATTGAACCAATTTCGCTAATATTTTTCACAGCTACACCCAATTGCATATTCTCCTATAGTACTCAAATTATCAAGAATACACTTATTTCTCAAAATTCACTCTGTGGTGAAATCTCTAAAAATTCATTCAGTAGTTTTTAAGATTTAACTAAAAATCAATGTTTACTCGCGTACATTAGTGGAGAAAAGCTCTACTAGTTGTGTTGTACATGTTCTTAAGTTTTTTATAAACAGACGCGACAGAGAGCTTTCTTTTATAACACGCAAGGATAAAATTGATGACCCAAAAATGTTTATTACCCAACTCGGGAGTTGAATGCAACCTTGTAAGGTCAACAGGTGAAATAATAATTGGGAAGGTTGCAGGAAATATCGGAAACTCATAAATTATTGTTTACGTGACTGCCTCGTTGGTTGAGTGGTTGCGAAATGTAACTACTGAACTAGGGGTCTTGGGGTCGATCCTCAAATACGGTATAGCATGAAAATTTTCAAGTCTGTAGAAAATGTCTCAGTATGAATAGTAACATGGAATTGATGGAGTTGGATTTGTGCCCGGACAATTTTTACCGGAGTGATACCACGGCCTCACAAAAAGCTGACGTGAAACCACGCTCGTTTCGTTGTGTGAGTGAGGTTACAAGAGGCCCTATTACCCCCTTCCCAATACCCCATTCCCCAACAACCCTTAAATTCCTAACCCCCAAAAGGCCGCCAACGCACTTGTAACGCGTCTGATGTTTCGAGTGTCCATAGGCGGCAGCGATTGCTTACCATCAGGCGATACATCTGCTCGTTTACCGGTTTATACCATAAAAAAATCATGGATTCCTACGAGGATTAAAATGTGTGCCATTGTTTTTTAATTCTGAAGGCCACAGGAAGCAATCGGGCCTCAAAAATCGATTATAGAAAACCCAAAAACAGATTTAAGGTTATAAATTCGGTAGCCATGACAGTTATGGTTGAGGCCATGGCATTTGACTTGTAGGTGACCTAGGTATTTTTGAAGATGCCCTTTTAGGGCTTATGGTGTCAATATTATACATAATTATCAGTTCCTTAATAACTTAAAGTTAAAGGACATTGATAATGAACTACGGAACGGTGAAGGTGAAATTATTGAAATATGACATTCGTGTGAATAAAATTAAAAGGTTTTGGGAAGCGATGCCGAGTGTTAATTATAAGTGAAAGATGGTATCTTTTTTAATGCATTTTTATCTGTGTCGTTTACTGTTAATTATTTTAAAAGTTATTTATTGTTGTAAGGTGATGTGCTTATAACATCTTACGATAAACTTCGTTCGTTTTTTTTATGGTATAAGCCGGTAAACGAGCAGACGGATCACCTGATTGTAAGCAATCGGCGCCGCCCATGGACACTTGAAACACCAGAGGCGTTACAAGTGCGGTGCCTTTTTGGGAGTTAGGAATTTAAGGATTATTGGGGGAGATTGGAGAGGGTAGTAATTGAGCCTCCGGTAACCTCACTCACACAATGCAAGCGTTGTTTCACGTCGGTTTTCTGTGAGGCCGTTGTATCACTCCGGTCGAGCCGGCCCATTCGTGCCGAAGCATGGCTCTCCCACACTTGAGTGACTTATGTATATGAAACACGACACAGGAGAACATCCTACAATGGGTCAACGTTTTAAAAAAAAACTAATTATAAGTAGCAAAAACACTGTTTACTAGGAAGACAATCTTTATCTATCCTTGTATATATAAAAACATAGTGTTACATTAACCTTTTTTTGTGGGGGAAAATCATCCAGTGAACTGTTATGTTTACCTACTACACAAAAACAACATTTATGTTCAAATGTTGCAAATTACGTCCTACACATTATATGGCCCCGGTCCGAATCAATGTCAAGGCATGTTAGTTTGGGGTTAAGTTCTTTTTAGTCTCTTTAAAAAAAAACATTGCCCCACACTAGGGTTTTCTCCGGTGTCGTTGGTGCGTTTACAAAGATACGTTAACGTGAAATATCGTATGACGTCACTTCTAGGTACCTCTCAAACGTATTTGCTCCCACTCCTAAACTTTGTTTCGATTTATCTAAGTATTGTTATCTTATATGACGAAATAAATAACTACGTGTCTAATATTTTTTCATTACCTAACTGACGGACTAAATATTTATTTTAATTTCATTCATCATGTATTGCCCTATTGCTCCGTGCGGAAATCGAACCCACTGCACGTCGCATGGCACCCAATTGCCCAGCCACCGCGTCAATTGCGCAGTCAGTTTGTTTTATTTACATGTAGTAGTTTCTGGAAATGTATGGAATTATGTGAATCGGTTAAAATAAACGTTAGCAGAGCTATGTCTATAGACTGCACATATAGGACCCACTTACTGCACGGTTGGCGCGGTGGCTGGGCAACTGGCTGCCGTGCAACGGGTAGCGGGTTCGATTCCCGCACGGAGCAACTCTTTGTGTGATCCACAAATTGTTGTTTCGGGTCTGGGTGTCATGTGCATGTGAAATTGTTTTGGGCTTCTCTCAGTTGTACAGTCTCTTTTGTGCCCTTAGGCTTAAGTCATTCTGTCTCCTGCATTAAATTCACGGAGGGAAGTGGAAACTATCGTTTTCTTTTTCTTCTCCTCTAATAATATCTTCTGATTTATTTCGTTGCGGGATCCAAGACAGTCATTCATTTCCCTGGGACGCGCCGGGACTTCAGTGTTCCGGTGTGTTCATGGTTGTATCTACTGTAGATCCTGGCTTACAGGAGTTGCAGCAGTGTTGTAGGTTGTGGCGGGCTTGTCCCATAAAAAAAGACCGCACGGTGGCTGGGCAATCGGCTGTCGCGTAACGTGTAGCAGATTCCTGCACGGAGCAATTCTTTGTGTGATCCACAAACTTGTTTCGAGTCTGGGTGGGATCAATAAACAGTCATATACAACGTGTAACAAAATACCCATATACATCAAGAAGCCCTGATGAATACAGGTTGAATAGAGTCTCTATACGAAGTTTCAGCTTAAAATTCGTTTAAAAAAATTTTGTACCAAATACTTGGTATCGCATGGTTCTTCGTTTTAAATCATACAAACGTGTCAAAACACTACAGGGATCACTAGCTAGTAATACGAAACATTTCTTCTGTCAATCTGATCGCCTAGTACCTGTCTACCTAATTTTGAATCACGCGGCGGCGCGATTTGAAAAATTCATAACTTGGTACCATGAAAACATGAGTTTAAAAAACCCTTATCGTATCGTTTGTTATGTTATCTAGAAGCCATGCAATTGATATGTATACCCCCTTTTTGTTACACGTTGTAGAGAATATTCAAGGAAAAACGGAAACAATTATTGTGTTTAAAAAACCCATCTGTGTCAAGGGTTATTGACACAGGAATTGACCCTGTACAGGGTTCACACCAAGCTATGTGAGGAAAGATCATACAAAGTAGGACCAGTATAATTTGAACCCCAAATGTAAGGAAACTAAACAAGAAGTGAGGTCCATAATAAACTGGATGTTGTAGCTCAATGTGCACATATTTGCAATTATTATACTACAGGATATAAAATATTTATGATATATAAATAAATAAAATTGTTTGTTTATGTGTTCGGTTTTTGTTTTTAACCGACTGTTTAAAGTAATGGAGGTTATGTTTTATGTGTGTCTTTATTCAGTGTTTATTGTCTTTGGTCGAGGTCGCTTACTTACTTACTTCGCAAATATCATAAAATATTTATTTTATTCACTTTTATTTTTTTTTACATTATTGAATATAGGGATGATGATGGGGTATGGAAATCAAAAATCGGTTTAGTCCGTCAGTTAGGTAATGAAAAAATATTAGATACGTATTTTTTTATTTTGTCATATATGATAACGATACTTAGATAAAACGAATCAAAGTTTAGGAGTGGGAACAAATACGTCATGTCTACTAATGAAATATACCAAGAAGTGACGTCACGCGATATTTTAAATCAATATATTATTGTCTTCGAAAGTCGAATGTTTTGAAATATACTATTTATTTATTTTATTTATTTTTTATTATTTTCAGCCATGGTCGTCCCACTGCAGGGCAAAGGCCTCCCTACCCTCCTTCCACTCGTCTCTGTGCAGAGCTTTCTGTGGCCAATCCTTTTCACAGGTTTTTTTTTTCAATAAATATACTATTTATTAAAAAAAAATCACATTGACCTTGATAAATTATCAGTAACACTCGACCAATTTCGAGCCACATCGGGACCCATATTTTAGGTCAAGGTCAATTAACTTACTTAAACTATTCTTCTTCTGGTTTCCAGGTGTTCAGCCGGTTAAAGGAGGAGGTGCCCAAGTTCCGACACAAGGTGGTCGTGGTACCTGCGGACTGTGAGGCCGCTGGTCTCGGTCTGACCCTGACGGACAGACAGATGCTTACTGAAAAGGTATGTTGACATTAATTACATCCGGAGCTGCGGACTACCTAGCGGGTTTACCGGGGCTCCGGCTCAAAAAGCAGGAGAAGGAACGGAGTGGTTTTTAGTCAGTAAGAGTCTGACACTCCCTCTCGCCTCGCCCAACGCGGGAGAAGCCATTGGGTGATTTTCACCCCTCGAAAAAAAAAACCCTAAATCCCATGAGACTTAAATTATTTTTATAAGTAAATGTTACTACGTGAAGGACTAAGGGAGAGGCCTTTGTTCAGCAGTGGACGTCTCTCGGCTAATGATGATGATGATGAAATGTTACTGCGTTGAAATAATATAATAACTGCACGATTGGTGTATTAAGTCGCCTGGGTTGGTATTACTTGAGTAAAATGACCATAATTAGCTTGGAGTCATGAAGTTCGGTAGTGCTTCACCCCCGTGACTCAGGAAGCATGTAAAGCCGTTAATCCTGCGCCTGACTTCTCTCTGGTCGTGTCGGTCTGCCATCCCATCGGGTTCAGAGAGTGAGGGAACAGAGAGTGCACCTGTATTTGCCCACACTTGTGCATTATAATATCTTCTGCGTGTGTAGTCTAGTTAGACAGACTAGCCACCGTGATCGAAATCGATCGGGAGATTTATAATTACCTTGTTTTCTGTGAGGCCGTGGTATCACTCCGGTCGAGCCGGCCCATTCGTGCCGAAGCATGGCTCTCCCACACTTCATCATCATGTCCATCTTGTATCTTTCCAGGTGAACATAATATTCCACTCGGCGGCCACAGTGAAGTTCGACGAGCACCTCCGAGCAGCCCTGGTGACCAACGTCATGGCGCCTCTACACCTACTCCGGCTGGCCAGAGACCTGAAGAAGTTAGATGTAAGTGGAAATTGCTACTTTTATATTTTATGGGACTAGCCCGCCTTAACCTCCACATACCATAATACGTGTAACAAAATACCCATATACATCAAGAGGCACTGAAGAATACAGGTTGAATAGAATCTCTAGACAAAGTTTCAGCTCAAAATACGTTTAAAAAAATACTTGGTGTCGCATGGTTCTTGATTTTAAATCATACAAACGTGTCACAACACTACAGGGATCACTCGCTAATATTACGAAACATTTCTTCTGTCAACCTGATCGCCTAGTACCTGTCTACCTAATTTTGATTCGCGCGGCGGCACGATTGGAAAAATTCATAACTTGGTACCGTACCATAAAAACTTGAGTTTAAAAAATCCTTCCCGTATCGTTTGTTATGTTATCTAGAAACCGTGCAATTAATATGTATACCCCCTTTTTGTTACACGTTGTATATACATAGTATATACAATAATGAAAACACCGAAACACTGAAGTCCGGCGCGTCTTAGGGACATAAATGACTGTCTTAGAACCCACAACGAAATGAATCAGAAGACTCCCCTTGATGAATTTAATGCAGGAGACATAATGACTTAAGCCTGAAGGCAAGGGTAGCTCGCCGCCCGACCAGAACCAGACCCGTGCGTGCGGCGCGTCGCTCTCCGGCTCAACAAGCAGGAGTAGGATCGGGATGGTTTTTAGTCAGCAAGAGTCTGACACTCCTCGCCCAAGGCGGGAGAAGTTACTAGATAATTATCCCCCCTTAAAAAAAGCTTATCATAGCCCTCTACTAATTAAAAACCAACCCTATTTCCAGGTACTAATGCACATATCGACAGCGTACTCCAACTCTCACCTACCGCTGATAGAAGAGAGGTTCTACCCTTGTGAAGCAGACTGCGAGCAGCTACATCAGATGGTGGACAAGCTGACGGATGACCAGCTCAATAGCATGTTGCCTAAGTGAGTCCATTTTGCATATAAAGTACCTTTTTTGATCATGAAGGAAATCTGTCAGTAGATGCCTGGGTTTTTGGGAAGAAAGACTACGGACTAGGGAGTGAGTGATTCTTACCTCTTTCAAATTTCCCGCTATCCACACCTATTTTTTTTTATGGTACAAACCAGTAAACGAGCAGACGGATCTCATGATGGTAAGCAATCGCCACCGCGCTCGGACACCCGAAACACCAAAGGCTGTACAAGTGCGTTGTCGGTTTGGAATTTAAGGGTTATTGGGAAATCGAAATCGAAAAGGGGAGTTGGGCCTCATATAAATGAAACACAACGCAAGCGTTGTTTCACGTCGGTTTTCTGCGAGGCCGTGGTATCACTCCGGTCGAGCCGGCCCAGCAGTGCCGAAACATGGCTCTCCCACACTTGTTTGTGCCGAAACATTGTGGTCTCCCACAATGTTTCGGCACAAATAGGGTAGCTGGTAAGTTCGGAATCGCCAACCCGCATTGAACAAACGTGGTGATTAATGCTCAAACCTTCTCCATGTGAGAAGAGGCCTTTGGTCAGCAGTGGCCACTTATTGGCTGTTGATGATGAATGATGGAAATAATATTATGTTTCACAGGATCCTAGGACCATGGCCGAACACGTATACGTTTACAAAGGCGTTAGCAGAGAAGGAGCTACGGGCGAGTGCGGGAGGCATGCCTATAGGTATATTTAGACCTGCTATAGGTGAGTCTACACGGTTGTAAAATGGCCGTTCTATTATTCTTTCATTCAAACTACAAAGTAACATGTTTATTTTGTATCTCTCATTCTTTTGATTAATTTCTTCTGCTATTGTCTTTAATGTTTATTTTGTATCTCTATTGACTATTCTATTTTATTTATTTCTTCTGCTCGTTAAACCACAAGATAAGGATATCTTGTGGTTTAACCACACATTAACAACATAGTCATTAACATTGCATGAATCTATACTTCTATATAATATTATAAAGCTGAAGAGTTTGTTTGTTTGATTGTTTGTTTGTTTGAACGCGCTAATCTCCGTGACTACTGGTCCGAATTGACATATTCTTTTTGTGTTGGATAGTTTTATCGAGGAAAGTTGGAGGCTATAAAACATTACGCTACGATCAATAGGAACCGAGCAGAGTGGGTAAAACCGCGCGGAAGTAGCTAGTGTAATATATAATAACATAATCATTTATTAACAATGTGTGCGTTTATCAACTTGGGGTTGTGAGACAACCCTAAATCAAAGTCAAATAATTTATTCTAAAAAAACCATAAATAAGCACCGTTTAAATGTCAAGAAATAAATAATACTCTGCCAGCCTGACCGTCAGTGAAGGTAGGCGCTCGTTCCAAAGAGTAGCTTCGATTGGAGAAGAACGAACAAGAAACTGCATTCGTTACTCTTTTAAAAGAAAATACATGTTTACAACTCTGATACATTTTTCCAATCATTAATTGTACCTACATAGGTATGTACATATAGGTATATGTGAGAACAATGCAGAGACATGTTAATATACTGAGGGACCCCTTGATCTAACAAGGTCTTCACATATACAAACCTACTGACAATCTGAAAGAGTCCTTCTATACAAAGAAAAACAAATCTGCTTGTTTCAATAATAATGAAATGTTCGATGCCAAAAGTTGCTTATAACCTTATATTATATCTTCTTTTTCCAGTTTTCATCCTAATTAACCTGACCACAAACTTCTTTCTCTTCACACAATCTATCCATATTTTCTTTTGATGTCCTTTACTTTTTTTATTCTTCCCTCTAAATAATGTTCCCAAACAAATAAAAGGAAAACCCAGTTTTAAAAAGTACAAAATAGCCGAAAATAGTTAAAGTTATGTATAATTTCTATAACAATTATAAATTCCTATTTTATACTTAAGTACGAAATATTGTTCATGCATTGTGTTTATAATATTCTAACTGTGTTAAAACTGTGTAACTATGGTGCATGTCTATAATTGGCATAAGCACATGATCTTGTGTTTTCATCTTCTTTTTTATTTAATTTTTTATAACGTCACGCCTTTAATCCCCGAAGGGGTAGGCAGAGGTGCACATTATCCCACATAATGTCAATGAACACCCACATTGCACAATGTATGTTGTAAGTCCCATGTAATCGGTGGTGAGCCTATTGCCATATACTGGGCACATTTTTAAATTCTGTGCTACTACTGACAAATCTTCGAAAAACCGAAAAAAGACCCGGGAATCTTTTATTTTTTATTAATGTTGGTGTTTATTCTGTTGATGTGCCTTAATATATAATTTATCAGAGAGCGCTGCTGCTAGTCTATGTCAAATGTTGTAGTAGTATATAGTAGTCCCATAATCGGATTTTACTAAAATATTGCATTAACTGCTGAAAGAGAACTGTTAAAGGCAAATCCTCATTATGGTTAACGTGTTAAGCAGTACTGGCTTCATAATAGGGATAGTGGTAAATAAATTCTACTCTGCTATCACACATGACAAACGGATCAAATATACATATACAATATAATATACAATACATATTCTAGCTAAATATTTTTTCTTCCAACGTAAACATCATTACAATGAATAAAGAAGCCAGTTTCAATGGCATGTTCAAGGCTGTGTCAGTAATATTTTCCTGCGGTATGTTTCAGTTATATCTACGGCGCAGGAGCCGCTGAAAGGCTGGTTAGACAACATGTATGGACCCACCGGAGTTGCAGTTGGCAGTGGTAAGTTGCATTCACCGTTATTATATCTTTAAAGTGATAAATAACGATGCTTTTCCACCAGTGATGCTGCTATGTAGCTATGCTGCGAGGACATAATAACTAAGCTCTGAAACTATGTTACCATTTCCACTAAAACTAAGCTGTAGCTGTGCGAGTAAGTAGGAACGGGGTAGAGTAGGGAACGGGGTGGTTTTTAGTAGTTAGAGAAGGCATTGAATGTTTTTCCCCCACTTTAAACAAAAGATGTGGGAGTAAGATGTCATATATTATGAAGATGAGCCGTCGTAAAGTAGCTGTGCGAGGAAGATACACAGTTCGAATATTACGATGTCCTGATACTAAAGAAGCCATCCTTAGATCGCATCTTTCCATATAAAAAACATATAGCTTAGTTAAATCCATTTCCACCAATACTAAGCTATATGCACTAATTAATAATTGTGATTAGTAGATACCAAATGCATCCACAGCAACGTAGCATAGCACATCTCTGGTGGAAAAGCACCTTCGTTATGAACCGTCTGTAGTTTGTATCCCGTCCCACACAACTTTGAGATCTTACTATAGGTGATCCATCTACTTACTATACTACTTATACAGCGTGTAACAAAATACCCATATAAATCAAGAAGCCCTGAAGAATACAGGCTGAATAGAATCTCTACACAAAGTTCCAGCTTAAAATACGTTTAAAAAAATGGTACCAAATACTTGGTGTCGCATGGTTCTTGATTTTATAAATCATACAAACGTGTCACAACACTACAGGGGTCACTCGCTAATTACGAAACATTTCTTCTGTAAATCTGATCGCCTAGTACCTACTATCTCGCCTAGTACCTATCTACCTAATTTTAATTCGCATGAAAAATAAAAATAAAAAATTCATAACTTCGTTCCATGAAAACATGAGTTTAAAAAACCCTTCCCGTATCGTTTGTTATGTTATCTAGAAACCGTGCACTTGATATGTATACCCCCTTTTTGTTACACCGTGTTTATATTTTTTTCAGCCACTGGTATCCTAAGGACGATGCAGTGTGACGAGCTGGTGTCAGCAGACATAGTGCCTGTGGACTCAGTAGTCAACTGCCTCATGGTAGCAGCTTGCAGTGTACATAACGCTTACAAAAGAAGGTTTGTAAAATGTTGACAGATTTTAAATCTAATGAACATTGCTCTTAAAGTCGAGAATCGTGAGTCGATAATTTCTGGTGGAAAAGCACCCTTAGTTAGCTCTTCATGAGAAGAATAAGTGTGTGAAGTGTGGGAGAGCCATGCTTTAGCACGAATGTGCCGGCTCGACCGGATTGATACCACGGCCGAGCAGAAAAGCGTGAAATAACGCTTGCGTTGTGTGAGTGAGGTTACTGGAGGCCCAATTATTACACCCCGAATCTTCCCAATCGCCGATTTCCTAACAACCCTTAAGTACTTAACCCCAAAAAAGCAACGCACTTGTAACGCCTCTGGTGTTTCGGGTGTCTATGGCGGTAGGGATTGCTTAACATCAGGTGATCCGTCTGCCCGTTTATCGCTTATACAATACGGGTTGGCGATTTAAACCCGCCACCTGCATCCATTGGCGATGTCGGTTATCCACCTGGTAGCAGTTCTGCCTAAGTTACGTCTTCCGGTCCGCGGTCGCCACTTGATCACTTACCTGGCGTAGTGGCCATCAGTCTTTCGGGTGCTTACTTCAGCCTTTATATTGAGAGACATATCTGTAACTTTTGCTCTTTGGCGAATTTCCATATTTCAGATTTTGTCGCGCAGAGAAACTCTCCATCGCTCATTGTCTATAATATGTCACTAGTACCTAAATAATCTTATTAATACCGTCTTTCTTTCTCAGTTCTCCGCCGCTGGAACCTCCGATCTTCAACTACGTAAGCTCAGTGGAGAACCGGATCACTTGGGGCGACTTCTTGTCCAAGAACATGGCGTGGATCCACCACTACCCATTCTCTGATGCTGTTTGGTATGTCAACTTCATCCATTCATACATCCTGAAGTTGTCCTAAGGTAAACGTCCACAGGCCCGCATCGTACGCATCGTACGCATCGTACGCATTTCGTATGACGTCATCAGTACGCATCGCATGTAGGCATTGCCGATGATGCGGTCCCATGTCTCTAACAGGGGTGACTCTATTGCTTATACCAGATACAGAAACTATGATCAAGGATGACATATAGGTCTCCATTGATAGGCAGGTGTCATAACAGGCGTTGCACCATGGAGGCTGTTGGTCTACTATGTAAGAGAACCCGATGCCTCCTTTACCACCGGTGTGGTTATCGGGGAGTTTTAGTAACATAAAAATCCCGCTACCCGTTGCGCGGCAACCCTTACCCCAGTCACCGCACCAACCGTGCAGTCGTTTTTTCCTACTTTTTTTTATATTTTCCTACCGCTCATAGTTTGAGCTGAGACTCTTATTGACATCCGGAGCTGCGGACTACCTAGCGGGTTTACCTACCGCGGCTCTGGCTCAAAGTACGAGTAGGAATAGGGCTGTCTTTAGTCAGTAAGAGTCTGACACTTCCTCTCGCCTCACCCAAGGTGGGAGAAGTCATTGGATGATATTCCCCAAAGAAAAAAAGGAGCTACGAGCAGTACGAGCACGTAGCTTCACTGACTGACAGACTATTATTTATTTGTTTTATTTATGGTTTAATTGGAATAAATGATTTGACTTAGACTTTGAAGCATTTATTCATTTTAATCAGCCCGAAAGTTAGCCCATGAGATGGTTTTGAAATCTAATTGCGAGACACCACTTTATGTTTTTTTCGTTTTCTTCCAGGTTCATATCAGTAAGGCTGACGAAATCAGCTGCAGTCAATAAAGTGTACATGTTCTTCTTGCACCTGGTGCCAGCCACATTGGTCGATGGGCTCGCTGTCTGCTTAGGGAGGAAGCCAAAGTAAGTACCTTTCATTAATCATTCAATATCATCATCATCTAAGTGTAGAGAAAGAGCCATGCTTCACCACGAATGGGCCGGCTCGACCGGAGTGATACCTCGGCCTCACAGAAAACCGACGAGAAACAACGCTTGCGTTTTGTGAGTAAGGTTACCGGAGGCCCAATAACCCCCTTCCTAATATTCCCACTCCCCGAATCCTTAACAACCCTTAAATTAATTACCATCAGGTGATCAGTCAGTTCGTTTACCGGCTTACACCTTTAAAAAATCATGAGATGGAATAGCTACTGTTTGGGCCTTTGAACCATCAGCAAAAGTTGGTTATCTTTGGCAAAAGCTAAAGTTGGGAAAAGTTACACACGTGCGTGAGCCTATAAGTGGCGACTGCTGGCCAAAGCCGTCACACGGAGAAGGTTTGAGCATTAATCACCGCGCTAATTCCACGCTCAATGCGGGTTGGCGATTTCATACTTATAATTAAAAATTATAAGCACAGGTTTTTCTCACGATGTTTTCCTTCACCGTTTGTCAGTGGTGTCTAAATAACTACATTTAACTCGGAAAAAGACACATTAGTAGGTTTCGAGTCCGCTCTCTCATGTATGAGAAGCGGGCGTCTTAAGCCTCCGGGCCACCACGACTTTATTTTATTTTTCACCACAATATTTTCAGCCATATTCTAAACAAAATTCCTAATTATTTCAGGATGCTAAAAGTATACCGTAAGATACACAAGTTTTCATCAGTCCTGTCTTATTTCTGTACGCGAGAGATCAAATTCTGCAACAGCCGGACGCGAGAGCTTTGGGAGAAGACTTCTGAGGCCGATAAGAAGGTAAATAATACATAAATAATATTTATGTTTGTAATAAAA
This sequence comes from Spodoptera frugiperda, assembly GCF_023101765.2. Classification (NCBI taxonomy): domain Eukaryota; kingdom Metazoa; phylum Arthropoda; class Insecta; order Lepidoptera; family Noctuidae; genus Spodoptera; species Spodoptera frugiperda. The sequence continues at coordinate 5,199,395 of NC_064232.1, forward strand.
TAGGGATGATGACGGGGTATGAAAATTAAAAATCTATTTAGTCCGTCAGTTAGGTAATGGAAAAATATTAGACACTTATTTTTTTATGACTAATTTTGATTTTTTATGACATTTTTTTTGCGGAAATAAATACTTTCGAAAATATATTATTAGAAATATCGCGTGACGTCACTTCTAGGTACGTTTTATACGTAGAAATTACGTATTTTCTCCCACTCCTAAATTTTGATTCGTTTTATCTAAGTATTGTTATCTTATATGACAACATAAAAAATACGTGTCTAATATTTTTTCATTACTATCTAACGGACTAAATCTATTATAAAAAAATAAGTCGGGTTTTCTTTCCTGACGCTATAACTCCAGAACGCACGAACCGATTTCCACGGTTTTGCATTCGTTGGAAAGGTCTCGGGCTCCGTGAGGTTTACAATAAAGAAAATTCTAAAAACTTCAAGAGAAAACCAGGGAAAATCATTGGTGGCGAAACGGAGTTCACCGAGTTTGCTAGAAGATTTATAATTTTCATACCCCGTTATCATTCCTATTGTTAGTTGCGCAACTTGATCAAACGTCTTATTTCTTTTAAATAGGGTTTATTTCAATACTGTTTCAATAAAAGTCTGTAAGAACTGACCTTGACCTGAATTTTAGACTTAGAACGAAGTCTTAGACCTGAATTTCAGGTCTTATGTAATACTTGAAAGTAATTGGTAGTCTAGGTATTATGTAGTCAGTTTAGTCATGATGATTATAAGTACTAGCTGTTGTCCGCAACTTTGTTTGCGTAGAATAATGACTATTAAAAGAATTTAGTATTTTGATTTTTATCTAAAATACAATAATTTCATTTTTTGTAAAATAAAAGTAGCCTGAAAAAGGCCGTTGAGTTGTACATAACATTTAAATTAAGATCTATGTAATAATACCTTAATATGCAAATAAATATTTTGAGTTTGAGTTTGACTTTGAGCCTAATAAGTTCGTTTTTAATACATCAGCTGCCAATAAAAGTTCCGTCAAAATCGGTCCAGCCAATTCAGAGATTAGCCGGAACAAACAAACAGACAGACAAAAATTGTAAAAAAATATACATATTTTGGTGTACCTATGTATCTATCGTATGTATGTACCTATGTAATTGCGGTTATTTCAATATTACAAACTGACCACTTCTCCTGCATTATATTCACTGAGGGAAGTGGAAACTATCGTTTTCTTTTTTCTTCTCCTCTAATAACATCTTCTGATTTGTTTCGTTGCGGGATCCAAGACAGTCATTAATTTCCCTGGGACGTCGGTCTTCAGTGTTCCGGTGTTTTCATGTTTTGTATCTACTGTAGATCCTGGCTTACAGGAGTTGCGGCGGTATGGGGGTTGTGGCGGACTTGTCCCATTAAAAATAAAAAATTACAAACTGACCAAAATCAAAGTCTTTATTTCAATTAATCCAAAATTAGGCACTTTTGAAACGTCAAATTGAATTGTCCGTTAGTTTGTCTGTCAGTGAAGCTAGGTGCTCGTTCCGAAGTGTAGCTTCGAATAGAGAAGAACAAGCAAGAAACTCCATCGTTACTCTTTTAAAAAGAAACTGACCTGGGGCCTTAATCTGCTATTACAATTGTGTCAGAATGGTCGATCAATGAGCAGTGCAAAAGGGACGGAGCTTTGTAGGTTGTATAGCTCCTTCGGCCTCTGTATAGCAATTGACTTAGCTGACTTTACACTTAATTTTTTTTTTTCAGATATATCCATTCAGCATGAGCGAGTTGAACTGGGAGGAGTACTTCCGGGACTACCTCGCTGGTATTAGGAGGTACCTGTTTAAGGAGAGCGATGACACACTACCTCAAGCCAGGATTAAGTGGAAAAGGTAAATTGGATTCTAAGTAGCTAATTTTAAGAATGGTTTTTCTGTGAAGTTTACTTAATTCTTTTTTTTTTGTAATAACTATCGTGAGACATACTAGATAACTAAAAATCTCGGTTTACTCACGTACATTAATGGTTAAAAACGAATTTATCATGAGCAGCATCGTAAGCCTTCTACGCAGTAGGCTGCGTGACGTCGCCGCGTTTGCGCACGCTTTTTTTTAGGGGAGGAAAATCATCCTATGACTTCTCCCACCTTGAACGAGACGAGATGGAATTTTAGACTCATACTGACTAACAACCACCCCTTTCTAACTCCTTTTTTTTTTCGAGCCTGAGCCCCGGTAGCCTGCTAAGCAGTCCGCAGCTCTATAGAACTAGATCTGTATTTAGTCAATCTCACAATCTAGGTCGCTCACAATAGGGATGATGACTGGGTCAAAAATAAATTATTACAACTTTTCAATACAATAAAATATTCAAAAATAATCACACTCTCATTCATAAATTTGATGAACTAAATTTCTAGAAATAAGTCTGCTATTTGACGTCAAAAACTTATGACGTCATAATAGAGTATTTCATACAAAGTTCATAGAAAATATCGTTTTTGACGTTTCGAAAAAGTATTGAATTTGACTAGTAGGAAACATGCCTATTTGAGGAAAACCAGGAGTTTCCTACTCCTGTTTTTCGTGGGCCTCATCTCTGATGGTTCTTTTTGAGACGCGTGCGGAACTTCTCTGAGGCCTTAGTCTGCTATTACAATTGTGTCAGAATAATCGATCACTGAACAGTGCAAGAAGGACGGAGCTATACAACCTACATAGCTCCGTCCCTCTTGCACTGCTAGCAGACTAAGGCCCCTGGAACCTTGCACAAATCTACAATTATAAATTATTTTATTATTGTTCCAGACTCTACTATCTACACCAGATAACAAGGTTTATTTTCTTCATCCTGGCGGTGTATGCGCTGTGGTGGATCTTATCATTAATGTGGTGATTTACTTTTAATTATAAACTGTACAGTATGTGTATAAAAACGTGATTGTAATTATGTAACTACAGTTAACACAAGAATTTAGTGTGGAGGTAAGAAAATAAAAGATTGATTCAGTACAGATACCTTATGCCTTAAGGCATTAACGCCCGAATACTCAAACGCTACTCAGTTTTAAGTTGTACTTAAATATCGTGCTATCTCTGTCATTTTATAAAGAATTGATAGTGACAGAACTACATTTTAGAGCGTCTTAAAATTGAGTAGCGTTTGAGTATTCGGGCATAAGTCCGCCATTCACTGTTTTGTGATGAAGATTAAATAGGTAAATAAATAAATAAGATACAGTAAGCATTGGTTGTCTAGAGCAGATTGAGTAACAAAAAGTATGGTTGCCTATAAGTGGCCACTGCTGACCAAATCCTCTTCTCACATGGAGAAGGTTTGAGCATTAATCACCACGCTAGCTCAATGCGGGTTGGCGATTTCAAACTTATAATTAGAAATTATAAGCCCAGGTTTCCTCACGATGTTTACCTTCACCGTTTGTCAGTGGTGTCTAAATAATCTTAGTAAGTACATATAAGTCGGAAAAAGTTACATTGGTACTTGCTGTTGGTAGGTTTCTTAGGTCTTAAACCTCTGGGCTGCTACGACAGTGTCAAGCTTCGTTGTAAGGCGTACAATTTAGTATAATCATAGCTACTGTCTCTGTACTGAATCAATTTTTATTTTCTTACTTGCATATTAAATAACTTGTCTGACTGTATGGTGAAATAACCTGTGTTTGAGACCATGTGGGACTTAGAAAAATATGTAAAGTTTCCATCATCGAACCACAAGACAATCGGCGAAGCGCCACCGCTTCATGGTAGATATCCCACCCACTCGCACGAAGCGCTTCGCTTCAAACTTCCTTGTGCGAACTGCTAGAGAATGGAATTCTTTGCCGTAGTTTTCTGATGGGTATAACCTAGGTATCTTCAAAGCCCGAATGAATATTTGCTTATAGGCAGATGTGCTCAGTCGTAGGCCGCATCGTCACTTACCATCAGGTAAGATAGCGCCAAAACGTCGACCTATCAAATATAAAAAAAGCTCTGGCTCAAAATATTTAATTATTCGTATACAATTATAAACTCACTAGCGAGCGAGCGGCTTCGCCCGCGATCCCGTGGGGTAAAAAGTATATAGCCTCCGTACTGTAGATGGCGAAAACCTAGGTTTTAAAAAAGACATGGTCTCAAATATGGGTTTAAATATTTTCTATAAATAATTCTACTTAGGCCAAGGTCGATGTGAAATGTTTTGTAAACAAATCCCAAGGGTAAGACTACTGCAAATAGCTGCACTTTTCTGTGCTTTTTTATGGTATAAGTCGGTAAACGAGCAGACGGATCGCCTGATGGTAAGCAATCGCCGCCGTCCATGGACACCCGAAAGACTAGAGGCGTTACAAGTGCGTTGCCTTTTGGAGGTTAGGAATTTAAGGGTTGTTGAGGAATCGGGGATTGGGAAAGGAGGTAATTAGGCCTCCGGTAACCTCACTCACACAACGCAAGCGTTGTTTCACGTCGGTTTTCTGTGAGGCCTTGGTATCACTCCGGTCGAGCCGGCTTATTCGAACTAACTTGATATTGGTCAATAGATGGCGTTAGTGTGAACAACTCGTTTTGTAGGGAATTATCTAGCGTCACATCATTGGATGTTCAATATTTGACAGTTACTGTGATTGGACAAAAAGACTTCTTGCTATATTTGCGACATCTAGTGACCAAAAAATGCTAATTCAGGGTTTGTAGACAAACATTTCACAGATTTTGGCTTAAGTATAGGTTTAATTTTACATTTTATGTAAAACCAGTGCCGGCGTAGGGGCCACTGACACCCCGGGCGAAAATATTGTGGCGCCCACTTGAGGGAAACAATATCAAGTGTTAGTAGTAGTTTTTCATTTTATTGGCGCCCCCCAGACTTTGTCGCCCTGGGCCATCGGCCCATGTCGCCCCCTAACGCCGGCACTGTGTAAAACCAAAACTGTTGTAAGTAGGATAAAAAATAAATATTAGTTTATTAAGAATAAGTAAGTAATAGTAATAAAAATGTGTACTTAAATAGTTATTGGTAGGTTAAAAAAGACAAATTATGTTACCAAAACGTTTATTTTTATAAAATATTATTACTTTATTAAACTGTAATAGAGAACGATGGTGATAATAATATTTTAAAGGGTTCATTGTTCGAATATGTATGTGTAAAAATAAAATAAATGAATCAAATTATATTATGGAACTAAAAACTGTAGTTTCTTTTTACTTCACTTCCTTTTCATCTAATACGGGCAGCCATAAACCAACCCCTTACTCGTAGGTGGTTAGGTTTCACTTAGGGTCAATTTATACTAGCGCAAAGTCGAAGCGTCAAAGCGTCAAATTCTTTACAACCAAAGCGAATTCCAGCGAATAGGTACGCACGCAATGCTAGAATACAAGAAATCCGAAGAATGCGCGCGCTTTATTATAATCCCCGAAGTAATTTGTGTGTTACGCTGTGGAGTTAAGGTTGAATTTGTTATGTTCAGTTTTGGAAAGACGCTTCGATGCGTTTCGACTCTGCGCTAGTATAAATTGACCTTTATAGGGCTGGTGAAAACCTAAATGGCGTTAAATGTCACCTATCGTAGTTTAGAGGCTCCATAACAGAGAAGTTGGAAAAATGGGTAGTATCCTCGGTCAAAAATAAATTATTACAACTTTTCAATACAATAAAATATTCAAAAATAATCACACTCTCATTCATACATTTGATGAACTACTTAATTTTCGATTTTTTCTAGCTAAATTTCTAGAAATAAGTCTGCTATTTGACATCAAAAACTTATGACGTCATAACGCACTATTTCATACAAAGTTCATAGAAAATATCGTTTTTGACGTTTCGAAAAAAGTATTGAATTTGACTAGTAGGAAACTAGCCTAATGGGCACTAGTTAGTTTTTTTTTATTCGATATAAACTAATGCTTGTCTACAATCCTACCTGATGGTAAGTAGTGATGTAATCGTTGATGGTGAGGCGCACTAGTTTCTTAAGAGCCTATTCACTCTAGACTTGAAGACACCCACATTGTAATCGGATGGAAAAACCGCAGCAGGCAGATTGTTCCAGTCTCTCAATGTACTACGTTCGCCCACATCGTCAATAGTCACACATGTTTATCGATCAGGGGCCTTAGTCTGCTATTACAATTGTGTCAGAATGGTCGATCATTGAGCAGTGTAAGAGGGACGGAGCTACGTAGGTTGTATAGCCCATCCCTCTCGCACCGATCAATGATCGATCATTGTGAGACAATTGTAATAGCAGACTAAGGCCCCTGACTCTCACTCTCTGAGTCACACATGTTTATCGAACTGACTGGGACCCCAGTCGTGGAATTTAATCGAGTAAGTGCGATCCTTAATTTTAGATGGCCAAGAAACTATGTAACCAATAAAACAACATTCATATTATTTTCACAATTTTATTTATTCAAACAAAAAATAACTGCCATATTTATACACTGGGACAAACTAAAGTCAAATAAAAAGAAATAAATACATGAGATGGGTTACAAAACCTTTTACAATACAAAAAGGTAGCTAAAAGCCTATTACTCGAAAATACTTCATTATGGAGGGAAATAAAAAAAAAATACAAAAAAAATCAGTCACTTGCATTTTGAAGATAATTGAGAGCTCAGTAGAATACATTTGTCACCTCTACTCTTTCCGTGGGTGTCTAAAACCCATAGAGTTAACAGATAGACAGAGACTGAGTAGCAGCGCTCTCTGATAAACCGGAATCTTTTAACCTTTCAACCGCCAGAGTCGGATAAATCTGACCTAACCGCCGCAGACAATATAAAAAAAAATGTTTTATTTAAAATATAATTGATGATTCCCATCACTAGTAATATTGTTACCAATGATGCGCTCGGCGCTAGGGGCATATTTTGTTGACGGAACTCGTGGCGGTTAAAAGGTTAAACTGGGATCTCCAATTCGCTTGCAAAACGTGGAGTATGGCAAACCCCTCTTATGTAGAGGAGGCTCATAGTTTGCTATAAACCTCACGGAGCCCGAGACCTTTCCAACAAATGCAAAACCGTGAAAATCGGTTCGTGCGTTCTGGAGTTATAGCGTCAGGAAGGAAAACCCGACTTATTTTTATATAATAGATAAGTCTGTAAGATCGCTTTCAACCGGCCCATATCGAAAAATTGAGGGAGGCCTAAATGAGGCAGTGGACTTGTGGCTGATTTTGTCTCAAATTATCTTCAAAACACATTATTTCACACAAAAAAGGTAGTCGCTACAATAAAATGCATCAGTACAAAAAAGCTGCCTAGAGTCTGGGTAAGTATAAAAATTATTCACTAACATTATAAAAGTCTTACAATTGGATGGAATATTGTAATATCATACGAATTTAACGTCCAAATATCCATTATTAAGGTTTAAAATTGCTTGTTATAATTATCATAAGATATCTTTATTTGTTTCTACGTAATTATACGAGGTATCTCGACTAATTTCAAATCATTTCAGAGCCTATAATCACGAGTGAAATGCACGAAAGCCAACGACACGAGCGTGGCTTGTAGATAGTCAGGTTACCTCGTCAAGCAATTATGTGTGTAAACCATGCCAATTAATCACTTTAAAGTCAAAGAGTTAATTCAAATACATATTTGTGGCGACACATGACATACGACACATTAATTTGATTGATGTTCAGCGATTATTTTATAATTATTAGTCAAGATGTGTGATAGAATATTTGGACGTTCTGAACTTCAAATTATATGAAATTGGATACAAGCTATATTAATCAATGCATCACGCTTTTTAACTCGCGTAGGGATAAGCAAAGAAATTTCCACTTTCTACCACTTATGTCCTGAGTCATATATTTATACTTATTATTATTTATATTTATGTATGGTTCAAGATCTAGGCTATATATATAGGTACTTTCTAAGTCTGTGTTCTCCATCTTCGGCCACATCTTCGCTTCGCCGTGGCAGTAAGCGGGTGGGTGGCCAAACGCAGACTTATCAACGTTAAAAAACGGTAGGTGCAAATTGTTCGGCAGTCGCACTTGTAACTCGACCAACAAGACATTTTAAAATCTTGTATCCAATCCATATAAAATTGAATTTCAAGGAATGTAAATTTCAGATCTAAAATAGTACATAATTAAACAAAAATCTACACTTATATCTAAATGCTATGTTAGTTCATCTTAATATTAATTAGACTACGTAATACAATACATACATAATATCAATTTAGAATTTCTCCTTAAAAACATATCAAAATACAAAAAACCGATTTATACACAAAACCTTTTAAAAATAAGTATAAAAATATTATATTTGAAGGTCTATTTTGTAGTATTTTTCATGGGATATGACCGGTAAACGAGCAGACGGATCACCTGATTAGCAATCAGCGCTGCTCATGGACACCCGCAACACCAGAGGCGCTATAAAAGCATTGTCATCCTTTTAGAGATTAGGGATTTGATTGTTATTTTTTTTTTGAAAGTCGCTAGTATTTAGTATGCAACGTCACGCCTTTTATCTCCGAAGGGGTAGGCAGAGGTGCACATTACACCACGTAATGCCGCTATACAATGTACACCCACTTTTCACCATTTGTGTTATAAGCCCCATGTAATAGGGGGTGAGCCATACTGGACACAATTCCAGACTCCATGCTACCACTGGTTTAGCTTTTCGAGCCGGAGCCCCGGTAAACCCGCTAGGTAGTCCGCAGCTCCGGATCAGGCATCAGCCCCATGGCTCTTTGAGGCGCGCGAGACACGCCGTACGCACGCAAATTGTATTATGTTGACATATACATTTTGATTAAGACATTATTTTAAAAATTACTACAAAATAGGCAAATATTCTTTGAGATTATGTTATATCATAGAGGCAGAAATATATAAAACTAGAAAGCTGTGAAATCAATAAAAAAGCTTACAAAATGGCATTTGGTTGCATACTCTTATGTTTTAAGTTTATTTTTACGTAAAGTATAGGAAGATAATTAAATATTATTGCAGAGGTGCACATGTGCAAAGTTGACTGCACGGTAACAAGCTGCCGTACAACTTGTAGCAGGTTCGATTCCCGCACGGAGTAACTCTTTGTTTGATCCCCAAATTGTTGTTTCTGGTCTAGGTGTAATGTACGGCAAAGTTTTTTTAAATGTAACACCCACTTTTCTGCTATTAAATTATGAATTCAATATAATAGGGGGTGAGTCTATTACCATACATACACTGGGCATTGTCATACGCCTCGCGAAACAGACTTATCGATCAGTTTCAGACACCGTGCTATTATTATTGAGAATTTCGTAGTAAGAAAAGTTCAATAAAGCTAAGAACTCACGGAGCGATTTTCACTCGCGCCGCCGCGGCGGCGGAACTGCGGTTTTATTTCCAAACTTACGAGACCGGTTGTTTGCGCGGTTACATAGCCGCCGCGGTTGTGACTATCGCCCGCAAACGTGGCGGTCGATGATCGCAAGACTGAGATTTAACGATCAGTTGAAGTCCAGACCGCCATGGACACACATCAGAAACGAGCTATTGCGTTATACTTATTTCACAGCAGAATTTAAAAAAGAAGTAATTTTTGAGTAATTTGATTAAAGACTCAAAACTTTTGAGTAATTTGATTAAAGACTCAAAACTTTTGAGTATTTTGAGTAAAGACTCAAAAGGTTCTGGGTGCGGATGCTTGATTATGATTTGTGATGGGTCTTTATGATGTCTTTATTGATTCAGGATAGAGATCGTTATGGATTATTTGATACCCTTATTAGTGAATATCACTCCGTGAGTTCTTAGCCTAATACTTTACCCGACCTAGGCGTCTATATAGAGTATTTTAGGTGAACGTCTGATATTTTATTTAATAACATTTAATTATCTTCTTATACTTTGAGAGCTTTTAAAGCAATGTCATGTTATATTTTGTTTATAAGGGGAGCAATTTTATCTCCATAGAATCTCCAACCCGCCTGCTAAGCTTAGAGATTATAGCAAATCTCTCATATAGTCCAGCAGTGGACTGTCAGGGCTATTGAGGATAGACTTTAATTGTTTTTTTTTTTTTAAATAATGGTTTATAACATCACATTGCCATACAATTCTTTATATACTTAAGTTTTTATATAAAAAAGTATTATAAAAATACACACGAATATCAGCAGGTACTAATACTATATCTATATTTTTTTAATTTCTTGTTTTATTTTGTGTAGTACAAAATATTGAATGCAAAACTAGTTGTTTTCTCCATTTCTTAAATACGGCTATGAATTTTTCTTTACAAGAAATATATGCATAGGGTGACTGGTAATAAGTAAAGGATATTTAAATACGTGTTTTTTTATGGAATAGGTGGCAAACGAGCAAACGAGTCACCTGATGGTAAGCGACGATTATTTCCCAAAGAAACTGTTTTTCTTTAGGAAAGTTGTTTGTAATCATGAGTACAATCACGTGTTTAAATATCGTTCACTAATTACCGGTCATCCTATAAATCCTTTTGAAAATGTATACAATTAACTGTTTTGTTAATTAAAGTCAAAATTATTCTTATTTTTTTCAGTAGGTTTTATATAATATAAAATAAGCATTTCTTGGTACAAAATTATGTATAAATATCACTGTTCTAAAACTGGGATATTTTGTTTTGAATCAATATTAGATTCTAATATTGTCACTTTTTTTTTTAAATAGGCAAAAGCTGCACTATAGTTTGGCATATTAGAAAAATAAATCACTTAAAAAAAGCTGCACTGAGATTCAAATTACGAATCAATCTTGTAATCCCCGAGGGAGTAGGCAGAGGTGCACATATAAAATGTTACACTCACATTTCACCCGTTATGTAATAAATTTCATGTAATAGGGTGTGAATGTATATTACAAGGCAATTCATTAGGCCTTAATAATTCATTAAATAATACTTTTAAGAATTCATAATCGATATTTCGGTAGAATTATTTCATGAAATAATTTCATAAAAATCACGGTTTACTAACGCACATTAATGGAGAAAAGCTCTACTAGTTTCGAGTCACAGAGGGACTCTTTATCATGAGCAGCGTACGCAGACGCGGCGACGTCGCGCAGCCTACTGTATATGTGCGCGTCTGTTAAGCTATTAGAGCTTTTCTCCATTAATTTACGCGAGTAAACCGTGATTTTTAGTTAATGTCATAAAGATGAGAACTTGTATGTTTCAAACTAACACCCAATTACATATTATTTTATTGTAACTTTCGTGAGACATACTAAATTAATTATTATGTTATCGGCTTACTCACCGTATGTAACACCGTTTTTGCGTCGACCCGAGAATCGAACCCAACACCTGCGCAGCCGCCGGCGAACGAGTCTAACGAGCCAACATCGTCGCGCGCGCCGGATAGTACGCGCGATTCCAGGCAGAGGGCGCGATGGGCGCGTAGCTCGAATCGCCAGTAGCAGTGCGACAATCGCCGCGTCGTGTGTCGCGTAATGCTGCTCATGAATATGAGCCTCTAGCATGGCTTGAAACTAGTCGAGTTCCTCTTCAAAACATTACGTGAGTAAGCCGATAACATAATAATTAATTTACATATTATTTGTCATTTTTTTCACAATTTTTGAGTCATTTTGAGAAGTTAGTTATAATTGTATAGAACAAATAGATATGTATAAATATAGAGGATATGTTGTATGTTCGTTTTTGTACCTGAACCGTAAACTAGCGGGTCCGGCCGGAGCCCCGGGTAGTTAATATCTGGCATTGGCGATTCTGAAATGGAGAAATTGTTGGAGATTAGTGATTGTATAAGATATAGATTATATTTTGGAAGGGATATGGTGTTATTATTTGACATGATTCCATATATTTTTTGTGGGATAAGCCGGTAAACGAGCAGACGTATCGCCTGATGGTAAGCAACATGGACACCCGAAACACCAGATGTCATTACAAGTGCGTTGCCGGCTTTTTTGGGGATTAGGAATTTAGAGGTTGTTGGGCTTGCGGTAACCTCGATGACACAACGAAAGCGTTGTTTGACGTCAGTTTTCTGTGAGGCCATGGTATCACTCCGGTCGAGGCGACGCATTCGTAAATTATTATTATTAACACACTACATAGTTATTAGCACAGCTATAAATGTAGTGAGGAACTTTAAAAAACGTAATTTGTTTTCCTGTTGTCCAATTTACCACTCACTTTGCTACAAATTAAAGTGCATTACACACACGCGTGCATAGTAGGTAAAACAACATAACAAACCTTTTATTTTTTTACCAGTTATGTTATGAGTATCATGTAATCATGATAACACTACTTCTATTAATTAATGGTGTAAAAATCATACATTAAATTATTCAAAGTAGTTCAATAAACAATATTTAACAAATAAAGCTAAGCAATACACTATAATACATAATATTATATGTATATTCATTTAAATAAGGTGTTCTAAATGTATCTGACACGGCCTTAGTGGAAGGTAGTGTTTTATTTGAAAATTACAATCGTGAATAAATTTCGTACCCCGGACCAGTTAAAATTTGAGAACATAAAGAAGTTAAATAAACATTGACTCTACTCTGCATACAATAACAAACTCTACCATAGATTTTTTTATGAAAAAGAAAAGAAGCAACGTCATGCCTTTTATCCCCGAAGGGGTAGGCAGAGGTGCTCATTACGACACGTAATGCCGCTATACAATGTACACCCACTTTTCACCATTTGTGTTATAAGTCCCATGTAATAGGGGGTGAGCCTATTGTCATATACATTACTCAACCAATAATTTATATTTACTATTCTAATCTTCAAACAACACTACCTTTCATTAAAACCGTGGCAGATACTTTTATAACACCTTATACACATAATATACACCACAAAAAACCTACAAAAAAGCTCAAAAAACCTACAAAAAATGCTCAAATAACCCAAAAAATAAGCTTTACTCACCGTCTTACAGCGTAAACAGCGTATACGCCAAACAAGGACAGTATGGTAGACAGGGACGGCGACACACTGGCCGCGCCGCCGTACCGAGCCGTGCCACACGCCGGCGGACACACCGGGATTATAGACTCTACAGACAAACATTATAACGTAACATGCGGTGAAAATGGCTTGGCATGCGGTTTATTGCTTTGTCATAGTCAATACGGTAGTTTCCTACTAGTCAAATTCAATACTTTAAAACGTTGCGTTTCAATGAATTTTGTAGAAGATCGCAACTTATGACGTCATATTTTTTTTTGTGTCAAATAGCATACTTACTTCTATAAAATTAGATAGAAAAATTAAATAAATAAGTATATCGTCAGAATAATGAATGAAAGCACGATTATTTTGGGATATTTTATTGTATTGAAATGTCAAAATAATTTATTTTTGACCTAGGAAACTACACAATTCAATACTATATTATGGAGAAAATTATATGACTTAATTTAAACCACATTTTTGTTATCATCTTGTCTAATACGTAAGGTAACGTCACACCTTTTATCCCTAAAGGTGTAGGCAGAGGTGCACGTATGCCGCTATACAATATACCCACTTTTCACCATTTGTGTTATAAGTCCCATGTAATAGGGGTGAACCTATTGCCATATACTGGGCACAATTCCAGACTCCGTGTTATCATCTTGGCTGACAATATACGAAAAGTGAGCGAACAACACCCAGTAGTTAGTCAAAAAGTGTATTTTTCTTTTTGAGCTAATTTGAACTACTGTGAGTACTACTGTGAGTCAAGAAACATGAAGCTGATCCCACAGAATTTAATAGTTCATTTATTTATTTAATATTTTAACGAAAATCGAAAATTATAAAGTTGGAATTTTCAAACAAAATAATAAATCAAGTAACAATCATTTTATCATTTTATTTGTATTATGTTTCTGATGACGTATTACTTGTAGTTTCATTTAAGTCATATTAGTGATCTCCATACTGTTATAATATTATGACAAAGCAATTTTATGATACCTTGGACATAAATATTTGAGATACAATGATGAAAAAATCATAAAAAGATGAAAGTAACGAACAACAATAAAATAAAACATATTTAAAAAGACTACAAAAATAACAACACTATCATTAGAACTTGAGACGGGATATTTATGGTAAGCGTCCACAGGCCCGCATCGTACGCATCGCACGCAACGGATTTTAGTTTGTCTTGTATAGAAACTCATACAACTGATTCCACTGATTCGCATCGTACGGACCGTACCATCGACAATGCCTACATACGATACGTACTGATGACGTTTTACGGAATGCGTACGATGCGGGCCTCTGGATGCTCACCTTTACCATGTTTTTTTTTTGTCTAAGATTTCGATAAATACCGTCTCAAGTTCTAATGATAGTGTTAGTGACCATGTCAATTAAAAAATAATAATAACAGCATTCATACGACATCCAAAAATAATTATTTTCAAAATAACCAAAAAGGCAAGCATTATGGAAAACTTTATAGTATCAAAAAAATTGGCAAGCAAATATTTAAAATATGGATAAGTTAGAAGGATAAATTATATGACGTGTTTTTAATCCTTTTTATGATACCAGTACTTATACTAAGAACTGAAAAAATTGTAGTTTCATTGACATGAAACCAGTAGAGCTTTTCTCGTTTATTTACGAGAGTAAACGGGTTCATACTTTAAATTAATTTAGCACTGGCACTTTTAAATGAATCTAAATAAAAAAAAATGCAATTTGTACTTTTAAATAAATCTAGTAAATCCTACGACATATTTATTGTACAGAAGCATACAAATATGCAAAAACTAATAGTCTTTATATAAAAATATCGTTTTAAAATGTACTCACCGACTAACTCGACTTGGCCCTCGTCAGTACCAAGTTTGTTCTGTGCCTTGCACTTGAAAATGCCGTACTGTCGTTTTTCTATTGTGATAACTCTGATTGTAGTATCGGTGAACTCGTCCGCAGTCGCAAAGTACGAGATTCTGTGAAAAAAGTCAAAGTCAAATTTATTTATTTCAAATAGACCAATATTAATAACGTCTGTCTGTCGGTCAGTCAACTAGTGAAGCTATTTGCTCGTTCCAAAGTGTAGATTCCTATGGAGTAGAACAAGCAAGAAACTCCATAGGTTACTCTTTTTCAATCAGATTCACAATACAATTCTTGGTTACATTGTTTCGATTACTTCAACTATGTGGTATGTGAACAAAAGGGGATTAGAGAAAGGAAAATACAATCAATAGTACCCTTAATAAGGTAAGCGTCCACAGACCCGCATCGTGCGCATTCGTATCGATACATCGCATATTCCTCGCACAGCTACATGGCTTAGTATCAGTGGAAATGGTCACATGGTTTCACAGCTTAGCTATTACATCTTCGTAGCATAGCTTCATAGCGCATCTCTGATAGAAAAGCGCCGTTAGGAAGGTTTAGCCTCAATAATCAACTAGCAAACTCAGTTTCACCATCAACGATTTACCCTGTTTTTCTCTTGAAAATTTTCCTAAATTTTCTTTCCTATCAACCTCACAGAGCCCGAGACCTTTCCAACGAATGCAAAACCGTGAAAATCGGTTCGTGCGTTCTGGAGTTATAGCGTCAGGAAGGAAAACCCGACTTATTTTTATCTATACTAATATTATAAAGCTGAAGAGTTTGTTTGATTGTTTGTTTGTTTGAACGCGCTAATCTCCGGAACTACTGGTCCGATTTGAATAATTATTTTTGTGTTGAATAGTGCATTTATCGAGGAAGGCTATAGGCTATAAAACATCACGCTATGACCAATAGGAGCTAAGCAGAGCGGGTGAAACCGCGCGGAAGTAGCTAGTATAATAGAATCTATACTAATATTATAAAGCTGAAGAGTTTGTTTGATTGTTTGTTTGTTTGTTTGAACGCGCTAATCTCCGGAACTACTGGTCCGATTTGAATAATTATTTTTGTGTTGAATAGTGCATTTATCGAGGAAGGCTATAGGCTATAAAACATCACGCTATGACCAATAGGAGCTAAGCAGAGCGGGTGAAACCGCGCGGAAGTAGCTAGTATACTAATCTATACTAATATTATAAAGCTGAAGAGTTTGTTTGATTGTTTGTTTGTTTGTTTGAACGCGCTAATCTCCGGAACTACTGGTCCGATTTGAATAATTATTTTTGTGTTGAATAGTGCATTTATCGAGGAAGGCTATAGGCTATAAAACATCACGCTATGACCAATAACAGCGGGTGAAACCGCGCGGAAGTAGCTAGTATAATAGAAAATTACCTGTAATGCTGGTTGTTGGAGAGTTGCACTTCATCCTTCAGCCAAGTAATGGCTGGTGGCGGGTACGCCTCCACGTGGCATTCCAAGTCCATGTCGTATTGGAGAGCCTGGAACCATAATTTGTTGGTTTTAATAACTGTGTTCTCTCTCTCTTTAACTCTCCATGAGATAACCAGATAGATAGATCGGAGTGATACCACAGCCTCACAGAAAATCGACGTGAAGCAACGCTTGCGTTGTTTCTTTGTATGAGTGAGATTACCGGAGGCCCAGTTACTCCCCTTCACAATTTTTCCAATCCCCAATTCCCCAACAACCCTTAAATTCCTAACCCCCAAAAGGCCGTCAACGCACTAGTAACGCCATTTTTGCTTCCATTGTAATTTTCCGAAGTAATTAATTAATACTTACCGTATTTTATTCTATTTTTTATGTTTATGTTATGTTTAAGTTTACATGCAGTGATTTTTGTGTACATCTATAGAGATATCGATACCAAAAGATTTCTGTCTCGGTCATAAAAAAAAAAGTCGTGCTATCACTCCGGACGAGCCAGCCCATTGTTACGGAAGCATGGCTCTCCAACACTTAAAAATAAAATATGACCAACCTGAGCCAATCTCGGCCTCGGCACGGTGACCACAGGGGCGAACTCGACCTCCAAGTTGATATTCCTCCTCGCTCCCTTGCCGACGCCGTTCTCAGCCACGCAGTAGTACGTACCGCGGTCTTCCTTGTGTACGGCCGCGATTTTCAGGATGTTGCCTCTGTAATGGAGTAAATAGATATTTATTAATTAATATTGTAATTAACTAACTATGGTGCGGGTGAAAACTCTCTACTTATTACTACTCGGTACTTATTGATCGATCTTTTTTTATGGGACAAGCCCGCCACAACCTCCCATATCGCTGCAACTCCTGTGCACCAGGATCTACAGTAGATACAACCATGAATACACCGGAACACTGAAGTCCCACGTGTCCCAGGGACATGAATGACTGTCTTGAATCCCGCAACGAAACCAATCAGAAGATGTTATTAGAGGAGAAGAAAAAGAAAACGATAGTTTCCACTTAGGTACTGATCGACAGACTAGACTCCAACACAAAAATAAGTATTCAATCGGACCAATAGTTTCGGAGATTAGCGCGTTCAAACAAACATACAAACTTGGTATCCGGCTAGTTTCAAGCTTTACTGGGACTTATATTCATAAGCGACTGTTGTCGCTGTTAATAAACAGTTTCGGGAACAATACATATGTTACATATTGTCGTTGCGCCTGCGAATCGCTATGTGATATTTGATGTTATTTTGCACCTTGCATGTAATGATATAAGGATCAAAATAGGATCAAAATAACATCAAATATCACATAGCGACTTTTGCAGGTGCTACGATAATATAACACGTTAAACGTAATCGAAACACATGCCGGTTTTTTGTGCGGGCAATCCGGCCTATTCGTACCAAAGCAAGGCTCGTTCCAGGTGACAAAAACATATTAGTGTAATAGTTACCGGTAGATGGAGCCGCCAGTAGGCAGGATGGCGTTGTTCTCACGACGCCAAGAGATCTTCGGGGGCGGGAACCCACCAGCGTAGCATTCCATCTGCACGCCTGTGAAAAAGATAGGTACGTTTGTATAAATAGTTAGCTTTATGCAAAGCCGTGAGATAACCTTTCGTCTGCGGGTTTCTTTATTTATTTATTACAAAAAAAACATGCATAATTTTACAGTTTAAGCCAATACATGAATGAAACAACAATAAAATACACATTCTGTCTCGCACTGATCAGTGCTTCAGCATACGACGGGTTAAGATTATTTAGACACCACTGACAAACGGTGAAGGAAAACAGCGTAAGGAAACCTGAGTTTATAATTTCTATTTCTATTATAATCATACGTTTGGAATCGCCGACCCGCATTAAGTAAGTGTGGTGATTTCTGGTCAAACCTTCTCCGTGTGAGATAGACCTTTGGTGAGAAGTGGCCACTCATAGGCTGTTGATGTGAAAGTCGTGTGGTGTGATAGCAGTAATATTTGGAACCACTGCTAATCTTCCTGCGGGTGTCGGATTCCCGTATAAGGGATAACCGAAACAGCATAATGCACCCCCGCTTTACCCGCGGGTGTTGTACACCCGATTTAGAGAGTACACATTTAGCAAATACCGAACAGCAACGCAAGAATAGTTTAGTGGCGGCATATTAGAATAACCACAACTACTCTTCCAGAGGGTATCACATACCCGACTAAGATATCTCCATAATTACGTCACAATACTCACTCTCTCCTTCACTAGCGACGAGGGAGCGGGTAGAGTTGTCGGAGATGATGGGCGGGCGTCGCACCTGCAGCTCCACTTCCGCAGTAATCTTGTTGCTGATTGACATCAGCACCTGGCACTGGTACCAGCCCGCGTCGTTCTCTTGTATGTCTTTGATCTGGTGGTAAAATAGTATGAATTAATAATATCAGGCGTAACGAGAGAGTGTGACATTTTTTTCTTTAGTATAAGTCAGTAAAAGAATAGACGGCATTCGTAAGCCAAAATTAAATACGAGTTTTAATATTCTTTAATTATAGTTAATTAAAGAATATTAAAACTCGTTTTTAATTGTCATGATGGACTAAATATATTTTTAATTTTCATAATCTGTCAACTACCACCTAAGTTCAACAGTGGACATTTTGAGACTGACATATATGAAGATAGATATATAGATACCTAGATAGATAGATAGCAAGTTCCTTGTTGTTTTTGTCACAGTACTATTATACTGACAACTTCTAAAGGGCGCTTTCAAAATAGAGATGTACTATGCTACATTGCTATGGATGCATTTGGCTTCTACTAAATGGCTCACCTACTACGGATACATGACATACTCGAGCTGCGCATCGGATCGCATCGCATACTTTGCGGCGGCGTAACTTCATAGCACATCTATCTAGTACAGCTACATAGCTTAATATCGGTGGAAACGGTCACATAGTTTCACAGCTTAGCTACTTGTTTCAACTTTATAGCATAGCTACATAGCACATCTCAAGTAAAAAAGCACCCTAACGCCCGAATACTGAAACGCTACTCAATTTTAAGTTGTACTTAAATATCGTGCTATCTCTGTCATTTTATAAAGAATTGATAGGGACAGAACTACATTTGAGAGCGTCTTAAATTGAGTAGCGTTTGAGTATTCGGACATAAATCAGTTAAAATAAATGACTGCGGTTGGCGCGGTGGCTGGGCAACTGGCTGCCGTGCAACGTGTCGCGGGTTCGATTCCCGCAAGGAACAACTCTGGTGATCCACCGATTGTTGTTTCGGGTTTGGGCGTGATGTGTATGCGAACTTGTATGTTTGTAACCGCACCCACGACTCAGGAGTAAATCCTAGTGTGGGGCAACGTTTAAAAAAAAAAGTAAAAATATATACTCACGGAAAGCGTGAACGTGGCAGTAGCGTCATCGTATCTGAGGGAGAAACGGGAGTCCTTGATGATGAGACCGGCGTTGGTGGACAGCGGGATCGACTCCACCGTCTTGAAACGGTCGTATTTCACCTGTGGACGACAAACAAATTATTATAATAGTTAATGTTTTAAAGTGGTTTTGTTAACGAGTAGGAAGAGAGGTATTAAAATATTTCTCTTAGTTTTAAGCTATCATCATCATCATGAAGACGTCCACTGTTGAACAAAGGCCTCTCCCTTAGTCCTCCACGTAGAACGACAAGCCGCCACCTGCATCCACTGGCTCTCCGCCACTCTGACGATGTCGTCGGTCCACTAAGCTCTCACTTAATATTAAATGTTGGTTAACCTATAATTGGCGACTGTATAAGTCCAGAACATATATGTATTTACTGTATAATGAATATTAAGATTCTTTATACAGAAGCTGTTGGTAAACCTTTATTAATAAATTAATTAAAATCTTGGTTGGTATTTTTTTATCGGTTCGGACGTTATACGGATCACCTGATCGCAGCCGCCCATGGACACCCGAAACACCAAAGACAAAGTGCGTTGCCGGCCTTTTGGGCGTAAGGGTTGATGTGGAGTCACTCATGTTGCCCCTAGAGGGGTCATCTTTTTACTAAAGGTATAAATAATTTCGGAAATAAATGTTTCTCTAATGCACAAATACTAGATTAATTAAATATCACGGTTTACTCACGTACCTAAATAAATAGAGAAATGATCATCATCATTAAGAGTCCCTCTGTGACCCGAAACTAGTAGAGCTTTTCTCAATTAATTTACGTAATTAAACCGTGACTTTTAGTTAATTTTGTATGTCTCACGATAGTTATTATAAAAATGTAGGTACCAAATACATGGTTGATGCATTTAAAATCATAATGTCTACAAAATTACAAACTTTATGATAGCACTTTAACACATTTCTATGTTTAAATAAACGTGAAAATAAACACAGACGGATTCAAACTACATAATGATAATAATTGCATAATAACAAAAACAAAATGTTACATATTAAAATTAATGTAACGTCCTTGATGCAATCAGAATTACTTCACCATGAAGATTTATAGAACAACTAGATTTTACCGCAACTTCGCTCGCGTTAAAAATGTATCAAAATCTTTTCTTAGAGGATGCCTACTTTATAGTAGCTTTAAACATGCCAAGTCTCATGTTCGGATACTCAAACGCTACTCAATTTTAAGACGCTCTCAAAACTAGTTCTGTCCCTATCAATTCTTTATAAAATGATAGAGATAGCACGATATTTAAGTACAACTTAATATTGAGTAGCATTTCAGTATTCGGGCGTCAGTCTCATTTGTTTAAAAATTGACAATGTTTCATACAAACTTTCATTTTCACCCCTTGACGATAGAATTTATCAATATCCTTTCTTAGAGGATGCCCATTGGTTTAGGCTGTGCGTTGAAAGATCACTAGTAAAAGTGGAAAAAAGTCACATTGGTACGTTTCGAACTCACTCCCATGAGGCTGTGCATGTATGAGCATGAGAACCAGTCTTAAACCTCTGGGGCACCACGACGCATAATACTACGTTCTTAATACAAATGTATTTATTGTCCTTGATACAATCAGAATCACTTTACCGTGAATATCTACGTGTTGCTATTTATAGAACAGTAATTTTTACATTTGTTTATGAATTCCGTAGGTTTTTCTAAGACCTTTTTGATGGTATAAGCCGGTAAACTACTTCCTGGTATCTTCCAATCACCTGATGGTAAGCATTCGCCGTCGCCCATGGACACTTGAAACATCAGAGGCGTTACAATACATGTGCGTTGCCGTAAGGGTTGTTGGGGGAACCGGGGATTGAGAAGATGGCTAATTGGGCCTCCGGTAACCTCACTTATACAACGAAATACAACGCAAGCGTTGTTTCACGTCGGTTTTCTGTGAGGCCGTGGTATCACTCCGGTCGAGCACTTTAGCTAACTTTCTTAAGTGTCACTAAAGAGTTATTTGAAGTGAGGGACCAACCTATAATTGGTAAAAACCAAATTATCTTTAAATGTCCCTTAGCTTAGGGATTCTTTAAAATTTAAAAGAGGTTATTGAAAACTGGTATAAGACCAATAATTATGTTTTCGTCTAAAGTTGTAGACAGTCTAATCTGTTTTGAAACCATGAAGTTGACGCACAATGGTATATATTGTGAATGGCAAAGGATCTCTAAAACTAAACTAGAACGATTGTCTCGCTACTTGATGTGGAATATCAATGTAAATAAATATTCGGACTTTAGTCTCCGTAGACATATTGTGTAGACAAGTTGTGTGTGAATTACAGCATTTTGTTATGTGAGTATATTAAAAAATAAACTTATTTTGACAATAATTACATGGTACTCAGGGTGGCCCGGAGGTTTAACGCCCGAATACTGAAATGCTACTCAATTTTAAGTTGTACTTAAATATCGTTCTATCTCTGCCATTTTATAAAGAATTGATAGGGAAAGAACTAGTTTTGAGAGTGTCTTAAAATTGAGCAGCGTTTGAGTATTCGGACATTAGACAACCATTTCTCATGCATGTGAGTGCGGGTCCGAAACCTACCAATGGCAAGTACCAATGTGACTTTTTCCGTGTTGTATGTACTTTCTAAGATTAAATAGAAAGGCAAAACCACACTATTGGGGTTGTGTCCACTCATGACTAACACCTACCCCAGTACGCAAGCTATCTTGCTAAACAATACATGTATTTTAAATGTAGTTCCTTAAATTAGGATGTCTGCTATCATCATAAGTAAAATAAATTTTACATTTTATGCACTAAACAAGTGAACCAGTGTGGTTATAGCCGCTCTCCTCGGCTTCTATTGATTGTAGCATGTTGATTTATAGTAGACTATAAAAGATTTTAGAGAATTTTATAGATAACCTTCCTCGATAAATGGACTATCACACAAACATGTGGAAAGTTTGTTTGTTTGTATATTTGTCTGTCAATCACTCTGAAATTAATGAAAAGATTTTAATGAAATTTGGTATATAGACATAGTATGTGACTCGGCGGTGAATTGAAAGAATTTGAGTTTAGTCAGCCAGAGACTGCCACTCGGACTATGAATAGGAGTCCTTTGATAATTTTGTATAGGTAATTAGAATAACAAAAAAGGGGTGAAGCTATACAGTTTTGGATTAGACTCTAAAATAAAATATGTATAAATCTTTTTGGACAAGCTTACCTTTGTATTAATAATTTATTTAAATAGGATCTTTATTATGTAAATGTTAACTATACATTCTTTTATATGAATTAAGTAACTGCCCAATTGGTCTTGTAATCTTAACTATTTTGATTGTTTGTATCGTATAGCCTATTATATTAAATCCTGTGGCTTCGCCTGCATTCCTGTGGGATAAAAAGTATCCTACCACCCAAGTCAGCTCATACTCTGTATACCAAATTTCATCAAAATCCAATCAGTAGTTACAGCTTGATTGACAGATTTAAACATCCAAACGAACAATCTATCACATTTATAATTCATATTAGTAATGAAATATTTGCTTACTAACAAATGTACAGGTTAATAAACTTGTAAACAAAGGATGGCATATATGGATAAGTAGTAATTTAGAGTCTGACTGTTTCGTTACACCTTTTATCTACAAAGGGATAGGCAGAGGTGGACATTACAGCACAATACATCTGACTATAATAAAATTATGTTTTTACATACATAAATACCTTTATAAGGGGTCTTTGTCCCATGATAAGTAGAAACTACAGAAAGCCACCGACATACTAAGACCCTTACATACTTCTTTATCTCATATCACACTCATACATGAATTTTATATCCTATTTAAGTGTGGGAGAGCCATGCTTCGGCATAAATAGGCGGGCTCGACCGGATTGATAACACAGCCGAGCAGAAAACTGATATGAAACAACACTTGCATTGTGTGAGTGCGGTTAAAAGAGGCCCAATTACCCCCCCTTTCGAATCTTCTCAATCCGCCAACAACCCTTAAATTCCTAACCCCCAAAAGGCAAAATGCATTTGTGACGCCTCTGGTATTTTAATTGTCTGTGGGTGGCGGAGATTGCTTACCATCAGGTGATCAGTTGGCTTGTTTACCGGCTTGTTCTAAAATAAAATACTTACCCATATCACAGGGAAGTCCTGAGCGTAGTGCACAGAGCAGTCCAAGTCCACCTGGCCTCCGATATCCCTGATCTGCTCCTGTGTTATATGAGATATAGTTGGTGTCCTCTGAGCTGATGCTGGAACAAAAGTTAATAGTTTATTAAGTGACTAACTAATTATTTATTGTTTTTAATGGTAGACAACAGCTTGAGAGTATGGGGACTTATTTTTTAACATGTTAACTGTGCAGCTATAATGAGAGAGACTAACCCATACGTGCATACGCAAATTGTAGATAGTATGTTGCGTCAGGTGTAAACATAATATATTATATCATTGTTTTTAATTTTTTACACCCATTTCCTATAAAAAAATACATTTGGTCCAATGACCCATCCGTGGGTCATACACGTATAATCTCGTAACTTCATGCCTCATCCGTGGGTCATGCACGTACTATGAACGAATCGCTATGCCCCATCGGTAGGGCATGCACAGGCAACGTGTTAACATTGCCCCACACTTAGAATTTTCTCCTGTGTCGTGGATGCGTTTACAAACATACAATTTCACATACACATCACACCCAGACCCGAAACAACAAATTGTGGATCACACAAAGAATTGCTCCGTGCGGGAATCGAACCCGCTACACGTTGCACGGCAGTCAGTTGCCCAGCCACCGCACCAACCGTGCAGTCAAGTCTGAAGTGTCTTCACATATATTATGTATATATATTATGTTATAATCTTGGATTGGATTATAACCATGAGATTGTAAAAGATAATAATATTTTTAAAAGAGTTGCTCTTTCTTCTAAATTCAACAACTTCTACTTCTACAATTTGGGACAAGCTTCACTGACAGACAGACTGAGAAACAAATTATTTGTTGATGTTTTAAAAGTCCCTGATAATGGTTTAAAAGCATTTGACTTTAGATGGTACCTAAATTAAAGGATTATGCAACCGTTGCACGCAACCTGTTTGTAATTGTGTTAAAAAAACTAGCCAATTTGGCTTAAAATTCTATTAACAAGAGACCTGAACAAACTCTTAGGTAATTTTTAGACATTTTTCTAAGCATTAAACAACAAAAGCTTATGTTCCTAAAACAGGAAGAGGTCGTTTATGTCAAAGAAAAAAGAATAAAAGATCAATTCCCGCCATTTAACGTCAATTTATGATCTACGTACTTATTGCCGGATCTAATCAAAATGATTAACAGGTCGACGACTTACTTCGACAGTTAACTTAGTACTAAGTACAAAAAATAAATGCCTACTTTCAAAATAAATGAAAATTATGACAATCGTATTGTTTTGAGCATAAAATTAAGAGGCAGAGAGCATTATTTCTGTTCTGTGTTAAAATTTTGAAATAATAATATTCATTCAATTTAAAATTTGGAATGTCAATCTCGACGAGGTAAAATCGGTGTAAACTGATTGCCTAAATAACAAAATCAGGTTTTTTAATCAAAATAGTGATTTAGTCTTGCTGTTTTAACAGAAATAAAGACATTTAGAAGAATGGGAAACAATTAAAACCAATGAGAATATGAAAGAATATAGGGTGTGTCATCAACAATAGCGTAAACAGTTGGAAGTGCAAAAGTTTAAAGGCGTGGATTTGTGAATATACGACTGGTTACGCCATTTTAATTAGTAGAAATATTTCATCACAGTTTAAAATGTTTGTTTTTACTCACCACATGTTGATATGCACAGTAATATTGATAAATAAACGTAATTTTTAAACTCCATTGTGAGAACACGCATCACCGCTCGACAATCAACAGAAAACTTTGATTTTTTTTTATTCCGTTTGAATGGTTTGTTTGAATGTGAACGAATGAGAAATGGGATTAATGCACAGATATTTTTCAAGATAAATTTTCAATTTCGATAAAATAAAAAATATGAAAATTGCAGAGGCATAATCAATCTAATATTTTGTTGTTAGGAAACTCCGAAATTAAGTTTAATTTTCCGAAAAAAATATTATAAATGGGCACAATTTCCTTCGCAAAAGACATTCATTCATAGAATTTTAACCATAAAGAACGAATGAGTTATCACGACCACGCCTCGCACAGATTATAGTTTCAAAGTAGTACCATTTCTTGAAGATAGATGTCAGTAAAATACAACGGTGATACAGTTTTACTTAAACAAAGCTAGATGGCGCTGTTACCCACTACGGTCTTTTAAAATCGTAAGTTGAAATAAAAATTGGTTTAGTTCTTATTTTACCTAGGTAGTTTTAGTATTCAGGTATGTGCGCATTGTTCTTTATATTTTAATAACATTTATAGATAAAGGTTTAAATTACAATGTTTGTTGTTGAATACTGAACCTTACTCAAAGTCAAAGTCAAAGCATTTATTTCAATTAATCCTAAATTAGGCACTTTTGAAACGTCAAATTGAATTGTCCGTCAGTCTGTCTGTCAGTGAAGCTAGGCGCTCGTTCCAAAGTGTTGCTTCGAATGGAGAAGAACGAGCAAGAAACTCCATCTACTGATTTTAGACGTTATAAGGAACATGAAGATTTAATCAGATTTTTGTCAGAAAGCGGTTTAAACGGTTTAAAATCAAATTATTCAAAGTAAATTAATTATTATTATGTTATCGGCTTACTCACGTATTGTTTTGACGAGGAACTCGACTAGTTTCAAGCCATGCTAGAGGCTCATATTCATGAGCAGCTTCAACAGAGACCGTGGCTGGGCATTACCAGGTGGTAATGCCCAGCCACGGTCTCTGTTCCTCGGAGATGATGAGACTCGGCTTCCAGGCAGGTGCCTGGAAGCCGAGTCTACAATCTGCGTCAACCTACAATGTTGCGGGTCTGGAGTGTGACACAGTGAGCGCGGTATGTAGCAGTAAAAGGTTTTCACGTTTTTCTCAAAACTGCTTTTCAAAGCAGTCTGTCTGTCAGTGAAGCTGAATGAATGACTTTAATTAAGTATCAAGCAGTGCTCACGGCCGCCCGATATATCTAATTTTTCCTCAAAGAGCCATCAGACCACCACAGATGAGGCCCAGTAGGGCTAATGCCTGATTCGGAGCTGCGGACTACCTAGCGGGTTTGAAAAGCAGGAGTAGGAACGGGGTGGTTTTTAGTCAGTAAGAGTCTGACACTATCTCTCGCCTAAGGCAAGAGAAGTCATTGGATGATTTTTCCCCCTTAAAAAAAGGTACTAACTTTAACTTTAACTAGGTATAGGTACCAAACTTTTTAATATGTTACATATATAGGTACGACTGTTCTGAATAAACACCCAGGCTCACCCCATTTTAAAGCGATATAAATCTAATCATCAATAAAATTTATCTCTTGCATTCTGTTTACGATCATCGTACGACGGAATTTAATTACTTAGGTACTTATTTTATAATAAACTTGAACTTGACATTTATGATAACATAAACATAATAATATTTACTTCAATTTCAAGCCCGTGACTGTACATTGCTGTCACGGTTTTGTTTGCCACAGTGGCAGTTCTTGCCTGGCAGACGCTTTACTAAAGGACTGATTGACAGACTGACATTTTTTAATATTTTTAGGATTTTTTTCTTTTTTTACTATACTTGGTAGTGCAATTTTTTATTACATTTTAAATTGCACCTTATTAGTATTTTTTTCTGTGTCGTGTGTGGGTTTACAAACACATTTTTGCATGCACATAACACCCAGACATGAAGCAACAATTTGTGGATCACACAAAGAGTTGCTCCGAGCAGGGGGGGAATCGAACGTTCGAACCCGCTACACCAGAGGCGTTACAAGTGCGTTGCCGGCCTTTTGGAGGTTAGGAATTTAAGGATTATTGGGGAATCGGAGATTGGGAAGGGGGGTAATTGGGCCTCCGGTAACCTCACTCACACAACGCAAGCGTTGTTTCACTTCAGTTTTCTGTGAGGCCGTGGTATCACTCCGGTCGAGCCGGACCATTAGTGCCGAAGCATGGCTCTCCCACACTTGCCTTAAAAAGTCAATGGTTAAAACTAGCAAGTCAGTTTTCCACGTGGACTAAGAACTACACACGTAGTAAATAGATAACACTATCATTAAATCGAAGAAATGAATTTAATTAGATACAGAACGTGGTGTGATAGTAAGTAGGCAGGTATCGTAAAATAAATGATTACTATTTTTTAATGACTAATTAAAGTCTTGTATATTCCGTACTCTGAATGCTATTCTAACAGCTACGATTGGGGTTCTATAGTTCGACTGCATGGTTGGTGCGGTGGCTGGGCAACTGCCTGCCGCGCAACGGGTAGCGGTGTCGATTCCCGCACGGAGTAACTCTTTGTGTGATCCATAAATTGTTGTTTCGGGTCTGGGTGTCATGTGTATGTGAACTTGTATGTTTGTAAACGCACCCACGACACAGGAGAAAATCCTAATGTGGGGCAACGTTTTTCTAAAAAAATAAAAAATGACATTTAATAATTATTGAGATTTTATTGGAATGAAATTGCATTTTGACATTGAGATTGGTTTACTGGGCCTACAATGCGTTGTTCCGTTTGTGATGACGTGACGCAATGCAGTGCAACTCACTAATGGTGCTTTTCCACCATATATGTGCTATGTAGCTATGTTACGAAGATGTAATAGTTAAGCTGTGAAACTATGTGACCGTTTCCACTGATACTAAGCTATATAGCTGTGCGAGGAAGATGCGCAGCTCGAGTATGCGATGTATCGATAGTAGGGATACCATCCATAGCACGCATCTTTCCATATAAAAAACATAGATTAACTGAGTCCATTTCCACCAGTGCTAAGTTATGTGTGTGGAAGCCAATCGCATCCACAGCAACGTAGCATAGCACATCTCTGGTGGAAAAGGACGCTAAGAGCCTCGCCCTATCGATTTTGGTACACCAAACCTAATTTTGCATTAACTTTCTGAAATCGGTTACAACAAAACAACAGACTTCAGTATAATTACGTATATAGTAACATGTATTAGTATCTAAAGATAATTTTATACATATTACAATCATGGCTAAACGGCTATCGCGCCATGAAAGTGGCCAAAGAGTAGAAATAACAGCTAAATCAGATGTGTCAATATTTTTGCTTGACTGCAAAACAGTAACACCATTTTGCCTATTGTATTATGCATGTATTATACATATAAACCTTCCTCTTGAATCACTCTATCTGTTAAAAAAAACGCATCAAAATCCGTTGCGTAGTTTTAAAGATTTAAGCATACAAAGGGAAATAGGGACAGAGAAAGCAACTTTATTTTATACTATGTAGTGATTTTTATAATAGCTCTCGTAGGACATATTAAATTAGCTAAGAGCTTTTCTCCAATAATTTACGTGAGTAAACCATGATTTTTAGTTAATATTCAGAATAGGGATGCTTGATTACAACTTTTCAATACAATAAAATATTCAAAAATAAAAATAGTAATTTAAAAAACTAAAAAACCCGACTGCTAATATGATGAAAATGAAAAATAGCCTAAAACAAGAAAGTCATCGTAAAATTGAAGCAGTCGGGACCCATTGTAAAAACCCAGCCGTATGTGCCTTCACTAAGTCTTCATATTTAAATGGGTCCCGACTGCTTCAATTTTACGATGACTTTCTTGTTTTAGGGATTTTTCATTTTCATATTAGCAGTCATTTTTGTTTTTTAAATTATTTTTTTATTTTATTTTCTTTTAGTTTTATTATTTTTATATTTTAGTATATCTAGTGTCACATTCACAGTAAATACGAATCAAACGACCCCTATCAAGCTGAAATCCATCGAGTCATTCAGGCTAGAGAGTGAGCAATATTCGAATTTGGCGCCAAAATTCGCCATTTTGTTTTTTTATTATTTTGATATATCCAGTGTCACTCTCACAGTAAATACGAATCTAACGACACCTCTAAAGCCAAAATCCATCAAGCCGTTTAGGCTGCAGAGCGTGCCAAACAATTATACATACATACATACATACATACATACACTCGATAAACATAACCCTCCTTCTGGCGCAGTCGGGTAAGAATCACACTCATAAATTTGATAAACTATTTAATTTTCGTTTTTTTTAGCAAAATTTCTAGAAATAAGTTTGCTATTTGACGTAAAAATCTGATGACGTCATAATAGAGTATTTCATACAAAGTTCATAGAAAATAATTATCGATTTTCGAAAAAAGTATTGAATTTGACTAGTAAAGTCGCGAAATGCTGCTCATGAATATGAGCCTCTAGCATGGTTTGAAACTAGTCGAGTTTTTCGTTAAACCGTTACGTGATTAAGCCGATAATATAATAATTAATCTACTTTTGCTGTGCCCAAAAGGGCCCATAGTTGGAACATACTACCGTATAAAATTGTAGACCAAACTGTACACTATGTATGCATTAAAGTCATTTGATTTGACGCTCTACGAAATATCCCCCGCATAGGCAGAAAACTCCCAATACTACATGACGCATCTGTCCTATTATTTTACATGACATGTCGATAATATGAGTTATCTTAACTTACGTAATTATATACCTAATGCCCACGATAACTTTCGAACCAACCACTCAGTTATTCCCGGACCGACCTCCGTACGACTCTTATGTAAGTTGATCTTGCTTTTATATTATTTTATTCACTGAAATTAACTGAAATCGAATCAAATCAAATCAAATAACTTTATTGCATCCATAGTGTACAGTGAGGTCTACAATTTTATACAGTATTATGTTCCAACTATGGGCCCTTTTGGGCACCGCAAAAGTACTTAATCTACTTACTATAATATTAGATAACATTATTTTAAACAGTTTAAAAATATATAAATTTATAACATTTTATAGAATATGCCATAAATTTGAACTCAATGTATATTTATTTTGAAAGTAATTTAGTATTCACAAATAAAAAGGATACTTATTAACAAATAAAACCGTATATTTTTAAAAAAAAAAAGTGGTATTTGTTTCTATAATTTATTAGGTTCTTGCGAACTGGAAGTTTTCATCAAGGACGGGACGAATTTTTCTTTAGCAGCGGAACGGACATGTTTTCGTATTTAAGATCTTACTGCCAATTACAATAACGGATCTATCTAGATTTTTTATGTATATTCGGCATTTACTGATTGCTATAGAGCATTTTATACCGTGGGATAAAAAGTATCACAATCACACATTAGATGTATTTATTTATATACCTAGACTTTAATGTTTATAGTTGTAGTGATAATAGACTATACTTACTAACCTGAAACTAGGATAAACAAACAAACACTCACATTTATAACAATACTAGCTTCAGTCAGCGGCTTTGTCCGCGTTCCCGTGGAATTAAAAGATAAAAAGTATCCTATCACCTAAATCATCTCACCCTGTCTGTATACCTACCAAATTTCATCAAAATCTGATCAGTAGTTTCCTGCCTACACCTACGGGGATAAATGGCGTGACATTAACACCTACGGGGATAAAAGGCGTGACGTTATAAAAAATAGTTTCAGCGTGATTGACGGATAAACATCCAAACAAACAAACTTTCTCATTTATAATATGTATTAGTGTGATAACTTACTTTAATCAGTTAAAAAATATTTTGCCTAAATACCTACATATTATATCGTAAATTACGCAATAATAATAAAGAGTCATGATGACTTTTATTTAATTTATATCAACAGTTTTTATATGTACTTAATCTGAAGTTATAAGATATTTTAGATTAGTGCTAACGAAGATAAAATATAAAATATTGCACATCTAGTGAAAAATACTTTGCTAAAAACCGCATCAAAATCGTTCAGCCAAACCCGAAAAATTGCGCACAGACATACATACATACAGGTCAAACAGTCTTTAAAAACGGGCATTAGTCATGAACAGTCAGGTGCTGAGGGTGGCCACCGGGGTGGTTTTAGTGAAGTAAAAATTCCACACTCCCTAGTCTTTTACCCCCAGAATTAAATTCCCCGTTATCAAAAAAAAAGTACCTCTAAGCGGCAATGTGTTCAATGGTCTTTTCTTTAGATGTGTGACGATGTGCAATTATTTTTCGCCGGGTACTATAAACACGTTAGTTGCTATAATAAGTACATAATACTAAGTATATAATACGTGTATCAGATAAGCTTTAGATTATTATGTGGTTTAGGCTTATGCAATTAACTCATTATTCAATGTCAATGTCGGGAAATCCCAGACTTTTGGTTTAAAAGAGAAATGTTTTTAAAGTTCACAGAGAACCGCCTTTTAAGATCCGATCCTCAGTTTTTACTTTTAGTTGGCTAATATAATTATCTAAAATCTTCTCCTTAGTCTGAAAATACTATGCTGAAAGCCACATCAAAATCGATATAACCAAACGCGAGATAATCGGACAAAACATACATACAGGTCAAACTGAAAACCTCCTTTTTTGAAGTCGGTTGAATAAATTAAGAAAAGGGCCAAAAGGGTTAATCAGGCTTTACAGTTTTCAATAAAATCAGATTCAATTATATATGTTTTCTGTCAAAAATAAAATTAGCTATTTTAGATGCTGATTATGATGAAGACGTTGAAGTAAACCCGCGTGTGTAAGTTAGTATTTATTTACAACTTGATAATGTGTACGTGTGAGCAGTACTCTGATATCGTAAATTTGTTATCTTATTATTATAAATAATAGATTATATAATAACAAGCATTTTTTAGTTTATCTCTAAAATAAAACATCTATAATTAAAACGTGGTGGCCCGGTGGTTTAAGATGCCCGCTTCTCATGCATGAGAGTGCGGCTTCGAAACCTACCAACAGCAAGTACCAATGTGACTATTTCCGAGTTATATGTACTTTCTAAGATTATTTAAACACCACAAACACTGAAGGAAAACGTCGTAAGAAAATCTGGGCCTATAATTTCTAATCAAAAGTTTGAAATCACCAACCTGAATTTATCAAGCGTGGTGATTAATACTTGAGCATTAGCACCTTATCATTGTGAAAAGAGGGCTTTGGTCAGCAGTGGCCATTTGTAGCTTAGCTGTTACATCTTCGTAGCATAGCTACGTAGCACATCACTGGTGGAAAAGCACCCTAAAAGCGAGGAACGACCTCTCGTTTCGTTTACCAAATTCGTACTATAAAGGCAACTTCTGATAGTATACATAAAAAATACCATAAATCGCACAATACGATACCAAATTCCATTTTAGTAAGTCACAATGCCGACTCAAAAAAAGGTCCTGCAATATAATAGAAAATATGTGAACAAACCTGATAAAAAATTGACAGTATTGTAACTTAGGAATGCGAGCGACGTCAAGTTGTGTATGAATTGAACAATATAAGGACATTTGGTCTTGAGTTGTGAAGTCGAGAAGTTGTCTTATACATAAAAGTAGTTCTAAAAGTATCTGCCACGGCTTCAGCGGGAGGTAGTGTTGTGTTTAAAGATTACAATAGTGAAGAAATTTCGTACCCCGGACCAGTTAATTCAATTTGAGAACGTAAAGAAGTTAAATAAACATTGACTCTACTCTGTATACAGTGGTTTAAGTAAAGTTAATTACTTTACAAGTCGTTGTTAATTCTCAAGGAAATAGTTATTGAGTTAGTTGATATATAGTATATAGGTATGTATGTTTTTCCTTTTGTTTTGTTTGTATTAGGTATTTGTTTCTGCCTTAAGTCTAGCAATATAATTAATACCTACATTAGACTTACCTACAAAACGTTTTCTGTTTCAAATTGATATTTTATTGAGGTAATAAGAACATATATTATGTCGTGGTGGCGTGGAGATGGTAAATAAATAACCGGAAAAACTAGAGGCGATACAAGTGCGTTACCGGTCTTTAGGGGGTTAGGAATTTAAGGGTTGTTGGGGAATCGGGGATAATGATTTCAGATTAAGGGTGCTTATCCACCAGAGATGTGCTTTCTAGCTATGCGAGAAAGCTGTGAAATCGCACGCATCTTTAATATAAAAACATAGCTTAACTGAGTCCATTTCCACCAGTGCTAAGCTATGTGTACCAATGAATATGATTGGTGGAAGCCAAACGCATCCACATCAACGCAGCAGACTAAATGCGTTTTAAAATAAACCTTCTTTACATATACAAAGATTAGGTATTTACTATGTATGTACTGTGTATATTTACATAGCATTATGTATGTGTAGGTATGTATATTATATAAACCAGTATTATGTAGTAATTTTCCTTTAAGATACCGATAAATATTATCTTTATTGGTGTCTTAGTGAATAATAACTAATGTTTTATATATGTATACGATATATTATTTATGAACTAAACTAGTTTTGACACGTGAATTCGTCTCTCAATTCTGGTTTCCATTTTCTGTATCCGACCGTCTTTTGAATAATTTTAATCTCTATCTATAAAAATCAATTTCTGTTCGTTAGTCTCGCTAAAACTCGAGAACGGCTGGACCAATTTGGCAAATTTTGGTCTAATTATTATTTGTGGAAGTCCAGGGAAGTTTTAAAAGATGAAAAGAGTCACTGGATGATTGTTCCCTCAAAAAAAAAAGACATAGATGCTATTAGTAAAGACTTTAAAAGAACCAAAAATGCTTCAATAATACTTTACACAACCCGGCAATTGGACGCGAGACAACTTACTTGCACTCAATAAATCTTCTTTTAATCAATAAATAATTTTCACCTGAGCTTTTCTGTATTTGCTTAATCCATGCACCTACAACTGGTTTGGCTCTGCATCACCCAAAGGTTGAGCTGGTAAAAAATGCCTACGGCATTAAGCCCATATTTTATGTACACATTTATGTGCACGAAGAGCTAAATAAATAAATAAATCTTCTCTTTGTTACAGTAAAAACCAAAAATGGAGGCTGTTGTATTTGATGGAAGTGCTCTCAACTTGTATTACCAAAAAGACTATCCCCTGCCGAAGCTGATCAACGATGATGACGTCATCGTGAAGGTCCACTACTCAGGCATCTGCGGCACTGATCTCCATATCATACAGGTAAGGGTCTACTGAAAAGACTAAGGTCTTCTGGAAAGACCGCGGTCTTTTGTGAAAAGACCGTATTCTTCTGGAAAGACTGTGGTCTTTTGGAAAGACTGTGGTCTTTTGTGAAAAGACCGCGTTGGTTATCGAAAAGTTTCTGATTATATTCTTTAATCAATATAGTTTACAGAACAAAATCGTTACTAAGGAACCGTTTAAGTAATCATTAAATGACTCTGAGTGCGGCAGTAAGAGGCATTAAAATTTTAATTAAGCAATTATCTCCTTATCATCTAGCACTCTGATCATGATAACGTCAGGTTTATCACCACTTAGCACATTTTTATTGCACTCTTTTATCAGTACAAATTGCAATAGGCTCATGTTCAGCAGGTTTGCTACGTAGCTTATCGTATCGTGGGGGGTGGATTCCTGGTAGGTAGGTAGTTTAAAAGTGGTGGTGGTGGTCACCGGTGACCGACGTCAGCGGAGGATTTGCCTTCAACAATTTTCTATTGGCAGTCAAAGACTTAACCACGTGATTGTACTCATGATTACAAACAACTTTCCCGAAGAAACTTTTTTTTGTATACTCGTTAGTTTTGTTTTTATCACGATAACAAAGTAAAGTAAAGTAAGTAAGGTTCCAAAATAGTTACCTAGTTACTAATTTTCCGATAACTCGGGCGCGGGCGCCTCGCTACTAACAGCTGATCATGCGAAAGCAAGCACGTGCTAAATTTTGTTGTTTTATTATTGTGATAAAAATATAAAAGGCTGGCTTGTAGGAGTTACAGCGGTTTTGGAAGGTTGTAGCGGGCTTGTCCCATAAAAATGGGGATATAATAAAGAATTTTTTATTTTGAATTAGTGGTATTACACATAGGAAATACATGCAATGGTGGTAGGATAGGTAGATGAGCTTCATGTTATGCCGTCTAGGCGTACAAATATTTATAATTTTGAATCTCATGCATGCAATGAAGTTATAAAATTTTTGTTCTTCTTTTCAGGGTGAATTTCCAGCCATCAAATCCCGTCCCATTCCTCTCGGCCACGAGTCCTCAGGAGTCATCCACGAGGTCGGCAAGAACTCTATCTTCAAAGTGGGACAGAAAGTTGTCATCGACCCCAACACGTGAGTCACTATTAAGTTCAACAGCCCCTGACAGTCCACTAGATTGTACGTCTCCTTTACGTAGCGTAAAACGAGGTGAATAGAAATCAAGGGGTCAAAAGATAGGATACAGGAACGGGGTAAATAAATGTTGGCAAAATGTTTTAACAACTTTTTTTTTCTTTTTAAAAAAGACGTTGCCCCACACTAGGATTTCCTCCTATGTCGTGGGTGCGTTTACAAACATACAAGTTCACATATACATGACACCCAGACCCAAAACAACAATTTGTGGATCACACAAAGAGTTGCTCCGTGCGGAAATCGAACCTGCTACACGTTGCACAGCAGCCAGTTGCCTAGCCACCGCGCCAACCGTGCAGTCTACTCCTGTATCTATTCACACCTTGATTTCTATTCACCCATAGGGAGGTACTATATAATAGGCATTGCACCATGGGGACTCCGGGGTTGGTCTACTAAGAGGACCCGGTGCCTTCTTTAGGTGCAGATGGTAGCCATCGGGGAGGTTTTAGTGAGATAAAAATCCCACACTCCCTAGTTTTTTCCTCCAAAAAGCTAGGCGCCTAAAAATGCCTATTTTACATGATCATAATGGATTTGTCATCTTTACTCATGGAAGATGAAATGTGACGGGTCGAGGTTTGGCTATTACTCGCCTGGTGGTAAGCGATGATGCGATCTGAGCACCTAAAAATCACCCTATGAAGACCTTAGGTGAAGCGAGAGGATGTGTTAGACTCTAACTAACTAAACACCACCCTGTGTCAATTTTTGCGAAACTTTCATTAT
Source organism: Spodoptera frugiperda (assembly GCF_023101765.2). Classification (NCBI taxonomy): domain Eukaryota; kingdom Metazoa; phylum Arthropoda; class Insecta; order Lepidoptera; family Noctuidae; genus Spodoptera; species Spodoptera frugiperda. Next base: position 5,236,175 of record NC_064232.1, read on the forward strand.
TCATGTTATCTCCCACACTAGGATTTTCTCCTGTATCGTGGGTGCGTTTACAAACATACAAGTTCACATACACATGACACTCAGACTCAAAACAACAATTCGTGGGTTAAGAACTAGAGTAGCGTAAGGGCAAAATGACAACTTCTCAGGAGAGCCGAAAAACAACTCAAATTTACCTACCGTCAACTTGTAGGTCTTTTATGGCAAAATCTATAGTATCTGTATATCTGGTTTTTACTTAAAATAAAGCTTTATTTATTGGCTACAGAATACTGTAAATTTATGGTAAAAAAGCGGATAAATTAAAAAAAAAAATCTATTTTTCTAAAACTGGTTGACATACGTCATAATAACGGACTGCATTAGTTTAATTATTTAGTGCCATAGTAGCGTAACCCACCCTTACGTTTTTTTGGCACGGAGAAAAATTACAGACGCGTACAAAACAAGGACCCATAAGCAGTAACGGCTCCTTACTAGTTTATTTGGCACGAAACAAATTTAGGCTACACAATCATAATTCGGTGTCCTATCCGCTCGTAAGTCGAGTTACGATCGTTGTGCTCAGAATTTTATTGACAAAATAATGTCAAGATTATTGTAAGTAGAAACACTTCCTTTTGGCAATAAACAAACTTCTTTTTTTCTTATGCGTTGTTATTGTACTAAGCAATCTACATACTACATCGTTCCAGTTTTTCGGCACATACAAATATGGGGATTGAAAAAGCGAATGGTGAAAAAAAAAATTTTTTGAGTTTTTGCCCTTACGCTACTCTAGTTCTTAACCCACGAATTAGTAGACCACAAAAAGAGTTGCTCAACTCACGTTGCCACGATGTTTTTTTTGTTTTTAGTTTTACTTTTATGTTATTTTTATTTATTTTTTTATTTTCTCATATTGTGTAGTACTTTTATTCCCTGTTTTTATATAAGAATAATTTATGAATGTTTTTATTACTTTTATATTTGTTTTAATTTTCGTTTTGATTTTTTTTTTGGTGCATCGTGCCCGGTGCAAAATAATTTTTTTTTCTTTCTTTCTATAACATCATAAACTTTTCCATTCCAGTTCCTGCAGTCTGTGCGATTTCTGCCGTAAAGGTAACTACCAGTACTGCCTGACTGCTGGTATCAACAGCACCATCGGAATCTGGAAGGACGGTGGCTGGGCACAGTATGTCCGAGTGCCACAGAGCCAGGTCTTCGCGTTACCCGATGGAATTACTACTGAACAGGGTATGTGGTCTTTAATTGGTTTCTTGATAATTCTAAAGCATTTAACCGCAAGATTTGTTAATGAAGTTAATTTTTTTTCTTATCTTTAAAAAAAAACGTTGCCCCACATTAGGATTTTCTCCTGTGTCGTGGGTGCGTTTACAAACATACAAGTTCACATACACATGACACCCAGACCCGAAACAACAATTTGTGGATCACACAAAGAGTTGCGCCGTGCGGGAATCGAACCCGCTACCCGTTGCGCGGCAGCCAGTTGCCCAGCCACCGCACCAACCGTGCAGTCAATTATCAAATAAAAACTAACTTGAAGTGTCGAAAAAATAATCCTCATTGGGGTATGATGATCAAAATACTGGCAGTTTTGCCACGTTGAATTGCAATGCCTTTGACCAAGCTAGTAGCCAGCCTTTGGGTCACCTGCAGTGTCAACCATCCTCTTCACAATATCGTTGTAAAGGAGATGTGCACTTGGACCCCACGGCCCTACAGTTTCAACCCTAAGCGGTTCGAAAGTATAATTGCCAATTAGGCTATTTATATTTTCGCCGCTTGAGGTTCTCGGCGGCACTTTATAATTCTGGGATAGTAAACAAAATTACGGTTCCCATTATCTTCTATTCTCATAAATACCTTACTGTCTTGTTTCCAGCTGGCCTCTGTGAGCCCTACTCCTGCGTGTCCCACGGCTTTGACCGCGCCTCCCCCCTCAAAGTAGGAGAAAAGATTCTCATTCTTGGAGCTGGTATCATTGGTAAGTAAAATATTTGTTACTAGCTACTTCCGCGCGGTTTCACCCGCTCTGCTCGGCTCCTATTGGTCATAGCGCGATGTTTTATAGCCTATAGCCTTCCTCGATAAATGGACTATCCAACACAAAAAGAATTATTCAAATCGGACCAGTAGTTCCGGAGATTAGCGCGTTCAAACAAACAAACAAACAAACTCTTCAGCTTTATAATATTAGTATAGATAATTATAAAATATTTTAATTAAAAAGCTCTAGACGGACATACAGGGTGTAAGCGGAACGCTCCCAAACGTCGCAAACAGGTGATGGTAAAAAACGTGTATTATTTTTAAAAAAATAAAGAATTCAATGTTTATTTTAAGTAATAATAGTTCTGAATTTTAATATAGCATGAATAATACAAACACAAAAACGATTAAAATTATAAAAACAAACAATTTGTGGCGTTTTTCGGGAGCGTTCCGCTTACACCCTGTATAGCGACCAGATTATAAAAGGCGATATATTAAAGAAGGGCCAAATTAAAAGTACCTTTAACCGACGAGCATGCATTAAAAGACTGATGACTGTTGATGAAGCGAAAGAGGTGTGTAAGAATCGTAGCAATTGGCATTCCATTGTCTCTGCCTACCTACATGGGAGACAGGTGTGAGGTTATGTAAGTATATTGTATCACCTAATGGTATGGAATCAGCGAAGCAATACTAGAGAAATTTACTAGTACGTTACCGAAAATTGGGGGCCTTTGGAAACTTCCTCTGAATTTGAATTCATTGTGTACACTATAATTTAATTCTGATATATGTATCCAGGTAACCTTTGGATCACCACCCTGCACCACCACGGCCACAGGGAAGTCACTGTCTCTGAGATGAACCGGACCAGGTTGGACATCGTCAAGAGATTGGGTAAGATAGCAGATGCTTTCTTATTATTTATTATTTATTTATTTATTTTATTAAAAGGTACATGTTATGAACTTATAAACTAGTATATAGTCCGACAAAACTATATATGTAGTTTGTCTGTCGGATCCAAGTGGTATATATTAGATAAATATTATGTATTAATAGTAAATGTTTACAAAGTAGTTTAATGTATAGTAATTATAATATAAAAATAAGTCGGATTTTCCTTCCTATATCTCTAATTCTTATCTTCTCTTCTCTCACATAGTTGAAGCAATCGAAACAATGTAACCAAGAATTGTATTGTGAATCTGATTGAAAAAGAGTAACCTATGGAGTTTCTTGCTCGTTCTTCTCCATAGGAATCTACACTTTGGAACAAGCAAATAGCTTCACTAGAGGACTGACCGACAGACAGACATTTTTATTTTTTATTCCTGGTCTATTTGAAATCAATAATTTTGACTTTGACTTTCTTCATGATGAACAGCATTGTGGGGTTAGAACTCGAAACGGAATATTTACCATGTTTTTCTATTTCTATGAGTTTCCGATATTTCGGCTTTCGTTCTAAAACTAGTGTTAGTGACAATGACAGATTAAAACAAAAAAAAAAAAAAAACTATACAGCATTGTGGGTGTCCACAGCTGGACTATGAGTTTTCTTTACATAAGAGGATTTGTTATAATCTCCACGCGTGGCCGGATTACAATTAAAATTATGAGCAGTTTGATAAGACAGGAGTTTTACATGGTCTGTGCTTAATATGTACCTACCTAATTGAAGTGTGGGAGAACTTCGGCACGAATGGGCCATAGAAAATGGTGACACAACGGCCTCACAGAAAACCCACGTGAAACAACGCTTGCTTTGTGTTTCGTTGTATGAGTGAGGTTACCGGTGGCCCAATTACCCACCTTCCCGATCTTTCCAATTGCCAATTTCCCATCAACCCTTAAATTCCTAACCCCCAAAAGGCTGGCAACGCACTTGTAACGTCTCTGGTGTTTCTGGCGTCCATGGGCGGCGGCGATTGCTTACCATCAGGTGATCCGTCTGCTCGTTTACCGGCTTGATTTTTACTATACATTATATACTAATATATTTTATTGATGTTTCAGACACCGGCTTCAGGCTAGTCACCCCTGATGTTTTGGCAAACGAGAAGACTACTTATGACGTCATCATTGACTGCACAGGTAATCCATACTTCTTACATTCACATATAACTCATGCGATTCCTTCACCATAAAGAGTTAACCCGCTATATACTTATATACGGTGACTGGTAATTAGTGAACGATATTTAAACACGTGATTGTACTCATGATTACAAGAAATTTTTTGTATGCTCATTAGTCTTATTGTTATCATAATTCAATTTCTTGAAGAAGCCAATATTGTAAAGCCTTGGAAAACTGCGCTTCATTCCACAATCTGAGAGAAGAAATACGAGATCTAAGGATCTAAGGATACGAGATGGAATTGACATACTTTTAAATGTGGAAACTAGCGTTTTCTTTTTCTTCTCCAAGACAGTTATTCATGTCCCTGGAACGCGCCGGACTTCAGTGTTCCGGTGTTTTCATGTTTGTATCTACTGTAGATCCTGGCTCACAGGAGTTGCAGCGGTTTGGAAGGTTGTGGCGGGCTTGTCAAAATACACCAAGATACTTTTAAATGCCTACATACCTTTTTTCTAAGTTGTTTACTCACGGGAGAGCCTTGCTTCAGCACTGCTGGGCCGGCTCGACTGGATTGAGATCACAGCCTCACAGAAAACTAGCATTAAAGTTGTTCCATGTCAGTAGGTCTACTCTTCGGCAGTAGGTTTTATTGATTTACTAATAAAATTACGTTTTATTTTTAATTTTAAATCAAATAAATCTAAACCTATTTATTTATCTTCATTTCATACGTTCATTTTTGTTCACGAAAGTTGGCAATAAATGTAATTGTTACGGAATCTGCGTAATTTCGGATGAAACTTCGTTTTTCGTTGAATTAGAGCTATTATATGGTAGTATGGTAGAATTAGCGCTAGGCTGGAGAACAGGGGCCTTAGACTGCTATTACAATTGACCTTAGTCTGCTATTACAAGGGACGGAGCTATGTAGATTGTATAGCTCCATCCCTCTTGCACTGCTCAGTGATCGACCATTCTGACACAATTGTAATAACAGACTAAGGCCCCAGAAATTTTTCTGTTGTGTGAATGAGGTGACCGGACAATACCTAATGCTGCTTTATTTTACCAGGAGTGGGGAAGGTGATGGAGATTTCCTTTAACTACCTAAAGGAGGGAGGAAAGTACGTGCTGTTTGGATGCTGCCCCCCTACACACACCACTTCGTAAGTATCCATTAATACTTACTTGGGCATATTTGTTAGAAAGATTCGAAAGACTGCCTCGTTGGCCGAATGGTTGCAAAGGCGACTGCCAGGCAAGGGGTCCAGGGTTCGATTCTCGGGACGAAGTATTGTTAAGCTTTTTTCGGTTTTTCGAAAATTCTTAGTAGTACTGGAAATATGCCCGGTATATAGCAATAGGCTCTACACCTATTACATGGGACTTAAAACAAAAATGGTGAAAAGTTGGTGTACATTGTACAGCGTCATTACCTGCCGTAATGTGCACTCTATCTACACCTTCGGAGATAAAAGGTGTGACGTAACAAAAAAAATATATTTTAAAATGTGCTTGTAAGAGCAAATATAAGAGCATTAATTTTGGAAAAAATCCTCCTCGTTTGTGTTTTTTTTTACCAATAACCATGTTTTTTTTTTCATTTTAGCCTGAATCCCTTCGATATTTACAACAAGGAGTTGACCATTATCGGAGTGAAGATCAATCCGTTCAGTTTCCCCAGTGCAATCAGCTGGCTGAAGGCTATGGGCAGCAGGTAATTGTTCTCTTATTCTATTGTGGCGACACTCTGACAAGTGACAAGTGACATATGACAGAAGTCGCACATAAACTATCGACGAGCAAATCAACCGATGACGTCATAAATATCCTGCATCGTATATGTGAAGTTTACATGCGAATAAACATGGATAGAAAATCCCAACGAACAACAGTTGGGCAGAAAGCCCGCCAGGCTGATCACCTCGCCTGGTCGGAGGATCCTCCTTTTCTTAGGGAACTTTACTCGCTGTTCCCTAAACTATAATATAAAAATAAGTCGGGTTTTCCTTCCTGACGCTATAACTCCAGAACGCACGAACCGATTTCCACGGTTTTGCATTTGTTGGAAAGGTCTCGGACTCCGTGGGGTTTATAGTAAAGAAAATTCAGGCGCGTTAGTCGTTCTTATGTAGGCGTTCTAGGGTACCTAGACAGGTTTTTGGTCTTGTATGTTAAGTGTGGGAGAACCATGCTTCGGCACGAATGGGCCGGCTCGACCGGAGTAATACCACGGCCCCACCGAAAACCGACGTGAAACAACGCTTGCGTTGTGTTTCGTTGTGTGAGTGAGGTTACCGGAGGCCCAATTACCCCTCTTCCCAATCTTAACAAACCCCGATTCCTGAACAACAATTTAATTTTAATTTCCTAACCCCCAAAAGTCCGGCAAAGCACTTGTAACGCCTCTGGTGTTTCAAGTGTCCATGGGCGCTGGTGATTGCTTACCATCAGGCGATCCATTTGCAAGTATTTGTTATGGAGTTTCCTGCCCATTCTTCTCCATCGAAGCTATACTTTGGAACGAGCACCTAGCTTCACTGACAGACAGACTGACTGACAATTTGACGTTTCATAAGTACCTGATTTAGGATTGATTGAAATAAATGCTTTGACTTTGACTTGGTTGCACGGCAGCCAGTTGCCCAGCCACCGCGCCAAACGTGCAGTCAAAATTATTTCTAATGTCTAAAATTATTTTCTAGATATCTGGACTACCACAAACTTGGAGTCAAGACCTACAAACTATCGGAGTATAAGGAGGCCATGGAAGATCTGAAGAAGGGCAGTGTTGCCAAGGCCGTGTTCAAGATCAACCAGGATTAATAAACAAACTGATTTACACACAAACAATAATTATTTATAAAAATATCTTTTTGAAAATGGCAGCTGTCTTAAAATAGGGATGATGACTGGGTCAAAAATAAATTATTACAACTTTTCAATACAATAAAATATTCAAAAATAATCACACTTTCATTCATAAATTTTATGAAATACTTAATTTTCGATTTTTTCTAGCTAAATTTCTAGAAATAAGTCTGCTATTTGATTTGACGTAAAAATCTGATGACGTCATTATAGAGTATTTCATACAAAGTTCATAGAAAATATCGTTTTTGACGTTTCGAAAAAAGTATTGAATTTGACTAGTAGGAAACTAGCCTATTGCTACGAATCTTAGATACCTCTTTCGCTTCATCAACAGTCATCAGTCTTTTCATGCATGCTCGTCGGTTAAGGGTACTTTTAATTTGGCCCTTCTTTAATACATGAATAATTTAAATATTATATTTATTGATTGCCCTGATTGGCTGATGTTTTGTGTATCACAATGTAATCACAATAAAATTAATCAAATAAATATTTTATTTTGTTGTTGTTTTATATCTTGTTTTATTTTTATACATACATAACCTCACACCTGCGCCTATTTCCCATTGGGAGTAGGCCGAGATAATGCAACGCCATTTCTACGATTCTGTAAAATAAATAATTTATTTTATGCTTGATCGAAAACCGAGCGTGAAACAAGCGACGTGTAAGTGAGGTTACCGGAGGCCCCATTACCCGCCTTCTCTCTAAACCCCGATTATCCAACAACCCTTAAATTCCTAACCCCAAAATGCCGGCAACGCACTTGTAACGCCTCTGGTGTTTCAAGTGTCCATGGGCGGCGGCGATTGCTTACCATCAGGTGATCCGTCTGCTCGTTTACCGGCTTATATCACTACATAGTATACAAAAAAGTCGCTTTCTCTGTCCCTATGCCCCTTTGTAAATCTTTAAAACTACGCATCGGATTTTAATGCAGTTTTTTTTAATTGATAGACTGATTCTAAGAAGGAATGTTTATATGCATAATATATTAATGCACATGCATATTAGTCTTGAATATTTGTGGAAGTCCATTGGAACCAAAAGGTGAAAACATGCGAAGCGGCAAAGGGGCGGGCTCAGCTAGTATATAAACAATATTATCTATATAATGTACTCATCTTCCAAAAAGATCATTAAATTAAATCCGTTACTTATACTCGTATTATAGAGTAACACGACATGACTTGAAATCATCAATCATTATAGTTTTAACATAATAATGGTATTATAGTAGTCACCGTTATGGTTATACTTATATAGATAGTGATTTCATCATGATCATCAATTTATCATTAATGCTGATTGTTTAGATGGTCAAGTGGTTGCAAGAGTTACTCGTAAGTTTGAGGATCGCGGGTTTGATTAAGGATTTTTTGAGTTTAAGCGAGACTAGAAATTCATAATTATATACCTATAAGATTAATTTAATTTCTTATATATACATATATACTTAAAATTTCACGCCTTTTATTCTCGAAGCAGTAGGCAGAGGTTTACATTACGGTATGTAATGCCACTATACAATGTACACCCACTTTTCACCATTTGAGTTATAAGTCCCATGTAATAAGGGGTGAACCTATTGCCATATACTGGACACAATTCCATACTCCGTGCTACAACTGAGAAATTTTCGAAAATCCGAAAAAAAGCCAGTAGTACTTAAATAAAAAGTAATAAAATCCTTACTTAAAAAATATCCCAGTAATTTTAATACGACACACCTCTACCTAGCCCCTTTCAAAGAAAAATCGACCCTAATAACAGTTTACCTCAAACAACCCCCCACTTAATACCAAATCACAAATATTTCGAAGAAGTATGACAACATTTCGTTCAAGAGATAACAAAGGCACATTTTAAGAGCTAACGACCCGTCAGCCCACGCTACATGTGTACAATGGAACATCACCCATTGTCCTACCCGGCACAGTAACCCACATACTTCCCGGTCGCCGGTTCGATATCAAACAATACACTTATCGATAAACTCGAGAGAAAGTTCGTATGGTGGTGTTCATCTCGGGAATTGCTTAACATATTTCGATGTGATTAAAAAATTCGTGAGTCATTTTGTGGTTGTGGTTTTTGATGGGTTGATATTGGGTAGATGTGTGATTCGGATTAAAGTCTTACTCATTTTAATATACCGACTTAAAAAAAAGGAGGAGGTACTCATTTCTTTCATAATATGTTCTTAGTCACTGACTGCTTCGTTGGCCGATTGGTTGCAAGTGCAACTGCCGGGCAAGGGTTCTCGAGTTTAATTCCCGGGTCGGACGAAGTATTGCTGGGATTTTTTCTCGGTTTTTCAAAAATTTCTCAGTAGTAGCACGGAGTCTGGAAATATGCCCGGTATATGGCAATAGGCTCACCTCCTATTACATGGGACTTATACTTACGACATAAATTATTGTGAAAAATGTGAGTACATTGTGCAGTGGCATTACGTGCCACAATGTGCCACTCTGCCTACCCTTTCGGAGATAAAAGGCGTGACTTTACTACTTACAAGCATATTATCTTATATGACAAAATAAAAAAAAAAAAACGTATCTAACATTTTTTCATTACCCAACTGACGGACTAAATGGATTTTTAATTTTTATACTTCGTCATCATCCCTATTATATTTTTAAGTACAATTTCAGGGCATAAAAGGTGTGTCCATTAAGTTATGTACGAAGAAATGATACGTGGTGATTCACCGCGACACCCCAGTGACATTTTAACTGAAGATACGGGTAACTGTTGTTCAGATACGGGATCTTTTGTCCATAATACAATGCTCGTGCATCGGGCTCGTGCGTAGGGGAGCTCAACATTTTGTGTTTTTTACAAAAAAATATTAATCCTTATGTCCCTTGGTCGTCGCATCTAACGAAAACGGCTGAATTAATTTCGCTAATTCTTTTTATCGTAGTTTTCATGTTACGGATGAAATATTAGGAAAACAGAAAGATTGGGAAATAGTAAAAACAATTACGGTACACTTTTTTTGTGTGGCATAACGGCTTATGCCACACAAAAAAAGTTTAAACGCAGCCGCCTATGGACACTCGAAACCCCAGTGGCCTTAGAAGTTCCATTACCGACCTTTTGAGGGTTGTTGAGGAAATCGGGGATTGAGAAGATTAGAAAGTAATGATAGTAACCTCACTCGCACAACGAATCACAACTCAAGCGTACGGTTGTTTGACCTAGCTTCATTGACAAATAGACTGACGGACAATTTAATTTGACTATTCAAAAGTGCCTAATTTAGGATTAATTGAAATGAATGCTTTGACTTTGACACGTCAGTTTTCTGTGAGGCCGTGGTATCACTCCGGTCGATCCGGTCCCAGCGCGTCACGTTCCGCGCGCGCTTCAAGAAGCCATCAGACCACCACAGATGGGGCCCAAAAGGGCTGATGCCGACTCGGAGCTGCGGACTGCCTAGCAGGTTATCGGGGCTCCGGCTCGAAGAGTAGGAGTAGGAACGGGGTGGTTTTTAGTCAGTAAGAGTCTGACACTCCCACTCGCCTCGCCCAAGGCGAGAGAAGTCATTGGATGACTTTCCTCCCTCAAAAAAAAAAGTCGAGCTTTCCCATTCGTGTCGAAGTATGGCTCTCCCACGCTTAAAATGACTTGAAACCTTGAAATTTGAATATTGAGCAAAATCTTGGAACCACCAAACGACTAGTAATATTACCAAGAAAAGCAAATGTTCCACACTCCTTCCTATGACTCACTTGAGTCTCGAATTCAAGAACCATGACAAATGACTGACAATACTATATCAATGCAGTTTTGCAATGTACCTATGTACTTGCAATACATTGAGGTATATAACCTACATACATAAAAGACAGACATGGATCAATTGATGTTTATTGACTTTTTGATGACTAAACAAAATGACTTACAATAGAATATAAAAAAATAATCACACTTTCATTCACGGATTTAATGATCTAATTAATTTTCTTTTTACCCGACTGCACCAGAAGGAGGGTTATTATAGCTAATTTTCTGAAAATAAATTGTTCTATTTGTCGTAAAAATCTTCTGACGTCATAAGTGTGTATTTCTTAAAAAAATCATAGAAAAAAATCGTTTTTGACGTTTCAATAAAAGTATTGAATTTGACTAGTAGGAAAGTAGCCTATTGTTATAATAACTATTATGAGACATAGGTACAAAATTAACAAAAAAATCACGGTTTACTCACGTACATTAATTGAAAAAAAGCTCTACTAATTTCGGGTCACAGAGGGACTCTTCATTATGAGCAGCGTACGCAGACGCAGCGACGCGACGCCGCGACGTCACGCAGCCTACATAGAGTAACTAGTAGAGTAGGAAACTAGTAGAGTTATTCTCCATTAATTTATTTTACTGTTTTAGTCACCGTGATTTTTAGTTAAAATCGTATTTGGTTAAACCTGTAATGTGATGATAAATAAAGATTGTCTCGTTGGTCGAGTGGTCATACCTAAGTGCGACGATTCCCGGGTCGGGCAAAGTATTACTGGGCTTTTCGGTTTTTCGAAAATTTCTCAGTAGTAGCACGGAGTCTGGAATTGTGCCCAGTATATAACAATAGGCTCACCCCCTATTACATGGGACTTAGAAAACTAACAGGTAAAAAGTGGATGCACATTGTATAGCGATATTACGTGCTGTAATGTGCACCTCAAATTCAAACTCAAAATATTTATGTACAGCTTAACTGCCTTTTTCAGGCGTTGCAAATTTGAGGGCTATCACTAACTTATCATAAACTACATTTACTTAACCTAGGACTTAGTATAAACTTAATAGTAGTATGTATTTCTTATACCTCTACCTACCCCTTCGGGGATAAAAGGCGTGACGTTGCTGTCACTTGAAACTCTTCGAAATCTCATCCGTTATGCCGACATTATGAATGCGTCCCGTCATTGGCGACCGACCTTATACAATGAGCTGATTATCATCTGACACACTGATATTTGCGATGAAGTAACCGTAATATATCTTAACTGTCTACATATTATATGTGTGTTACTATGACTGGACAATCTCTTTACATGTGAACATTAAGATTTTTTATATAGAATAGAATCAGGCGTTACTTTGCGGAAATCCATGCTAAACTAACAATACAGTATGATTATTCGTTTTAATTCCGCTTTAAAAATGTATTTTTTAATATGCGACGTGCAGCGAAAAATTGGACCCACTACACGTTGCACGGCAGCCGGTTGCCCAGCAACCGCGTCAACCATACAGTCAAGTGTGGGAGAACTATGCTTCACGAATGGGCCGGCTCAACCGGAGTGATACCACGGTCTCACAGAAAACTGACGTGAAACAACGCTTGCGTTGTGTGAGTGAGGCTACCGGAGGCCCAATTACCCTCCTTCTCAATCTTCCCAATCCCCGATTCCCCAACAATCCTTGATTGCCCAGTCTCTGTTTAATCATCATGATCCTCAACAGCATATAAGTGGCCACTGCTGACCAAAGGCCTCTTCTCACATAGAAAAGGTTTGAGTATTAATCACCACGCTTACTCAATGCGGGTTGGCGATTTCAAACTTATAATTAGAAATTATAAGCCCAGGTTTCCTCATGATGTTTTCCTTCACCGATTATCAGGAGTGTCTAAATAATTTTAGAACATACATACATATAACTCGGGAAATGTCGCATTAGTACTAGCCGTTGGTAGGTTTCGAAACTGCACTCTCATGCATGAAAATGCGTCTTAAACCTCCGGGCCACCACGACCAGTCAATTGGGTAGTATCCTCGGTCAAAAATAATTATTACAACTTTTCAATACAATAAAATATTCAAAAACTAGCTGACCCGCGCAACTTCGTTTGCGTGTATCCCGCTACTTCGACAAATACAGTCAACGCATGCCCCCGCCGCCGCGGCCGGCCCGTACCGTGCCGCAATACTAATATCGTGATATCTCCTAAACTATATGTCTAAATAACACACTGTAAACTGCAAAAATAATCTAAATTAAATGCTCGTGATGATGAACTTACTTATTATGATATGGATATATTTATTTTTTGTTATATTACCAGTTAAACATCACCCAACGAATTAAATGTTTTTTTAATACAGAAAAGTAGTTTTTGTGACTTAAATAAAAAAGCTGGATATATGTCATCGCGGACTTTTTTGTAGAACTAATAAAGACCAATGTTTTTGCTATACATTGTTCTTACTTGTATCCAACGGTATAAGCGGCGCACGCACAAATGCAATCTTCAATTAGATAACTCTCATTCATTAATTTGATGAACTGCTTAATTTTCGCTAAATTTCTAGAAACAAGTTCTGCTATTTGACGTAAAAAATCTGATGACGTCATAATAGAGTATTTCATACAAAGTTCATAGAAAATATCGTTTTTGACGTTTCGAAAAAAATATTGAATTTGACTAGTAGGAAACTAGCCTATGCAATACATGACATTTGGCATGCGAATGCAAGCTGCTGACGTTATATTTTACGTAGAATTCAATGCAGTTTAGGGAAATCGAAAAGTGCATTACATTTTTTTCCTTATGCCCTTAGGTTTAGAGGTCAGATTTATGTGGACTAGGTCAGTGTTACTCCGTGTGCCCTGATATGATATGTTCTGTGTAGTCATACCTTGCACTACTTATGTGTAGGTTATTAATTAGTTATGTCATTTTTACTGACATTGTGTTGTATAACAGCGTCTCAAAGTGATAGTGTGCAAAAAAAGTAGTTTCTTTTTTCTTTTTTTATTGTCTTTAACGTCAACCATAGACTCCTTAACACTTCAAAATCGGTTTTAGTATACCTTTTTTATTTTTTTTATGACTGGGAGAAACCTTCAAAAGTCGCCTAGCTTTCTGGGGATAAAAGACTAGGGAGTGTGGGATTTTTACCTCACTAAAACCACCCCGGTGGTCACCCTCAGCACCTGTAAGTGGCACCGAGTTCTCTAATAGACCTGTTCCGGAGCCCCCAGCTTTAGTATACCTGTGGAAGATGTTACTGATTATTAACCAACAGTATCCTTAGTACAAGTTTGCTTTACGTTTAAACTAAACGAAAAGAGAGCGCGTTCGACACTCTGATTCGAGCCGGTCAATCAGAGCGCCAAAAGTCAGTAAGAGTCTGACACACCCTTTCGCTTCGCTCAATGCAAGAGAAGTTATTGGATGATTTTCCTCCCTTAAAAAAGGGTGCTTGACTAATTTCAAACTATGACTAGGGTCCATAATCACGCGTATTATGATGAGAGGTGGGTTAAAAACTATTATTACACAGCAAACTCTCAAAACCACTATTGTTTTCAATTAATTAATTGTATAAGCCGGTAAACGAGCAGACGAGCACCTGATGGTAAATAATTGCCGTCGCCCATGGACACGAAACACCAGAGGCATTGTCGGCCTTTTAGGAGTTAGGAATTTGAGGGTTGATGGAAAATTAGGGATTGGGATGATTGGGAAGTGTGTAATTGGGCCTCCGGTAACCTCACTTTCACAAATCACACAACGCAAACGTTGTTTCAAGTCAGTTTTCTGTGAGGCCGTGGTATCACTCTGGTCGAGCCGACCCATTCGTGCCGAAGCATGGCTCTCCCACACTTACAAATATTATGCAGGTGTATAAATAAAATTTGTTTTTTCAACCATAAGAAACACATGTGTCCTTTGCAAAAATTATGCTATATGGGTCAAAGTTAAACATAATACTGATAATATGCTAATGAGAAATATCTAATGAAAACCAGGTCAATTACATGGAGGTTGGACGGGTGATAACTAATTATGCACCTAATTAGGTATGCTGTAAGATTCATTTTTGGTTGTGGAGTAAGATTTTATTGTTTTATTTAGGTAGGCTGTTAGATTGTGAGGAAGGTAACCGAAGGTCGAATTGTGGGCTCCTCCCAAATGGTCGGCAATGAACTTGTTACTCTTCTAGTGTTGCGGGTGTTTTGTACCCCATACTGAGATGCGACCTCTAGCGTCCGGCATTGGTTCAGGCCATGGTGCGGAGCGAGGGGGACTGGGATGCCGTCTCCTCGTTCTGCGAAGCAGTCATGCTAGCTAAGGAGGAGGTGGGGCGCATTCAGCGCGCGCTTCAAAGTGTCATCAGACCACCACAGATGGGGCCCAGTCTTTCTGATGCCCAACCCGGAGCTGCGGACTATCTACTGAGTTACCGGGTCAAAAAGTAGGAGTAGGAACGGGGTGGTTTTTAGTCAGTAAGAGTCTGACACTCCCTCTCGCCTCACCCAAGGCGGGAGAAGTTTAAGTTATGGATCTTTGCTATGGATGGTTTCCCTACTATCGATACATCGCATACTCGAGATGCGCATTTACCTCAAGTAGCAGCACATCTTCATAGCCCACCTTAGTATTACCACGCTTTCGCCTGAATACTGAAATGCTACTCAATTTTAAGTTGTACTTAAATATCATGCTATCTCTGTCACTTTATAAAGAATTGATAGGGACAGAACTAGACTTGAGAGCGTCTTAAAATTGAGCAGTTTTTGAGAATTCGGGCATTAGTATCAGTGGAAACGATCACATAGTATCACAGCTCAGCTATTACATACTCGCAGCATAGCTACATAGCACATCTCTGAGTTATCTATTCAGGTATTTAGGATTACATACAAAGAGTAATTAGTTTGAAATTTTCCCAACACTTCATCATTTGCTAAATACAGTTATTTTTTTCAGTTATGACGTACCGTACGTGTTTACAATTTTCCATTCATAACTGTTTGAATGGAAAAAGTGTCTGTAAAGTATGGACTTTTAATCCGAAGTTGCGGACAACGTAACAGGTTACCGGGGCTCCGGCTCAAAGCAGGAGTAGGAATGAAGTGGTTTTAAAGCGGAAGAAGTCATTGTCAGCCAGGCAGTCGTTAAATTCTTTTAAACCTTGCCTTTCCCACAAAATAATATTAAAAATTAAACTAATAAAAAATTAAAGAAAGCTATCAATTATTTACTATTTATAAAGCATATATATAGATTATTTTTCTTTTTTTTTAAGGTGGACAAAATCATTCGATGACTTCTCCCGCCTTAACTGAGGTGAGAAGGAGTGTCAGATTTTCACTGACTAAAAAACACTGCGTTCCTACTCCTGCTTTTCTAGCCGGAGCCCCGGTAAACCCGCTAAATAGTCCGCAGCTCCGGATCAGGCATCAGCCCATTCAGGTGTTTTTTAGTCAGTAAGAGTCTGACACTCCCTCTCGCCTCACCCAAGGTGGGAGAAGTAACGGGATGATTTACCCCCCCCTCAAAAAAGAGGTACTTAGTAAGTAGGTACTACTAACCTAGAATGAAAGCTAAGTAAATGGTCCATAATCTAGTTTTCCATGATATATAAAATAAATAGATAGATATGTATGGGCGCGGGGAATGTGTACGCGCATATTTTGTTAGCTAGTAAAGATGACATTGAACATTACATCGCATACGAGATTTGTTTTGAGCGATAGATCTGAGGATTTATTTTAAAATCCCTTTTGGTTTACTTTTTAAATTAAACTTACTTTTTAAACCCCGAAGGTATTGGGAGAGGCGCACAAAATAATATAATAACCCATCAAAGTTAAAGTCAAAGCTATTATTTCATTTATTAATCCTAAACTAGGCACTTTTGAAACGTGAAATTCAATTGTCCGTCAGTCTATCAGTCAGTGAAGGTAGGTGTTGTTCCAAAGTGTAGCTTCTATGTTTCTCTAGTTGTGTTAGGAGTCTCCTAAAATAGGGAAGCCTTATACTGGGCAAAATTGACTCCATGTTAATACTGATAAATAAAAAAAGTGAAAAAAAACCATTAAATTGTTGCAATTCTCAACTCTTGGTATAGTTAGTTATAGTACCGATGAGACTATCTACTCTATACCAGCGATGCAAAATTTAAAACCCACATAATTTTTACTTTATTTACATAAAAATTACTGCCTCGTTGGCCCACTGGTTGCAAATGCGACTGCCGAGCAAGGGGTCTCGGGTACGATTCCCGGCTCAGGCAAAGCATTGCTGGCGTTTCCTTGGCATTCGGTGTTTCAAAAATTTCTCAGTAATAGCACGGAGTCTGGAAATGTGTCCTGTATATGGCAATAGGCTCACCCCCTATTACATGGGACTTATGACACAAATAGTCAAAAGTGGGTGTACACTGTACAGCGGCATTACGTGCCGTAATGTGCACTTCTGCCTACCCCTTCAGAGATAAAAGGCGTGACGATACAGTACACAAAAGTTAGTTCCAGACATCACATTGTTATTCGAAAATCGATTAGATCAATCAAATGTGTAGACTGAAAACATTTGAATCGAAACACAAAGGATGCATCTTCGGACCAATCCAGTGACACACTTCCTCGTGTGAACCAATGTCATTGTGAACACGAAAAAAAAATAAAAACCGACCCGTAAGTAATGTCGCATTTAGTTTTCGGTCGTCATAATGAGCGGACGTTTTTAAATTTTGATTATTTTTTATATATATTTTTTTTATTTTTTGTTACAATATTTTTTTAGTAACAGATTTTTTCGTAACTTTATTTTCGTACTTTTTTAAGATATTTGTTGTTGTTAGTAGATATTTTGTTAAAAAAATCATGTTGAAATACATAACCTCCCTGTTTTTGGTAGTCGGTGCAGTGAGCTGCGATTATTTTTTGAATAGAGTCAATCATTTAGAGTACTATAGGAATAGGACAAATCCTAGGCCTTCTAAGTCGTTTTCTAGTTTTTCGACAAATTATTTCAATCAAAATCTAGTGCCTAAACCTGGGAAGGGGGAAAAAGTGCAGTGTGGTACCAGAACGGTGGATTTTAACCCTCGGAGGACGGGGAAGATTGTTGGGGGCACCGAGACCCCCTATGGGGCGTTTCCTTGGCAAGTAAGTGGTATTTTTTAATATCAAGAATAAATAATAAACTTTTAAATTTTTCAACGTAACATACATGGGGTCCAATAGGTCTAATGTCTGATTCGGAGCTCCGGCTCGAAGGGCAGGAGTAGGTACAGGGTGGTTTTTAGTCATTGGATGATGGAGAAGTAATTGGATGATATTCCCCCCTTAAAATAAAATAGATTAACTTTTTGGAGTTTTCTAAATTTCTTTTTTGATTTTATTCGCTTTTATAGTATACTGTTTACAGTTTTGGGTGATTTATTAAAAAGATATGGTTACGTTTTGAAGCCAAATTATGTAATTTGTAACATAAATCTGATCTGATCTAATGTATCAGACGTGTAATTTGCGAAATCAGTCTTTTAATTTTTTGGTTTTCAAAATTAAGGGACTTAACTCTGAAAGAAACTTCTTATAATGTTCTTCTTGATTGCACGGTTGGTGCAGAGGCTGGCAACTGGCTACTGCGCAATGTGTAGCAGATTCGATTCCCGCACGGAGTATTTGTGTGGCGTGTCGTTGCATTGGTTAGTTAAACCTTAGTAGCCTCAGTTAAATGAATGACCTTAAGATCGATCATCATATTTGCAATTACTAATAAACAAAGGCATTGAAGAAGGGTCTTGTCACCAACGGACATTAAAGGCACCATTTCCATGTAACTGAACGCCCCTACTATGTCAATATTTCATCTCAAAGATTGGACGGCCCAATTCTTGTTTAAAAACAAAACAAAAAAAGAAAAACAATGATTATATCCATTATTGACATTGTTTTGTTTAATTTGTAAATGTAAACTATAATAGGTATGATGACTGGGTCAAAAATAAATTATTACAACTTTTCAATACAATAAAATATTCAAAAATAATCATACTCTCATTCATAAATTTGATGAACTACTTAATTTTCGATTTTTCTAGCTAAATTTCTAGAATTAAGTTTGCTATTTGACGTAAAAATCTGATTAAGTCGTTATAGAGTATTTCATACAAAGTTCATAGAAAATATCGTTTTTGACGTTTCGAAAAAATTATTGAATTTGACTAGTAGGAAACTAGCCTATTATGTTTATGTCGTGGTGGCCCGGAAAACGCCCGCGTCTCATACGTGAGAGTGCGGGTTTGAACCATACCAACGGCAAGTACCAATGTGACTTTTTACGAATTATATGTAGACATGATTATTGCTCAAAACTTCTCTTTGTGAGAAGAGGTCTTTGGTTAAACCCGAAACAAAAATTTGTGAATAACACAAAGAGTAGCTCCGTGCAGGAATTGAACACACTACACATTGCGCGGCAGCCGGTTGCCCAGTCACCACACCAAAAGTTAGTTAACACACAAGAATTGCTTCATTGTTCGAGTTATCGAAAGTGCGACTAACCCTGCTGTGTGCTATTCATGGCTTCCCTACTATCGATACATAGCATACTCGAGCTGCGCATCTTCCTTGCACAGCTACATAGCTTAGTATCAGTGGAAACGGTCACATAGTTTCACAGCTTAGCTTTTACATCTTCGTAGCATAACTACATAGCACATCTTTGGTCGAAAAGCACCCTTATAGCCCAGTAATGGACTACTTCTGTTGATGATGAAACACAAAAGCAGTAAAGTGCCAGTCAACATAACGTAACCGAAAATTTAAAAACAAAAACAAAAACGAGAACTCATAAATCAATAAACCAAACAGCTTGCTACACAAAACCCACCCTTATTCACACAAAAATAAAACCGAAAATCCATAAATCGCAATTTGACATATTGCATAAGACCGCCATCTTTGCCGTTTTCGTTCCCGCGCAAAGAGGTCGTGAAATGTCACGTTGACAGATATTGTGTGCGTTCGAACAGAGCCGGATTAAGAATAACATGGGCCCCTAGGCACTACAATATTCGGGCCCCTTTTCTTTACCTACTTTGACTGACTAACTGCCGTACTCAGAGTCATATAAAAAGAACATTCAACTGCCTACTCTTTTTTTCAGTAAACGAGCAGACGTATCACCTGATGGTAAGCAATCACTACCGCCCATGGACACTTGAAACACCAGAGGCGTTACAAGTGCGTTGCCGGCTTTTTGGGGGTTAGGAATTTAAGGGTTGTTGGGGAATCGGGGATTGGGAAGATTGGGAAGGGGGATAATTGGGCCTCCGATAACCTCACTCACATAACGAAACACAACGCAAGCGTTGTTTCACGTCGGTTTTCTGCTCGGCCGTGGTATCACTCCGGAGAAATTTTCGAAAAACTGAAAAAAGCCCAATAATACTTTTGCCTGACCCGGGAACCCGAGACCTCTTGGCAGTTGCGACCACTCGACCAACGAGGCAGAAAAAAGGATAGTTTTGTTGATTACCATTATCGTTCGATCCTTAAAACGTTTTGCTCAGTGGCCCCTGTCGACACTGGGCCCCTAGGCAGTTACCGACTCTGCCTTAAAGTTAATCCGGCTCTGCGTTCGAAAACGAATGGCGACTAATTATAGGAACTTTCACTTTTTTTGTAAAGAGGTTGTTTTCATGGTGTGGTAATTTATGTTTTGAATCATCAATTTAAATTGGCTTCGAGTTTGGCTTTGAAAGGAAACCGAGAGTGACAATTCGGATAGACCGTAATTGTCGGTTCAAATGGCAGTTTTTTTTAAAGGTACTTTTACTTGTGTCTATTTTTAAATGGAGATGTGTTTGTCAACAAGAGAAATAGACCAGACTTAATTTTTTTTTTAGATTTAGATTTCAGCCCTAATCGTCCCACTACAGGACAAAGGCCTCCCTACCCTGCTTACACTCCTCTCTGTTTAAAGCTTTAAATCGTTTTTTTTAAGGGGGAAAATCATCCAATGGCTTCTCCCGCCTTCCCGGGTCAGTTTATTTGTTTTATTATTACTCAATCATCTAAGTAGCCAAATGGTTCTCCAGAGCTGCGGACTACCTAGCGGGTTTACCGGGGCTCCAGCTAGAAAAGCAGGAGTAGGAACAGGGTGGTTTTTATTCAGTAAGAGTCTGACACTCCCTCTCGCCTCGCCCTAGCGGGAGATGTCATTGGATGATTTTACCCCCTAAAAAAATCTATATTTCTGATTCTAGGTGGAAATCCAGATGCTGGATGTAGATAAGCTGACCTTTGAGCACCATTGTGGGGGAGCGGTTATAGCTGAAAGACTGGTGCTGTCGGCTGCACACTGCTTCGACAAGGTATGTTGTCTTTTTGTGTATCGATCACGTATGGAATTGGGTAGTATCCTCGGTCAAAAATAAATTATTACAACTTTTTAATACAATAAAATATTCAAAAATAATCACACTCTCATTCATAAATTTGATGAACTACTTAATTTTTCTAGCTAAATTTCTAGAAATAAGTCTGCTATTTGACGTAAAAATCTGATGACGCCATAACGCACTATTTCATACAAAACTCATAGAAAATATCGTTTTTGACGTTTCGAAAAAAATATTGAATTTGTCTAGTAGGAAACTAGCGTATTAGGTAACTTATTCTTATTTAATGACTGCCTCGTTGGTCAGTGCGACGAACGGGTTCGATTCCCGGGTCGGGCAAAGTATTACTGGGCGTTTTTCGGATTTTCGATAAATTTTTCGGTAGTAGCAAAAAGTATTGAATTTGACTAGTAGGAAACTAGCCTATTAGGTAACTTATACTTATTTTATGAGACAAGCCCGCCACAACCTCCCATACCGCTGCAACTCCTGTGCACAAGGATCTACAGTAGATACAACCATGGAAACACCGGAACACTGAAGTCCGGCGCGTCCCGGGGAACTTATACATACTGTACTATAAAATTAAATACAGTTACTTATAAATACTGGCTTTTGACGGATCACCTGATGGTAAGGAATCGCTGCCACCCAATGGACTAATGGACACCCGAAACACCAGAATCGTTACAAGTGCGTTGCCGGCCTTTTAAGAATTTAAGGGTTGGGGAATCGGGGAATTGGGGAGATTGGAAGGGGGGAATTGGGCTTCCGGTAACCTCAATCACACAAAACGCAAGCGCTATTTCACATTGGTGTTATGTGAGGCCGCGGTATCACTCCGGTCGAGCCTACCCATTTGTGCCAAAGCATGGTTTTCCCAAACTTTAAATAATAACGTTTGTATTGTGTGTGTGAGTTTACCGGAGGTCCAATTACCCCCCTTCCCGAATTCCCAACAACCCTTAAATTCCCAACCGCCAAAAGACTTCTAACGCCTCTGGTGTTTCGGATGTCCATGGGCGTCGGCGATTGCTCACCATCAGGTGATCCGTCTGCTCGTTTAAGGGCTATGGAATAGTCAACAGACTCAATAGGGAACCTTCCAAAATGATGACCAGCTCTCACGAAGTACTCTTTCCATTACAGCAACCCCTAAACTTGGAGCACATACGCCTGGTGGTAGGCGAGCATCGTCTGAAGGTCCAGGACAAGCATGAGCATCGATTCCTCGCTGAGAAGGTGGTTCTACATCCTGACTTCAGAAAGAGTAAGTTGGTTTGCCATAAAATTGGGGTGTCAAAGTCAATATTATTTATTTTAAATAGACCGGGAATTAATTAACATGAATATAATTAAGGAATACTTTTGAACGTCAAAGCAAATATTATAAACAAGTCTGTCTGTCGGTCAGTCCTCTAGTTGCTCTATTTGCTCGTTCCAAAGTGTAGATTCCTATGGAGAAGAACGAGCAAGAAACTCCATAGGTTACTCTATTGGTAATATTGAAAAAAACTGCTTTTTACTACATGCGTATAAACGTATGTAAAATATACAAACACCAAAATCACATATTTTACAATTTTTGTCTGTCTGTATGTTTATTCCGGCTAATATCTGAAATGGCTGGAGCAATTTTGACGAAACTTTTATTGGCAGATAGCTAATGTACTGAGGAGTCACTTAGGCTACTTTTCTTTACACCCTACTGCGTCCAATAGTCTGCGCACTTTCCTCATAATGAAGAGTCCCTCTGTGACTCGAAACTAGTAGAGCCTTTCTCCATTAATTTACTATATCGCATACCTAGTAATATATTGACGCATTTACGGTTTTCATAGTTTACCTGACTTGTTTAGTTTTTAGTTTACTGACCAACGAACCGTTGTTTTACGTGCGTGAGGGGGGAAACTACAATAATGGTATAATGACACTTACGACCTCTCTCGATGAATATGGAAATAAATAGATTAATATGCACTTTTAAACACGTAAACCAATATGTACCCTTTAAATTACAGATGGCCCACACAGCAACGACATAGCTCTGATCCTGGTCTCCCGGTCCGGCAATGGTGTGCAGTTCAATTCCCATGTCAGGCCTATATGCCTGCCTGATGATGGTATCACAGCTGGGAAGTGGTGTACTGTTAGTGGGTGGGGGTTCCAGGCAGGTAATGTCTCTTTCTTTGATGTTATTTTTCTTTTATGGTATAAGTCGGTAAACGAGCAGATGGATCACCTGATGGTAAGCAATCGCTGTCGACCATGGACACTTGAAACACCAGAGGCGTTACAAGTGCGTTGTAGGCCTTTTGGGGGTTGGGAATCTAAGGGTTGTTGGGTTGTTAATTCGGGGATTGGGAAGATTGGGAAGGGGAGTAATTGGGCTCAGAGTTACTCCGTGTGGCGGAAATCGGACGGTGGAACTCGCTACACGTTGTAAGGCAGCCAGACACACCAGAGGCGTTACAAGTGCGTTCCCGGCCTTTTGGGGGTTAGGAATTTAAGGGTTGTTGGGGAATCGGGGTTTGGAACTTCGGTAACCTCACTCACACAACACAAGCGTTGTTTCACGTCGGTTTTCTGTGAGGCCGTGGTACCGCTCCGGTCGAGTCGGTCCAGCAGTGCTGAAGCATGGCTCTCCCACACTTTGGTTTAATTATTGTTACAACTGTCAAGCAAGGGGACTTAGTTTCTCGAGTCAGACATAGTAATATTTAAGTTTTTGATAAGTAATAGCATGGAGCCTCGATTCTGAAATGGTACCTGGCGAAATGAGTCTATTGCCATTATGTACCGAAAACAACCCTGTGCAATTTTGGGAAAAGCGCTTTAAACGAACCGGGAATCGAACCTAGCCCTCATGCTGGATACTCACAATGACGGCCACGTAACCAATAAGTTACTCAAAGCAAAAAACTATTTGGGAATCAAATCGGTAAATCCCAAACCTCATGCTTTTATTTTGAGAGTGGAAAATCATCCAATGACTTGCGAGGCGAGGAGTGTCAGACTCTTACTGACTAAAAACCACCCCGTTTCTAATCCTGCTCTTCGAACCGGAGCCCTGGTAAACCCGCTTGTTAGTCCGCAACTCCGGATCAGGCACCGCCCTATCGGGCCCCATCTGTGGTGGAGCTACGCATGCTTAAGATGACTATTTTTTTAACCACAATTTTTACCATCTTCCAGAAAATACTGAGAACTTCGCTCCTATCCTAAGAGCTGCTGCGGTACCAGTGCTGGATCTCAACACGTGTAGGAAGAGCCAGGTCCTCGGTGGAAGACAGCAGACCATACTGGACTCTATGATCTGTGCAGGTGGGTATAAAATGGAAAATACTAGAGGTCACTACACGGATGGTATTCACTTGTCCCAGGGATATTACTTTCATTTTATTTATCACTACATAGTATAAAACAAAGTCGCTTTCTCTGTCCCTATGTCCGTTTGTATGCTTTAATCGATACGATTTTTTAATAAACTTGTTAAAAACAGGTCATCTGGAATCTCTAACGCTGTATTGTCGTTACATTGTTCCTACATATTTATACAATAGGTAAATGATCAAATAATGTATCAGAGACATTGTAAAAATCATTTTTTTTAAAGAGTAACGATGGAGTTTCTTGCTCGTTCTTCTCCATTCGAAGCAACACTTTGGAACGAGCGCCTAGCTTCACTGACGGACAGACTGACGGACAATTCAATTTGACGTTTCAAAAGTGCCTAATTTAGGATTAATTGAAATTAATGCTTTGACTTTGACTCTGTACATTAAAAAAATGCATTAAAAACAATGAACGATCAACTAAAATTTATCCGAATAAAGTGCAGTCGTTCAAGAGCTGTGTGTAGCACAAACATACACGCATGGGAAATTTTGCAATGAAAAAATCTGTAGGCGCTTTCTATCTTATGCAATTATTTTTAAAAAACCTTCATGGAGTTTCTTGCTCGTTCTTCTAAAATAGGAATCTTTACTTGAATGGCTCTTTACTTAAAAAAATATATCTGAAAAAGATCAGCCGTTGAAGAGTTATATGTGCAGTGCAAACTTACACATATAAGTAATTTTGCAATGAAAAAAACTCTAGGCGTTTTCATGGGATGAAGTATTATACATTATGAGCCTGTATTTATTCATGATGTCCAAATTCTCGATATTTTAATTATTTTTTAATCACATTATACACTAATAATATTATAAATATAAGTTTCTTTGTTTGGATGTTTGTCCGTCAATCAGGCTGAAACTACTGAACAGATTTTGATGAAATTTGGTTTACAGACAGGGTATGAGCTGATTTGGGTGATAGGATACTTTATATTATCAACCCACTGGAACGCGGGCGGCGCTGCTCGCAAAAGATAGTGAATAATTATAACCATCCCCTGTCACAAAATAATTGGCAAAAATATGTTCATGAATGTCATTGCTAAGAACGTTTTTTAAGACCTTGCCCCTTTATGATTTTATCCTGTTTCGTGGGTGCGTTTACAAACATACAAATTCACACGCAACATGACAGACACTCAGACCCGAAACAACAATTTGTGGATCACACAAAGAGTTGCTCCGTATGGGAATCGGGCCCGCAACACGTAGCGCGACAGCCAGTCGTCCACCCACCGCACCAACCGTGCAGTCAATCTTCGAGTAGTTTTGTTATTCTTATTGAGTTTTGTAAATTCCTGACGTCTAAACATTCTTCTACGTAGACAACGACAACACACTTGTGATAATTATATCACTGGTGTACTTAGGGTGAATTTCCAACAGATGTGCTAAATGCTACGTTGCTGTGGATGCGTTTGGCTTCCACCAATCATATTCATTGGTATACATAGGTTGGAAATGGGAAAATTTCACTGGTGGAAATGGACTCAGCCAAGGCCTGTTTTTTATATGGCACATAGCACATCTCTGGTAGAAAAACACCCTTATTCAATATTCACTTCGCTACCTACACTAGATTAAAATGTTTTTTTTTCTTCCACAGGCATCTTGTCAGGTGGTGTAGACGCCTGCCGAGGGGACTCAGGAGGACCCCTGGCCTGCATGACCTCCAACCGCTGGCAGCTTCACGGAGTCGTCTCCTGGGGCTCTGGCTGTGCACGCCGGGCGAGGCCAGGAGTCTACACTAGAGTTGCTTCATACCTGGACTGGATTAAACGCACGGCTTCTGAACTAGGCCATAAGATTAGTTATTAGGTTGGAGATTGCTATAAAGTTCCTTGTTGGTACCCTTAAGAATAATGTTGCTCATACTAAGATTTTCTCTGTGAGGTTATGAGAAAACATGATAGAGTAGATGACTAACTGCCGTTCTCAGAGATATTTAATGATACTTAAACTATTCCTTAGTAACGATTTTGTACTGAAAACAATTGCTAAGGACTGGGTTAAGTAACCGTTAACGTTACTCTGAGTACGGCGGTAATTTTGATTTAAGTCCATCTTGTACATTATTTAAAAAATTAGACGCGTGTTTTTTATTTTCTAACAGAAACAAATACTTTCGAAGATAATTATTATACCGAATTAGAAGTGACGTCTCGTGATATTTCAAATATCGCGAAACGTCACTTCTAAGTAAATTTTATAAGTAGAAATGACGTATAATTTACTCCCCACTCCTAAACTTTGTTTGTTTTATCTAAGTATTGTTATCGTATATGACAAAATAAAAAATACGTGTTTAATATTTTTTCATTACCTAACTGACGGACTAAATAGGTATAAATTTGTCATACCCCGTCATCATCCCTAATACTTCGGGACACTACGACCATGTAGGTATTTTATAATGACACCTCTGCCTACCCCTTTGGGGAATAGAAGCCATGTTTATTACAGTTACCATTAGCTTAAGTTTAATGCCAAAGGTTAGTTAGTTTGCTTGTAATTAGTAAGTAATTAACTTCAGTATGTACTTAGGTGTAATATTATATAAAAACAATTATTTATCTAGGTAATAATGTACTGCTATTAAAATTAATTTATTATTGTGAAACGTTTTTTTATTACAATTACTTCAAGCTGACCCGGAAAAGTAGGTATCGAATCAAACATTTTTTTCTCACCTTTTAAACCTTCCCTGGACTTCCACAAATAATCCAAGACCAAAATTTTCTAAATTGGTCCAGCTGTTCTCGAGTTTTAGCGAGACTAACGACTAAGTTACATTGATACATAAACGAGCAGACGGATCACCTGATGGTAAGCAATCGCCGCTGCCTATAGACACCCGAAACATCAGAGGCGATACAATTTTATCATCATTATCAGCCTATAAGTGGCCACTGCTGACCAAAGGCCTCTTCTCACACGGAGAAGGTTTGAACATTAATCACCATACTTGCTCAATGCGGGTGAGCCATTTCAAACTTATAATTAGAAAGTGTAGGTTTCCTCAAGATGTTTTCCCTCACCGTTTGTCAGTGGTATCGAAATCTAAATAATCTTAGAAAGTACATATAACTCGGAAAAAGTCAATATGGTACTTGCTGTTGGTAGGTTTCGAACTTGCACTCTCATGCATGACATGTAACAATCTGCTCACATCATTATGCATAATTATAACACGTCATAACACGGTTTAATAATAGGTACATTATCAACTATCTATCATATTTAGTAAACATTATTAATTTGTAATTATCGAACAAATTAGTTACCGACTTATAATTTATACTATCGGAATTATTATTACAAACATATAATTGTAATTATAATTTAAATTGTGTTTTAACATAACATGTTTATCTGGTTACCTTAATTTAACGCTGATTTTAACATAATATAACATTATATCTTAAGAGCGCTTTTCCACCAGAGATGTGCTATGCTACGTTGCTGTGGATGCGTTTGGCTTCCACAAATCATATTCATTGGTACACATAGCTTGGCACTGGTGGAAATGGACTTAGCTAAGCTATGTTTTTATATGAAAAATTGAGTGCTATGGATGGCTTTCCTACTATTGATACATCGCATACTTGAGCTGCGTCTCTTCTATGTGCAGCTACACTACTTTGCGGCGGCCTATCTTCGTAACACATCTTACTCGCACAGCTACATAGGTTAGTATCAGTGAAAACGGTCACAGTTACACAGCTTAGCTAAATTACATCCTTGCAGCATAGCTACATAGCACATCTCTGGTAGAAAAGCACCCTTAAGTGTGAAATGAACTGTCGTCAGTATTTCCGAACCAGTACAATCTTCAAACCTTCAAGAAAAGACCATACTCCTAAACTAAAACAAAGTTTCAAACAAACAAAGTTACAAACAAAATAAACTAGGTATTTTTGTTTATTTTTAAAAGGCCGGCAACGTACTTGTGACTCTTCTAGAGTTTCAAGTGTCTATAGGCGGCGCTGATCGCTTACCATCAGGTGATCCGTTAGCTCGTTTGTCTCCTATTCCATTAATTCTTAATATATTGTCATATCTCTGGTCATCAGAATGATGTGCCATAGTATTGTATGCCTACTAGCGCCACCTGTAACTTGTTTTCTCTGTGGTTTAAATTGAAATCTATAATATAAAAAGTCCCCTTTTCTTCCCAAGAAACACGAGTAAAGACATGAACAGCAGCTAGTATTCCATATTTTTTCACTCACGTGCACGGGTCACGTAAAGGAGATAAGGAAAACGTGTCGATATACCAGTGTCATAGGTGGCAGTGACGTTTCGTACAGAAACCGGGTCGTAAGCATGCTATCTACAGCTACACGCTAAATTATAAGTACAAGCTGTTTTTAACCGACTTCAAAAAACAGGAGGTTCTCAGTTTGACCTGTATAATATTCTACGTCTGATCTTTTTACAACATCACATCAACAGTCTATTAAGTGGCCACCGCTGACTGAGGCCTCTCCTCACACGGAAAAGGTTTGAGCATTAAGAAACCAGTTCACCAAGCTTGCTCAATGCGGATTGGCGATTTCAAACTTATAACCAAAGGTTTCCGCACGATGTTTTCCTTTACCGTTAGTCAGTGGTGTCTAAACGTCTTAGAAAGTACGTATAACTCGGAAAAAGCCACATTGGTATTTGTTGTTGGTACGTTTTGAAACCGCACTTCAGGTATGAGAAGCGGGCGTCTTAAGTTTTACGTCAGTCACGTCATCAGTACGCATCATTATAGGCATCTTTTTTTTTTTTTTTATGGAATAGGAGGCAAACGAGCAAACGAGTCACCATGGTAAGCGATCAGCGCATTGCTCATGATGCGGTGCGTACGATGCTTATCATTAGACGCTTACCTTTATAATCTCCGGTTTCCAACAAGCCCGAATCTTTTTTGTCTAATCTTTTTATTAGAACGTGCAATTAGGTAGTAAGATTATTCCGGAGCTGTTGGACAACGTATTAAAAGGTTACCCTCCGGTTCAAAGCGGGCGTCTTAAGTTTTAACGGGGTGGTTTTTAGTTCAGTAGAGTCTGACACTCCCTCTCGCCTTGCCCAAGGGTGGGAGAAGTCATTGGATGATTTTCCCCCTCAGACAAAAAAGGTACCTAGTAAGCTATTATAAAACACCTGTCTTAACCTACGACACTCCATTGTATTAAGAAAATACCTCTCGTTAGCAATTACTTATAAACGTATTGTATTCTTAGTTGAACTTAGGTTAGGGTTAAACGATATAACTTTACACGTGGAAGTGAAATTGAGTTTAATAGCATAATCTTTGTGACTAAGACTTTTTATCGTGGTGTTACTATGGCATATAAAAATAAAACTACGTTTTAAAGACCTTTTTTTAAGAGAGGAAAATCATCCTATGACTTCTCCCGCCTAGGGAGGCAAAGATTGGATGTGTCAGACTTTTATTGACTAAAACCACCCCGTTCCTACTCTTGCTTTTCGAGCCGGAGCCCCGGTAAACCCGCTAGGTAGTCCGCAGCTCCGGATTGAGCATCAGCCCGACTGGACCCCATCTGTGGACTGGATCTGGTCGGATGGCGAGCTACCCCTACTCGCCGTGCGCAGGTCCGTACTTACGGTGGCCGGAGATCATCGCGCGATCCCCGATAAAACGGGGTGTCTCACATGACGGCTGGGGCGTGAGGTGTTCGTTTCCTTACGCGCCCCGCCTCCTCCTTAACTAGCATGACTGCTTCGCAGAACGAGGAGACGGCATCCCAGTCCCCCTTGCTCCGCACCATGGCCTGAACCAGTGCCGGACGCGAGAGGTCGCCGTCGCTCAAAGACTCTATGAGGAGAAAAATCGTCAAAAATACAAAAGGTCCTTTTTATTTACTTTTAACTAAAACAAAATATTTAAAGTAAATTACATAATTAAAAAGAAAAACAAGAATATACCGCGATAAATATAATACAATATTTAAAGTAAACCAAACCCAGCGAACTCTGTTTCGCCACCAATAATTTTCCCTATTTTCCTGCTTTTCTCTTGAATTTTTACCAATTTTCTTTACTATAAACTTACGGAGCCCGAGACCTTTCCAACGAAAGCAAAACTGTGGAAATCGGTTCGTGCGTTCTGGAGTTATAGTGTCAGGACGGAAAACCCGATTTATCTTTATATATTAGAGAATAAGGAAGAATGCCAGAGTTTCTATGAAATCTGGTCCCACTTCCAATAGCTATGTGTGTGTTACATCATTAAGTAATTTTGAGTTAAATAAAAGTTACTATGGCGCCAAGTTCCAAATCTTAGTCCGTTCTGAGTTCCTTTAAAAAGTAAAAACAAAACTAAATCGTGCTGAATATTAAATTCAACCGTTATTCAACAATAATTAAAAAAAAAAAACGTTGCCCCGCACTAGGATTTTCTCCTGTGTCGTGGGTGCGTTTACAAACATACAAGTTCACATACACATACACATCCAGTCCAGTCCACCAGTGACTTGACCGGATGATTTGACTGCATAGTTGGCGCGGTGGCTGGACAATTGGCTGCCGTGCAACGTGTCGCGGGTTCGATTCCCGCACGGAGCAACTCTTTGTGTGATCCACTGAGTGTTGTTTCGGGTCTGGGTGTCATGTGTATGTGAACTTGTAGTTTGTAAACGCACCCACGACACAGGAGAAAATTCTAATGTGGGGCAACGTTAAAAAAAAAACAAATACAAAAAAGACTTCATTTTAATCACCAACATCAGATGATATTTTTATTATACCTTACCTACCCAGCCCGTAGATTGAACCTGACACCTCCACACACAGTCACGTTCACCGCCACGCGAGCGAAGCACTAAAAATCTATAAATAGACAAACAAATATTCTTTTATCTTAATAAAGAATTAATTTAACATTAAACGATTACTACCTAAACCACATAGTTTACATATTATATACTAAACATCATTATTGATTCGCTTCGGCTTTGCTTGCGTGTCGCTTCTCATGTGAGAGAGCCATGCTTCGGCACGAATGGGCCGGCTCGACCGGAGTGATACCACGGCCTCATAGATAACCGACGTGAAACAACGCTTGCATTGTGTTTCCTTGTGTGAGTGAGGTTACCGGAACCCAATGAACCCTCTTCCCAATCCCATTTTTTTCTTATAGAACACCGGTATATGACTGTGTATCCGTATCACCTGATGGTAAGCAATCGCCGCCGCCCAGTGGCGTTACAAGTGCGTTGCCAGAAATTT
The DNA here is from genome assembly GCF_023101765.2 of Spodoptera frugiperda. NCBI lineage: Eukaryota > Metazoa > Arthropoda > Insecta > Lepidoptera > Noctuidae > Spodoptera > Spodoptera frugiperda. The sequence continues at coordinate 5,267,928 of NC_064232.1, forward strand.
AAGAGTTGTTGGGAAATCAGAGATTGGGAAAGGGGGTCGCCGGTAACCTCACTCCCACAACGAAACACAACGCAAGCGTTGTTTTACGTCGGTTTTCTGTGAGGCCGTGGTATGTATTACTCCATTCGAGCCACCCATTCGTGCTGAAGCATGGCTCTCCCACACTTATCATCAGTCAGACTGTAAGCCTTGGTGCTACTTACCGATAGTAGTTAAAAATATTTTTGTTGATCTCAAAAAAGGCGATAGTAAATGGATTACGGTTACCAAAAAAAATCGGTTAGGAGATCTACCTAAAACCTAAATAAAATTTAGGCTATTGACGTCAAAATGTTATTGAGTTAAACATTCAGTTTAGTCTAGATTTGTTATCGTTATTTCCTAGTTTTAAAAGTTATTTTTAAAGAAATAGTCACGTGACGACCTAGTAGAATACATCTCCACTTTCTACTCTTAATGTATATTGGGCTGTCATTGCAGCGGTAAGTCCCCTCTTTGAGGAGTAGCTTTAGTGACGCCATGGCGTCTTCACTGACATGAGAGTTTGTTGAGGTACCTGTTTCTCAACATCATTATCAGCCGAGAGACGTCCACTGCTGAACAAAGGCTTCATTTTCTAATAGGGCGGGAAGTAATGGCCAGGTGTCATTACTGCGAGGTGATGCTGTGGAGTATATGGTTATGGTGAACCCTTCATTGGCTGAGTACCAGCGTGTGCTTAGGGATGTGGTCAGCAATGGTGAACCTTCGGGTCCGCCATTGGATCAGGCCAAGGTGTGGAGCGATACAGACTGAGATGCCGTTTCCTCCTTCTGCGAAGCCATCATGCTGCCTAAGAAGTAGGCCGGGCACGTGTGGAAACGAACCTCCTCACGCTCCAGCCGTCACGGGAGACTCTCCGGGTGTCAGGGATCGCGCGACGATCTCCAGCCACCATATAAGCGCTGGTCTGCGGACGGCAAAGGTAGCTCGGAGTCCGACCAGAACCAGACCCAGTGCATACGGCGCGTCGCGTTCCGCGCGAGACTCAAAGAACCATCACATTTACTTATGGAACTTTACTCACTGTATGTCTTTACGTAAATATGTCTGTGCGTTAATAAAAACGTTGCCCCACACTAGGATTTTCTCCTGCGTCGTGGGTGTGTTTACAAACATACAAGTTCACATACACATGACACCCAGACCCAAAACAATAATTTGTGTATGACACAAAGAGTTGCTCCGTGCGGGAATCGAACCCGCTACATGTTGCGCGGCAGCCGGTTACCCAGCCACCGCGCCAACCGTGCAGTCAAAGTCGATTATGATATAATAATGAATTATTTTGAGATTCAACGCAGTAACTGAGAGATGATTTTAAGTACCTATTTTTTATTATTTAGGCTTTTACTTTAGTTCATATTTTATCTTTCTCTCGCGAGTATCGAACTTATTTTTACAAAGATAGTCACGTGTCGTGCCTCGTTTATAGGCGTATGATAAACATTTAAGTTGTTTTGTAATTTAGTTAATTATTTTTAATTAGAACAGTTGTTATTGTTTATGTTATTTTGTACGGTTCTTGGTAATATTGTTTTGTGTATGTAAACATTGTTTTATGGACTGCCTCGTTGGCCGAGTGGTTGCAAGTGCGACTGCAGAGCAAGGGGTCTCGGGTTCGATTCCCGGGTCGGACGAAGTACTACTGGGCTTTTTTCGGTTTATCGAAAATTTTTCAGTGGTAACACGGAGTCTGGAAATGTGCCCGGTATATGGCAATAGGCTCACCACCTATTACATGGGACTAACAACATAAATAGTGAAAAGTGGGTGTACATTGTGCACCTCTGCCTACCCCTTAGGGGATTAAAGGCGTGACGATATGTATGTATGTATGTACATGGTTTCATGTTAAAGGAATATCGTTGGTTGCATGGTTTGATAGGAAACGGCTAAGCAAGAGGTGAATACTGAATAGTGAAGTTTCAAGTGGATTTGAAGATGTTTTTCTAAATAATAAAAAGCTGTTTTTATCCTCAAACTGCTGATTTCAATAAAATTTTAATCCAAGATCTTTAGATTATGATGATTTTTGATCGCCTTTTATCCTCGAAGGGGTAGGCAGAGGTACATTACGGCACGTAATGCCGCTATACAATGTACATGCGCTTTTCACTATTTGTGATATAAGTTCCATGTAATAGCGGGTGAGCCTATTACCATATGCTGAGCACAGTTCCAGTCTCCGTGCTACTACTGAGAAATTTCCGAAAAATCGAATAAAGCCCAGTAACACTTTACCCATACCGTAAAACGGGGTGAATAGAAATCGAGGGGTGAATAGATACAGGAACGGGGTAAATAAATGTTGGCAAAATGTCCTAACATCTATTCATCGCTCGATTTCTATTCACCCCGTTTTACCGTTACCGAGAATTGAACCCGAGACCCCGAGTATCCGGCAGTCGCACTTGCCACCACTCGACCAACGAGGCAGGCAAAAAAATGTAATAGGTATAGGTTTTATTATCATGTCCGGCAAAGTAAGGAAACATAAACTATGACAGAATTATAAAAATAGACTTAGTATAAGGATAACCAATATATTTTTATTAATGCTTCCTGCAATTAACTTATATATGTATACAAAAGGGAATAAATTACGAAATACCGGGCGCAATCAGCAAGCAAACTAGGGCGACTAGCATCGCTTATTATCTAACAAATGTCGTATCAAGTGTAAAATAAATAAATAAATAATAATGACCGACATACAGACGTATAAACAGACCGATATATATTTAAATATTGACGCTCCGAGCTACCGATATCGTTTAAACTGTCACGAGCAACGTCAAAGACAAAACGTGTGCGAAAATTTAAATTTAATTGTTTTATTCCACATTTTTTGTGTCGAATAATAAATAATTATTTTACAGACGGTCATTTTTGTGTCGAATAATAAATAATTATTTTACAGACGGTCGATTTTTTGTGTCGAATAATAAATAATTATTTTAGAGATTTTTTTTTTCGAATAATAATTATATTTTTTTTTTAATTAAACGCGAGTGTGGCGGGTTTATTGTGGACAATGAGCGTATTTTGTGATTATTTGGATTACAATACATTTGAAGAAGTGTAAGTATATTATTTTCTTTATTTTTATTTTTACTGCCTCGTTGGTCGGGTTCGATTCCCGGGCCGGGCGAAGTATTGCTGGGCTCTTTTCGGTTTTTCGAAAATTTCTCAGTAGTAGCACGGAGTCTGGAAATGTGCCCGGTATATACTTAGGTATATAAGCTCACCACCTATTATACATGGGATTTACAACATAAATTGTGAAAAGTGGGTGTACATTGTACAGTGGCATTACGTGTCATTATAATATGCACCTCTGCCTACCCCTTCGGAGTGAAAGGCGTGATGTTGTTGCATTTAATGTATTGTAAGTAATGCCGTTGGTTTTCTAAATAAATAAATACATATATATATATATATATATATATATATATATATATATATATATATATATATATATATATATGTATATGTGTATATATATATATATAAAATAAATAAATATATATATATATATATATTTATTTTATTGTGTCTGCTGTAAGTATAAAATTACCGCATTTAAATAATAATATTATTTGTTCTATTTGTGATCAGAAAATTAAAACTACATGAACCGGTTTTTAAATTATTTTATTTGTTTTGAGTAGAATTATAAATACGGAATTAATAAATTAAATATTTGATTGAAATCTTTAATAATGGACCTATATGAAAACTTATTTCCATTTTTATAAACAATGAGTCACAAACATGTTTGCGAATACAATTTTAAAAATAAGTATAATTTCTTGAGGATCTTGTGTCATGAGGTCATGACTTGATGATTTAATGACTACGACTACTAGGACTAGGTGTGGACGAAGGTACTTACTTCTTTTATGAAAAAAAGAAATATTTTCAAAATTATTTTCCACAAACGGAGAAACGGCACGCATTGTGAGGAGGTTCCTGTCTCTGGAGCCCGAACCACCGGTAGCTTGGACCATGCTCCTGCTACTGGTCGGCTCCTAATTAAATTTTTTTTTAAAGTAGTTCCTTTTTTTGATGTGCGAAAATCATCCAATAACTTCTCCCGCCTTGGGTGAGGCAGGACGGCTCAGACTCTTACTGACTAAAAATCACCCCGTTCCTTCTCCTGCTTTGAGCCGGAGCTCCGGTAACCTACTCATAAAATATAATTTTAGAAAACCGTCGTGAAAAAACGTCTGCGTTATTTTATCTTACGATATCTCAGCGGATGATATAAAATGTTAAAATAAATTCTAAACTTATTTCCTTTGTTATATTAAAATTTGCTTAAAAAGGATCGCCAGTCTAGCCATTTTAGTTATTTCCATGGACTAACAAATCTAGTCTCTCTATAAATTAATTCAAAAACGCCAATAGGTACCAGTTTTATTGAACTTTAGGTTTTATGGATTTGGCAACTCCTTGATTAGTCAGAGTCACGGAATTACTTACAAATTGTTGTTCCGGGTCTTTTTTTATGGGACAAGCCCGCCATGATCTACAGTAGACACAACCATGAAAACATCGGAATATTGAAGTCCTTAGGGACATGAATGCAATCATTCATGACCCCAAGACGCGCTTGATCCCGCAAGGGTCTTTTTTTTTAATAGTACAAGCCCAAGCCAAGGAGGATGTGGCATCTTCCCAAACCGTAGCATCTCCTGTAAGCCAGGATCTACAACATGAAAAAGTCCGGCGCGTCCCAGGGACAAGAATGACTGTCTTGGATCCCGCAACGAAATAAATCAAAAGATATTATTAGAGGAGAAGAAAAAGAAAACGATAGTTTCTGCTACCTAATTGTATAAAGCACAAATGCAATTAAGACGTTAACATATCACTACTAGGCTACTGATAAAACTACCATATTTAATGAAGAATAACTGGGAATGCACTAAAATTTGGAACTTGGCGCCATAGTAACTTTTATTTAGCTCAAAATTACCTATCCAATGATGTAACACACATAGCTATTGGAAGGTGGAACCAGGATTTGCATCCTCTTTTATGTGACAGATAGTTCATACAAATTATGCTATTAATTCAAATTTAATATGGGACATAGCGGCTATCCAGACATTGTGAAACAGGGCCTTTAAGGTAAGCATTCACAGGCCCGCATTGTACACATTCCGTATGACGTCATCGGTACGCATCGCATGTAGGCAATGCCGATAATGCGGTCCGTTTTTTTTTTTTTTTTTTTTGAGGGGGGAAAATCATCCAATGACTTCTCCCGCCTTGGGTGAGGCGGGAGTGTCAGACTCTTACTGACTAAAAACCACCCCGTTCCTTCTCCTGCTTTGAGCCGGAGCCCCGGTAACCTTTTACGTTGTCCGCAGCTCCGGATCAGGCATCAGCCCAACTAGGCCCCATCTGTGGTGGTCTGGCTCTTTGAGGCGCGCGCGGAACGCGACGCGCCGTACGCACGGGTCTGGTTGTGGTCGGGCGGCGAGCTACCCTTACTCGCCGTCCGCAGACCCGCACTTACGGTGGCCGGAGATCGTCACGCGATCCCCGACGCCCGGAGTGTCTTCTGCGGCGGCTGGGGCGTGAGGAGGATCGTTCCCTCACGCGCTCCGCCTCCTCCTTAGCTAGCATGACTGCTTCGCAGAAGGAGGAGACGGCGTCCCATTCCCCCTCGCTCCGCACCATGGCCTGAACCAAAGCCGGACGCGAGAGGTCACCGTCGCTGATCACATCCCTGAGGACACGGCGGTGCTCAGCCCATGCAGGGCACACCGCTACTGTATGCTCCACCGTGTCCTCCGGGTGATCCACGCAATGCCGACACCCGGGCGTTTCCTCCCGCCGAATCCGAAACAGGTACCTACCGAAACTTCCGTGTCCGGTAAGCACCTGCGTCAGGCGGTAGGTGAGGACGCCGTGACGCCTCTCTAGCCACTCCTCAAAGAGGGGACTTACCGCTGCTATAACAGCGAGCCCAGCCCTCGGTTGCGACAGTCGTTGCTTCCATTCCGCCATGAGATCCCGCCGGAGCTCATCCCGCCACGCACTGATCTGACGTGGCAGCGGAGTTTCGCCCCGGCGATGCGCCTCCGCACGTAACCTATATACGTCCGCGAGCACTTTCGCCTCCAGATCCCACGGCGGTAATCCGGCAAGGAGGTTAGCCGCCTCCCCGGAGATTGTGCGGTACCCACGGATCATCCGAATGGCCATGACCCTCTGGGATGAAACCAGCGCGCGAGCTGGTCGTCGCCTTAAATTTGGTGCCCACACCGGGGCCCCATAGAGGGCCATGGACCGCACAATCCCCGCGTACAACCTCCGGCAGGAGGCGTTTGGTCCCCCGAGGTTGGGTAGGAGCCGCTTTAGAGCAGCCCCCGTTCGTTCCAACTTGGGAGCCAAACGTCGGAAATGTTCCTCGAATTTCCACCGACTGTCGAGGACGAGTCCCAGGTACTTCATCGTCACCTCGATGCCGATGGAAACCCCTCCTGCCATGATCTGGAACCCACCCGGAGGTGGCGCATTCCCGCGGCCATAAAAACACATGGCCTCGGACTTATGAAGTGCCACCTCGAGTCCCAGCTGCCGGATCCTTGCGACGACTATCGCAACCGCTCTCGTCATCAAGTCGGCCGCCGCCTGGTGCGACCTCCCGCGTGCTAGTACTAGCGTATCGTCAGCGTAGCAAACCACGCTGACGCCGCTCGGGAGGTCGGTGCGCAGCACCCAGTCGTAGCCTATGTTCCACAGGAGCGGTCCCAGGACCGATCCCTGTGGAACACCGCGCGACATCTCTCGCCGGTTCCACTCACCTCGGTGACCGGGGTAGATGACGGATCTGTCCGTCAGATAATCCTCGACTATACGACGGAGATAGGTAGGCACCCGATGATACCGTAGTGCCTCCAAAATGCAGCTCCAGGGCAGAGAGTTGAAGGCGTTGGCGATGTCCAAAGACACCGCCACGACGACCTTACCCCTGGACACTGCAGACCCCGTCGTAAGGTCCCTCACGCGCATGATGGCGTCCACCGTGGAGCGCCCTCTGCGGAAGCCGAACTGGCCGTCCGCGAGATCCGGCCCTGTTCCCGTCAGGTGCGCGACGAGGCTGTTTGAAATTATTCTTTCAAACAGTTTTCCCACCTCGTCGAGTAGCACGATGGGCCGGTACGCGGACGGAGAGTCCGCAGGGCGCCCCGGCTTCTTCACAAGGACCAGTTTACCCACCTTCCATGATAGCGGGAACTGGCCCCTCTCCAAACATGCGCTGAAGAGACCAATTAGTCGAGGCCTGAGAGTCTCCGAAGCCAGGACCCACGCCTTGCCAGGCAATCCGTCGGGTCCCGGGGCGGTGTTCTTGGCGCCCATCCGGCGCACCGCCACTCTCAGCTCTGCCTCGGTCACTTCTGGTGCTGTGTCGTCGTCGTCGTCGCTGCGGCCCGCATCGGGCACCGCAGAGGGCGGAGTCATGCACGGAGGGATGTAGCCCCTCTGTGATTGGGGGAACAAGGTGGTGACTACCTCCTCTACAACCTCAGGCCGGAGACTCTATGTCAGCGGGGGAGCCTGTGTGCGGAGCTTGTCACGCACCATTAGGTAAGGGCGTCCCCACGGGTCTCTGTCCAGAGTCTCCAGCATCTCCTGGCGGGCCTGGTTTTTGGCCCGCCGGATTTCCGTTTTTAGGGCGTCTTTCGCCGCCTTGTACCCCTCATATAACTCCGCCTCTCTAGCTTCCGCGTCCGGTGGACGGATACGAAGCCTGCGGTGCCTAGTGTACTGGCGTCGCGCAGCAACACACGCACTGCGCAGAGCAGCCAGCTCTTGCGACCACCAGTACATCTGGCGCTTCCGCTGTCCTGGACGGACCCGGGGCATCGCCACGTCGCAAATCCTGTACATGGCGTCCTGGAGCCACCGTGCCTCCTCGTTAATGTCGGCAGGCCTGTCCGGTGGTATCACCCAGGCCTGCACCATGGCGGCTTCCAGGAATAGCTCCCGGTCCAGTTGCCTCAGCGCCCAACGCGGGCCACATGGGGCCTGTCTGACCGGTGGGTCCGCGGACTCAGCGGAAACATCGAACCGGATGTACCGGTGATCGGAATATGTCTCCACCTCCTCCATGACACACCAGTCGACGACACGCGGTGACAGAGCGGGGCTCGCGAACGAAATATCCACAACCGATTCACCCTGCATCCGCACACACGTGGGGACAGATCCCTGGTTCAGGACGACTAGGCCTGTCTCCAGAGCCCAGTCTTCCACCATCCTACCCCGCGTGTCAGTGATCCGGGAACCCCAAGCCAGATTCTTGGCATTGAAGTCCCCGAGGACAAGCACGGGGAGGGAACGGAACCCGACGACGACGTCAACCAACTCCCTCAGGGAGTTGTGGAACTCGACGAGAGTTCGGTTCGGAGAGAAATACACGCCCACCACAGCGATCTCTCCGAACCGTGCTGCGACACAACCCCGGCCTCTTTGAGCACCCTCAAGAGTCGGGGTACCGGCGGCGGCCGACGAGATGATGGTCACCGAGCCATCCAAGTCCGCCACCCAGTGATCCCTGGGCGGGACGAAATAGGGCTCGGAGACCACGGCGATATTAATCGACCACTGCGCCATGCTCTGGAGTAGTAGGTCCTGAGCGGCAGCGCAGTGGTTGATGTTCGCCTGGAGGAGGCGTAATGGAGTCACTATTGACAATCCATCACGACCTCCTCGGCGGCATTACAGCCGGCAGCGGCCGCGGCGACAGCAGCAGTAGGGGAAGCGGTTGCTACTGCAGTGGCGGCGGCGGGAACGACGGCGGTGGCGGAGGGCCTAGCCTTGCCCCTGGTTTTGGCAGGAGGGGAGCAGATTCTGATCCCGGCCCGGTGATTGGCCGGCTTACCAACTGTCGCGCATGCTTGACAGTGTAGCGGGGCGGAGCACGAGCCGGCCCTGTGACCGGGCTGACCGCAGCGGAAGCAGCAGTCACTGCGGTCCACCTCTGAGGTGCACTTAACGCTCACGTGGTGACCCACGTGGCAACGGTAACACCTCATAGGCCGAGGCTCGAGCAGTTTGACCTGCGCCGAGACCCAGCCCACCAGGAGCCTTCGACCCTCCTTTATTTTCTTAGCCGCTGAGACGGGGCAGCTCACGACAACCGTTCGTAGCCCCGAATTGTCTGCACGGATGGTGCCTGCCTTCACCTGGTCTGCAGGGCACCCTCCCGTTCTGGCTACAGCAGCCACTATCTCCTCCGCCGTTACGGAGTCGTCCAGGCCCAATATGCGCAAGTCTAGGCACTTGGTGGGCCTGGACACGCGTGGTGGGCCTGGACACGCGAATGCGGTCCGTACGATGCGGATTAGTGGACGCAGTTGTATGAGTTTCTATACAAGACAAACTAAAATCCCTTGCGTACAGTGCGTACGATGCGGCCCTGTGGACGCGTACATTAAATACTGTAAGCTGATAAATAATCAACTGCAGGAATTTGAACTCTGCGCGTTACAAAACACTGACGTTAGTTACTTTAACTTTATCTCAGTTATCAAACTGTTTAATTATAACAAAAACTCTTAAAACTAATTAGCTTTATAATGATAACTTTAGGAATGTTATTTTCCTAAAACGTGACCGGAGGTGGCACGTTTTTAATCCCCGTAAGTAAGCAGAGATGCACATACGCAATGTAACATCCACTTTTCATCAGTTATGCCATTATGAGTCCCATATAATAGGGGTGAGACTATAATGTCATCACACACACATCAACAGCTCATAAGTGGCCACTGCTGACCAAAGGCTTCTTCTCACACGGTTCTCCGTGTGACCAAACCTTCTGGTTTGAGCATTAATCACCGCGCTTGCTCAATCCGGATTGGCGATTTCACTTTACAGTGTACACCCACTTTCAACCATTTGTGATGTAAGTTCCATGTAATAGGGGTGAGCCTATTGTTTGCATAATTATACTGGGCACAATTCCAGACTCCGTGCTACTATTGAGAAATTTTCGAAAAACCGAAAAATCCTAGTAATACTTTGCCCGACCCGGGAATCGAACCCGAGACCCCTTGTCTTCTTCGCACTTGCGACCACTCGACCAACGAGGCAGTCAAGTAATCCTTCGTTCGAATTCATTTATGAATAACCAGCTACAACCTCGCTGTTTTCCCCGTTACAAAGTAAAAATACGTGTCTAATATTTTTTCGTAACATAACTGACGGACTAAATATATTTTAAATTTTCAAACCCTGTCATCATCCCTATTTTTATGGAAAAATATAACACACATCACAAAAAGCTAATATTTGTAATATTAAGTAGAAAAACGTCATTTTTTCTTCACATACCTGCTTATCATTCACAAACACTAATTTTAAATACCGTTAATTCATTTAGGTATCATACCCGGCTCCTATTGATTGTATCGTGATATCTTATAGCCTATAACATTTCTCAATAAATAGACTATCCAATACAAAAAAATATTAAGTTTTAAATTTTAAATTTAAAAAAATATTAAATTTTAAAATTAAAAACAAACAAGCACAGTCGTCAGCTTTATAAGTTAGTATGGATATTAATAAAAGCAAAAGTGTGACTATGGTGTTTCTTGCTCTTTTCTTTTTCATAGGAACCTACACCTTTTAACGAGTAACTTACATCGCTTATCGATTTCAGTGTTCCGGTGTTTTTATGGTTGTATCTACTGAAGATCCTGGTGCACAAGAGTTGCAGCGGTATAGGTTGGGTGGGGAGGGCTTGTTCCATTAAAAAAACAAAGACCCGGAACAACAATTTATAAGTAATTCCGTGACTTATCAGGGAGTTACCAAATTCATAAATCTAAAGTTGAGTAAAACTGGTACCTATTGGCTTGTATTAATATGGAGACACTAGATTTGTTAGTCCATGGAAATTACTAAAATGGCTAGACTGGACTAAAATAAATAATGATCCTGGTGCACAGGAGTTGCAGCAGTTTAGGGAGGCTTTGGCGGACTTATTGTAAAAAAAACTTCGGTTGATTAAGCGACCAACACACCACACCACTAGATTTGATACACTTTTTTAATTGTTTTTTTACATCTATTCGTCTAAAAAAGCAGCTACCTACTACTATTGCCTATAGGTACTTATGACGCAAATCAAAATCATTTTATGAAATCACTTTTAGGCCTCGGCCTCGAATTTTGCGGGCAGCGGGGCGGCGGCGGCAGCGGCGCGGCAGCGGCAGGATCTTATGCGTATAATCAAATGGACCGGTTTTCGAACACAGCGGCGGCGGAGCGGCGCGGGAGCGGGCAACGAGCGGTGCACTCCAGTCAAGCGGTGACCGCCCGCGTTGCGCGTCTGCATTGTAGTATAGTGTTGTGTACCTACATTTTTTTTGTGACGTATCAAAATGTCCTCGGACGTGCAAGAGCAAATGATTTCGGCAATCTTTGAGAGGACACCCATATGGAACAGCAAAGATATGAACCATAAAAATAGAAGAAAAATTAACCAATTATGGGAAGAAATAAAAAACGAACTGAATATTGAAGACTAAAGCAAAAACTGAAATCACTCTTGATAGTTTCAAGAATATAGTCAAAAGTTTCTACACTTATTCTAGTGTAGTCGTAGAATTTGTCGGGATTTTGTCTCTGTTCTTCATAATTTCGATAAAACTCGCCATTTATTTTCCTTGCCCTATAGTAGGTCTTCTTCTTTAGCCCACAGTAAATCGAGCGTTAGGAATAAATTTGAATCAAAAAGATTTCGTTCGCTAATAAAAACAAATATCTCGACAACACAACGACGAACACAACACTACACCGCTGTAGTGCCGCGCGATCTGCCCGCTAGTTTCGAGAACGGGTCCGCCGCCGCCGCCCCGCTCCCGCTCCCGCGCCGCCGCCGCCCCGCTGCCCGCAAAATTCGAGGCTGAGGCCTTATGGTTACCTGTTACATAATTAATATAATATATTATTACATCAAAAATTTTAATATCATAGGTACTATGTTTTTTCTTAATAAGAACTTTATTTGCGTCATCGAATGATCAGGATAATGGTTTAGATATTTGCAAGTCATCATTACAATCCGAGACAGAACACTGCACTTTTTTTAAGTTGAGGAAATCATCCAATGACTTCGCTCGCCTTGGGTGAGGTGAGAGGGAGTGTCAGACTCTTACTGAGTAAAACCTCCCCGTTTCTACTCCTGCTTTTGCTGCGAGCCGGAGCCTCGGTAAACCCGCTAAGTAGTCCGCAGCTCCGGTATTTTAAAGCCTAAATTATTTATTTCAAATAGAAAAAAAAACGGCAGTTTTGAACGTCAAAGTAAATATTATGATATAAAAAATTATTTGTCTGTCGGTCAGTACTCTAGTTGGCTCTATTTGCTCGTTCCAAAGTATAGATTCCTATGGGAAAGAACGAGCAAGAAACTCCATAGGTTACTCTTTTTTAATCAGATTCGCAATACAATACTTACTTGGTTACATTGTTTCGATTGCTAAAGAACAGGGGTAGATTATGGTCTCTTTCGTTTTTTCTTCTCAGAGTAGTCCGTTAGGCAATGCCGACGTCATCAATTTTTTTTTTATAATTTTTGTCGTATAATGGTCCTCTTTTGTATCCTGTTTGCAGAAACATAAAATCATTTTGTTGAACTAATTTTTAATTTGCCGTTCCATATATTTTTGATTTTTTGTCTAAGTCAACTCTAAAATATAATAAAGTAAGTAGTCTATGATTCTGTGGTACAAATGTGTAGTGTGTTTTTTATTTAAATTCCTTTAATTAATATTAAAGCCATCACATTTCAATCATTTCATTTCATTTCTGGAACAAAAAAAACTAATTTCGTGTAACGAAGCGAGAATTCGAAATTTTGACATAATTTTTAAGTCTACCGTCATTTCTTTTAGAAATTTGTACCTAATAAAATATTATAATTATATGTGGGTATAATAAAAGTCAGTCAGTAGTCATAATATCTTAGTATTAATGTGTTATTTATTTATAATTATGTGTAGAAATTTGATATTTCTAGGTATTTTTTATGATACCTAAATGAATTAACGGCATTTAAAATTAGTGTTTGTGAATGATAAGCAGGTATGTATAGAAAAAACCGTTTATTCTATAAATGTGTCAGAGGGCATCTACTAGTATTAAAATACTAGCTAATGCTCGCTATCAGACCACCACAGATGGGGCCCAGCTGGGCTGATGCCTGATCCCGAGCTGCGGACTACCTAGCGGGTTTACCGGGGCTACGGCTCGAAAAGCAGGAGAAGGAACGGGGTGGTTTTTAGTCAGTAAGAGTCTGACACTCCCTCTCGCCTTGCCCAAGGCGAGAAAAGTCATTGGATGATTTTCCCCCCTCAAAAAAAAAAAAGCTAATGCCCGCTGCTTCGCTCGCGTGGATTACAGACTTTGTCACTAACATAAGTAAGTAGCCTAAGTTACTCCTTAGTACATCTTAATTATCATAAAAATCAAATCAAATCATAAAAATCCCGTCAAAATCTAGTCTAGCTGTTTTAGAGATTAGCCAGCAGAAACAGATATCGCGACAGATTAACAAAAAATATTAAACATTTTATTTTAGTGTATATAATCGTATGTATGCATGCATGCATCTAAACAGTGGTGATTTCAATATTACACACAGACACTCCAATTTTATTTATTAGTCTAAATTACAAATACACCCCTTTGTGAGTTTGAGTGATGTGTGTTATTCTTTCACGTAAAAATTTACTGGATAAAACGGAATGAAATTTCACACAGTACGAATTTGGCCTGAATGGCTTCGAGAAAAGGATGGTACGGCCGTACCGCTTTTTTGCTCGACTTGGCCAGATATTGATAAATAATTTAAAAAGTAATGCAAATAACAAATTGCAATAACATACTTGACAAATTGCACGAGATAAATAAATTAAAATAAACGTTTCAGTACATAGGTATATAAGCAATTAATTTACTGATAATATACTCATGATATTGGCAATTAAAATTGTTTTAACAAGTAATCAAAATATTATTTCACAACAATACTAATTGGGTAGTTTCCTAGGTCAAAAATAAATTATTTTGACATTTCAATATAATAAAATATCCCAAAATAATCGTACTTTTATTCATTATTTTGACGATATACTTATTTATTTAATTTTTCTAGCTAATTTTAGAGAAGTAAGTACCTATGTTATTTGACTAAAATAAATATGACGTCATAAGTTGCGATCTCCTAAAAAAATCACAGAAAAGTAACGTTTTTGACATTTCGATAAAAGTATTGAATTTGACTTGTTGGAAACTACCGTATTGTGCTATTAAAATTTGACTGCCTCGTTGGTCGAGTGGTCGCAAGTGCGACTACCGGACAATGGGTCTCGGGTTTGATTCCCGGGTCGGGCAAAGTATTCCTGGGCTATTTTCGGTTTTTCGAAAATTTCTCAGTGGTAGCACGGAGTCTGGAATTGTGCCCAGTATATGGCAATAGGCTTACCCCCTATAACATGGGACTTATAACACAAATGGTGAAAAGTGAGTGTAAATTGTATAGCGGCATTACGTGCCGTAATGTGCACCTCTGCCTACCCCTTCAGGGATAAAAAGGCGTCACGATACGATAAGATTTAGACATTGCGTGATTCTAACAACTTAACTACCAAAACAATGAAGGCATCAGGTTTAAACGATATCACATATTATTTACCATTTCAAAAGATTTTGATGCTTCGTACTTTCAAGTTAAGGTTGAAAATTGTATGACAAACGAGTCTCTCTCTGAATTTGGTCAATTTTAGGGTGGGTTTAATAGTGCTACTAATACCTGTATACACCTGGGTTTATAATATCTTCGGGGAAAACAAACGTATTGTATTATTAATTTAGTTTTTGTCGTGATCCTAATTATTGTTTTATATATTACTAACTTTTCGGTTACGGTTCCTTCTGCATGATATTTAGAAGATTTTTCCCTATCCTGGAGACATACTTGGAAATAAATAATAAAAGTCTGTCAGTCTGTCCGTCGGTGAAGCAAGGCATAAATATGTTCCTCTCTGAAAAGTGAGCTTTACAATGGTTAAAGGATTTCAGTCCAGTAGTTTAATCTAGTCGAGTTACAGTACTAGTTTTTACAATTTTTGTATGTTTGTTCCGGCTAATCTCTGAAATGGCTGGACCGATTATTACGGGATTTTTATTGGTATTCTTCGGGAATCAGACCAGGTATAAGTGAAAACTGTTCCATGAAAAATCCATGCTCTACTTTTGTTTTTAATCGCATTTATATACGTAGATTACAAACAGACAGATAGGTGATTTCTTTTTACAGTATGCAAACGTATCTTAAAACTTGTTCTAAATTATTCGAATTGAGATCGGCAGGTCATTATTCAAAACACATTGACGTGTGGATAATTTTTATAATTACGTATTTAATAAGATATTTAGTATAAAAACAATACACCTACATATATCTTTTTAATGTTGGCCGAGCTAGTTTTTAGACTAGGATCTGTCTCGCCTAAGTTTTTATGTTTTATTTAATTCATAATCTTTATAATCATCATTAATACTACATTATCAACAGCCCAGGGCTGGACTAGGTGAGGCGTCTCGTCTAAATTAGGATGCTTTCCACCAGAGATGTGCTATGTAGCTATGCTACGAAGGTGTAATAGCTAAACTGTGAAACTATGTGACTGTTTCCACTGATACTAGGCTATGTAGCTGTGTGAATAAAATGGCCAGCTCGAATATGCGGTGTAGCTCGAATATGTGTGTGATAGTAGGGAGCCAATCATTGCACGCATCTTTTCATATAAAACATAGTTTAGCTGAGTCTGTGTCCACCAGTGCTAAGCTATGTTTACCAATGAATATGATTGGTGGAAGTCAAACGCATCCACAGCAACGTAGCATAGCACATCTCTGGTGGAAAAGCACCCTCATATGGGTACAAATACCTTAGCACTGGTGAAAAGTTTCATGTAAACTTTCATCCGTTATTTTATCCCCTTGGGAGCAGAATTGGCCAAAATCCTTTCTTTGTGGATTCCTACGTTATAACATCTACCTATATGCCAAATTTCACCCTGATCGTTGCAGTGGTTTAGGCTACTTGTTGATAGATCACTATGCCAGTCAGTCACCTTTCTTAAGGTACGCGTCCACAGGCCCGCAACGTACGCATCGCACGCAATGGATTTTAGTTAGTGTACAGTGCAAGCACACACAAATTTGACATCATTGTGTCGGCACTTTACTAGCTACGCGCGCTCTATACTTTAGTACACAATTATCACTCAAATCGCGTGCACTCATTATCATTCAATTAAATTC
This sequence comes from Spodoptera frugiperda, assembly GCF_023101765.2. NCBI lineage: Eukaryota > Metazoa > Arthropoda > Insecta > Lepidoptera > Noctuidae > Spodoptera > Spodoptera frugiperda. The sequence goes on from NC_064232.1 coordinate 5,284,329, forward strand.
TATTTTTACGTATTCTTTGCGTATTAATCAACCTATCATCAATAAAAGGTGTAAAGACCCTACATCTTTTTGGTCCTTCGAGCCTCCGTATAAGCGGGACTCTTTCGCGTACACAACAGTGTGAATAAGCTGTCGGCACGAAAGTACAGCTCCTGCGACTACGACTTGTGGACAGAGTAACATCCGTCTGCTGCAACAACCTTCTTTCCGTGACGACGAATCGCGGAGACGACAATACAGCAAACCGTTCAAAGCGTAAGCCAATCTATCATACAACAACAATCATGAGCGCCACCATGGAAAACATTTTGGCCAATCAAGATCAGATCATTCAAGCCATGGAGCAGCAACTGCGGAATTTCAAGAAGGATTCTGCGGATCGCAAAACTCCGGCCAACATCAAAAAACGTTTGCAAATCCTGGATTCATACTGGGGGGAGTTTCAAGAGAATCATGCTAAATTGTATGAATTTGAAGATCGTGGTTATGCCTACTTTTCGGAAAACATGTACGATAAAGCAAGAATTCTCTACAATGAAGCTCAGGACATTATTCAAAATTACAAGCCACCTACTAGTGCGGAAAAAGGGAGTAAGTCGCCTAGCACTTCATCAATTCGTACAACTGATACTCGCAATCAAGAAGCTGCGGATGAGCGACAACAAACGAACATGTTATCAGTAGATTCAGATAAACCAAATATCAAGCCAATTGGAACCCCATCCACATCATTGTTCAAGAAGATTGTCTCTCGAGGTAATGCCAGTAAATTGGAAGAAATGCTACGCAAGCAGAAGAGTAATTTCAAGGCTTTATCACGAGCAATCAGAAACGTGGATATGGAGAGCCTCTCCGAAAAATGGGAATTCGAAGATGTGCTCAAAACCATTCAAGTAAAATGGTCAACTATAGATTCCCTACACTGGGAAATCGATTGTGAGATGTACTCGGAAGATGAGGAGTATGAACAGGAATATAGCAACCACGAACAACTGTATATTAACATCAAAAAGTTGGTCAATAGCAAGATGTATTCTGTTTCATATCGGGAAAGTTTTACACCGAAAATAGATATACCTACCTTCTCAGGGAACTATCAAAAATGGATATCATTCAAGGACTTATTCCAAGAAGCAGTCCACAACAACAAATCCATCCCAAACGCCCAGAAGATGCAGTTATTAAAAACTAAACTGAAAGGCGAAGCAGAAAGGATCATCCAGCACCTCAATATCAGTTCTGAAAATTACAAAGTTTGCTGGGACATATTGAATCATAGGTATAACAATGACAGATTAATTTTCACCTCTCACATGAACATACTGCTGTCAATACCTACAATGCAAAACCAAGTTGACACACAGATCAAGAACATGTTCGACACCATTAATGAATGCATGAACTCCTTAAAAAATCTTGGGATAGATGTAGTCGCCATTGGACCGATGGTGGTGCATTTACTCACACAGAAGCTGGATACTCAATCGCTTAGTGAATACACTCAATCATTAGACAATCCGAGAGCCTTGCCTGTTCTAACAGACTTTCTTAAATTTTTGGAAAACAAGTATACTGCTCTCGAGTCGACACGGCGAAAGCATTATTCATCCAAATCATCATCGGCGTCATCTCCGAGTAACAACAAAGATTCTGAACACCAAGTCAACAAAAAGAATCAATCAAAATCGAATAATTTCAATAAAATTGACTCGAATAAACCATTTTTGCGTAGTTCGACTTTAAAAAGTTGTGCAACGAGGACACAATATTGCCCACTATGCAAAGACGATAGCCACGGACTTTTCTACTGCAAGCCATTTTTAGAATTGGGGTCAACAGAAAAGAGAAACACAGTGCAAAGGTTCAACTTGTGTGAAAATTGCCTGGTTGATCACAAAAATAAATCATGCCGTTCTGAATCAAAATGCAGGGTGTGTCAAGGACCTCATAATACCGTATTGCACGATGCCTTACAGATAAACGCAGTGTCCAGCAAAATTGATAAGTCACCGTCTATGTCATGTGAAGACAATACACATAGTAATGCGACACACGTCAGCAAGGAACCTGTTGTTGAAATTCTGCTAGCAACGGCACTTGTCCGTGTACAAGGGATTAATGGGGAATATCACACAATGAGGGCTCTCATAGATCAAGGCTCCCAAGCCTCCCTCATTACTGAGAACGCGGCACAAATCCTGAAACTGCCACGCCGAGCATGCAAAGGCGTCATAGTTGGAGTCAGTGCCAATCAAACCAATTGTAAGGGAGTTCTCAGTCTTGTGGCGTCCTCATTGTACTCCAATTACACATTCCAAACAGAAGTTGTTATTATGAAGAAATTAATTAACAATTTACCAAATCATAGTTTCTCAAAACCATCGTGGGAATATCTTCAAAACATTCAACTAGCAGACACAGATTTCAACGTTTGTCGTCCAATCGATTTATTGCTGGGAGCAGAAGTTTACGCGGAAATCATCATGCCTGGCATAATCAAGGAAAACTCATCTCTACCAATAGCTCAACAGACTCAACTTGGCTGGATTTTGAGTGGCAATGTCAAGTCCTATCAATGCAACGTTATCATGAACAATATAGAAGACATACAAAGGTTTTGGAGCATTGAAGATGTCACCGATTCCAATACTGACATGTCCTCTGAAGACCATCAATGCCTTCAACAATATCACTCAGAAACAGTACGACGAGAAGATGGTAGATACGTGGTCAGACTGCCACTGAAACCGAATATCAACGAAAAATTGGGAGAATCAAAACAAAGAGCCGTAGCACAATTTTATCAACTGGAAAGGAAATTTGCAAGAAATAAAAATATTTCCGAAGATTACAAAACATTCATAACCGAGTACATCAAACTGGGTCACATGCGCAAGTGCACACAAAAGAGACTGCCGGATTGCATTTTACCTCACCTGTGCGTTTTACGGCCGGACTCGACAACAACATCGCTGCGAGTTGTATTTAACGCGTCAGCAAAAACTTCGACTGGCTACAGTCTTAATGATTTAATGTATAGCGGTCCGAATCTACAACAGGATTTGTTTACACTGATTCTGAAATGGAGGCAGTATAAATATGCATTCACAGCAGATATCGAGAAGATGTTTCGGCAGATCTTGTGTAATGAGAAGGACCTACAGTATCAGAAAATCGTCTGGCGTGACTCACCTTCCCAAGTGCTTAGAGAATATGAGTTGAGTACAGTCACCTATGGAACCAAAGCAGCTCCATTCCTGGCCATGATGACGTTGAAACGGTTAGCAGAAGACGAACGTTCAAGATACCCTACAGCATCAGCAGTCCTGGAACAGTGCTTCTACATGGATGATCTTCTGACAGGAAACCACAGCATAGAGGAAGCCAAGCAACTCAAGGCTGACCTAATAAATTTGCTGAAATCTGGTGGATTTAATTTGCGGAAATGGTCGTCAAATAACATGGACATACAAGAAGCAATAACAAACAAGGAACAAGCCTTCGAATTCAAGCATCAAGAATCAACCAAAACTTTGGGACTGCGCTGGCACCCACAGAGCGATCAATTCAAGTTCCAGATGAAGATTGACACATCATCATTGACGCCATCCACTAAAAGATCATTATTATCTGACATTTCAAAGATATTTGATCCACTCGGCTGGCTGTCTCCAGTGTCAACCAAATTGAAACTTTTATTCCAAAAAGTTTGGTCGTTGAATCTTCAATGGGATGAAGCAGTACCTACACACATCAATGAAGAATGGCTTAAAATAAAAAAGGAGTTACCACATATCGAACATATTAACGTACCAAGATGGCTTCAAACGCCAAAAAATGCAATCATAGAGTTACACGGGTTCTGTGACTCATCAGAAAAGGCCTATGCATGTGTAATTTATGGCAGAATTATCAATCTGGAAGAAGTGGAGTGGCAATCTCCTGTGGTTATAGTAGCAGGAAAATCAAAGCTCGTGCCTGTCAACAAATCAGTATCTCTGCCTAGATTGGAGCTTTGCGCAGCACAATTGTTGTCAAAACTGATGAAAGTTGTTCAGAACTGTTTATCAAACCATACTATACGAATATACGGTTGGTGCGATTCGACCGCAGTACTAGGTTGGCTCCATGGTGAACCAAATCGCTGGAAACCATTCGTGGCTAACAGAGTAGCACAAATCACAGAGATAATACCAACGAATAGCGGGCGTTATGTGAAATCAGCCGAAAATCCAGCTGATTGCGCGAGCCGAGGTTTATTAGCGAATCAACTACAGCATCATACACTTTGGTGGCACGGACCAACCTGGCTATCAACATTCAAAGTAGACAAAAATCAAAACCTACCAACTTACGTTACTTATGAGGAAATCAGAAAGTCAATAAAAAGTAATGTAATTCAACAAAATGAGGACATTGTTTTAAAATTATTGAACAAATTCAGCAATTTCGAACGAGCGGCGCGTGTTCTTGCTAGGACTTTGCGCGCCATATCTCGCAGTCAACACAAACCAAAGTATTTGACTGTCAGCGAAATAAAAATAGCTAAATATCGCTTAATAAAACGAGTACAGCTAACGGTATTTAAGGAAGAGATATTTAGTCTCCGAGATCAGAAGCAAATAGACGCGAAGAGCAAATTGCTGAAGCTTAACCCATTTTTGGATCAAGACGGCCTATTGAGAGTCGGTGGCAGACTGAACAACGCGAAGATGAGCCAAAACATGAAGCATCCCCTTATCATTCCGAACAACACCCACCTCAGTGACTTATTGATCAAACAAGGACATCAGATGACACTTCATGGGGGAGCGAGAGTTACTCAAGCATGGCTGCGTCATCAATACTGGATTCTGGGAGGAAACCGAGCAATCAAGAAGTGCCTTCGGAACTGCGTCAAGTGCCGAAAACACGATCCAATCAAACACGAACAACTCATGGGCGACCTTCCTTTAGCACGCAGCAATCCAACACGACCATTTTTCCATACAGGGGTCGATTTTACCGGGTTTGTCGACGTAAAAGCAAGCAAGGGCCGAGGTATCAAGACCACGAAAGGATACATCGCTGTATTCGTTTGTATGGCCACCAAGGCTGTGCACATCGAGTTAGTATCGGACCTGACCTCATCGTCGTTCCTAGCGGCTTTACGAAGAATGGCAGCTCGGAGAGGCACCCCAGGCCATGTCTATAGTGATAATGGCACGAATTTTGTTGGAGCAAGCAGAATTCTTAACGAAGAGTTCGTCAATATTCAAAACACCTTAGATGACAGTTTCTTCGAGGCAATTGCCAGTATGGAGATTAACTGGCATTTTAATGCCCCTTCCTGGCCTAGCGCCGGAGGCCTCTGGGAAGCCGCCGTCAAGAGTTTGAAGTACCATCTCAAACGAGTCATAGGAAGTCAGAAGCTGACGTTTGAAGAATATTCAACTTTGCTCGCTCAAATAGAAGCATGTTTAAATAGCCGACCATTATGCGCACTCAGTGAAGACCCCGAAGACTTAGACTGTCTCACACCGTTTCATTTTTTGGCGAGTGGTCCAACACTAACTATCATCGAGACTGAGAGAGACTTGCGGACAAGGTGGCAACTCACACAAAAAATATTTGATGACCTGTGGAAGAGATGGCGAGCTGAATACCTGTGCCAACTATCAGCTCGCAGCAAGTGGCGCAAACCTCATCAGAATTTGAAGATCAATGACATCGTCATCATTCACGACGTTAATTTGCCCCCGGGAAAGTGGCCCATGGGCAGAGTTATTGAACTTCATCCAGGGAAAGACGGATACGTCAGAGTAGTGACCCTACGCACGAAAAATGGGACACTTAAGAGACCAATTACAAAATTGTCCGTTTTGCCGATCAACGACAATAATCAAAGCCACGATGCAGAAAAAGAAAACCAAGAAGGTCAAACAAATAACAATAAATATTCCAAGCCAGCCTCATCAAAATTGTGTAACTTCATAATTACGACACTCATACTTCTGATGTTTATTTGTTCAGGAACGTGCGAACACAAAATTTCCAAAGTTGCAGATAATAAAAACATATTTTTTGATAAAGTTACAAACATGAAATGGGAACGTGATGAATGGAAACTCATCGTTTATTGCGATATGGCTCCGTATTGGCAAGGAATGAACCTTCTGAACAAGTTTATCACTCATCTAGACAACATATGTTTAAGGGATCAAATACCACAATGCAACGTCGTCCGATTACAACTTACTCACGGGTACAACGAACTTGAACACTACAACAACGTTTTACTTGGTCAGCAAGGTCAAGTTCGTCGACGTCGCGGGCTTATCAACGGCATTGGCTACGTCGCACATAGCTTGTTTGGAGTTTTAGACGAAACTTTTGCCGAACAATATCAGAAGGATATTGCCTTAATAAGAAGCGATCAAAAACATCTTAGCAATCTCTGGAGAAACCAAACGTCAATTGTGGAGGCTGAGCTAAATGTCATCAAAAGAATTGAAAATACCCTGGACAAGCAACACAAGATTCTCAATCAACACATTACCAACTACTACTCGGACATGAACAAACTGAAGGAAGAAATCCGACACACTGACAATAAAGCGGCATTCACATTATCAACGTTTATTGCCAATAACATCATGACCAATCTAAAAGAAATCCAGGAGACGCTAGTTGATACAGTAGCCAACATTTATTATGAAAAGTTTAACTTTCACTTACTAACACCAGCTCAGTTGAAAAACGAACTGAATGTTATAACCGGACAAATCTCAAAGGACTTAGCCTTACCGATTAATAATATTCAAGCTGACTTAGCGAAGATATATCATTTATTGAAAGTGAAAGCAAGAGTTACCAGGGAGTTCCTGATTTTCGAAGTAAGAATTCCTCTTGTAAGCAGGGAAGACTATGAGCTTTACAACCTCATACCGATTCCACAACAAGCCAACACAAGCATGGTCATTATAGTACCTGTAGCAAAGTACCTGGCTATCAATACACATAAAGATGCTTACATTCCGGTGTCTACAAGCGACTTACAAAAATGCGTTCCTTACAGCGCCGACGAGTACATCTGCCCACTGAAAAGGCCTATCTTTCAAATGACGTCAGACAAAAACCTATGTCTGAAACAACAAGCCTCTAATCAATGTCAGACTGAGACAAGAGAATGTCAAGATTCCTGGACTGATTTGAATTTAATTAATTCATACTTATACTTTTGTTGTGGACAATGCAGTGTACGAGTCATATGCGATAACAATATTACGATCGAGCAACTCAGCAAATCAGGTGTCATTACTATTGGAGACAGTTGCGTCATCAAAAACAGAATGTTTACGATTTATGCACACAGATCGTTATCAAATACAATAAAAACAAAGATAGATGTAATGAACGTAGAAATTCCACCCATAAATAACTTAATCAATCTGTCTATACCTCTCATCGCTCCACTGAATGAGACAGACGATATCACCAACCAACAGGAAGACATAAAGGCAATTGAAAAGTCACTCAAAGAAATGAAATCCAATCAGGAACTGGCAGATCAAGTGACATCCCATGACATTCACCATTATGTCGCCATCTACACCTTGGTTGGGGCCATCGTGGTTTGCATCATCCTGTACGCATGGCAACGCATGCGAGCGTGCCAGTCGCGTCCTGCGCTCGCACCTCCGGCAGCTGAGCAAGTAGAGACAACCACGGAGCAGGCAGAAGCTAGCGTGAGCTATGTAGCTCCCGTTGCCACCGCTGCGGGTCGCCCTACCATCGCCACAGCCAGCAGAGGGTCTTCGCCATCCGTCAGGACTCAATTCAATGAAATATCTTAAGCTTAGTTTATTTAAGTTTGTAAGCAAAATTGTTAACTATCATCTTGTAAATCATTATCCTTCATCTCATTCACATCCTCTGGGGCCCGGAGCATGTACAGTGCAAGCACACACAAGACATCATTGTGTCGGCACTTTACTAGCTACGCGCGCTCTATACTTTAGTACACAATTATCACTCAAATCGCGTGCACTCATTATCATTCAATTAAATTCTATTTTTACGTTTTCTTTGCGTATTAATCAACCTATCATCAATAAAAGGTGTAGAGACCCTACAGATAGTCTTGTATAGAAACTCAAACAACTGCGTCCACTGATCCGCATCGTACGGACCGCATCATCGGCAATGCCTACATGCGATGCGTACTGATGACGTCATACGGAATGTGTACGATGCGGGCCCGTGGAAGTTTACCTTAGATATATCAAATCAAAATATACCTAGTTATCTTTACTTATAATTTTAAAAGTAATCAAATATTAATATAATAATATGAAATGTATAACGCTTTGGTGTAATAACTGTAATGTTATACTATTTTACTTTAAATAAATAAATAAATAAATTAATTTAACGAAATCTATTCCAAATTAAATACCTAAATCAAACAGTAGGTGTACTTAGCTCCTTGTTAAACGAGATTTTTTTACTTTTCTATAAAACTAATATTAATTACATAGATACCTAATATTAATGTAAATTAGCTTATACTTAATCTTGTCTTTTTAGATAGATCTTCATAAAACAAGTCTAAGTAATGTTTTATTGATTTTAGTTCTTATTAATTAAGTAACTAAGTAACCTTTTGCCTGTGGGTTCACTCGCTTGTACTTTTTACCGACTTCAAAAAAGGAGGAAGTAATACGTTCAGACGTTTGTTTTGTTTTGTTCACCAATTACTCCGCCAATTGTTGACAGATTTTCAAAATTCTTTTTTTGTTCAAGAGATTTAACTCTCAAAAATATCCCTTTTAAAAAAAAAAAAAAACGTTGCCCCACATTAGGATTTTCTCCTGTGTCGTGGGTGCGTTTACAAACATTCAATTTCACATGCACATGACACCCAGACCCGAAACAACAGTTTGTGGATCACACAAAGAGTTGCTCCGTGCGGGAATCGAACCCGCTACACGTTGCACGACAGCCAGTTGCCCAACCACCGCGCCAACCGTGCAGTAAACATTTTCACCAAGTCAGGATCTGGTGATGGAATCCTTGGAAAATCGAGGGATCTTTCGAAAATTGTAGGAGCGAGTAATGTGTCTATTATGTATGTCAATTAAGATTTATAATTTGTAGAAATATCTATATATTAATACGTGATGCAAAAACTTTGGAACCCTTTTTACGAAAATTGTAGGAGCATAAAATTTGGTACACTTATAGTTTATGTGTAGGAGAAGTGCAGGACGTTAATATTTTTCAATAATAATGCTTATAAAGTACATTAAATCAACAAATAAAACATTACACACACTACCATGCATAGTATCTGATCGTATTTGACAAAACGTCAAAATCGACAGACATTGCGAAGATATTCTCACGTCTCATATGAATAGAGTTTTCCTGTTCATGATGCGCCGGAATATTATTAATTTGAATTTTATAAAACTAATAGCAATTCGTTAAATAAAAATTATCCTTGAACGTATGTTAAGTGGTATTGTAAATTAAATCGTATATGGTCGAATTTCGACCACTAGGCGACCACTAGCCTGGATAAAAAGTCGTTGATGTTATTCCCTGAAAATAAATCTTCCCAATGGTCAAATAATTTTTCAAATCAGTTTCTTTTTCCTTTTCGTTTGATGTATCACTTGATGGTAACTGTTGATGGTTTTTCACGTCGGTTTCTGTAAGCGTGGAACAGCCATGCTTCGGCAGGAATGGACCGGCTCAACCAGAGTGATACCACGGCCTCACAGAAAACCGACGTGAAATAACGCTTGCGTTGTATTTCGTACAACAACCCTTAGATTGCTAACCCCCAAAAGGCCGGCAACGCACTTGTAACGCTTTTGGTGTTTCAAGTGTCCATGAGCGGCGGCGATTGCTTACCATCAAGTGCTCGTTTACCGGCTTATAACATAAAAAAAGTCATTTTCGATATAAAAAAAAACAATCAAACAACAAAACTGTTTTTTATATTATGTAGTAGGTCTAAATATTAATGTATGATGATAATTTAATTTCTAGGTATTTATCTAAGTTTTATTGATTTATGTTGAATATTTTCTTTACATAATGGCTCCGAGATCTAGTTTTTTATAATACCTAGATGTCTAGAATTCATTGTATAAATATTTTTCACGTGTTAGAGCCATGCGTCGTAACGAATGGGTCGTCTCGACTGGGGTAATAAACCGACGCGAAACAACGCTTGCTTTGTGTGAGTGAGGTTACCGGAGGCCAAAATTACCCCTTTTCCTAATCTTTCCAATCGCCAATTCCCCAACAACCCTTAAATTCCTAACTCCCAAAAGGCAACGCACTTGTGACGCCTCTGGAGTTTCAAGTGTACTATCAAATGATCCTATCATGACTTATAACATAAAAAAGTACTAAACTATGCATTTTTAAGTGTGGGAGAGCCATGCTTCGGCACGAATAGGCCGGCTTGACCGGAGTGATACCACGGCCTCACAGAAAACCGACGTGAAACAACGCTTGCGTTGTGTGAGTGAGGTTACCGGGGGCCAAAATTACCACCCTTCCTTATCTTTCCAATCCCCAATTCCCCAACAACCCTTAAATTCCTAACCCCCAAAACGTTCTTGCAACGCCTCTGGAGTTGCAAGTGTCCATGGGCGGCGGCGATTGCTTACTATCAAGTGATCCGATCGTTTACCATAAAAAAGTACTAAACTATGCGTACCAATCAATATAATTGGTGGAAGCCAAACGATGTAATCCCCAGCAAGCAGATTATATCTTTAGGGGGGTTATCGGGACTGCTGGGCTGAAATTGTAGGAACGGGATGGTGTTTAGTCAGTGAAAGTGACACTTTCTCTCGCCTCGCAGGCAGCAGACGTCATTAAACGAAGTTCACGCCTCAAAAATAAAATCCCAGAAAAAAATAATTACCTTGATAGATTTACAAACAATCATTCATAACATCACGCCTTTGGGGCCCCGATGGGGTAGGCAGAGGTGCACGTTATGGCACCAATGTACATCCAGATTTCAATATTTAAGTTGTAAGTCCCATGTGTAATAGGTGGTGAGCCTATTTCGAGAAATTTTTCGAAAATCCGAAAAAAGCCCAGCAATACTTCGCCCGACCCGGGAATTGATCCCGAGACCCCTTGCCCGGCAGTCGCACTTGCAACCACTCGGCCAACGAGGCAGATTTACAAACAAATAATACTCTTACTGCCACACTCAGAGTCATTTAATGCTTACTTAAACTATTCTTTAGTAACGATTTTGTATGGAAAACAATTGCTAAGGATTGGGTTAAGTAATCATTAAATGACTCTGAGTGCGCGAGTTAAAGTACATTATAATATTAGTTTGTCTATCTATAAAAAGGAGATCCTTTTAAGAAGTGCCATTATACCAATTATTCGATGTAATAGGACAAAAACTATGATTGGGACCTAATTATTTAAATGCATTCCGAGACGACTATAAAAACATAATACCTACTCCGTTTTTTGAGCACTAACTTTAATTATTAGCTAATCATCAACTACATCAATTTGAATAGCAAAAACTGAATCGATAAAATCTATTTGTGTATGATTATGCCGCATAACTCCTAAACAGCTGTACCGAATTGGAAAAATATTTTTGTGACGTGTTCAGTTATTGTCGGAAGTAGTTTAATTATTTTGCTATGAGTTATTTAGATAAGGGTGCCAAAATTCACTGAGAAAATAGAAATAAATAATTAAATAAACCAAGTATTCGATTCTTTGTGAACAGCTCCATGTATCTTGACCACAGAAGAGCTGTAATGTTGGAGGTTGTCAAGGAACATTCCTTGAAAATAAGCGAAATAAGCCCAGTAGTTAAGCCAAAAAGTGCATTATTTTCTATGAGCTAATTTACACATGTAAATTATTTCGCTGATTTTTCGTAAATCGTCAGCCAAGATGATAACAAATATGTGGTTTAAATTAAGTAATAAGAGGTTTCCCTATACGGTATAAATAATGATAATAGAAACATTATGAAATAAAAATAATATTTCGTTAGTATAAATATAAATCTTTAAATAAAAATATACCTACAACAATATAACAATAAAATAAAAGAAAACCATTAATTATTTTTATAATAAATTACAACTTATTAACGAATGTCATAAACGAATTATTAACGCGATTAATTATAATCATATAATCATAATCATAATTGACATTTCAAATATATGATAACCCTGATAATGAAACCTAAAACACTACTAAATATACGACCCGGAATCGAAGCCACAGCCTTGAGCTTCGCAGTTGTATTTGTCACCGCTAGACCATCGAGGTTGAATCTAGTAACATTATAAAAAAACTGGTATTGTCCATGATTAGCCAATAAACCTATATTAGCTATTATATAGACAGAAATATAAATTAGGTGATCAGAAAATATATAAGAGGTTAGACTATGATAATGCCAATAAAAATTGTGTCACAGAAAATTTCGGTGCTGTGGACTGCTCAGCGAGCTACCGGGGCTCCGGCTCGAAAAGCTGGAGTAGGAATGGAGTGATGTTTAGTCAGTAATAGTCTGACCCTCCCTCTCGATCATGATAACTTTAGAGACTAGATATTAAATAGATACCAGGAAACCGCACTGGGAACCTTTATGCCAAGAGGGCAGATGATAAACCCTCTTTAAGTAGAGGTGGTTCTCGTGCGTACAGTGTGTCGCGTTCCGTGCGTGCTTCAAAGTGCCATCAGACTGCCTAGAGGGTTACCGGGACTCCGGCTCGAAAAGCAGGGGTAGGAACAGGTTGGTTTTTAATCAATAAGAGTCTGATACTCTCTTCTCGCCTCTCCCAAGGCGGAAGAAGGCATTGGATGATTTACTCCCCACAAAACAAATTACAGGAAATATATGAATGCATCTCAAAAAAATCTGGTTTTAAAAATTCTTGTTACTGTGCAGTAAGTCCTCTGGCGAATTCTTTGGGAATTGGGCCAACAAAGCACATTGCTTAGTATTATAGCATTATACAATTATTATGAATTCTCGCAATTTAACTTCAATTAAAGTCAGTTTAAATATTTTATTTTAGATTATAATGCAAAAAATATTACTATTAAAGGAAGCTTTAGTTCTCGTATATCATATTAATGCAAATTATTATATTTTTAGATGCTCCAAGTTTCCCAGATTATCTTAAAAGCTTTATAACTAGACATTGTTTGTCAAGGTATTTTTTATGACTGGGTACAATATTATAATAATACACCGTCTTTTATGAGAAACAGAAGAATTTGTCGATAAAAGCCTCGTCAAATGGACTGCTCGAGCTGTTAAAGTCAACAGCTAGTTGATCATTGAGCAGACAAATCACCTGATGGTAAGCAATCACCGTCACCCATGGACACCCGAAACACCAGACGCGTTACAAGTGTGTTGCCGGCCTTTTGGGAGTTAGGAATTTAAAGGTTGTTGGGAAAAGGGGGGGGGGGGGGTAGTGAAGTTCATGTTAAGTGTAGACGTTTCAAATACAGATTTTCGTCTTAAATAAGTTCAGATTCTTGCTCATAACCCATCCATACTTGATGACATGAAAATACAATATCCCTATTGCTTGATGATGATGATGATTAATCCTAATATTTATTTTCTTTTTTTTTCAGGATAACTACGAAGAAGATTGGGAGTGCTATAATATTGAACTATAATAGTATGACATGAATAATAATATAATAATAATAGTAAAACCAAGTACCAAACTAGAGAGAATACTTTTATAATCGTTATAATAAGATTTATTTTATAATTAATCATAATAATAATACATACAAATTATCACATAATTATTTTAATAATACATTTTATCTATCTAAAATAAATAAAATAAGAATTAATAATAATAAAATTACATTTAATGAAAATATAATTTCATTAATTAATTAATACTTATAATATAATAGTTATTATTATATTATTATAAGTTGAGAAGAAAGAACAAGAAGAAGCAACAATGTATACATACAACCGTAAGTATTTCTTGTTTTATTATTTTATTTATTATTGAAAATTGTGTAAGAATTTTACTTTTAATCCACAAGGGCAAAAATTTGCAAAAGGAATTAAATACCTATTAAAACTACATATTAAATATAATACATAAATTATAAGATTAAAGAATTATCTTAGAGTCATTAACAGCCTATAAGTGGATACTGTTAACCAAAGCCTCGTCTCACACGGAGAAGGTTTAAGTTTAAGCATTAATCACCACGCTTGCTCAATGCGGGTTTGTGATTTTAAACTTATAATCAGAAATTATAAGCTGAGGTTTCCTCACGACGTTTTCCTTCAACGTTTAAAAAAAAAACCATACCAAAATAATATACTCATTCATCGAGATTTTTTTTTGCAACTTTACACCACACCGTATTTGAACCCTGCGATCTACCTAAAGCAACCATCTGGCAGTTGCACTACCAACCTATCAACCAAGGTGGTCAGGCAGTAATCTCGAAAACCAGATTGACAGGAAAAAAACTAGATCGAACTTGATTGAAGGTATTATCCTAAAATTAACTTCCTTAAACATTTATTTTATCTTTAACTCGTGCTAAGCTGTGAATTAAAATGATTTACTAATTACTAGCGTTTGTCCGCGTCTTCGCTCGCGTTAAGACGTATTTATTCAAAATCCTCTAAAATGTAAAGCAATTTTTAAACACTACCAACTCTCAAATAAAATAATATGGTCAGGCAAAATATAAAAATAGGAGCCGACCGGTAGCGGGAGCGTAGTCCAAGCTACCGGTGGTTAGGGCTCCAGAGACAGAAACCTCACAATACGTGCCGTTTCGAGGAGTACTGCCTTCTGCATCAGGCCCTTGATCCATCCGCCCAACCTTAGCCTCCTAAGGTGGTTGTAAGACGTATTATTGTTAACACATTGAACGCCGTGGTGGTCACAGGTGACCGACGCAATCAAAGACTTAATGATTTTTTATCAAAATCCTTTCTTAGGGGATGCCTACGTCATAGTAGCTTTATGCATGCAAAGTCACAGCCCGATCGCTTTAAAATTGACAGTTTCATACAATTTTTTATGCCTTTTTTGTGGGGGAAAATCATCCCTTCTCCCGACTTGGGCGAGGCGAGAATTGAGTGTCAGACTCTTACTGACTCTAAAAACCACCCCGTTCCTACGTCCTGCTTTTCGAGCCGGAGCCCCGGTAAACCGGCTAGGTAGTCTGAAGCAGCTCCCACCGGATCAGGCTTTATGTATAAAGCCCTACTGGGCCCCATCTGTGGTCAAATTTTAATGCCCTTGGGTGTAGAATTAATAAAAAGCTTAGCGGATGCCTACGCCATAACATCTACCTGCATGTGAAATTTCAGTCCGATCCGTCCAGTGGTTTAGGCTGTGCGTTGATAGATCACTATGTCAGTCAGCATCTCACCTTTGTTTTGAGTTATAATTAGGTATACCTATGATTTTTTGCCGGAGTCTGTGTTTCCTGATGGGTATAACCTGGGTGTCTTCAAATCCTGAGTGAATAGGTTGCTTATGGGCAAACGTGCTCCATCGTAGGCGGCATCATCACTTACCATCAGGCGAGATAGCGGCCAAACGTCCACTAGGGCATGTAAAAAAAATATGAATAAGTCAAAGTCAAATCATATATTCCCATAAAACCATAAATAGGTACTTTTGAAATGTCAACAAATAAATAGTAGTCTGTCCGTCTGTCCGTCAGTGAAGCTAGATGCTATATTTAGATTTGCATTAGAAGTTATTTTAGGCAACATTATATTGATTAATTATTCATTTCCGACATCAAGGTTATTTATTATTATCGGATATGCAATTATATAATATTTATTTATAGACTGCCTCGTTGGTCGAGTGGTCGCAAGTGCGACTGCCGACAAGGGGTCTCGGATTCGATTCCCGGGTCGGGCAAAGTATTACTGGGCTTTTTCGGTTTTTCGAAAATTTCTCAGTGGTAGCACGGAGTCTGGAATTGTGTCAGGTATATGGCAATAGGCTCACCCCCTATTACATAGGACTTATAACACAAATGGTGAAAAGTGGGTGTACATTGTTTAGCGGCATTACGTGCCGTAATGTGGACTGCCTTCCCCTTCGGGGATAAAAGGCGTGACGTTGCTTATTTATAGACATCTCAGAAATATATGCACAGTCCAGTTATTTAGTAGGTGTGCAGGTAAAATAAGTGTGAGAGAGAGCCATGCTTCGTCACGAATGGGCCGGTTCGACCGAAGCGATCGACACCACGGTCTCACAGAAAACCGACGTGATACAACGCTCGCGTTGTATTTAGTTGAGTGAGTGAGTGGCCCAATTCCCCCCTTCCCAATCTTCCCAATCTCCGATTCCCCAACAACCCTTAAATTCCTAACGCCCAAAAGGCCGGCAACGCCCTTGTAACGTCTCTGGTGTTTCGAGTGTCCATGGGCGGCGGCGATTGTTTACCATCAGGTGATCCGTCTGCTCGTTTACCGGCTTATACCACAAATAAATCTAAATACGAATAAATTCTCACGTTGGTATACAATTACTATACATACTTTAATGAACAGTAACAAAACAACTACAAAAGAAATACCTAAAAAAGAAAAATCAAAAATCTTGACATCAGTAAATCAAGATATCCCAAAATCTCTACAATAGATTCTCAACTTTACCGTTTTCTGAATAAAGTTGCATTTCAATTGCATTGTTAAACAGTTTAGTATATCTTCATATACGGGTGAACGTATATCATGTAGAAAAAAAAGAATACTTATGACGCACGTTTTCGGAAATTCCTTTCGTATGGAATATTTTTAGCTCCGAATTTATTTTTAGCCCGGTAGGCACTGAATTTAGCAAACTGGTTGCTTGAATGTAAAGAGCATTTGAGTTTATATTTAGATGCGGTTTTGTTCGTGGGAACTTTAAATTCCTCTTGGGTTACTTATACTAATACTCACTACTACAAATCACTCATACAGTGATAGTAATAGATAGTGCTTATTATGCTAAACTTTGAACAGAAAACAGAGAAAAGGAACGGAGACTTCCTTAGTATATACTACATATTTTCCCGGACATCTGCTTAAATCATGTTTAGAAATAATATAAATATACCTATACCGTATTTGTTACAACATACATATATTCACTGCGTTTTCTTTTTCTTCTAACGTTTTTGTTTTTTTATATAAAGTAGTTCAAAAAGTTTATAGTTTTTTTGTTCGGGAAATATAGTAGAGATACTCTCAGTAAGTATAGTAGCCTCCGTTTAATTTCTCTGTTGTTCAAAGTTTAGGCTAATTAGCACTATCTATTCCTATCACTGCTCATAATAATAATACTCCATGTTCCTTTTCTGATTCGGTTTTTTAGTAATAGGCTCACCCCCCCCCATTTACATGGGACTAATACTACTGCTAATACTACAGTTTTAAACTGCGATCTCCTACACTACTACTAAGCGTGGTGATTGAGACAAGCCCCTTCCATGAAGAGGAGACACATAGTCCAACGATCGGAAGGTTACGATGATGAATCAAAAAAATAATTGTTTATTATTTACAATCAAAGTCAGTATATTTCCATAATTGTATGGGAATTTCCTGACGTCACCCGTCACATTGGACCGGCCCTCACAACATGACACATGTATAGTACATTCTAGGTCTTATTTAGTATTTATGCATAATCTAGACTCGATCAAGGCTTACATAATGTTTTGATTCGGAAATTCCTAAATACTGTGTTTATTACATTGTTTTGTTATATGAAGGTCGTGGCAAAGATATTTTTAAGGCTTGTAGGTAGGTACCTATAGATCCGGAGCTGAGGACTACCTAGCGGGTTTCCGGGGCTTCGGCTCGAAAAGCAGGAGTAGCAACAGGGTGGTTTTTAGTCAGTAAGAGTCTGACACTCTCTCGCGATATATTAAAAAAAGGGCCGAATTAAAAGTACCACATGCATGAAAAGGCTGATGACTGTTGATGTTCTTGTCGTCGGTCAGTCCATAACAAATAAATAAATCTTATAAACTACCTTCTTCCCTCGGATTCGCTGGCATTCCCGTCGGACAAAAGTACCCTGTGTGTTATTCCAGATAATAATCTACCCCGATTCCAAATTTAATCCCAATCCTTTCAGCCGTTTCGATGTGATTGAGTGACAAACATACAATCTCACAAACTTCGTATGTTTGTAATGATTTATATTCACACACGCGCTTAACTATGTAAACTACGAAGTAAATAGGTTACTTCAACAATGTATTACGCAATTTTGACATAACTTTAATAGCTGTTAATTGAAAGAGTACTCCTTACTTATATAATAACTTTTTGCTTTATAAAAAATAACTTGTTACTGCCAGCGGCTTCGCCCGCATCGCCTGTGGGATAAAAAGTGAGGCCTATGTGTTATTCCAGACCGTAACCTACCCATATTCCTAACTTTATCTTGTTGTATATGTATTTAGTTCTAATCCTTGATAGTTACATTTTAATATATCAATTACTAGCTACTTTCGCTCTGCTCGGCTCCTATTGGTCACAGCGTTATGTTCTATAGCCTTCCTCGATAAATGCACTATCCAACACAAAAATAATTATTCAATTCAGACCAGTAGTTCCTGAGATTAGCGCGTTCAAACAAACAAACAAACTCTTCAGCTTTATAATATTAGTACAGATACTTTAGAATATTTTTAAAAAAACCATTTAAAAATATAAATTAAACAGTAGCCCACCAGTAACGGGAGAAATCTAAGTTACCGGCGGCGGTCAGGGCTCAAGAGAGAGGTATTTCCGCACAATACGTGCCGTGTTCAAAGGTACTGCTTTCTGCACCATGCCCTTGACCCAACCATCTAACGTTAGCCTACTCAGGTGTTGGTCGAGGCTTTTGGCTATGAGGCCATTGGCTGAATATCGGCACAATGATTGCTGAATCTACATCCCACATGTCGACAATCTCATGAGCTAAATCAAGATATTTATAATATTATTAGAATAACAGACTGCCTCGTTGGTCGATTGGTAGAAAGTGCGACTGCTGGACAAGGGGTCTCGGTTTCGATTCCCGGGTCGAACAAAGTTATTAGGGCCTATATCGGTTTTTAGAAAAAAATCTCAGTGGTAGCATGGAGTTTAGAATTGTGTTCAATGTAAATGGCAATAGGCTCACCCCCTATTACATGGGACTTATAACACAAATGGTGAAAAGTGGATGTACATTGTATGGCGGCATTACGTGCCGTAATGTGCACCTCTGCCTACCCCTTTGGGTATAAAAGGCGTGACGTTGCAGTATTAGGATAACAATATTGCTTAAGACAAACACTCCTTGCAAATTATTAGACCATGGCCTGACTATGACTTCAAGATATCAAATTCCATGTCATTTCCTTTACTAACTTTTTCACCCGTATTCACTTTCTTAGGTAAAAAGAAAAATATATTATATTATTTTTCTTTTAAACTGGAAATCAAGCCAAACTACTCTTTCTTAGTCAATCTGAATTCAAACTGTGGAATGAGCTGTCGTTGGCGGTATTTCCGAACCGATACGACCTTCAAACCTTCAAGAAAAGAGCATACTCCTTTTTAAAAGGCCGGCAACGCACCTGTGACTCCTCTAGTGTTGCGGGTGTCCATAGGCGGCGCTGACGCTTACCTGTGTGATTTTACCCCTTAAAAATAAGTTATTTATTAGACACAAGTATGATAAACAAACAAACTCTTCAACACTTTATTTACTTAAGTTCCAAGTACATATAAGACACGGTGACTGACTCTAACGTCTAAAGTAACGTTTCCACTGCCTTCTGGAAGTATTTCCTATGTAATTAGGCGTAAAGATATAGTTACATTGACGGCAGTGTATGTAAGGTATTTCTTAATATGTTTATTATTGTATAATGTGGGTAAGCGCTTTATTTTAATAAACCAGTCAGTTTCCCAGCCCGGTGTTTGATTGACGTCCCATTTGGCGACGAGTATTACGAACCTATTTAGTTTCTATTACGCGTGTGATTTTGCTCAAGATGCCAATCGGGAAGTTGGAACCATTTAATCTAAGTTCTAAACAATGGCCTGCATACATACGTCGGGTGAATCAGTATATTTTGCTAAATGATGTCAAAGATAACCTCAAAGTGCCCATGCTCATTACGGTCGTGGGTGAACCCACATATTCCCTGATGTGTGACCTATGTTCCCCTGGCTTCCCGGAGGATAAAAGTTACGATGATTTAGTGAAGTTGGTTGCCGATCACTTGGAACCGCAGCGGTCAGAGATCGCAGAACGCCACGTGTTTAGGCTGCGGCGGCAACGTGACGGAGAATCCATGATGGAGTATCTACAAGATTTAAAACATTTAGCTACAACATGTAACTTCGGTATAATGCTGGAAGAAAACCTTCGAGATCAATTTGTATCGGGACTTGCAAATAGTGCAATGCGTTCGCGAATATTTGCTGAGAAAAACATCAAATACAAAGAGGCGGTGGAGCTGGCTCTGGCTTTAGAGGCCGCAGAGAGGCACGCGGAGGTGAGCGCGGCGACGACTGCCGCAGTAACGACCTCAGGTGCAGGCGGCGACGCGGGCGAAGGCCTACATAGGACCGGCACAGGACGACTACATACGAGCGGCGCGGGCACACGCCGGCCGGGGCGCAACCCAGGCCCGAGGGCGCACGGTCCGGCGTCAAGGGGGGGCACCCCTGCGGAAACTCCACAGTGCTGGCGGTGTGGAAAGTCACATCGGCCAGAAAGGTGCCGTTATATTAATTACAACTGTGATGAATGTAACCAACGCGGACATTTAAAGGTGATGTGCAAAACAGTGCGTGTGCGTGGTAGTGGTCGGTCCAGTAGGCAAAACTTCGTAAGTGACGATGACACGGAAGACGAGGATTTGTTTAGCATCGAACTGGCGTCTAAAGGTAACAAACCTTATTTTATTAATGTGAACATTGACAGTTATATAATTAAATGTGAAGTGGATACGGGAAGTCGTATTACGGCTATCAGTGAAGATTTTTACAAACAGATGTTTGCAAATAAAACAATCCAATCGGATAATCTTATGTTACGTTGTTACTCGGGTACGCCGATTGACTCACTGGGGTATATTTTAGTTAACGTTAGACTTGGTAATGTTACAGCAAACAATTTGCGTTGTTATGTAATTAAGAACGGTGGGCGACCACTGTTGGGCAGAGATTGGTTAAAGTCACTTGATGTCAAACAAATTAATTTAAACGACATTATTACGGATCCATGTATTAATAAGTTAGCTATGGAATTTCCCGAGGTCTTTACTGATAAATTAGGTAAATGTAAAAAGTTACTCCAGTTGCAACTGACCGATAATGAGCCGATTTACGTACGAGCCCGGCCCGTACCGTTAGCACTTCGCGCGCGGGTTGAGCGTGAACTCGAGCGACTCGAAACCGAGGGTACTATCTATCGGGTTGAACACTCTGACTACGGGACACCCATAGTGCCAGTTATTAAGACGAATGGCGACATACGAATTTGTGGTGATTATAAGGTCACAATAAATCGTAAGTTAAAACGTGAATTTTATCCCCTCCCGCGCATCGAAGAGTTGTTTGCTACCTTAAGTGGGGGAAGGGAGTTTTCCAAAATCGACTTAACGCATGCATATCAACAGACAATGCTGACCGACGATTCACAGCAATGTACAGCGATAACTACACATATCGGTACCTTTGTGTATCGCCGTACACCATTTGGGCTATCTTGTGTACCGGAAAAATTCCAAAAGTTAATGGAAGAGACACTGCGTGGGGTACCTTGCACGGTAGTTTTCCTTGACGATATTTGTGTGACGGGGGCATCTAGAGCAGAACATTTAACTAATTTAAGACTAGTTCTGGCTAGGTTGCGAGATATGGGGTTGACTGTAAAACTTAGCAAATGTTGCTTTTTAGAACCGAGCGTTAAATATCTCGGGTTCATTATTGATCAGAGTGGTCTCCGTCCGGACCCAAAGAAGGTGGAGGCGATCGTTAATGCACCTACACCTAGTGATGTCACACAACTACGAAGCTTTTTAGGTTTGCTAAATTATTATGGCAAGTTCATTCCCAAGTTAAGTATTTTATTACATCCACTGCATGAACTTTTAAAAAAAGGTGTCAGTTGGAATTGGAGTAATGAGTGTAATAATGCTTTTATTGAAGCTAAGCGAGTTCTGTCGGGTGAGAAAGTACTTGCACATTATGAAGAAGGTCGGCCTTTAGTGCTATCGGTAGACAGCAGTGCGTATGGCTTGGGCGCAGTGTTGGCGCATCGGTTCCCAGACGGCAGTGAGCGGCCGGTCAGCTGTGTGTCACGCACACTTAATAACGCGGAGCGCAATTATAGTCAAATTGACAAGGAGGCGCTGGCAATATTTTATGGCGTTACCCGCCACCATCAGTACCTTTATGGTAGACACTTTGAGTTACGTACGGATCATCAACCATTGAGTTACATTTTCGGAGCTAAAGTGGGTATACCCCAAACAGCGGCCAGCCGCTTGCAACGCTGGGCAGCGCGATTAGCCGCATACGATTTCACTATTAAATATATTAGTTCGAAACAAAACGGCCCGGCTGACGCGTTGTCACGTTTACCGCTAGCACTGGAGCGCCGCGACACCGAGTCAATGAGCTATGTTAATTTAGTGCAACAATGTATGCCGGTGAATTTCCACGATGTAAGCAAAGAAACAAATAAAGATGTATTATTGTCTCGTATAATGGGTTATGTAAAATTTGGATGGCCATCCGTATCTAGTTGCGAAGAAGAAAAGCCATACTTTGCGCGAAAGAAAGATATAACTTTAGATTTTGGCTGTTTAATTTATAAATATCGAATTATTATTCCCAAAACATTACAGTTTAAAATTTTAGAGGAAATTCATCAAGGTCATTTGGGTGTTAATAAAATGAAAAACTTATCGCGTAATTATGTTTACTGGCCAAAGCTAGATGATGACCTTGAAAGGTTGTGTCGTTCGTGCGAGCCATGTCGAATGGTGCGCGATGCAGCGCCGCGTGCCGACCTGCATCCGTGGGAATATCCTTTGTTTCCTTGGCAACGTTTACACGCTGATTTTGCGGAATATTTGGGACGAAAATACTTAATTATAATCGATGCGCATTCTAAGTGGATTGAGGCACTTCCTATGGATCGCACGGACGCGCAGTCAACAATCACAGCGTTAATTACCGTTTTTAGCAGGTTTGGGTTGCCATCGCAACTCGTTACGGATAATGGACCACCATTTCTTTCTCACGAATTTAAAAATTATTGTATGAACAATTGTATTTCACATGTAACGTCGGCGCCATACAGACCACAGGGTAATGGTGCCGCCGAAAATGCAGTAAAGACTGTAAAAAAGCTATTAAAAGGGCAGTTCATAGTGGCGAAAATGTGTTGCAAGCATTAAATACATTTTTATTTCATCACCGCAATTGTGATCATGCAACTACGGGAGTGCCACCGGCAGTATTGCTAACTGGACGTCGGATGCGCATGCGACTAGATGCGTTACGGCCAGATGTTAAAAAAGTAGTACAGGCTGCGCAGCAACGCCAGATAGCTCATGCGGGAGGCACGCCTCAGCCCACAATTCCAGTTGGAGAGATGGTGCTCGCACGTGACTATACCTCGAGTCCGAGTAAATGGTCTACGGGAATAGTATCTAAAACTTCCGGACCGGTGTCTTACCGCATCGACATGGGAAACGGTGTCGAGTGGCGCAGACATCGGGATCAATTAGTTCCAGTTGGGAATAAGTCGAGACTTTCACTGTCGCGAGCGAGCATCGTTACTCATAAGGGGGAGAATGAGGTGAATGATCATAATGGAGATGATACTTTTGAGGATGCATCAGATGCATCAAATGAGTTGGGGACGGAGGCGGGTGGCGGGGAGCCTATGAGTGCCGCCAGATCTAGACTTAACTCCCCGCCCCCGCCGCCGCCGCCACCGGGGGCTTCGGCAAGAACAATACGTGCGCACGTGCGCGCCGTTAATAAAGATAAAATGTAAACATGTTTATTATTTTTAGTATGGTTAAGAAGTGTTAAGTTTGTGTAGCATTATTAAACACATATTGTGGTAGGCAGTAATAACGACTTTAAGATTATTATTGTATCTTCGCGTACTTATGTATTTAAGTTTAACTATTCCTTTAGATTTTAAGGGGGAAAAGTGTAAGGTATTTCTTAATATGTTTATTATTGTATAATGTGGGTAAGCGCTTTATTTTAATAAACCAGTCAGTTTCCCAGCCCGGTGTTTGATTGACGTCCCAGTGTAGAATATATTGGTCGCCCAGTAGGAATGATGACCGGAGCTGCGGACTACCTAGCGGGTTTACCGGGGCTCCGGTTCGAAAAGCAGGAGTAGGAACGGGGTGGTTTTTAGTCAGTAAGAGTCTGACACTCCCTTTAGCCTCGCCCAAGGCGGGAGAAAACATTGGATGATATTCTCCCCTTAAAAAAAATAAAGGGCAGTTTATATGCGTAATGTAAAATTAATCTTCTTGCTAAATAAACCTTTAGATTAAAGTTAAATCAAGGAATGGAAATCCCCAGTTATTGTAAAACAAAACATAAGTTACTTTGTTTTGTATGTACTTTAACAGAACCAGTGGCGTAGCGTGTCTTGGCGGGGCCCCGTATAAAAAAATGTTTGAAAAGTTTAAAAAGAAAAATGGGGGCCCCCATTTTTCTTCTTTTTGTGAGGAGGGAAAATCATTTAATTACTTATGCCACACTGTCTCTGAAGCCACAAAGTGGGAACTTACCTGGCCAGGACAGGAAGCCCATGTTTAGGGGCCCTTACGAAGACGTTAATTTTCGTAAAGCTGCTGCCAACTTTTATATTAAGGAAAAAGGAACTAATTATTTAGAGTTTTGTAATTTCAAAAATAATAAAAATTGGGACGTTTTTAATTTTTGCTTATGCACATTGGGGGCCCCTTAACCCGGGGGCTCCGTAACTCAGGCGCCCAGTAACCCGGGGGCCCCGTATAATTGATACGGCAGATACAACACTAGCTACGTCTCTGAACAGAACTGATGTATTTATAGTTCCCTTTTTTATGCATTTTTATGTTAATTTTAGTTATATTTAGCTCTTATTTCATTGTAAAGTTACAAAAAGGTTATTTCTGCTAATTAGGGTACATTGAGGTACAGAATACTTCAATTATTTACTAGTTAAACTTTATTACTCGTATTATCAGACACTAGTTGTTTCACCCCGCTCTACTCGGCTCCTATTGGTTTATTTTTGAGGGGGGAAAATCATCCAATGATTTCTCCCGCCTTGGGTGAGGCGAGAGTGTCAGACTCTTACTGACTAAAAACCACCCCGTTCCTACTCCTGCTTTGAGCCGGCGCCCCAGTAACCTTTTACGTAGTTCCGGATTGGGTATCAGCCCTACTGGACCCAATCAGTGGTGGTCTAGCCCCTTTTGTCAAAGCATGATGTTTTATAGCCTGTAGCCTTCCTCAATAAAGGCACTGTACAACACAAAAATAATTATCTAAATCGGACCAGTAGTTCCGGAGGCTAGCGCGTTCAAACAAACAATCAAACAAACAAACTCTTCAGCTTTATAATATTAGTATAGATTTACAGAAATAAATATAATTTATCATTTAAAAAAAAGTTACAGCTGCTTTACAGGTGAAGGACGATTATTTCCAGATCGATATCTTGTTAAAGCAAAAATATCAGTAACTACCTATATACTTTTTTAAATAAAATTTTATTTTTTTCTCTTCATATAGGTAGTGCTAACGACCTGCCTATCAAGACAGCCCAAGGCAGTCAGCTCAATGAACAAACAAAATAACAATAAAATATTAAATAGTTACACACCACACTACAATAAGTTGTTTTAACCTAAAAAGCATATTATTATTTACTCTATTTCTTGACTAGCTTTCCGCTTTTGGCTTCACTTGCGTTTAATTACGAAGATATTTCTCAAGTAGGTTAGAATCCTGTCAAAATTCCATCTCCAATCCACAATCCTTAATCCCCAATCTCAAATCTGCAACATCCAATCTCCAATCTCCAGTACCCAATCCTCAATCATCAATCCTTAGTCCTCAATCCTCGATCTTCACACCTCAAACCTCAATCTTCAATCCTCAATAGGTACTTAATCCTCAATCCTCATTCCTCATTCCTCAAACCTCAATCCTCAATCCTCAGTCCCCAATCGTCTAATCCTCACCACCTAATCCCCAATTCCCAGTTCCCAGTCCAATCCACTGTCGGACTATGAGATGGGCTCCAACATAAAACACGTCTGCTAAAATCTCCTTGCTTGACAGGGTTTGGACATCAAAAGTTTAAAATGATATGGTTTATCAGAGAGCGCTGCTGTCCGGTTTCTATTAAACGTGGAATAGCCTTTTAGTGGGGTCTACAGTACCCACGGGAAGATTGGAGTGGTGAAAAAGGTTTTATTTTATTCCTCCATCATTTACTTTATCAATTTAAGACAAATCATTTATTCCGATTAAACTACATATATACAAATATAAATAGATACTTTTGAAATGTCAACAAATAAAGAAATAAATAGTAGTCTGTCAATCAGTCCATCAGTGAAGCTAGGTGGTCGATCCAAAGTGTAACTCGTAGCTCGTTTAAACAAGCAAAAAAATCTTTCCTTTTTATTATATGAATAAACTAGCGACCCGCCCCAGCTTCGCATAGGCGCAATGGTGATATATTATGCATGTATTATACGTATAAACCATCCTCTTAAATCACTCGTATCTATTAAAAAAAAAACCGCATCAAAATCCGTTGCGTAGTTTTAAAGATTTAAGCATACAAAGGGACACAGGGACAGAAAAAGCGACTTTGTTTTATACTATGTAGTGAAACATCCTTTACTAATAAAATATGTTTATAAGCTAAAGTAATGATTCAATCTATCGTCGTCTCTTTCTTTCATTCCTGTAAATTGTAAGAGAGAAAAAGACAAAAATATCTTGGAAATCCTGAAGGTTAGTTTGCGGTTTTTACTATTTTTGTGCCAATATTTAATTTCATTATGTATAATGGAAATTTTATTTATTTATTTGTTTGTGAATTACCCACTTAGTACCGTAAAGGTTTCTAGTTCAATTTCCGTGTCGGGTAATGTACCTAGATATTACAAGTATACAATTAATAATACATAAAAATACTAGCGGACCCGACAGACGTTGTCCTGTCTACACGATAATTTGAAAATTTAAAACTTTTTTAATAAGCTAAAACATCCTGGACCTTTTTGATGAAAATTATTATTCAAATGTTATGACAATATCTAACGTCATTAATATTTGACACTGCGATGGTCGCCGTCCGTCGGATCCGATGTAAAACATTCCAAAATCAACAACTACTAATAAATTAAAAATTAATTAAAAAAACATTGTCCAGCGGACAAAATTGTGAATCTAGACCATTCTCAGATCCTCTTGAACACACACAAAAAGTTTCATCAAAATCCGTCTAGTCGTTTAAGAGGAGTTCAGATGACATACACACGTACACAAGAATTATATATATAAATATATATCTTTATGTTAAAAGGTTTTAATGTGTATGGTCATTAAGACCGGAGCTGCGGACTACCTAGCGGGTTACCAGGGCTCCGGCTCGAAAAGCAGGAGTAGAAACGGGGTGGTTTTTAGTCAGTAAGAGCCTGACACTCCCTCTCGCCTCGCTCAAGGAGGCAGAAGACATTGCTTCGGCACTGCTGGGCCGGCTCGACCAGAGCGATAACCGGACCACGGCCTGACATAAAACCTGACGTGAAATAACGCCTGCATTGTGTTTCGTTGAGCGAGTGAGATTACTGGAGGCACAATTACCCCCCTTCCCAATCTTCAGTACAGGGTGTAAATGGAACACTCCCGAAAAATCCATCTTTTTCTTTTGTTTTTATAATCTATCTATCTATAACGTCATGCCTTTAATCCCCGAAGGGGTAGGCAAAAGTGCACATTATGGCACATAATGCCAATGTACACCCACATTTCACAATTTATGTTGTAAGTCCCATGCACATTTCCAGACTCCGTGCTACCACTGAGAAATTTTCGAAAAACCGAAAAAAGCCCAGTTATACTTCGCCCGACCCGGGAATCGAACCCGAGACCCCTTGCCCGGCAGTCGCAATTGCAACCACTCGGCCAACGAGGCAGTCGATTGTTTTTATAAATTCTATCGTTTTTTGTTTTCGTGTTGTTCATACTTAATTAGTTGATTACAACTATCACTATTATTACATGAAATAAACATTGAATTCCTTGTTTTATGGTAAAATAAAACTCTTTATTTACCATCACCTCATTGCAGTGTTTGGGAGCGTTCCATTTCATCATCATTATTATCTGCCTGTGGTCGACCACTGCTGGACATAGGCTTCTTCAATGAGCTCTTTTTTCAGCGCTACCTTCCGTTTACAACCTGTATAAATACTTGTTAGGCTATATATATAAAAAAAACTGCCTCGTTGGCCGAGTGGTTGCATCTGCGACTGTCGGGCAAGGGGTGTCGGGTTCGATTCCCGGGTCAGGCAAAGTATTACTGGGTTTTTTTCGGTTATTCGAAAATTTCTCAGTGGTAGCACGGAGTCTGGAAATGTGCCCGGTATATGGCTCACCATCTATTACATGGGACTTACAAAAAATAATTTGTGAAATGTGGGTGTGCATTGGCATTATGTGCCATAATGCCTGCACCTTTGCCTATGCCCCTTCGGGGACTAAAGGCGTGACGTTATAAAAAACGTACTTTTGCACACAAGCACTATACTATAGTCTTCTTAAATGGATGTTTAATTATAAAACTAATGTTCAAATGAATAGCGCCGTCATTAAACGGACCTTTGATAATGAACGAACGTTCGAGATTAACTAATTGGATCAACAAAACATTTTAACGCCTTTGGTTTTCCGATTGGGTAAACAGAGGTTCTTTCAATGGCGTAGCGTGCTTTGGCAGGGCACCGTCTATCGTGTAAAATTTTGTTTGGGGGACCCCATTTTTTGTTTTTTTTTTGTTTTGAGGGGGAAAATCTTCCAGTCACTTTTCTGCCCTGTCCCTCAAGCCTCAAAGAGGGGACTTGCCAATGCTATAACAGCGAGCCCATATTTGGGGGCCCTTATAATGACGTTAATTTTCCTAAAGTTGTTGCCAATTTTTGAACGCATGTTTTATATGCATACATGACTTGAAACTAGTCGAGTTTAAGTCTGGGTGTGATGTGTATGTGAACTTGTATTTTTGTAAACGCACCCACGATACAGGAGAAAATCTTAGTGTGGGGCAACGTTTTTATAAAAAAAACTGTCAGGTTTCAATTTTATTCTATGAATTAAATTGTGTCTGTTGATAGAAAAATAGACCTTTAGTAATAAAAAACTTACAAAAAAACATATAAATCGACCGTGACAGGACTCGAACCTGCAATCTTCGGATTCGAAGTCCGACGCCTTATCCATTAGGCCACACGGTCTGGTTATGTCTAGCCTATAAACGGGTACTAACTAGAAGTTGACCTAGTTTTCGGTCTAGACTAAAACTAGGGTTTAGTTATGGCACTAAATTGGATTATCAACTTACATAATAACATTTTTGTAGTCAAGGACCACTTTTTATTATCGTTGTTAAATGTTAAAGTGTGGGAGAGTCATGCTTCGGCACGAATGGGCCGACTCGACCGGAGTGATACCACGGCCTCACAGAAAACCGACGTGAAACAACGCTTGCGTCGTGTGAGTGACATTACTGGAGGCCCGTTAACCTCCCTTATACGGTAAACGAGCAGACGGATCACCTGATGGTAAGCTATTGCCGCCGCCCATGGACATCCGAAACACCAGAGGTGTTACAAGTGCGTTACCGGTCTTTTGGGGGTTAGGAATTTAAGGGCTGATTCACTCGGAGCTGCGGACAACATAACAGGTCACCCAAAGCAAGAGAAGGAACTGGTTGGTTTTTAGTCAGTAAGAGTCTGATACTCGAGTCTCGCCTCACCCAAGGCGGGAGAAGACAGGATGATTTTCCTTCCTCAAAAAAGTGTTGTTTCACGTCGGTTTTCTGTGAGGCCGTGGTATCATTCCGGTTGAGCCAGCCCATTCGTGCCGAAGCATGGCTTTCCCACTTAAATCAAGATTTAATACACAAATAATTGAAATTCCCAGCCCAAATGTGGTGAAAGTGCTAATTTTAACACTTAATTAAGAAGCTTACGCAATTTCTCACCTTTAAAAGATCATCTTAAAAGAAAATGACAGTCATCCTTATTTTCCCAATACAGTTTACCTAAAACATTAGTATATAAACATATTTGTAATGCAAACAAAAAGTTGTTATATGCTAACTAGATTCCGGTACGTAAGGTTGATTTTTCTCTGAGTCATTTTGACGTCATTATGTGAACTTTGGATCTGGAGTTCGACCTCTCATTTTAGTATTGTCATTTTTATTTATTTTTGTGAAAGAAAGAAATGAAGAAAAAGGTTTATTGTTGAGTTAAATGGATTTAAAGTGAACGTGGTTCGGTTCTCTCGTTGAGTAAAATTGTTGTTAGGTGTTATTTAGGTATTTAAAATGTATATTTTTGGAATATAATGCCTCGTTAGTCGAGTGATCGTTAGTGCGACTGCCGGATAAGGGGTTTCGGGTTCGATTACCGGGTCGGGCAAAGTATTACTGGGCTTTTTCGGTTTTTTCGAAAATTTCTCAGTAGTAGCACGGAGTCTGGAAATGTGCCCGGTATATGGCAATAGGCTCACCCCCTATTACATGGTACTTATAACACAAATGGTAAAAAGTGGGTGTACATTATATAGCGGCATCACGAACAGAAATGTGCACCTTTGCCTACCCCTTCGGGGATAAAAGGCGTGAGATTACGTTACGTATTGTTTTTTTTGCTCGACTTGGCGGATCAGATTTGTATTCGCTCCTCCTCACGCAGGTTTCGTTGTAACAGAGTCGACTGACAACCGAAATTAACAGGGTAATTACTTAGGTGAGGTTATGTATGTATGTAACATGCCATTATATTTTTTGGCCGGCGAAGAAATACAACCCTCGACACTTTGCACAGCAGACGGTCACCGGTATTTGAGAGATAGGTACTGAACAGTCGACTCGGCAACTAAACACGGGATGCCTCAGATAGCGATATAACTTACATTTTAAACACATATAGACGATTTGATGTTAATTATAAGTTGTAAGTATTGTTGTTAAATTGGGTAGTTTCCTAGGTCAAAAATAAATTATTTTGACATTTCAATACAATAAAATATCCAAAAATAATCGTACTTTCATTCATTAATTTGACGATATTTTTCTAGCTAATTTTAGAGAAGAAAGTGTGCTATTTGACGCAAAAGAAAAATATGACGTCATAATTTGCGATCTCATACAAAATTCATAGAAAAATAACGAATTTGACATTTCGATAAAAGTATTGAATTTGACTAGTTGGAAACTACCGTATTATGAATAAACGAATAAATAAATGACTGTCACGTTTTCAGTCACCCGATGAATGAATAAATAATAAACAAATTAATATAACTAAAGCAGTAAAATGTAATAAAATAATAGCATTAAATGAAAAAACATAACAGTTTTAAATGAAAAAGCCACGTGAGAAACGGATGCGAATTAAAATAATTAGCTTATGAGATTATAATCTTTATAATAATGCTAATGCTATAACGTGACACTGTGGGTTAAAGTCTAAGTTCGAATCCCAGGTCAGGTATAGCGATTATCTCCACTCCTGTAAGGCTACTCCGGTTCTCGAATGCGAAGTTTCGTTTAATCTTCGGCCGTAGGTTTTATTGATTTACTAATAGAATTACTTGAAATAACGTTTTATTTTTAATTTCATATCAAAACCTATTTTATTTATCTTCATTTCGTTCGTTCATTTTTGTTTAAGAAAGTTCGCAATAAATGGAATTTTATTGTAGTACAAAATCTGCAAAGTTTTGGACGAGACTTCGTTTTTCGTTGAATTAGAGTACCCCCCCCCCCCGCCTGAGAAAATCAACAGCACGTGTTGTTATGTTACGTTAAGTGAAAAATAGAATAACTTGACCTTCGCCAAGAACTTACTCTTAAAATCCAATTCCGATCGATCGACATTGATATTGTGAAATTTCTTACTCTTGAGTTGCAACACTAGCGCCCATTGCATCCGTATTGCGTAGATATTGAATGAACTAAACGGTATTGAGTTTGGCTTTATATTCCGTACTACGAATGCTATTTCAACAGTTACTCATGATTACAAACAACTTTCCCAAAGAAACTTTTTCTATATACTCATTTGTTTTATTTTTATCACAATAACAAAGTAAGTAAAGTTCCAAAATACTATGTCTTCCGATAAGGCGGGTGTGGGCGCCTCGCTGCTAACAGCTGATCATGCGAAAGCACGCGCGCGCGAAATTTTGTTGTTTAGTTATTGTGATAAAAATAAAAATAATGAGTATACAGAAAAAGTTTCTTTGGTAAAGTTGTTTGTAATCATGAGTACAATCACGTGTTTAAATATCGTTCACTAATTACTAATCACCCTTTATACATAGCCAATAATCTTCCTCGATAAATGCCTTATCCAATACAAAAATAATTATTCAAATTGGACCATATTTTTCACAGATTTTGATGATATTTCCTTCTTGAATTTTTCTCGGAATCTAACAATTAAACGACTTATAATTGATTATTTTTCCTCTGTGCACATCAATGGCGTGTAAAAGCCAGATTTGATCGAATAAACAAAATATCTGATTGTATCTCTAGTAAAAAAGGCGTAACGTTTGTTCTACAATTATTTTTCTATATAATAAGTCCGTAATGGAGGCGAGCGAAGCCGCAGGCAGTGTATCTATCTATCAATCGTCACATGCACACGTGCACATTAGGTATGGCACTTTTCACAATAGATTTAGTAAGTCCCATGTAATAGGAGGTGAGCCTGTTGCTGTATACTGGACACAATTCCAGATTCCGTGCTACTACTGAGATATTTTCAAAAAACCGACGAAATCCCAGTAATACTTCGCGCGGCTCGGGAACCCGAAAGCCCTTGCCTGGCATTCGCAACCACACGGCCTACGAGGCGCGGGCAGCTAGTATGATAATATAAACTTGATTGATAAATCTATTACGTTGTAACTAATGGTGTTCAATTATTGTACGTCTAGCTTGTCATATCATGAGTCATACTCGTCATAGGTCGGAGTAATATATTTGTCATGTTATGACACAAAAGAATTCTAGCTCGAGTCTTCCTGACATTGGCATTTACCTCCGCACTCAGAGGGCTTAGCACGAGTTTGTTTTACGTTTAAAGTAATCGAAACAAGAGCGATTTCTGGCGATTGATTGGTTGGTTTATTCGAGCCGGTCAAAAAGCGCCGACTTCAAATTTTTGTCAAAGTCAAAGCATTTATTTCAATTAATCCTTAATTAGGCATTTTTGAAACTTCAAATTGAATTGTCCGTCAGTCTGTCTGTCAGTGAAGCTAGGTGCTCGTTCCAAAGTGTAGCTTAGAATGGAAAACGAGAAAGAAACTCCCATCGTGTTACTCTTTAAAAAGAATTGCTTAGCCTATCTAAAACAATTATTGTTTCAGATTACTTGAGATAAAAGAATCACAAAAGTCCTTTCATAAACCTCGAAGTAATCGGTACATACGAAAAAATATACCGACCGAATTGAGAACCTCCTCCTTTTTGGGAAGTCGGTTAAAACTCATAAAATAATTACAGAGACATATTTTATGTAAGAAAGAAGGAAGTAACAACTTACATCCGACTTGGGGAAATGGTCACCTTGAAAAAGGCATTAAAACATTCTTTCTTTGTTTATGACGTAAAAACAGTTAAGCGAATGGAAGTTTTAGGGCTTTCCTAATAGGGTTTAATTTGTAATTACATATTTTTATTCTACGGGACGCGGGCGCGAGCGGGTGACAGATGCAAGTTTTTTTTTATAATAAGTATTGTAATTGTCAGAATAATACTATGGAAAACAACGACTGCATGGTTGATGCAGTGTCTAGGCAACTGGCTGCCGTGCAATGTGTGGCCGGTTCGATTCCCGCACAGACTTACTCTTAGTGTGATCCACAAATTGTTGTTTCGGGTCTGCGTGTCATGTGTATGTGAACTTGTATGCTTTTAAACGCACCCGCGACATTGTAGAAAATCCACGTGTGGGGCAAGGTTTTATAAAAAAACATAAAATAAAAGCTAAAAATCTATTGTATTGATAATGTAGTTTTTTAAGACATAAAACAAGAGGAATAATCTCTTAATTTTTTGTGCTTGTTAACAACGAAAGAATGTAATATGAATTGTATCTGTATTTTTTATTATTTGTTATTCGAGTCGTTAGGTCGTACATGACCGCAAAAGAGCGACTCTGGAAATTCCGGGTTTGGTTCGATCTTCAGTTCAGGGCAAAGTTTTTTTTTCGGTTATTCGGACATTTCTGAGCCCTTATGTACCTCCATAAAAGGAATTAAAATTTGTGATGACATTAAAATCTTTATAAGTGTGGGAGAGTCATGCTTCGGCACTCGGCCTCAGAGAAAACCGACGTGAAACAACGGTTGCGTTGTGTTTCGTTGTGTAAGTGAGGTTACCAGAGGCCTAATTACCCAACTTCCCAATTTTCCAATCCCCGATTCCCCAACAACATTTAAATTCCTAACCTCCAAAAGGCCGACAACGCATTTGTAACGCCTCTGGTGTTTCAAGTGTCCATGGGCGGCGCCGATTACTTACCATCAGGTGATCCGTCTGCTCGTTTACTGGCTTATACCATTAAAAAAATATAAGTACAATCAAATCTGTATTTAGTACAATTATAATTAACATTTACAACTAATAAGTTTTTGTATAAATTTTCAGTAACATAAAGTTATATTGGTATTTCGAGTATCGCAATAAATTTTTAATCAAAATAAATTTTGTTTTGTTCAAATATTTTAGTGGTACAATTAACATTGATATTTTGCATAAATATTGCATTAAAATAAATCTTTATAAAGCACATTAGACATTTATCTTTTATTTCTTTGGTTTGAAATTGCCTTGTTGGTCGAGTGGTCGCAAGTGTGACTGCTGGGCAAGAAGTCTCGGGAACGATTTTCGGGTCGGGCAAAGCAATACTGTAATAATAGGTGCACTTTACGGCACGTAATAATGCCGCCATACAATGTACACCTAATTTTCACCATTTGTTTTATAAGTCCCATGTTATAGGGGTGAGCCTATTGCCATATACCTGGCACAATAATAATTCCAGATTCGGTGCTACTACTGATAAATATTCTAAAAACTGAAAAAAGCTCACTTTACCCGATCCGGGAATCAAACCCGAGACCTCTTGTCTGGCAGTCGCATTTGCGACCACTCGACCAACAAGTGTAAGTAAGTCAACAAACAAAACGATGTTATCTCAGTTACTGAGGTTTACTTATGAATTTGAAATTGTTTTCGGAACAAAATCGTTACTGAGGAATAGTTTAAGTAATTATTAAATGTTTCTGAGTGCGGTAGTTAGTTATCTTATAATCAAATAATCATTTAGCTGATAGTCACATTTACCCCATAAGTATTTCTATATAATCACTTCACTCTAGGGCTGCGGACGAAGGAGTAGGAACGGGGTGGTTTTTAGTCAGTAAGAGTCTGTCGCTCCCTCTCGCCTCGCCCAGTGCAGGAGAAGTAATATGATTAATTTCGCCCAATAAAAAAAAAACATTCGAAGTTTCATAACCAATTTCAATCTAGAGTCCTTGATCAGTCTCCGTTTTTGACAAAAATACAATAGATCTGTAGTAATTAAAAAAATCTCCATTCTGTCTGTCAGTCTGACTGACACTCCTCTCGCCTCACTCATGGCAAGCAAAAATAAACCGTTTTAATCTCAATTTGAGTTAAATTTTTCTAACGGATGAAATTAATAAATAATCAGTCTTAATCGAAATCTCTGAATCAATTTCGTTTTTGATACAACTAAAGTGTAAATTCGGGATACGGTTCTACTACTACCACCTTTTTTAAAACGAATTATTATGTCGCGCTATTACATTTTTAAAACTATCCGAATAATCCGTATTTTCCGAAAAAATATCGGACATAAGAACCGTATCTTTCGTAATTACCGAAATTAGCTCGGTCGGTAATTACACCGACCGAGCTAATTTCCGAAATAACCGAGATTAATGAAATACGGATGATCAGATTAACATTAAAAACAAATCAATTCAGTTTATTACTTTGTTATGACAAAAAGGGTTTGTAAACACTATAGCACAAAGACACTGAGACATCAATTAACATAACTATAGGTTGTAATTTAATCGGCATCTTTGCTCATACTAAGATACAATTATTAAAGTATAAATATATATTCAAGTGTGGGAGAGCCATGCTTCGGCTCTGCTGGGCCGGCTCGACCGGAGTGATACCACGGTCTCACAGAAAACCGACGTGAAACAACGCTTGCGTTGTGTGAGTGAGATTACCGGAGGCCCAATTACACCTCTTCCCAATTTTTTTAATCCCCGATTCCCCAGCAACCCTTAAATTTCTAACCCTCAAAAAGCCGGCAATGCACTTGAAACACCAGAGGTGTTACTGTCCATGGGCGTTTACCGACTATAAAACCACCCCGTTCCTACTCCTGCTTTCAGAGCCGGAGCCCCGGTAAACCCGCTATGTATTCGGCAGCTTCGGATAACACGTACCTAGAAATGACGCTACGGGATATTTCAAAGTATTTGTATATTTCCGTATCAAAAATAAAAAATACGCGTCTAATGTTTTAAAATAATCTACAAGACGGACATTAAAATAAAAAAATAGTCATTTACCCTATAATTATCTAGCAATGGGATATCAGGGATTAATATTAAATCAAGGGATAAAATCCAACATCATTACGATCATAGAATCCACATCAAAACCTCTGACCTCTCAATCGTTTGATTTGCACCAGAAGTGTATAAAATAAATGATTAAATCCATTAAAAAAAAACTGGTTTTCATACGTCATCGTGAGCACGGCGGCTACGCAGCAGTCGGTTGCGAAAATTTATATAAGCCTACGACACACCGAGGATCGCTTTAGAAACTAGTAAACTGCAGAACTGCATGCATCGTGCATGCGTTTCCTTGCTTAGAAAAGCGCGCGTAATTCAAACACAGACACGAATCACAAATCCGTTATACATAATCGAACTGGTAATTCATAAATAACGAAAAAAAGTGCGAACGAAACGGGAATGTGACTGATGTGTTATTCATAAATATTTGTGTGTCTAATTATAATTTTATTTTGAAATTTTATGAATTAATTTATAATTATAGTTTTGGTTCTTTTTTTAAAAATTAGAACGTTCATTGGTCGTGTGACATTGAAAAGAAGTTGACGTGTCGATTTACAACATTTGAATTACAGTGTTATTATAATTCTAGAAAAAGACAAATCAATTTTTTGTGTGGATTTATTTGGTTATTCAAAATGAAAGATTTGGTTAAAATTTGGAACAATGTGACCGGTAGGAGGTATTCGTCAGTGAACACTAGTGAATTGAACGATTTCAATAAACAAAGGCGATCAGAAATTGAAAATTTCGAAGCAAATTTTGCTGAATGTGAAATTCTGAATAACAAATTTAATGATGACTTGGAATTTAATGACAAGAAAAATGCAATTATCAATCGATTATTTGAGAGGAGAAAGAAGGGGCAAATCGGGAGACAGCCGAAATGTAAGTACTAAGAATTTTTCCCTTGTATTTGCTATAGTTTTTTTCACATAACCCAGGTGATTATACCATTATCGTAGTATATATTTAATAATATACAACTAGAAGTGATTAACTGGATTTAATTACAAAAATAATTATATAATTTTACAGTATAACATGTAATTGTTTGAAAAACCGTATGTGTGAATAACACTATTGTTATTTTTTCGAAAAACAATTGTCGTATGTTTTTTTTTTCTTTTGTTGTTTACTATAAATAGCGGTTGGCAATTGTAGGAAAATATTTTGCTAAACTTTTTTTTACTACATTTTTTTTTATACGATTTTTCATTTAATTGACGTCCTAAAAAGCAGTAAGTTTACGAAAGGGTGGCATGATTTTTTTTTCTGCCGAAAGAAATTTCTTTTAACCGATTTTTAAAAAAGGGAAGGAGTTTCTCAGTTTGACTTGTTAGTTTGCAGTTATCTCGAAATATTCTGAACCGATTTTGATGCAGTTTTTTATAGTCAAAAAAAGTATATTAAAGTAATTTATTTAAAACGTAGTTTTTTGGAAATTATTATGTTTCATAAACAACTTTTTTAACAGTTTTTTCCACTCTTCAATAGTTTTTATTTTATTTTATTTTAATTAGCCTGTCGCAATATTTGATAAAGTAATGTTTAGATTTATTTTCATCGAATTATAATTAAAAACATACAAATGTATGAATAGTTACTCAATCAACGTATTTTACCCAATTCTACCCTTGACCTGATTTTAATAAATAGCGAATTATAGACTATCCAATAAAAAAATCATACAGAGGTACATATTTTCGAAACTGTGGACTACCGAGCGGGTTTACTGGGGCTCCGGCTCTAAAAGCAGGAGTAGGAACGGGGTGGTTTTTAGTCAGTAAGAGAGCATATTTTAGATTTTTGAAATAATTAAAAAAACAATCTGATTATGTTTTTTTTTCTATTTTATTATTTTTTTTTTTTCTTTTCTATTATTTTATTCTTAAAAAATGCCAGCTCCGTTAAGTCTATTTTAAGTATTTTTAATTTGTTTGTTAGAGTGTGTGTCTCTGGATTAAATAAAATAACCTCTTCGACTTTGACTATGATGATTTATGGTATATTATTAAATAACTCTTAAATTCTACGTGTTGTAGTAATATATTATTTTGCAAAGATTAATTGCGAGTAATCAATAATTTGTATTATTCTAAACATTATCTCGCATTTAGGAACTATAATAATACATTTTATAAATTAAAAGTCTTAAAATGCCATTAAAAGGATGGATGAAAACAGATTTACAAAATAAATATACTTAGGTGGACATATATCGACCAGATTGGCGATATATTAAAGAAAAGCCAAATTAAAAGTACCTTTAACCGACGAGTATGCATGAAAAAACTGATGACTGTTGATGAAACGAAAGAGGTGTGTAAGATTCGTAGCAATTGGCGTTCCATTGTCTCTGCCTGCCCCCATGGAAGACAGGCGTGAGGTTATAATTTTGTGATAATAAATTTTAATGTCAAAAAACCATGTGTAAAAATTCCAAGCAAAATATTTTTCTTATTATATTAACGACGTACTAAATTGAGGATAATTGGGGCCATTATAAACGGAAAATATGTTTTCGAAAATTATACAGTAGGTGTCAAAATCACAACACCGTTTCATATTTTTAAGGAAAAGATCTGTTATTTCTAAGCGACCGTAAAGCAACAAAAAATGGATTTTATATATTTCACACGTGTTTTTTTTAACAATCATTCAAGGACTTCTCCCGCCTTGGGCGGGGCGAGAGCAAGTGTAAGACTCTCACTGTCTAAAAACCAGCCCGTTCCTACTCCTGCTTTTCTAGCCGGAGCCCCGGTAAACCCGCTAGGTAGATTTCAAACTTAGAATTAGAAATTATAAGCCCAGTTTTCCTCACGATGTTTTCCTTCACTATTTGTCAGTGGTGTCTAAATAATCTTAGAAAGTACATGTAACTCGGAAAAAGTCACATTGGTACTATCTGCTAGTAGGTTTCGAACCCGCTCAACAAACAAGTGAGCAAAAAAATTAGGTCACCTTATATTTTTAAGAAATACTAGCATACCCGGTGAACTCCATTTCGCAACCAATGATTTTCCTTGTATTCTGCTTTTCTCTTGAATTTTCGTTACTATAAACCTCATGGAGCCCGAAAACTTTCCAACGAATGCAAAACCGTGGAAATCGGTTCGTGCGTTCTGGAGTTATAGCGTCAGGAAGAAAAACCCGACTTATTTTTATATTACAGACTGAGAATCTAAAATAGTATGTCCCTAACAAAAACAATCATAAATAAATAAATAAATAAACAAAACAATCGACAAACAATAAACGCATTCGATCTAAGTATTTTTCCTAAACCTTTAGAAATATCTAGAATATCAAAGAACGTATCGGGTTTTTCGATACGTGATTCATATTTTTTTTTGCACGATTAAGTAGATATTAATATTTCTATATTAGCTTGTAGAGAAACTCTTCCGACTTCTTTTAATAAATTAGTAATCATATTTTAGACAGATAGATAATATAATTATGATAAACAGGATAATATGTTGATTTGGTTTTTTTATACATTGTGTGTATAAAAAAACCTAATG
This sequence comes from Spodoptera frugiperda, assembly GCF_023101765.2. NCBI lineage: Eukaryota > Metazoa > Arthropoda > Insecta > Lepidoptera > Noctuidae > Spodoptera > Spodoptera frugiperda. The sequence goes on from NC_064232.1 coordinate 5,324,853, forward strand.
TGTATAAAACATTATTTATACATGTGTGATGTGACGCTTTGGTAGAATATTATATTTGAAACTACTGTACTGCCAATGTCTTTACTTGCGTTCCCGTGAAATAAAAAGTAGTCTATGTCTTATTCCAGACTATAATCTACCCCTATTCAAAATTTCATCCCGATCCTTTCAGCCATTTTGACGTGATTGAGTAACAAACAAACATAAACAACTTACTCACAAACTTTCGCATTTATAGATATTATTATACTAGCTTCTGCCCGCGGCTTTGGTCGAGTTTCTGTAGGATAAAAAGTAGCCTATGTGTTATTCCAGACTATAATCTACCCCTATTCAAAATTTCATCCCGATCCCTTCAGCCGTTTTGACGTGATCGAGTAACAAACATATATACTAACATACAAACTTTCGCATTAATTATAAATTAGTAAGATCACCCCCCCTACTCCTTTCCCGTGTTTTGTAAGATCCAATTATGGGATTACAACATGGAAATTTAAATAATAAATTCGTACCAGGGTCAAGTGCATACATTGACTTCGCCATTCACTCGATCGAATGCCATTTCTTCGCCGATGTCGGTTAGAAAATGCGATAATGAGATTTTTTTTTTTGCTTTTGAAAACTTTTCATTTCATAATCTAGGCCATTGGAATACACAGATGGGGCCCAGTAGGGCTGATGCCTGATCCGGAGCTATGGACTACCGGGGCTCCGGCTCGAAAAGCAGGAGTAGGAACGGGGTGGTTTTTGGTCAGTAAGAGAATGACACTCCTTCTCGCCTCATTTGAAAAAAAAGAAATGCCATTGAAATAACCGGTTTATATGAAAACACTTACGATACATATACCCAAATCACATTGTTTACAATTTTTGTCTGACTGTCTGTCTATGTGTCTGTTTGTTTTCGATAATCTCTGAAACGGCTAAACCGATTTTGACGGGATTTTTATAACATTAGCTAATATTATAATCGCTTTATATGAAAATACTATACCCAAATGACATTCTTCACATTTTTTGTCGATCTGTCTGTCTGTTTGTTCTCGCTAATCTCTGAAACGGCTGAAACGATTTTGACAGGATTTTTGGTGACTGGTAGCTCATGCACCATTCGACCTATGAGGTACCTAGTATACATAATATCATAATATGCCCCAGGGAGTAAGCAGAGTTGCACATATTAACTGTAATATGCACTAAATAAATTTACTGTTAAAATTTCATCTTTCTAAACAAACGGGATTTTTGATCTAGAAATTTCCACTAATGTCTATGGTGTTTTTTGCTACATGTCTGTCTAATTAACTCAATCGATCTTCGACTCTATAACCAATATGTTAAAGTTGAAAATGCATTGAAGAAATTGATCTTAATGGTATACCTTGTTATGCGTGCACCTAACTGTCTATCCAATTAACCCAAGCGAATTTGAACTCTATAGCTTAAGTGTTACAGTTGAAATCCATTGAGAGAATTAGTGTAATTGGTATACTTTGTTGTGCATTCACCTAACTGTTTATCGAATTTGAACTCTATAGCTTAAGTGTTACAGTTGAAATCCATTGAGAGAATTAGTGTAATTGGTATACTTTGTTGTGCATGCAGCTGTCTATGTTATTAACCCAATCAAATATGGACTCTATAGCTTAAGTGTTACAGTTGAAAATCCATTGAGAGAATTAGAGTAAATGGTATACTTTGATGTGCTTGATATGAATGTGCGGCTTTAAATTATTACTCCAATGTCTGGGTCATGGGGTTTTCCGTAGAGTAGATCGTTTTTTTTTTTCATAGCGATTGTCTGATACTTAGTAACTGTTATGAACTGTCAGATCAACAGATCAATCAATTTTTAGGTAGGTATATTAAGTGTCTATACACATATTCCGGTTACTGGGTATACGGCGCCATTTTTTTAAACATTGCCCCACATTAGGATTTTCTCCTGTGTCGTGGGTGCGTTTACAAACATACAAGTTCACATACACATGACACAATGACCCGAAACAACAATTTGTGGATGACATAAAATAGTGAATCGTGGATAGGGTATAGGGTATATAATAATAGTGAACAGGGAAACGAACCCGCTAAAGAGTAACCTATGGAGTTTCTTGCTCGTTCTTCTCCATAGGAATCTACACTTTGGAACGAGCAAATAGAGCAACTAGAGGACTAACCGACAGACAGACATTTTATTTTCTTTATATTGTAATATTTGCTTTGACGTTCAAAAGTGCCTTCCTGGTGTATTTGAAATAAATAATTTTGACTTTGACTTTGCTACACGTTGTGTGACAGTTGCCTGGGCACGTTGCATGCACTGCGTCGCCGGACAACCTGATGCCGGCTACCCAGCAACCGATACCTACGTGAGAAAACCTTTCATAATATGAGTACCTACGTATTATGTAGGTTCAAATTATAAGGAAATATATTACTTTTTTTGGGCTAAGAAGGGGCTTTAAGCCCCTAAAATAAAACACAAAAATATAAGTACAGTTTTGGGTTTATACCCAAACTCATTTCCCTTCATTTATAGGAAGGAAAAAGTTTCTTCATCATTAATTAAGTCTTTGACTGCCAATAGAAAACTGTTGAAGGCAAATCCTCCGCTAACGTCGGTCACCGGTGACCACCACGGCGTTCAACGTGTTAAGGAAATGAGTTGCTTAAAATATTGAAGACTCAAAACAAAATTTCTCGAAAGGTTTTTCTTGTTTATTTATGTTTTTTATAATAAAGTTGTGACGTAAAATCCGCGTACCATAATTTTGAATAATCGTTTTTTAAAAAGATTAATAAAATTATATAATCTTATCATTATTATTTAAATTAAAATGTACACATTGACAAATTAATTCAATAATCTAACATATTTTTTGTATAAGTGTATAATTTATTAGTTAAAGTTATAAATATATAAAAATTAGGCTGTCAATATTAATCTAGAAGTTTCTACAAAATTAATTAATGTAATAGTATAAAATTAATCGATTTAATAATACAAAATTAAGCGATTTATTAGTACAAAATTTTTCGATTTAATAGGCAGATTTTTTAACATTTTGAAAACTGTAGCGATTTTTTATAATCTTTATATTTATTAGATTCAAACACATTTAAATCTGTAGTCTCCTTAGTTTAATATTAAAAAAGTGAAATTGAATAGAGCAAAATTATTTTACGGTATGATTTTTGTATCAAACGATAAAAAGTTGAACACCACAATCACATTATGGAATATTCTCCTATTTGTACTAGCTTCATGATCTATACCAACAAGTTATTTTATATATTGCAAAAACCATCTTTCCTTTGAACAATTAATAGCTATAATATTGTTTTATCTTTCGATCCAATATTCTTAGAATTGGAGTAAGCATTTTATTTGTAGGTATTATAAAACAGGCAAAACCAGAGATGGTCACGTATTATAGAATGTGTACAAGAAATTATGAACAAAACATCACGCATGTAACCATTTAGGTGATGAGTAGAGTCACTTATGTCAATAAACCTTATCTTAAGCATGATAAAATATGTGTAACAATATAGGTAAGTTAGTGTGGGAGAGCCATGCTTCGGCACGAATGGGTCGGCTCAACCGAAGTAATACCACGGCCTCACCGAAAACCGACGTGAAACAACGCTTGTGTTGTGTTTCGTTGTGTGAGTGAGGTTACTGGAGGCCCAATTACCCCCTTTTCAATCTTCCCAATCCCCGATTTCTCAACAATCTTTAAATTCCTAACCCCCAAAAGGCCAGCAACGCACTTGTAACGCCTCTGGTGTTTTATAGTGGACTGTCATAGCTGTAGTTAATTTTAGTAAAAGTAGTTTAAATCTTTTTGGACTTTACCAAACGTCAATTAAAATCATGAATTATAAGAAAGCCGCGGTCGTCAGCTAGGTTTAAAATAAAAGCATTGGGAAAAAACCAAAACTTTCTTCAAAGGTAATAAATAAAAATACATATATTATTATTATTCAATTAGAAAGCTGTTTGTTTGTAGAATAGAATGTTTTTGAATTCAATAATGAACTTTGGGATTATCCCGCGATGTGTTACATTTCATTTGATTATTTCACGATCGATTACATTTCACTTAATTATATCAAAGATTAAACAATGCCATGCCTCACGACTCCGATGAGGACAATTTCTTCAACGCTTTAAGTTAGTTTTTATTTATTTTCCTATTTCTATTTTTATCCTCGAAGGGGTAGGCAGAGGTGCACATTACGGCATGTAATGCGGCTATACAATGTACACCCATTTTTCACGGGATGAGCCTATTGTGTCTGTGTTCATTTCTTATACATAATTTAAATTTTTAAGTTGTCAATATTTTAGTGTTAGTTTTTATTATTTTTAACTAGTCTACATATAAATTATATTTAAGCATATTTCTATATTATTTAAAAAGTCTAATTGTTACAAAACCTTAATTATTATTATTAAACAAAACATAAGTGGAACTAAAAACCGCAGCTTATAAATCAACTTTGCCCAACCCGGATATCGAAGCCGTGTACCATGATTGCTAGTGGTCAAACAACAAACGTGTTTGCCGACACCCCTAATCTAGAAGCTTCTATTGCTCATGTTCGTTTTAACGTTCATATCTCGAGAACGGCTTAACAGATTTCAATGTTATTTCCTTTTTGGTTTTTTCTCGGAAACTAACGGTAAAATTACTGTTCAAAATGCGGAAAATTTAATATTTTTCGCATATCAACAGTGTGTACATGAAAGCTAAGTCTGATCTGGTTTTCAAATGCGAAAGATACAACTTATACAAAAGTATTATAGGTAAATTACTGTCGTGGTAACCCGAAGGTTTGAAACCTACCAACGGCAAGTACCAATGTGACTTTTTCCGAGTTATATGTACTTTCTAAGATTATTTAGACACCACTGACAAACGGTAAAGGAAAAAATCGTGAGGAAACCTGGGCTTATAATTTCTGAATTTCAGTTTGAAATCACCAACCCGCATTGAGCAAGCGTGGTGATTAATGCTCAAACCTTCTCCGTGTGAGAAGAGGACTTTGGTCAGCAGTAGCCACTTATAGACTGTTGATGTGATATCACGAAGTTATTTTTAGTTTTAAAAGGGACAAGGAACCGGAACGCAAACTAGTTTTATTTTAAATAACAAAACTGTGATATATATATAAATAATTCAAATTGATTTACTAATTGTATTCAATTTTCGACTCTACGTAATAAATTAAAAGGTCCAATCCATTAGTTCTTTAATCTATAGATGTTTCTTTGTTCTTTTATTATGGTATTTAATATTAAATATTGAATAAAGATCAATTCGAATAAATAAATGAAGCGTTTATTTTCCATCACAAATAAATAGTAGAGGAAAGAACCACAGCAGTTTGAGCGGACCTGTTCAGATTACAGTTTTGTGAACAAAAATATTAAAGTACGGATATAAGGGTTGGACTGGAGACTAAATTAGGGAATCCCTGTAACAAAGCCTCCAAAAGAAGCGTTTATTTTCCACCACAAATAAACAATTTTCAGTTTTGTGAACAAAAACATTAAAGTATGGATATAAGGGTGGACTGGAGCCTAAATTAGGGAATCCCTGTATTTCAAGCCTCCTGGAGCCTTAAGAGGGACGGAGCTATGTAGGTTGTATAGCTCCGTCCCTCTTGTACTGATCAGTGATCGACCATTCTGACACAATTGTAATAGCAGACTAAGGCCCCAGGACCCTCGAATTGGAACATAGATGCAGTTACATACGGTTAGACAGCCATGTAAAAAAAAAAAACAAAAATATCAGACTGTAATTGTCATTCGAATCAATAATTTGGAACGAGCACCTAGCTTCACTGACGGACAGATTGACAGACTATTTATTTGTTGACGTTTCAAAAGTATCTGATAATGGTTTAATTAAAATAAATGCTTTTGACTTTTGATTATTAATATTTTGCAATTTTTTGGTAGTAGATATTTATGCAAACTTCAATAATTAATTGCTATCAATTGTTTTCATTGACAAAGCGACGCATCGTGCGTATTTGTGAACCACTTTATGCAGAGTAGAGTCAATGTTTATTTAACGTTTATTTAATGTTTATGTTTTCAAATTGAATTAACTGGTCCCGGGTATGAAATTTCTTGTATATCCTATTGTAATCTTCAAACACAACACTACCTCTCATTAAAGCCGTGGCAGATACTTTTAGAACATCTTATATAGAAGAGACCCATAAAGTGTTACTGAAAACTATAAATGTCATTTAATAAAAAATGTGATTAATTTTGACCCATTTTATTTAATCTTAATAATGGAAAATAAATAATAAATACTACATTAATTAATGGAACGGATATTAACGTTTATTTATTTAAAATGTCATTTGGATCAGATAAATTAAGATGTCAATATAAATTGTAATCTTTTGTTATCAACATAAAAATTGTTTATTAATTTATTTTTAATTGTTTTTGTTTAATTTTAAGCCCATCTTCAGTTATTTATTTTTGATAACTAATTATGTGTAATATCTTTATTTACACCGCAACAGAAATGGTGTAAACAAACTTGTTAGTTCGTTTGTTTGTGGGTAAACTCCGAAATTGCTTGTTTATTTTTGATGACGTTTTTCTTAATTGTAGTTAGAGGTTGTTGACTATTTGTAATGTAATGACATGTCATTTTATTTTATTTTTGTGGTTTTGGAAATTGAACTAGTGGTAGACTAATATACCTATGACTGGATTTTGTGCTAGAAAATTCTATTCTTGGGTTGAACAAAATTATATAGATTCTTTTGACAAGTTTTTTTTAAAAACGTTACTCCACCCTAGGACATTTTCCTGTGTCATGTGTGCGTTTACAAACATACAAGTTCACATACACATGACACCCAGACCCGAAACAACAATTTGTGGATCACACAAAGAGTTATTCCGTGCGGGAATCGACGCCGTTACGCGTTGCGGGGCAGCCGGTCACCCAGCCACCGCACCAACTGTGCAATCGACATTAAAACACATCCTTATCTACACATAACATAAAAATATCTAATATTATATTATCAATCTAATAACATAACATGACAAAGTAAAAGCTGACGTCACGTCATGTCATATTGTCATGTCATACACAACTGACAATGTATAGAAGACATAAAGTACGTCATGCAGTAATTATATGGATTTTATAGATACTGTTTCCATTGATATACGTCAATATCAGTTACATATAATATGAAACTATTCCTCAAAGCTATTTGACTGAATATTGGTATTACATTGTTCTCACATAAATTGAAGCAACGAAACAATGTAACCAAGTATTGTATTGTGAATCTGATTGAAAAGAGTAACCTATGGAGTTTCTTGCTCGTTCTTCTCCATAGGAATCTACACTTTGGAACGAGCAAATAGAGCAACTAGAGGACTGACCGACAGACAGACATTTTTTTATTTGACGTCCAAAAGTGCCTTCCTGGTCTATTTGAAATAAAAAAATAACTTCGTTGTACAATACTTAATAGGGTTTAATGCTTACACATTAATAAAACTAAAAAAATATATGAATAAATATAAACGTCAAAAAAACACCTATAAAATTGTTCAATATTCTCGTATCAACAAACATTGGAATCGAACCCTGACCTTTAGATGCAATAAACCTGTGCAGTTCACTCTCTTTGTGTCAATGCAAGTCGCAGTCAGAATTAATTATCAGACATTTACATAAAATACCATTTTTTATTTGACTATACAAAATAATTGCTGAGTCATTTCTATAACCAAAAAAAAAACAATTGCTTATACATTAAACTTTAAAGAATGTAATAGTATAGCAGTTTTCCGTCGCCGAACAAAATGGCAAATCAACAAAAAATATTAGTATATTTCTCTGCCTACCCCTTTTGGGAAAATACAAAGATATAGAATCAGTCCATCCAATATGGAGCTGCGGTCTACCTGGTTACGGGGCTCCGGCTCGAAAAGCAGGAGTAGGAACAGGGTGGTTTTTAGTCAGTAAGAGTCTGACACTCCCTCCCGCCTAGAGAAGTCATTGGATGATTTTCCCCCCTTAAAAAAAACCAATGATTCACTTTACGTATAATCTAGAGGTTTTGAGAAATGATTTGAATAAGGTATTAATAGGCACTCCGTTTAATATATGGTTTTACTCGCATTGAGTATATTAACATAAATTATACAAGATCTGCGTGTTTTCCTATGTTAATCTTATGTGTCATGTCATTAGTTTAATTATTATTGGAAAAGATATTATAACTGGAATTGGTAAATTGAAGCTTTCAGCTCCTGATAGACATGGACAGATGATCTGACTATTAGTATAAGTTTGCTTTACGTTTAAGGTCAGATCGGGCAGTCAGAGCATCGAACGCGCTCTCATTTCGATTACTTTAAATGAAAAGCACACTCAAACTAAGGATATTTATTTATTTATTTATTTATTAAGGCTTACTAAGATACATACAGACAATCTTAAAAATATGGAAACAACAGTTAGTGCTATTAAATTAAAGGTAGGCTCAATATTCGTTTTTTAAGAAATTAAGTACCAACATTAAGTAAACTAAAAAAATTGGGCAATCTATAAATGGGTAATATCCACTAAGGTGTGTATTCTCACATTTGTGGTTTCTTTATAAACCATTTCACATCAATCTTGGCTTAAGTGAAGGTTAAAAATTATTACTAACTAGTCATTTACCAAAACGTCAAATATTTGGACTAATGTCAGTGACATGCATATTAAATTTGTGACGTGCACAGATGGCTTTCCGCGTGGAAATCCTACAAGATATGTAGGAAAATTACCTTAGTTTATAACATATTACTTTGTCAGTATGTTATATATAAATTATATGTTAAAGTGCCAACAGTCAAACAGGAGATAGTAAAATATAGCAACGCTTATCAGAAATACGCTTTTTTATGGTATAAGCCGGTAAACGAGCCGACGGATCACCTGATGGTAAGCAATCGCTGTCGCCCATGGACACCTGAAACACCAGAGGTGTTACAAATGCGTTGCCGGCCTTTTGGGGGTTAGGAATTTAAGGGTTGTTGGGGAATCGGGGATTGGGAAGATTGGTAATTGGGCCTCCGGTAACCTCACTCACATAACGAAACACAACGTTGTTTCACGTCGGTTTTCTGCTCGGCCGTGGTATCACTCCGGTCGAGCCGGCGCATTCGTGCCGAAGCATGGCTCTCCCACACTTATAAAGCACTTAGACTGTGTGGAGATCCCCATTTCTCCTGTTGACGATGACGGCTTAAGATTAAAACATGTTTTTAGAATTTTTTAACTATGATTTTTTTCTCTAAGAAGTTTACTATGAGCAATACGGTCACAGGCAAATTCCTGAGAATAAAATTTCCACATGTAACCACAATTAGGTACAAATAAATATGAATTACAATAACTCCAATGTTCTATGTAAATGTAACAACTGAGTATACTCATTGGTATTTACTATTCTTGTATATGTATAAATACGTTGACTGCCTCGTTGGTCGAGTGGTCACAAGTACGACTGCCAGGCAAAAGGTCGGCTAAAGTACGTAAGAAAGCAGGGCAATTTTCCGCTCTTCGAAAATTTCTCAGTAGTAGCACGGAATCTGGAATTGTGCCCAATATATGGCAATAGGCTCACTCTCTATTACATGGAACTTATAACACAAATGGTGAAAAGTGGGTGTACAGTGGTATTACGTGCCGTAATGTCTCCCGTGGAGGCAGGCAGAGACAATGGAACGCTAATTGCTACGAATCTTACATACACTCTCGCTTCATCAACAGTCATCAGTCTTTTCATGCATGCTCGTCGGTTAAGGGTACTTTTAATTTGACCCTTCTTTAATATAATATCGCCAATCTTTCTTTTTAGGGGTAAAATTATCCAATGACTTCTCCCGCTCGGTTGCGACGGGAGTGTCAGACACTTACTGACTAAAAACTACCCCGTTTCTACTCCTGCTTTTTGAGCCGGAGTTCCGGTAAACCCGCTAGGTGGTCCACAGCTCCGGAATCTCTCAAGTCTAGGGCTCCCTCACACCCTATTACATGGGACTTATGACACAAATGGTGAAAAGTGGGTGTTACATTGTATATTTCCCCAGTTGCCGTTCAGGATTCAAAAACATTTTGTAATATCAGCATTACGCTATTTTTATTATGTTTTTATTGTTATGTAGACTATAAAATAAGTGATATTTTTGATATAAATAATATATAACCACTATTATTATAATATATAATAGTTTAGAAATAAAATATATTATTGAAACACGTGACTTATATTATTACTATTATATTAGTCTGGTTTTAGTATTTATTACATATATTACATATATAAAAAATAAACAGTTTACTCGGTCAGTAGGTATTTCTTTTTTTAAATGTCACGCCTTTTTATCCCCGAAGGGGTAGGCAGAGATGCACATTATGGCACGTAATGCCACTGTACCATGTAAATTATCTTATGTCATATCCCGGGCGACATTTCCAGACTCCGTGCTTTTGAAAAAAGCCCAGTAATACTTCGCCCGATGTGCCCGGTATATCGAACCCCAGACCCCTTGCCCTGCAGTCGCACTTGCAACAACGCGGCCAACGAGGCAGTCTTATTTCTTAAATGATTTTATAAAAAGAAATATAAAAAAAGAATAGAAATAGAAATAATTTATTTGCATTGAATGTTGGTACTCAGATAAGTTCTTACAAAAAGCGAAACATTAATAATATTTTCCAGTATAAATGCACTATTAATCCTCATTTATGTATTATTAAATTTATTTCTTCACATTAATAAAATGTTGGAAAAACCCAAATAAAAGCTTAAGTACGTAAACATGTATATTATTATAATTAATTCAATTTAAATTGTACCTAAAATAGTAATGACTACATAACCTAGATGCATTTAGAATAAAACTAGATGAATTTTAAATAACAATGAAACACATAAAAACTATATAAGATTTATTGTTATTATGCCTAATAACTTCTAGTAAGACATGCTAAATTTATTAAAAACAACGGTTTACTCACATACCTAAATCAATACATAGTATAAAACAAAGTCGGTTTCTCTGTCCCTATGTCCCTTCGTATGCTTAAATCTTTAAAACTACGCAACGGATTCTGATGCGAGTTTTTCAATAGATAGCGTAATTCAAGACGAAGGTGAATATGTATAATACATACATAATACATCACCATTGCACCCATACGAAACTGGGGCGGGTCGCTTAAGTATAAGTTTTTAAACTGACATGGTCACTGATAATATAATTCGAACCTGAGTGGATATTTACCATGTTTATTAGTTTATGAGTTTCCGATATTTCGGCACTCTTGCAAGCGCCATGTTCACGGATGCACTGGAGTATATCGGGTGGATTTTCATATAACGTAAAGCAAACTCCTACTGAGAATACTGTTCAATCGGACCTTGAAGACACCATAATTTGCGTCTGACCAAGGAAATAAACATATACTTGAACATCACATTCGTAAAAAGAGAAGTATTCAAAACTTATGTCTTAAGCTGCTTTTCCACCAGAGATGTGCTACGCTACGTTGCTGTGGATGCGTTTGGCTTCCACCAATCATATTCATTGGTACACATAGCTTAGCACTGGTGAAAACGGACTCAGCTAAGTTATGTTTTTTATACAGAAAGATGCGTGCTATGGATGGCTTCCCTACTATGGATACATCGCATACTCGAGCTGCGCATCTTCCTCACTCAGCTACTTTGCAGTGGCGCATCTTAATAGCACAGCTACATAGCTTAGTATCAGTGGAAACGGTCACATAGTTTCACAGCTTACCTATTACATCTTCGTAGCATAGCTACATAGCACATCTCTTGTGGAAATGCGCCCTTAAAATCTTAAGACAAAATATTTATATTCGGTAATAAAATTACGTGAAATAAAATTCAATGGCCTGCGTGTTTCAAGATGGTCGTCTATATTACCTTCTTTTATTTACTCAAATAAATGGTTATTGCTGTTTCACTGGCCTTTTTTAAACCATATAGGTTAAGGTTAGCTTTGACATGTATTTAAATAAGATTTAAACAACTGATATTACATATCTTTATAATTTTTACTACCACATTAAAAATGTGTCGCAAATGGGAGGCAAGAGGTCTCGGGTTCGATTTCCGGGTCAGGGAAAATGTTACTGAGCTTTTTCGGTTTTTCGAAAGAATCATCAGTAGTAACACGGAGTTTGGATTTAGTCCAGTATATGGCAATAGCCTCATCACCTATTACATATAACACAAATTGTGAAGAGTGGGTGTACATTGTATAGCGGCATTAAGTGCAGTAATGAGCACCCTTGCCTACCCCTTCGGGGATAAAAGACGTGACAAAACAAAACAATAAATGTAAGAAGATGTAATTATCTCTTAACAATATCAATGTCGATCGATCGGAATTGAATTCAAGACCTTTTGAAGACACATTGAACGCCGCGGTGGTCACCGGTGACCGACGTTAGCGGAGGATTTGCTTCAACAGTTTACTATTGGCAGTCAAAGACTTAATAATCTAAGCAGATTTCGTTTGGTAACTTTATGTCTATGAGTTACTCGACGTACGTACAAAACAACTACAAGTAGTTAGCTACGTATGCAAGTCATTTGATGGCGGAATATTCTGCTCCTATACTAGAAGTAAACAGGTATACACTCATTATGTCAGTTACATAATTATATCATTGTCATATATATACTTTATATCAAGGTTTTAGTGTGACATAATGTAATAGTCTTCCGTTACTCGTGGCTGATTGATTATAAGGCGATAATAATAAGCCAGGAATGACCACAAACAACGTGAAAGGTTATCGGGGCTCTGGCTCAAAAAACAGGACTAGGAACCGGGTGAGTTTTAGTCACTAAGAGTCTGACACTCCCTCCCGCCTCGCCCAAGGCGGGAGAAGTCATTGGATGATTATCCCCCCTCAAAAAAAAGGGGTGACGAAAGAGGTATATAAGATTCGTAGTAATTAGCGTGTCATGGTCTCCGCTTACTCCCATGAGAGATAGGCGTGAGGTTATGGAGTAGGCAATAGACGATGGAACGCTAATTGCTACGAATCTTACATACCGTACCTACCTTTTGCGTTTCATCAATTAATTATAGTCATCAGTTTTTTCGTAAATATTCGTATAAATTAAAACTTACAACCTAAAATTTTAAAAAGAAGATTTGAAATAACAAAACAGACACATTTAAAAGAATAGACAAAATTAAAAATAGAATCATAATACTCCATTAGTATCGACACCCGCGGTATTAAGACTAGATCTGAAGACAAATAATGTATTCTACTCTGCTGTTTACCACACGTTTTTTTAAGGGAGAAAATCACTCTATCACTTCTCCCGCCTTGATCGAGGTGAAAGGGAGTGTCAGACTCTTACTGACAAAAACTACCCCGTTCCTACTCCTGTTAATCGAGCCGGAGCCCCGGTAAACTAGGTAGTCCGCAGTTCCGGATCACTACGGCTAATAATGTTCATGATACAAAGTTATAACGTTATTCCAATACTTTATGTTAATTTGTTAATATTTTTTTATATACTTTAGACGAGATTCAAAACATATTATACTAGTAGGTAAGAAAACCGGTATTTTTAATATAATTCACATTAAAATTCTACATCAAATTAATTATACAATTAAAATGTTAATCGCGAAGTTTGTCTCAGAATTCTGTTTTTTTTTTCTTGTTCAGTATAGGCAGTAGTGTCACCAAATTACTTTTGGTTATGTTTAAAAAGTTATTTTTTGTTCCCCTCACTAGACACTAGAAACACTTTTTCTCCTGTGTCGTGAACAGAGAGTAAAGTTCCCTAAGAAAAGGAGGATCCTCCGACCAGGCGAGGTGATCGTGCCTGGCGGGCTTTTTACCCAACTGTTGTTCATTGGGATTTTCTATTCATGTTTATTTGCATGTAAACTTCATGTGCGTTGTATCTATGACGTCATCCGTGGATTTGTTCGTCGATCGTCTATGTGCGACTTCTGTCTGTACTGTACTACTACTGAGAAATTTTCGAAAAACCGAAAAAGCCCATTCGTACTTGCAACCACTAGACTAACGAAGCTAATTCATTAATTATCTCAAATATGACAATGGTACCAAGTTTTTCATTTAAAACTATGTGACTATTCTTAAATTTTAACATAAAATCACAATGAAATGGACGTTTGCAATTTTTTTTAAATTATATAAAGTATATTATTGCTGTGATGATTTTTTTAGAGTCGTATATGGGAACTAATTTTTTGTCGTTGTATTATTATGTTTTATGTATATAATATAATATTTATTCTGTTATTCTTTGTGTTAGAATATTGTTTTTATAAATGACTTATGATCAAGTTTAACATTACTTATATACTTTTTATCCTCTGAAAGTTATCAATGGACAATTAACCGTACACCCAATTATCCCCCTTCCCCAATCTTCTCAATCCCAGATTCCCCACCATCATCATCATCATCATCAACCGAGAGACGTCTGCTGCTAAATAAAGGCTTCCCCTTAGTCCTTTTCTCAGATTCCCCAACAACCCTTAAATTCCTAACCTCCATAAGGCCGGCTCCAACGCACCTGTAAATCCTGTAATACCTCTGGTGTTTCGAGTATCCATGAACGGTTGATCCCTTACCATCAGGTAATTCATCTGCTCGTTCACCGGCTTATAATATAAAAAAACGGAGGGATAGAGAAGAATTGGGCCTCCCGGTAACCTCTCACACACAACGCAAGCGTTGTTTCACGTCAGTTTACTGTGAGGCCGTGGTATTACTCCGGTCGAACCGGCCCGTTCGTGCCGAAGCATGGCTCTCCCACACTTAAAATAATAATCTACTAAACGGAAATTATGACTCTTCCAATCTACCAGACGGACATTAAAATTAAAATAAGTAATTTACCCATTTAATTTTGATATTGCATACAATACCTATTGCAAATTTTACCACGATACTATGTATATCTTTCAAGACTATGAACCCGGATTTTGGCTTTATATAATATATAATAACATAAAAAATATATTAGCATATTTACAAATACAGCCTATCATATAAGAATCTACATACATATAATTATGTCGTTTAAACTGACTAGCAATTTTAGTGATCGCTTGACTACCGACGGGTGTTCGGTTCGATTTTAGATTTGGGTAAAAAACGGGTTATTTAATTTTCGGGTTTCCAAATTACTATGAGGTAAGATTTTCGGTTTTCAAAAATAATTGTTGTCGTCGTTGTATCGTCACGCCTTTTATCCCCGAAGAGGTAGGCAGAGGTGCATATTACGGCACGTAATGCCGCTATACAATGTACACCCACTTTTCACAATTTATGTTATAAATCCCATGTAATAGGGGGTGAGCCTACCAGACTCCGTGTTACATCTGAGAAATTTTTGAAAAACCGAAAAAAGCCCAGCAATACTTTGCCCGACCCGGGAATCAAACCAGAAACCCCTTGCCCGGCAGTCGCACTTACAACCACTCGACCAACGAGGCAGTCATATAAATAATTGTGCTTTCGATAACCTCACTCACACAACGCAAGCGATGTTTCACGTCGGTTTTCTGTGAGGCCGTGGTATCACTCCGGTCGAGCCGGCCCATTCGTGCCACACACTCTATGTAATATTTTAATAATCAATCTTAACCATGATGATACAACATTTTAAAGCATCGAGATCATAGTTAAAATATTTCAAGTTAACTCAACCGAAAAATTCATTAATCACGTATCTAATAGATTTGCGTATTTTGATTTTAAAAAAAAACTTTTGAAAAAAAACCTGTTCTTATACTTAACTAGTTTTGAACTATGACTTTATAATGAAGATAAAAACACTATAGGTATTTTTTTATATCGAAATTTCCGGATAATGTCTATCATGATTCGAGATTATTTCAGAAATTTCTGAGAATTCAAAGTCAAAATCAAAGCATTTATTTCATTTAATCCTAAATTAGGCACTTTTGAAACGTCAAATTGAATTGTCCGTCAGTCTGTCTGTCAGTGAAGCTAGGCGCTCGTTCCAAAGTGTAGCTTCGTATAGAGAAGAACGAGCAAGCAAATTGCGAGCAAATTGTCGGTCGGCCCACTATCGTCCCTACAGAGTGGACTTCCCTTGGGTGCGAACGAAACGGTTCGCATCCACGTTCCTAATCCGTACTGCCAGGGAATGGAACAATCTGCCGGATTCTATTTTTCCTGAGAAATACGACCCGGGTCTTTTCAAGGTCAGAGTGAATAGGTACTTTCTAAGTCTGCGCTCCATTTTCGGCCACATCTTCGCCTCGCCGTTCTGGCAGTAAGCGGGTTGATGGCCAAACGTAGACTAAGAAAGAAAAAAGTATCCTACCACCCAAGTCAGTTGTCACTGTCTGTACTTATACCAAATTTCATCAAAATCCGTTCAGTAGTTTCAGTGTTATTGACGGACAAACATCCAAACAAACAAACGTTCACATTTATAATATTAGTATGATATTTTATTGGAAACAGTTACCATAAGCTACGTCAGAAGATCTTTATAATGATTTTATTGGCTACAAATTAAGAACAGAAACAGGTTCAGTACCCGTCTAGGGCAATATTAACTAGGATTTTCCTTGTTAATCAATTCTTTGGTTGAACAAAAAGTTAGTTAAATTGAAAATTTGGATATTTTGAAGCATGATGCCTTGACTAGGATATCCGGGTACAATTTTTATGATTTTGATATTTATTAGTATTTAGTTATGATAGAATTTTAAATTGTGGTTTTTAGGACTGCACGGTTGGTGCGGTGGCTGGGCAACCGGCTGCCGCACAACGTGTAGCGGGTTTAACTCTTCCCGCTCGGAGCAACTCTTTGTGTGATCCACAAATTGTTGTTTCGGGTCTGGGTGTCAATGTGTATTATTATAATGTGTAATTAATTTTTATTGCCCTCTAGGTTATTTTCTTTTTCTGTCGCTTGGACTGTATATTAGTTTTACATTGTTCTCACATAGTTGAAGTAATCGAAACAATGTAACCAAGAATTGTATTGTAAACCTGATTGAAAAAGAGTAACCTATGGAGTTTCTTGCTCGTTCTTCTCCATAGGAATCTACACTTTGGAACGAGCAAATAGCTTCACTAGAGGACTGACCGACAGACAGACGTTATTAATATTATTATATTTGCTTTGACGTTCAAAAGTGCCTTCCTGGTCTATTTGAAATAAATGATTTTGACTTTGACTTTGACTTTGACTTATGTGAACTTGTATGTTTGTAAACGAACCCACGACACAGGAGAAAATCCTAGTGTACAATGTATTCTAAAAAAGAAGCGCGAAGTTTCTTGCTCATTCTTCTCCATAGAAATCTACACTTTGGAACGAGCAAATAGCTTCACTAGAGGACTGACCGACAGACAGACAGATTGATACTATTTATTTTGTTTGACATTCAAAAAGTGTTTTATTATGAATTAATTTATCATTTGTTATTTTTTTTTAAATCGATTAAAGTAACAAGTGGCTCCATCTATTATCGTTAAAAAGAGGTCATTCAACTTAGGTGTATTTCGGAAAATACCTATCTACATAATATTATCTGTAATACTATTTATTATTAATAACATAGAGTTCAAATTCGTGTAAACATGATTTATCTTTGAAATTAAAATGTTTTTTTATTATAATTGTCCGATTATAATATATTGCCCTCTTCGCTTGTAAAACTACCTAGCGGGTTACCGGGGCTCCGGCTCCAAAAATAAGGAGTAGGAACGGGGTTGTTTTTAGTCAGTAAGAGTCTGACACTCCCTCTCACCTCGTCCAAGGCGAGAGAAGATATAGGACGATTTTCCCCCTTTAAAAAAAGTATGTTTCACGATGGTTACAATAAAAATGTAGAGAATATTATCACCACCCCTACTCCTTCCGTGGGTGGACGATACCCGTCTAAGTACTTAGTGTAGATTTATTGTGCTTAAGTAATTGGATGATTTTTCCCCCATTAAAAAATACATAATAAAAAAGTTATGACATCTCTTTGTATTTGCTTCATTGTATCATCTGTTTCATTGTATATTATGTCCACGCGTGGGAATTAACGTGACTTAGCACATGTTATAGTTATACCAGTCCCCAGTCAGGCCATTGACCCCAGGTCTGGAGTATCACGATTGGAAGATACAGCTAGTCTTCTGACCTTAGACATCACTATCACAGTCTTTCTTTTTTTTCTTTTTGTCACGCCTTTTATCCCCGAAGAGGAAGGCAGAGGTGCACATTACGGCACGTAATACCGCTATACAATGTACACCCACTTTTCAACATAAACTCCATGTAATAGGGTGTTAGCCTATTGCCATATACTGGACACAATTCCAGACTCCGTGCTACTACTGAGAAATTGTCGAAAAACCGAAAAAAAAACCAGTAATACTTCGCCCGACCCGGGAATCGAACCTGGTGTCCGGCAGTCGCACTTGTGACCACTAGACCAACGAGGCAGTCGTTTTTTTAAAACATGGCCCCACACGAGTGTTTTATTCCGTGTCGTGGGTGCGTTTACAAACATACAAGTTCACATGCACATGACACCTAGATCCGAAACAACAATTTGTGGATCACACAAAGACTTGCTCTGTGCGGATATCGAACCCGCTACCCGTAGCGCGGCAGCCAGTTGCCCATGTTCTCAAATTGAATTAACTGGTCCAGGGTACGAAATTTCTTCACTATTGTAATCTTCAAACACAACACTACCTCCTATTAAAGCCGTGGCAGATAATTTTAGAACAACTTATATAAAAGCAAAATGTTTGAGCTGAGTAAATAAATCTTAAAGAGGTAAGAACCATTTTTACTTTCGCATTTACAACATTTCAGATTTGGGATAATTGGCGTATATTAAAAAGTATTCTTTTAAGTAGTCTTATAGGAATATCGACATAAAAACTATCCTAGATGTCTCCGCCCAAAAACTAAGATTTCCAAAGGTAAAACACTAAGACTTGTGCAAATCAGTCCAGTAGTTTCGGAGGCTATTCAATGCAAACAAACCAACAATAATATTTTCCCTATTTATAATAATATTGTGTATAGATAACAGCGGGTTATGGATCAAGTTTAACAATAGGTATTTTGTTAATACTATCCTTTGTTTGAGATGAATAAGTTCATTCATATTAATATTGATAATGACTAATTCATAAAATATTCCGTAATTCTTGATAATAAGGAAAATTTTGTCATAAAATTGCTATAGAACACAAATGGCGTGTGGTCTTTAGCAATCAAATAAATAGAAATAGAAAATCTAATCTTCTATATATACAGTATGGAGATCACTCATATGACTTAAATGAAACTACAAGTAGTATTCGTCTATAGAAGCATAATACAACTAAATATTTCAACGAAAACCGAAAATTTAATAAATGAAATTTTCAAAATAAAGAAATCAAGTATTAAATTCTGTGTGAACAGCTCCATGTTCCTTGACCACAGAAGAGATGTAATATAGTAGTTTGTCCAGAAATATTACGGGCATACGGCACGACTATAGCAAAAGCCGTATTTGTAAAGAGTGTTAAAATTACATAGCTCAAATAGAAAAAAAATCACTTTTACATTTAACCACTGAACCTATTTCGCTCATTCTTCGTATATATATTGTCAGCTAAATATACACGTTGTATGTTTCGAAATAGAAAAGAATGAGCAAGAAATTCCACTGTTACATTTCGTTAAAAAAAAAACCTTAATAATAAATTAGCAGCTTTTTATGTGACCACTAATCAAAACTAGTGTCGACACTAAAGCTAAGCCGGTCACCCATACAAAATCCAGTTAGAATAAAAAAAGAAACCAGAAGTAATTATGAATTACATCGTCACTTCACGAATGCATAATGTTGATGCTAATTACAAAATCGGTACTTCCCGATATGAAACGGAAAGATCCGAAACGAAAAAAACTGACTTATCTGTAACATGTGGGCAAAAACTACTCAAAGACGGATTGAAGGTAAACACCGCTATAGTAAAGATATAAATTGCAGAAGGTCAATTTAAAAGCTATGAAGTTGCAGTTGCTACCATGCTTAACATAATCAGTAATTCACTAGAAGTAACTCTTCTGATAATGTGAGGTGATCATTTACCATCAAGTAACCCCCTTATTCATATCAAATAAACTATATGTAGAATTATAAAATTGGATATCTCTTAAAAATGTTGTTACCTCCACAAAATATCGAGATATTTGACGAGTCTCATATTCAAAGTGAAGAAACTGAATGTAAAATAAAAAAAAGCAAAAGACACGAATGGGAATGAACTTCGAAGCTAATGGTCCAAACCTTTGTAATATATGAAGGTACATACCATACACCCACGCTTTAAAAAGAATTAAATGAATTTGCAAATGTTTTTTATCATGTAAGGTAAAGTGGCAACAATATCGCACCTTGAGGGACGCCCATTTACTTGGGCCTCCGGTAACCTCACTGACACAAAGAAATATAACGCAAGAGCAAGTCCGCTCCGGGATAAAAGGCGTGACGATGAACGATAGTTTCTCTTGTTACTTAAGTCTTTGGGTACCAATAGAAAACTGTTGAAGGCAAATCCTCCGCTCACGTCGGTCACCGGTGACCACCACAGCGTTCAATGTGTTAATCAAAGGCCATGGAAATAAATTTAGGCCTAAATAAATTAATAAGTGGTGACCCAAACCTACTAAGAAAAGTGACACAAGATAAAAAAATGTACCTACTGTATCAGAATAACATTGATTGATTTTATACCAGTTCTAAGTTCGTCAGGTCAACTTCTAACACAAATGACACTTCTGTCTTTTCCTATATAACTTACATTATTTTTTTATTTAAACCTGTATTCGTTCGATGCCTCATTATTTACTTAAACTTAAACCAGTTTATTTTATATTTAACACATATATACAGCGTGTAACAAAATACCTATATACATCAAGAAGCACTGAAGAATACAGGTTGAATAGAATCTCTACACAAAGTTTCAGCTTAAAATACGTTTAAAAAAGTAGTACCAAATACTTGGTGTCGCATGGTTCCTGATTTTATAAATGATACAAACGTGTCACAACACTACAGGGGTCACTCGCTAATTACGAAACATTTCTTCTGTAAATCTGATCGCCTAGTACCTATCTACCTAATTTTAATTCGCATGAAAAATAAAAAATAAAAATACTGGAAAAAATCATAACTTGGTACCATGAAAACATGAGTTTAAAATACCCTTCCCGTATCGTTTGTTATGTTATCTAGAAACCGTGCACTTGATATGTATACCCCCTTTTTGTTACACCGTGTATATACTAATCTCTTGTTTTTAAACCAATTTAATGTTGATATCGGGAGTAAATGTTTACATTAAGCATTAATCTACAAAACTAATTGGTTATTTACATTGTTTTAAAACGTGACCAATAATCAGGTGATGTTATATGTTACTACGAGTATCTATTTATAATTATTGTTTTTGTAACTAGTGACACGCCCCAATTTTTTTTTAAATACCTGTTTTAATTTTTTTTAAACTGACATGGTCACTAACACTATTATTAGAACTTGAGACGGGATATTTACCATGTTTATTTATGTCTATGAGTTTCCGATATTTCGGTAATGTTGCAAGCGCCATGATCACGGATGAACTGATTGTATAAATAATCGAAATAAATAAACATGGTAAATATCCCGTCTCAAGTTCTAATAATATTGTTTTAAATTATTATCTAGTATTTGGGTTAGGACAGGATAAGAGCTAAAACTATCGTGAGACATACTAAAAATTATGGTTTACTCACGTAAATTAATTGAGAAATACTCTACTAGTTATCAAGTAGAAAGGACTCTTCCGCATACGATGTATCGGTAGTAGGGAAGCCATCCATAGCAAGCATCTTTCCATATAAAAACATAGCTTAGCTGAGTCCGTTTCCACCAGTGCTAAGTTATATGTATCAATGATTGGTGGAAACCAAACGCATCCACAGCAACGTAGCATAGCACATCTATCCGGAGCTGCGGACTACCAAGCGGGTTTACCGGGGCTCCAGTTCGAAAAGCAGGAGTAGGAACGGGGTGGTTTTTAGTCAGTAAGAGTCTGACACTCCCTCCCGCCTCGCCCAAGGCGGGAAAAGTCATTGGATGATTTTCCCCCTCAAAAAAAAAAACCGGCTACGTAGCATAGCACATCTCTGGCGGAAAAGCACCACTATCCCACGGCCGAAGCTAGTCTGCATCATAACTTGTTTTGATTCAAATCTAAAGAACAATCTAGATACATTTGTTTATTACACATTAAAGTTTTTTCGCCAGCGGATAATCCCAGATTAGCCTACAACATCTATATTTAGGCGGCCATTTTAATAATGAGTCGTCGTTTTTTACAAACGCATTCATTCGTCTATAATCCCCTAGTACTTTTCCAATCAAAACAATTTGGTTGTAAATTCCGTAGTGTTGCTATTTATAAATAGATTCGTAGTAACGTTGGTAGTTTTGTTCCGGGTGTACCTTACATATGAATAAAAAACTGGTTAAGTTTGTGTCGGTAAATGTGTAAAGGGGATCTGTACGTTAAGGAAATACGTTTGTTTTATTGGGGCTCTAGTAAATATACTGTATGGTAGAGCTAAAGTGATTTATTTCGTTGCGGGATCCAAAACAGTCATTCATATTATGAGTGAGGAAAGAGTGTCAGACTCTTACTGGACTTGTCCCATTTAAAAAAAAAACAATTATTTCTAATCTTGTTATCCCGTTCCTACTCCTGCTTTTCAAGGAAACCGCCGGAGCCTCGGTAAACCCGCTACGTAGTCTGCAGCTCTCTGTCGGGCATCAGCACAGATGGGGCCCAGTATGGGCCCCATCTGTATGGGCCCAGTATGGGCCCCATCTGTGCTGATAAAAGCTTAGAAGAAAGCTTAGGTGGCTAATGTCCGGAGCTGTGCGGAGCGGACTGTGCTTAAGACAGGGATAGTGACCTAGCATGCTAACGTGTGACAGAGACATAACCGAGAGGTTTAGCTGGAAAAGCAGGAGCAGGAACCGGGTGGTTTTTAGTCAGTAAGAGTCTGACACTCCACCTGCCTCGCCCAAGGTGGGAGAAGTGATTGGATGATTTTCTCCCATGATATTTGATCGATAAAGGGTCTATTTTGTATTTAGACATGGGCAATCTCTCAATATGATTCCAAAAGTATGCTCCGCTCCGTCACTCCACTCCGCTGACCATTTTTCACCGGTCTTCATTTTGTATGGATCTCTAAAATAAAGAATAATATTCTTTACTGTACTATTATGATGAGCAAGCAAAATTTTGACAGCTACAAAAATAGAATTGAAAGATCATCAATTCATCATCCATCAATTGCAAATTATTGACAGCTACAAAAATAGAATTGAAAGATCATTCATTATCCATCAATTGTTTTTTTTTTGCAAACTAATTCGTGGATTACTGTTATAGGAAAAAACGTTCTATCGTGGGTATTTTTAAGGAAGTTTTTTGTTTGTTGTTTCTCTTGGGGAATTTTTGGAAGGAATTTTACTGGTTGTTTTTTAGGTATGATTGGAAGGAAGTCGGGTGCAGGTTAGATATCTTTCTCAATGGTTTTTTGAATATTTTTCGAGCTAAAAAGTTTTAAATTCAGTCTATCGGTTTTAGTTTGAATAATGTCTCGTCTGGTTTATATAAATACAATTTCTATTTAATGGATTCCGGGCAAAAATTTATTCATCCGGTACTGTGGTCTCACCGGGGCTCCGGCTCAAAAGGCAGCTGTAGGAACGGGGTGGTTTTTAGTCAGTAAGAATCTGACACTCTCTCTCGCCTCGTCCAAGGCGGGAGAAGGCATTTGATAATTTTCCTCCTTTACAAAAAGGCAAAGAAATTTTGTCTTATTTACGAATTCTACACTTTTCACCCCCTATTCACACCCACAGCTCACCACCTATTACATGGGACTCATAACAAAAATAGTGAAAGTAGGTGTACATTGTATAGCGGCATTACGTACCGTAATGTGCACCTCTGCCTACCCATTCGGGGCTAAAGGCGTGACGTTGCAGCTTTATTATACCTATTAGTATAAGATTAAATCCTAGGTCGTCTGAATCCGTTATTCATATCATGTTTACCGAAGCACGGCACAAGTGGAAATTACCCAAATTGAGCATCCAAAATTAACTTTATACAACAATACATACTGGATACTTTTTGCTATAATCTAATAATAGATTCAATACAAATCATAATTATCTATTGATAGATACCAAAAAAACATACATTGTTTTTTATGCCGTATAAGCCGGTAAACAGACGGATCACGTGATGGTAAGCTATCGCCGTCGCCCATGGACACTTGAAACACCAGCAAATTACAAGTGCGTTACCGGCCTTTTTGGGGTTAGGAATTTAAGAGTTGTTGGGGAATCGGAGATTGGGAAGATTGGGAAGGGAATTGAGCCTCCGGTAACCTCACTCACATAACGCAAGCGTTGTTTCACGTCGGTTTTCTGTGAGGCCATAGTATCACTCCGGTCGAGCCGGCCCATTCGCATGGCTCTCTCACTCGCATACATTTAAGGGTTATTTATATTTCGAAGATATTAGCAAAAGTGCATTTATTTATTTTTTCTTTTAAAATGACGTTGCCCCACTCTACGATTTTCTCCTGTGTTGTGGGTGCGTTTAGAAACATACAATTTCAAATACACATGACAACCAAACCCGAAACAACAATTTGTGGATCACACAAAGAGTTACTTCGAGTGGGAATCGAAACCGCTACACACGTTTAGTCTTTGTTATGTTTGCATTTATAAGTCCCGTGTAACAGAGGACGAAGCAGGATAATCAATTGTTTTTTTTTTTTGTTTGTCGTGAGTTCATTTATTTCGGCGCGGCTATCTCCGAAAATACTGGTCCGATTTGGATAATTTATTTTGTGTCAGACAAAGCAATGATTAAGGAAGGTTTATCGGCTGTGTAAGATCACGCCTGCTTATTCCTTTTGGGGGTAAACAGACCTGTTTTTTTATCAAATACAACACATACATTTTTACCTATATTGAGACGACTGCACTTAACAAAATTGTGTTTTAACGGTTTTAAAAACTCTCTATAAAAACTATGGCACCTAAATCAAATTAAAACAGTATAATAATTTTACAGACAAAACCCACTTTACCCAAAACCGCAATCGAACCCATGACCTCGTTATTATCGGCCACACTATTATTAATGACTATCCAATCTTTCACCATATATAAGGTGTTCTAAAAGTATCTGCCACGGCTTTAATGGGAGGTAGTGTTGTATTTGAAGATTACAATAGTGAAGAAATTTCCTACCCCGGACCAGTTAATTCAATTTGAGAACATAAAGAAGTTAAATAAACATTGACTCTACTCTGCATAAAGTGGTTCACAAATACAAATTCGTCAATGGAAAAAAAATGCTAATAATAATTGTTTAAGACTGTGAAAGAGATAGCTCTTTCATAACCAACTCATACGTAGATGTTTTGCATGAAAAAAAAACTCATAAGCAATAATTTATACATACTGTTGTAATCTTCAAACACAACACTACCTCCCGTTAAAGCCGTGGCAGATACTTTTACAACACCTTATATATTCTAACTAGAATGCAATCTCTAATAATGCTTGTTTGTCTGTCTACAATCCCGTTGCTTCATACACAAAGAAGTAAATAAAAAAAAAACATAACAATACCAGTTCATTGACCTTTATGAAGTACAGTAACGTTAGGATGCTTTTCCACCAGAGATGTGCTATGTAGCTATGCTACGAAGATGTAATAGCTAAGCTGTGAAACAATTATAGGTATGTGACCGTTTCCACTGATACTAAGCTATGTAGCTGTGCGAGAATGCGCAGCTCGAGTATGCGATGTATCCATAGTAGGGAACACATTAATAACACGCATCTTTCCATATAAAAAACATAGCTTAGCTAAGTCCGTTTCCACTAGTACTAGGCTATGTGTACTAATGAATATGATTGGTGGAAGCCAAACGCATCCACAGCAACGTAGCATAGCACATCTCTGGTGGAAAATCTTATACAGAAATACTTAGTATAATGTATTATAAGTTAATTTACTGTGAATGTGTATAACATACATAATTTTACGACTATTTAATTCAGGAATATGTAGGTAGACATTGGTGCAAATCTTATAATGTTTTGTTAATTATACTGTTGGGTTTGAACGCGCTAATCTCCGAAATTACTGGTCCGAATCGAATAAATCTTTTTGTGTTGGATAGTCCATTTAATGAGGAAGGTTATAGATTATAAAACATCAAGCTATCATTAATAGGGAATGAGCAGAGTGGGTGATATCACGCGGAAGTAGCTATTAGTATATAAAGCTGAAGAATTTGTTCGTTTGAACGTCCTAATCTCCGGAAGTACTAGTCCGAATTGAATAAATGGAGAAGGTTTGAGCATTAATCACCACACTTGCTTAATGCGGGTTGGCGATTTTAAACTAATAATTAGAAATTATATAAGCCCAGGTTTCCTCACGATATTTTCCTTCAGTGTCATATCATATCAGTGGATAGACGTCATATCAGTGGTGTCTAAATAATCTTAGAAAGTACATGTAACTTGGAAAAAGTCACATTGGTACTTGCCGTTGGTAGGTTTCGAGCCCGCACTCTCATGCATGAGAAGTGGGCGTCTTAAACTTCCGTGCCACCACGAAATATACCATAGAACTATCTAGAATGTATAAAGATCAATTTTAACTTTAACTTAACCTTTAAACGTGTTTATAGGAAGTGGTTTTCACTCGGGTCAGTCGATAAGTTGCCAATTATAATTGCTATATAGTAATTCACCTTCGATTGGTTAAAATTAATTCCTACTTACATTAAAAGAAATTTCTAGAAAACTTTTGTATCTAAATATAAGTAGGTACGTACATCTTATTTAATAAGTATTATAATTGATTTTTGTATCTAAATATAATGAAGGTACGTAAATTGAATTATCTAACTTTAAAATTACAAATGGCAAAGTTCGTCTGTATGTTTGTTAGTCAATAAGGTCGAAACAGCTGAAGGGAACGGGATGAAATAACTCATAGGCTAATTTTTATCCCATGGAAACGCGGGTAAAACTGGTGGAAGAAGCTAGAGTACCTTTACATTAAGATAGGTCTAGAAATATCTGAATCTGAATCTAAATATAACATATCTTCCTTTTTAATGAAAGGAAGTCGATCAAAAGCGGGTCGGGTTAAAAACGCGCTCTGAAGTTTTGTTTTAACTTTTTTTTAAAAATATGACATTTATGTATGTTCCTATAAATAAAATGTCTATGAATATTTTATACATATATTATTATTTTTTTCAACAAAATAATCTGGTTTTTAGTTATTATCATTGACTGTCCTTGACTTACTACCTAGCGGGTTATCGGTTCTCCGGCTTGTAAAGCAGGAGTAGGAACGGGGTGGTTTTTAGTCAGTAAGAGTCTGACACTCCTTCTCACCTCAACTAAGGCTGGAAAAGTCATTGGATGAGTTTCTCTCCTTAAAAAAGTATTTACCATTTTTATAATGAGTAGCAGCGCGACAATCGCCGCGTCGTGTGTCGCGGAATGCTGCTCATGAATATGAGCCTCTAGCATGGCTTGAAACTAGTCGAGTTCCTCGTCAAACAATTACGTGAGTAAGCCGATAACATCAATAATTTATTATGTCTCACGAAAGTTACAATAAAATATAGAGAATGTTTACATTAACATTAAACATCCTAAAACTTTGCTTCACTCGGAAATCGAACTCAAAAACCACATGCGGTGACAAATGCTATATATTTGTAGATAGACACTTAATCAAGTCAAGGTAAAACCACACACATCTGTAAAATTCCGTAGAAACAAACACACACACGACTAACTTATTTATAACCTAATTATTCCAAAGTCGGATAAAGGTATCAGCCTAAAGTGGTCGGAATTGGGCCACGACCTTTAGTATTGACAAAACATTTGTACATTGTTTATGTTTGATATCACGAAATTAGGGCATCGCTTATTTTGATTGCTTAATTCCTTAGATAGGTACCTAATAGTATAAATTGATAACATTTTGACCACCCCTACTCTTGCTGTGGGTGTCGCATACCCGACTAGAGGCATAGAACAAAGGCGTAAGTTTATGTGTGTAACGTCACGCCTTTTATCCCAGAAGGGGTAGACAGAAGTGTACATTACGGGTCATAATTTACGGCACATCATGCTGCTAGACAATGTACACCCACTTTTCACTATTTGTGTTATAAATGTCTATTGCCATATACTGGGCACAATTCCAGACTCCGTGCTACTACCGAGAAATTAAAAAAAAATAAAACTAAAAAATAAACCCAGTAATAGTTTGCCCGACCCGGGAATCAAACCCGAGACCAGTTTATTTATGTCAGTTGATAAAATTCGACCAATGTGACACTAGATTATGTCTAAAAAATGTTAATTATCTACTTGTACGTAATATTTATATGAAGTAGGAATTATACCAATACGTATAATTATTTATTCCGCATTGCTATAATACATAGGATCACTAGAAACCAATAATAATTATAGTGGCAATAATTATTTGCAAAAATAAATCGGTTTGTTTTTCTTCCGTGGCTAAATTACTAAGCTGATTTTGATGGAATTTGTTACTAATATAGATGGTAGTTTGAAGGCTTTTTAGATACCGGTTACATTTATGTAAGTAAGAAAATTTGTCAAAGATAAAAATGCAAAAAATTCGCAAATTTTTCGTATATTGTCAGCCAAGATGATAAAAAATATGTGGTTTAAATTAAGTCATAAGAGGTTTCCCCATACGGTATAGAGTAGACAGCAATTCCATCCCCATCATATAGATGGTTGGCAGGCCACAACTGTGCGCTTCTCACGAAACTTTCTGCCTCGCACAGCAAAACTGTGGAATGAGCTGTCGTCGGCGATATTTCCGAACCGATACGACCTTCAAACCTTCAAGAAAAGAGCATACTCCTTTTTAAAAAGGCTGGCAACGCACCTGTGACTCCTCTGGTGTTGCGGGTGTCCATGGGCGCCGCTGATCGCTTACCATCAGGTGACTCGTTTGCCCGTTTGCCACCTATTCCATAAAAAAAATTGAGGAGGCTCATAGTCTACCAGTGGACTATCAACGATGACATCTACGCAGTATCAGAGACATAATAATATATTTTAATATTTATACATAGTACAGCATGATTAATTAGGTAGATATTTTAGTATAGGTAGAAAACGTTTATAAAATTAGATCGATAACCGGTTTTAATTTTGTTCAATCATTATTCTGTAATAATGTACTATACATATATTTAATCGTTATTTCTGATATGCCAAGGTCTTAATCAGACTTTGAACCGGGAAGTTTGATTTGATAAACATGTCATATCATTCTCCGAAACATTATTATTTGAAAGTAGTAGGTTTAGGGGGCTTTTCCACCAGAGATGTGCTATGTTACGATGCTGTGAATGCGTTTGGCTTCCACCAATCATATTCATCGGTATACATAGCTTAGCACTGGTGAAAATAAACTTAGTTAAGCTATGTTTTTCATATGGAAAGATGCGTGCTATGGATGTGTGCTAAGGATGCGTGCTATGGATGCGTGCTTTGGATGCGTGCTATGGATGCGTGCTTTGGATGCGTGCTATGGATGTGTGCTATGGATAGCTTCCCTACTCCCATCGCATACTCGAGTACTGGGCATATTCCTCGCACAGCTACATAGCTTACCATCAGTGGAAACGGTCACATAGTTTCACAGCTTATATGCAATAAGCTTCGGCTGAATTGGGCTTGAGACGCCCGCTTACCGGAACCCTACTCCGGAAACCTGAGCTGCGGCTCGAAAAGTAAGAGTAGGAACGGGGAGATTTTTATATGTTGTTGGTTTTTACGCGTTGCTCAGGAAAAGTCTCACACTCCCTCTCGCCTCGCCCAAGTTGGGAGAAATCATTGGATGATTAACCCCCACAATAAACAGCCTTCTTGAAAATATGCAATTGATTGTTGTAGTAATCTAGTTTTCTCTCTGTCTAGATGGCGTTGCTGTAGTTTTAAAGCATGCTAACATAATTTTGATATTATATCGCTCTTACTGACTTTTCCTTGCTCTCACGAAGTAATAGAAAATAGATAATGACAGACTGACTTAGTCCAATTACTTTCTGATATCTGATAACCTCTTATGAAGAAAATTATAGCTTATTTGCATGCAAGTAAGGTATAAAATTGATGTAGATTAAATTCCGGGAGTGAAAATAATTATTAGATTATACCATCGCGTGTTCGATAGTTTTAGATCTATCTTGACTGGACATCTACACTACATGAGCTGCTGTTTACATGTGAACATTAACTCATGACGATACCTAAGTACGTGTGTCGCCTGGACAGTCAACCTCGCTACATCCTTGTTGACTGGACATGCTTTTACAAAAATGAATTATTATATGCTAATGTATAAATAGTATTTTTTTAAAACATGGTTTTTAATTTTTTGTCTATTAAATAGGTACTTGCCTATTATTAATTTGAGTAACGCCCTACCCAATTGATTTATGACGAGTTTGTAATTTGTAATGTTTTTTAAGGTCGTCATTTGGATGGGTGACCATAATTAATTGATTCTAAATAATATACTACGTAAATAGTTTTTATGGCAATTAGTTTTATTAAACATGTGTGTATTTTTGCTCAACTGTTTTAGTTTAGTCATTCTGATTTTGAGTTTTCCGGCTCGAGAAAAGATCTAATTTTTCGATCGATCGGCATTGAAATTATGCTCATCAATATCTTACCAGTCTTATTAATATTATAAACTAGTTTGCGTTCCCGTTGTAAAAAGTATTCTATCACCCAATTCAGGTCACCTGTATGAATAACTTTGTTCAGTAGTTTCGGTGTGTTTGACGGACAAACATCCAAACAAATAAACTTTAACATTTACGATATTAGTGTGATGTGAGTTTGTGTATTTATAATTACGTTTGTAACTCAATCACGTCGAAACGGCTAAAGGGATCGGGGTGAAATTTGGGAAGGGATAGATTCAAGAGTCAATATTTATTTAACTTCTTTACGTTCTCAAATTGAATTAACTGGTCCGGGGTACGAAATTTCTTCACTATTGTAATCTTCAAACACAACACTACCTCCCATTAAAGCCGTGGCAGATAATTTTAGCACACATTATGTAATTAAGGTTAAAACTGTATGTCTATCTAACCTAGAACTTGGATCAAGGCCTAGCCTTCACGCTGCAATTACAATTGACACCGGCAGAGATGTTATAATTAGTTCTTAGAAGTTTTCATATTTAATTATCTATTTTTCCTTTTTCCTGTTTCTTAATTGTAGTGTGATTTGTTAAGTCTAAAGTTCGATTCGCGTGTTAGAAAAGTTTTGTTGTGATTTTGGAAATTCTTAAGTGTTTGTTTTGTATAGGTGTATATGTAGGTTCGATTTTATTGCAGACAACTTAGTAGAATACGGCCCAAAAAGGAGGAGTAGGAACGAGGTGGTTTTTAGTCAGTAAGAGTCTGACACTGCCTTTTGCCTCCCAAAAACATTTCTCAGTAGCAGCACGGAGTCTGGAATTGTGCCCAGTATATAGCAATAGGCTCACCCCCTATTGCATGGGACTTATAGCACAAATTGTGAAAAGTGGGTTTACATTGTATAGCGGCATTACGTGCCGTAATGTGCACCTCTGCAAATCCCTTCGGGAATAAAAGGCGTGACGATACCATTATCTAAAAAGGAAACTAACATAATAAATATTATGAAACAATTATTAAGTTATGAAATACATTTAAAATAATGAAATGATAAGATAAAACAGTAGTTATCGTATTTCCTATGAAATAACAAACAGTAGAAAATTTAACAATTTAATTTATTATTTTAATTAGGTTATATTAACATACCGAGCCTCTTCCTGTGGGTATCTTATGCAGAGACTGAACAACAGCGCTCTGTCATGATCCTGAACTTTTTAAAGTGAAATCTCCAACCCACTTGTCAAGTGTGGAGATTATAGCAAACCCTCTTATGTAGAGGAGGGACTGTCCTTCATAGTCCAGCAATGCAGACTACCTGGCGGGTATACCGAGGCTCCGGCTCGAAAAGCAGGAGCAGGAATGGGGTGGTTTTTAGTCAGTAAGAGTCTAACACTCCCTCTCGCCTTACCCAAGGCGGGAGAAGTCAATAGATGATATTCTCCCCTTAAAAAAATTCAGACGTCGACCGTTCTTGATATTTGATTTTGACTTTGACATCAAAAAAGACATCTGCTTACCCCATTTAGAGGTCAAATACGTTTTTACATAATCTCAATATAACTAAAAAGAAGGTTGAAGATAGTTCAGGGTCACGGTCGTATAAAAATGTTTGTAAAATTCAATATTTGTTTTGTTTTGTTTTGTCGCTCTAATCTCTAAAACTGCTGGCCTATATTTGAATAACTCTTCTTTTTGCATCTGATTGCTGCTGTTGTATTGATTAGGAAGGATTTTTATTATTTGTACGTATACTTAAAGCCGAAGAGTTTGTTTGTTTTAACGCGCTTATCTCCGTAACTACTGGTCCGATTTAAATAGGTAATTATTTTTGTATTTGATAGTTCATTTAGCGAGGAAGGCTAAAAAACATCACGCTACAATAGGAGCTGAGTAACTGACTGCCTTATAACGTGCCGCAGATTCGATTTCCGCACGGAACAACTCTTTGTGTTATCCACAAATTGTTGTTTCGGGTCTGGGTGTCATGTGTATGTGAACTTGTATGTTTGTAAACGCACCCACGACACAGGAGAAAATCCTAATGTGGGTCAACGTTTTTATTAAAATAAAAATGAATAGAAAAAAGACATTTTTAAATAGATAAGCTCTTTGTGACGTCTCTCTATGTATCTTAAAAACATACATAACCTGCTTTGGGTGAATAACCTTCGATAGTACATAGCAATTAAATTAAAATTAAACCAAGTATAATGATTAATTAAATAATTCTGATCGAATAATAATTGATCACGTTGTATAGTGCGTAAATTTTTAGCCAAGGTCAACAATGGTTGAATATCAAAAAATAGGGATGTTACTACTTACTCGTATGTATGTTTGATCTATCGGGTCTAGATAAGGATAGAGATAAAGCAATATGTTTTTCAGATTTGGTTATAAAATTTTTGTTATTAATATTGATTATTTTCGCCTTTTTATTAATTTGACATTATGATATAAATTACATTATGCAATATTACACATTATGACAAATATACAAATCTTACTAATATTGCGCATAATGAGCATTCTCACCAAACTCTTATAAATTTTAAAGGCGTCACTAAGCAAGGATATGTGTCACTTAACGACATTTTGTTTGTCACTAACCTATAAGTCACACCTAAAGGCAAAGGTAACGTAACGTAACGTAAGGTAACTTAGTTTTAGTTATTCTTAGTCTAGTGAAAACTATTATAAGACATCACTGTAACATAAAAGCAAGGAAAGAAAAGAATGGTTTATCAATGTCATTATCGAAATCGATTCTATAATGACATTGATATGTATATGTAGGTATATGAATACCTAGTTGTATCAGATAACCGATACATTTCGGTTCCAGTGACGGAACTCTTGAACATCCCTACTCCAAAATATTATCAATAGTATCTATATTGCATAAATATGATATTAATGTGCTCACCATTGCTTAACAAAATCCAGTTATGTTGCAAACTCCTCACTAAACTCGAATGGCTCGTTGGTCAAGTGGTAGCCAGTGCTACTGCCGAGCAAGAGGTGTCTGTTTCTCTTCTGGAATTGAGCAAAGTATTATTAGAGGTTTTTCGATAAGTTCTCAGTTATAACATGAAGTCTGATCATGCAACGTGCAACGTCACGCCTTTTATCCTCGAAGGAGTAGGCAGAGGTGCACATTACGGCACGTAATGCCGCTATACAATGTACACCCACTTTTCACCGTTTGTTTTAAGTCCCATATAATAGGGGGTGAGCCTATTGCCATATACTGGACACAATTCTAGACTCTGTGCTACCATCGAGAAATTTACGAAAAAAGCCTAGTAATACATATACATAGCCCGACCCGGGAATCGATCCCGAGACACCTTATCACACAGACCGGCCACCGTGATCGAAATCGATCGATAAATGTATATCTACCAACATTTAATATGTCTATTACCACAATTGATTAGTCAAATCGCATTCACATTTTGACTCATCGAAAATTCTTAAAAACTAATAAAGTCAAGGTATTCGAACCTTGAATATTTGCATGAAGGTTTTGAGGTCTATGACTGTGTCGGCTAATATATAATATATTATGAGGTATTATGTATTCGGCTAATGAGCTATAGCTAAATCTGTCTCTTACATATGGCAAGAGTGCTTTTCTATCCGGAGCTGCGGACTACCTAGCGGGTTTACCAAGGCTCCGGCTCGAAAAGCAAGAGTAGGAACGGGGTGGTTTTTAGTCAGTAAGAGTCTGACACTCCCTCTCGCCTCGCCTGTAGCGGGAGATGTCATTGAATGATTTTCCGCCCTTAAAAAAGGGTGTTTTTCTACCAGAGTTGTGCTATACTACGTTGTTGTCGAATCATATATATTGGTTTTCATAGCTTAGCACTGGTGGACTCCATTAAGCTATGTTTTTTATATGGAAAGAAGCGTGCTATGGATGACTTCTGCTATCGATACATCTCATACTCGAACTGCGCATCTTCCTTGCACAGCTACTTTAAACATAGCTACATAGCACATCTCTAGTGGAAAAGCATCCTAACATAAATGGTAAAGAGGAAAATTTTCAAAAATAAATCTTAATCGAAATTCGAGATCAATCGAGAAGCTAAACATTTTTAGAATTCGGCTTTTTTGTGACACAAAAGAAATCTAGTTTTCAAAATATTTATCATAAACCATTGACGTAGATACAGAATGATAATGAGATATATGTCGTTAATCCCTACTTAAACTAATGACGACTTAACTATACTATCTTGAATAACAACTTTGGTTAAATTTTATTGGTCATTAAATTCAAATTAATTTTCTTAAACTCTATCGAATAGGATCCGGAGTTAAGATTTGTGAACCAAATTTTATAGGATTTGGTTTAAATGAGTTATTTATCGACGATAAAAAATATTAAATCAGCCTGTGGTAAAGCAATTTTGTGTGTTTTTTGCTCAATCACGTCAAAACGGCTCAAGGTATCGGAATGAAATTTGGAACAGGAGTTATTTGAGGGGAGAAAATCATCCAATGACTACTCCCGCCTTAGGCGAGGCGAGAGTGTCCGACTCTTACTGACTAAAACCACCCCTTTCCTACTCTTGCTTTTCTAGCCCGAACCCCGGTTAACCTACTAGGTATTCCGCAGCACCGGATCAGCCATCAGCGGTCTATTAGAACAGGGGTAAATTATGGTTTGGAATAACACATAGGCTACTTTATATCCCACGGAAATGCGATCAAAGCCGATGACAGAAGCTACTTATTTATATTGATGATTTCACCTACTATTCAAATAAGTGTACATATGTGAGCTAGTTTTAAAGCTAAATCGCTTTATGATTGCACCATAAAATAATTCAGACCTTCGACAAATATTTGATAAAACTTGTAATGCTAATAATGAAATTGGTAGACGTAAAACTTTTGCGAATAGCGATCGGCATGTGGACAACTATTTTGTGTGTAGTCGGTCAAAGAGCTACGTATTTTAATCTGGTTTTATATTTATGAGTAACATACAACCTTACGGGACGGGGTGGTGTTTAGTCAGTAAGAGTCTGACACTCCCTCCCGCCTCACCCAAGGCGAGAGATGCCATTAAATAATATATCATTTTTTATTTATTCTTAAGTAACATAACTCATCGTGTTATTGGTAACAATTTGACTACCATATTATAAGCAAGGCCACCCATTGACACCTGAAACACCAGAGGCGTTACAAGTGCGTTGCCGGCCTTTAGAAATTTAAGAGTTGTTGGAGATTCGGGGATTGGGAAGATTGGGAGGGGGTTGACTGGCCCTCCAGTAACCTCACTCACACGACGAAACACAACGCAGGCGTTGTTTCACGTTGGTTTTCTATGAAATCGTGGTATCACTCCGGTCCAGCCGGCCCATTTGAGTCGAAACATGGCTCTACCACACTTAATAAATAATCTCTAACCACTAAACCTCATCTGCATCACTACAAGACAATGAAACTCGGCGACTCAAGGGCAACACAAAATCGCCGGCGACGCCAACATAAAAGTTGCCTGTTTGGGCACATATACAATGGAGATTTAAATATTGAATTATTTATATTTAAACATATTCTAGTTCCTAGATCTTATTAGGTAGATCGAGTTTTTTTATAATACCTAGCAGGGTCTTAGTATTTAAGTTTATATATATTATTATAATAATTATTTTATTATATGTAATAAAATATTTATTTTATAAAGTATCTGATTCCCTTGTTAATGGTGACACGTGAGTTTTAATCACGTTTGTTCAGTAATTATTAAAATTCGAATAGCCTTTTGCTATTTTCTTATACATATATGGAGGCTCTTTAAAATATAACGTGGTGATTAATGTTCAAACCTTCTTCAAACGAAAAGAGGCCTTTGGACAGCAATGGGCACTTATAGGCTGTTGATGACTGAAATTTGGCATACAGGTAGATGTTATGACGTAGTCTGCTAAGAAAGGATTTTAATCAATTCTAGTCTGCGTGGTGAATTGTTTGGTAGCTTACGGACACTACGGTGGCGCGACTGGTGGCACCGCCATGAGTCCCTGTAAAATATAACTTTAAATGAACGTTATAATATAATATTAAATACACAACACACACACTATTAGTAAGTTCTACCATCTGTATTGCGCGTTGCAATGTCTCTGCATTGTTGTCACCTATATGTACAATTACTGATTGGAAAAATGTATCAGAGAAATTGTAAACATATACTTTTTTAAAAGAGGAACGAAAGTTTCCTACTCGTTCTTCTCCATTCGAAGCTACACTTTGGAACGAGCACCTAGCTTCACTGACAGACAGACTAACAGATTATTTTTTATTTCTTTCTTTGTTGACGTTTCAAAAGTACCTAAGTATATAGGGTTTAATTGAAATAAATGATTTGACTTTGACTAATGTACAACAATAATCATTATGTTATTGTATCATTAGAATTACATAAGAAAAGAACACGTGTATATAATAATTACATATATGTTTATAATGTAACTTGTAATACATAGTAGATAAACTATGATATTTAGATATATAGATAATATATTAACACGTACGTTGATGACACAAATCTGAGACAAGCCGATTTCTTTTATAATATAATAATTTCTATATAATACTAGCTACTTCCGTGCGGTTTCACCCGCTCTGCTTGGCTCCTATTGATCATAGCGTGATGTTTTATAGCCTATAGCCTTCCTCGATAAATGCACTACCCAACACAAAAAGAATTATTCAAATTGGACCAGTAGTTCCGGAGATTAGCGCGTTCAAACAAACAAACAAACTTTTCAGCTTTATAATATTAGTATAGATTTCTTAATCGATTTTTTTTATAGTATTATTGGGTAAACTTGTATTGGTCACATTTAAAGTGTGATGGGAGCTAAAGAAGTGTGTGTTTCTGTGTACGATGGGGCAAAGGCGTGATTTTGTACATGTAGGTGTGTAAAAGAGAATTTTCTTGTAAATTTCGTATAACGCAATATTAAATACTAATTTAGTATGCGGAGCTTCGGACTACCTAGCGGGTTACCGGGGCTCCGGCTTAGAAAGCAAGAATAGGAACGGGGTGGTTTTTAGTCAGTAAGAATCTAACACTCCCTCTCGCCTCGCCTAAGGCGGGAGAAGTCCTGAGATGATATTCTCGCCTCAAAAAAAAGGAACTAATTTAGTAACTTCTGCTAGTGGCTTCACCCGCATTTCCGTAGGATAAAAAGTAACCCCTGTGCCTAAATTCATCCCGATCCCTTCAGCAATTGTGATGCGATTGAATTACAAAAATACACACAAATTCACTCAGAAACTTTTACATCTATACTAATATTATAAAGCTAAAGAGTTTGTTTGTTTGTTTGAACGCGCTAATCTCCAGAACTACTGGTCCGATTTGAATAATTCTTTTTGTGTCGAATAGTGCATTTATAAAACACACAACATAAAACATCACGCTATGACCAAAAGCAGCGAAGCAGAGCGGGTGAAACCGCGCTGAAATAGCTAGTTTATAATATTAGTTATGCACACTACACACCTTACGATTTATTGTGCCAAGCGATTGTGCCACTTATGCCATGATATTTATATGTTCTAATATTGTCTCTCTCATCTTTCCAGGTCTGTTCATTCAGCTGATGCTGGGATTCTTCGCCCTGTCAGCAGGATGCTTCATCATGTTCGCGAAACCATATGATTTCTTCTTCAAGCAGGTAAATACAGTTTTACTAGCGGACCCGACAGACGTTGTCCTGTCTACACGTCTGATTAATGAAAAAAACATTGTCCAGCGGACAAAATTGTGAATCTAAACCATTCTCAGATCCTCTTGAACACACACAAAAAGTTTCATCAAAATTGGTCTAATCGTTTAAGAGGAGTTCAGTGACATACACACTTACAGAAGAATTATATATATAAAGATTATTACAACAAGCTACCTATTATTGGAAGCAAGTATAACAGCTCACGAATAGGACCCATTTAGTAATTAGTTTTAAGTAAAATTTCCATGGTGCTTGGCGACTGGGCTTCTCCCAGTTGTGCAGTCTCTTTTGTGCCTTAAAGCATTCTGTCTCCTGCTTTAAATTCTCCGAGGGAAGTGGAAACTGTCGTTTTCTTTTTCTTCTCCTCTAATAACATCTTCTGATTCGTTTCGTTGCGGGATCCAAGACAGTCATTCATGTCCCTGGAATGCGCCGGACTTCAGTGTTCCGGTGTTTTCATGGTTGTATCTACTGTAGATCCTGGTGTACAGGAGTTGCAGCGGTAGATATATATATTACAACTAGCGACTCTGGCACTGTTTTGCCTACTCTACTCAGTTCCTATTAATCATAGCGTGATGTTTTATAACCTATCCAAAACAAACAGGAATGATTCAAATCAGTCTAGTAGTTCCCGAGATTAGCACACTCAAACAAATAAGTAAACAAACTTATTTCAGCTTTATACAGATGTCCCTAAACTCAATATTTGAAAAATTGTGGTCACGGTAGGTGAAAATAGGACAACTAATATTAATATTTTTTAATCAATTTTATAAGTATTATATTATCGGCTTACTCACGTAACTGTTTAATGAGGAACTCGACTAGTTTCAAGCCACGTTAGGGACTCATACTCAAGACTAGCATTGACAATGTTGTTAATGATTTTGTCCACAGAAAGCCGTATTATCAGATGGGGGTGAGATCTTCGAGATGTGGAGGAAGCCAGAAGTGGAACTCTACACGAAAGTCTACCTGTTCAACATCACCAACGCTGAGGAGTACATGTCTGGAGTAGATGATAAGATCAAGGTCCAAGAAGTTGGGCCTTATGTTTATAGGTATGTAAAGAAATCAATCTAGTATTAGAACTTGACACGGGATATTTACCATGTTTATTTGTGTCTATGAGTTTCCGATATTTCGGCTCTGTTGTAAGCGCCATGATCACGGATGAACTGGGACAAGTAAACATGGTAAATATCCCGTTTCAAGTTCTAATACTAGTGTTAGTGACCATGTCAGTTTAAAAACTTAGAAATTCTGTTTCAGTAAGTTCTCAAGTCAAGTCAAAGCATTTATTTCAATTAATCCTAAATTAGGCACTTTTGAAATGTCAAATTCAATTGTCCGTCAGTCTGTCTGTCAGTGAAGCTAGGTGCTCGTTCCGAAGTGTAACTTCGACTGGAGAAGAAGAGAAAGAAGCTCCATCGCTACTCTTTAAAAAAAATAATATTTTTTACAATCTGTCTCTCTTGAAAATTTACCTATTGTATGTGAGAGGTACGTATGAATACCAGATTATAAAAAATACATAAAGCAAATACATAACTTAGTATCAGTGTAAACGGTCACATAGTTTCACAGCTTAGCGTTTACATCTTCGTAGCATAGCTACATAGCACATCTCTCGTGGAAAAGCACCTTGAGATTACAAAGCCGAAATCTTTAAATTCTTTAAATAAATGTAACCACAAATCTTTCTTTTACAGAGAATCCCTAGAGCATAATGTGACGCAATTCAACGACAATGGCACCCTATCAGCGATCCCTAAACATCCCCTAACTTGGGTGGAGGAATTGTCTGAAGGAAACCAAGAAAACGACACACTCTACCTACCCCACATCGCTTTGTTGGTGAGTTATATATTTGTACTACATAATATATTATCATACTAGCAACAACGCTTATAGCACGCACATTCATTTAATGGTTACTTAACCCAGTCCTTAGTAATTGTTTTCTATACAAAATCATTACTAAGGAATAGTTTAAGTAATCATTAAATGTCTTTGAGTGTGGCAGTTATTCTGCTTGATGATAAGCGGACACAGACGAAGACCACAGATGGGGCTCAATAGGGCTGATGCCTGATCCGGAGCTGCGGACTACCTAGCGGGTTTACCGGGGCTCCGGCTCAACAAGCAGAAGTAGGAACGGGGTGGTTTTTAGTCAGTAAGAGTCTGATACTCCCCTTCGTCTCACTCAAGGTGGGAGAAGTCATTAGATGATTTTCCCCCCTTTTACATTATCACATTTACATTAGCACATAGTCCTTTGAAGCCTGTGATGAAACGCATTACCTTAGAACATACACATGACACCCGGACCCGGAACAACAATTTGTGGATCACACAAAGCGTTGTTCCGTGCGGGAATCGAAACCGCGACACGTTGTACGGCAGCCAATTGCCCAGCCACCGCACCAACTGTGCAGTAACTTGTGTCCATCTACTGCTTAAAATTTAATGATGATCATTCACGTGTAATTAAGATGATGCA
This sequence comes from Spodoptera frugiperda, assembly GCF_023101765.2. Classification (NCBI taxonomy): domain Eukaryota; kingdom Metazoa; phylum Arthropoda; class Insecta; order Lepidoptera; family Noctuidae; genus Spodoptera; species Spodoptera frugiperda. Next base: position 5,366,106 of record NC_064232.1, read on the forward strand.
TGCTTAAATAGAATTTAAGTTTTAATGTTAAGCTATGAATATTCATGAGCCCGTAGGTAATTGTATACTGCGAATATTTTATGAGAGGTTATAATGTCAATAAGAATCAGTATACTGTAGATATTTCATTTTAATCATCAACTGCCTATTAGTAGCCACTGTTGACCAAAGGCCTCTTCTCATACGGAGAAGGTTTGAACATTAATCACCACGCTTACTCAATGCGGGTTGGCGATTTCAAACTTATATGTTTTCCTCACCGTTTGTCAGTGGTGTCTAAATAATCTTAGAAAGTACGTATAACTCGGAAAAAGTCACATTGGTACTTGCCGTTGGTAGGTTTCGAGCCCGCACTCTCATGCATGAGAAGCGGGTGTCTTAAACCTCCGGGCCACCACGACATTTCATTTTAATGCCACTGTTAACTTCCCATGTGACTGCCTCGTTGGTCGAGTGGTCGCAAGTGCGACTGCCGGACAAGGGGTCTCGAGCAACTCTTTATGTGATCCACAAATTGTTGTTTCGGGTCTTTTTTTATGATGGGAAAATCATCCAATGACTTCTCTCGCATTGGGTGAGGCGAGAGGGAGTGTCAGACTCTCACTGAGTAAAAACCACCCTGTTCCTACTCCTGCTTTTCGAGCCGGAGCCCCGGTAAACCCGCTAGGTAGTCCGCAGCTCCGGATCAGGCATTAGCCGGTCTGAGTGTCATGTGTATGTGAACTTGTATGTTTGTAAACGCACCCACGACACAGGAGAAAATCCTAGTGTGGAGCAACGTTTTCTAAAGGAAAACAAAATCTTTCAATCACGAAGATACACAAGCTTTCCATTATTATTAGAACTTATGACGGGATATTTACCATGTTTATTCATTTTGATGAGTTTCCGATATTTCGGCACTGTTGCAAGCGCCATGATCACGGATTAACTCGTGAATAAACATGGTAAATATCCCGTCATAAGTTCTAATAATAGTATTAGTGACCATGTCAGTTTAAAAACTTATATAAGCTTTCCATTGTCAAGTAAATATCCTAACTAAAGCCCTAAGTATGATAAGTACTTCTCATCACAGTACCTAAGTATACATTGCTTAATTCTCAAGATATGTTTGCAACATCACCAGTTAGGCTTTAAATCCTTGCGAAACAAACAGGTCAAGTGGAAGCTAACATCGGATGTATATGGCAAAATAGCTGAATAAGTAATCAGTTCTAGAATATCCTTCCTATGTTAGTGTACATACATTAAATGCGATGTGTTAGTTAGTATGTACGTGTGCTACTCGTTAAAGTTCCTAAGTGTGGGCGAGCCATGCTTCGGTATGAATGGGCCTGCTTAAACGGAGTGATACTGGGAAAATTGGGAAAGGAGGTAATTGGGTCTCCAGTAACCTCACTCACACAATAAAACACTCACTCCGGTCGAACCGACCCAGCAATGCCGAAGAATGACTCTTCCACACTTAAATGGAAACGCAATGTTTTATAGAATATATTCCTTTTACCCTTGATAAATGGTCAATCCAACACCAAAACAACTATTAAATTCGAACCAGCATTTTTAGAGATCCAACAAATTCTTAGTGTAGATTTATTGTGCGCAATAAGTTTGTCAATTATGTAATGAGTTCCATTTATTATATGGGTCGCACCTATTGCCTAACACCGGACATAACTCCAGACTCCATGTTGATAAAATAAATCTGGTACTTCGTATTTGGCAATCGTATTTACGACCACTGCTGGACTTTGAACCTCCTCTATTTTTTTAAGGCGGTATAATCATCCAATACCTTCTCCCGCCTTGGGCGAGGCGAGAGGGAGTGTCAGACTCCTACTGACTAAAAACCACCCCGTTCCTATTCCTGCTTTTGTAACTGGAGCCCCAGTAAACCCGCTAGGTAGTCCACACCTCCAAATAAATCTACATAGAAGTAGCACGGAGTTGTACCAAGTATAAGGCAATAGGCTCACCCCCTATTACATGGGATTTATAACACAAATGGTGAAAGGTGTGCACATTGTATAGCGGATTACATGCTGTAATGCATCTCTGCCTACTCCTTCGGGGATAAAAGGCGTGACGTTGCTATCTACATTGATTTAATTAATTTCGGTTGTCGCGGTGGCTAGGCAACTGGCTGCCGCGCAACGTGTAGCGGGTTCAATTCTCGCACGGAGCAACTCTTTGTGTGATCCACAAATTGTTATTTCGGGTCTGGATGGCATGTGTATGTGAACTTGTATGTTTGTAAACGCAACCACGACACAGGAGACAATCCTAATGTGGGCAACGTTGTTTTTTTAATAATTAATAATACAGGGTGACTTTGAATTCGACGTATTCCTCTCGGGAGGTGATAATACAACCAATTTCCTACAAAAATAGCCCTGAGGTCCTTGGGCGGAAAGTGGCTAGTTTCTGAGATATTCAACATTTTTGGTTTTGGTAAAAATATCCCGAATTGATTACAAAACCATCAATAAATAAAAAAATACTGGTTGGATTTTAGTTATTTTAGTTTTAAACAGTTGCCAATACATCAGTTATCATTTATAAATACTAATAATGGCAGAAATATCATTCGTTTTAAAATAGCAAGTAATTTTCTATGAAATTTTGTTTTGTTCACTAATTTGGTCAATAGATAACTGGATTTATTTCGAAAAAAATATATGACACTAAGCGTACAAACTATTAGAAAAACTTCCTTGGTTTATTAGCTACCCAGAAACGTAAAATTATTTACAATATTCCCAAAAACAAATGAATTAATTGATGATAAGTAGAGTGTAAAGAGAAAAGCGCAATTTCAAAAACATCTTAATTTGCAAAATTTTGTTCAAAATGATCTTCCCTACGACGAATACATGCCCGAACACACTTCCTTATCCCTATGACGTTCACTCTTGGGCTGAATATGCGTTTTATTTCGTCACGATGTTTTGGAGAAAAATTTCGATATTCTGCCAATTCCCTCTGCATAAACAAGGGAGTTCATGTAAAAATCAACCAGCTTTAGATTCTGGACACCGCGCTTGCCATGTAGTTGGACCCCCGTGCCAATATAACGCCTGGGAACCAAAGTATCCAACCATTGCCCCACAGTAGTTCGATAGTGTGCTGGATAAACTATCACAATATCCAATATTAGCCACAAAAAAGTCAACGAAATCCGAAAAAAGCAAACCATCGTTAGCGTATCGCGGTTTTAATTCAAATGTTTGCATGGGTATCATAACTAATTATTTGATTGGGGGCTTCTTTTCATCCAACAATTTAAATGGTGAGAATTGCGAAAAAAAATTAAGGAATGTGCTAGGGTCATTGTTTTAAATTTGAATTTAGAAACAAGATGAATTAACTTATTGAATTAATTTATTAATTTGATTGACGAATTTAATCCACACGACGATTGTCAAGTGCATTATCGAACTACTGTGCGGCAATGGTCGAAAACATTGATTCTCAGGCATTGGATTAGTAGGGCGGTCCAACTACATGGCATGCACAATGACCAGAACCTAACGCCGGTTGATTTTTACATGAACTCCCTTGTTTATGCAGAGGGAATTGGCAGAATATCGAAATTTTTCTCCAAAACATCGTGACGAAATAAAACGCATATTCAGCCCAAGAGTGAACGTCATAGGGATAAGGAAGTGTGTTCGGGCATGTATTCGTCGTAGGGAAGATCATTTTGAACAAAATTTTGCAAATTAAGATGTTTTTGAAATTGCGCTTTTCTCTTTACACTCTACTTATCATCAATTAATTCATTTGTTTTTGGGAATATTGTAAATAATTTTACGTTTCTGGGTAGCTAATAAACCAAGGAAGTTTTTCTAATAGTTTGTACGCTTAGTGTCATATATTTTTTTCGAAATAAATCCAGTTATCTATTGACCAAATTAGTGAAACAAAACAAAATTTCATAGAAAATTACTTGCTATTTTAAAACGAATGATATTTCTGCCATTATTAGTATTTATAAATGATAACTGATGTATTGGCAACTGTTTAAAACTAAAATAACTAAAATCCAACCAGTATTTTTTTATTTATTGATGGTTTTGTAATCAATTCGGGATATTTTTACAAAAACCAAAAATGTTGAATATCTCAGAAACTAGCCACTTTCCGCCCAAGGACCTCAGGGCTATTTTTGTAGGAAATTGGTTGTATTATCACCTCCCGAGAGGAATACGTCGAATTCAAAGTCACCCTGTATAATACATATGTTTTGTTACAGAGCATAGCCAACGTGGTTTCCCAAAAAGACTTATTCACCCGTTTTGGTCTAAACAACCTGATATCTCTGACCAATACGAAGCCGATAGCCAAAATGACTGCGCGTGAGTTCATGATGGGCTACAAATCGGAGTTGATGACTCTGGGCAACACTTTCATGCCCGGCTGGATCTACTTCGACAAACTTGGGCTTATTGATCGGGTAAGTTTACTGATTTTATTTGTTTGGAAATAGATTGAGATGGCACTTTTAAACATCAAACTAAATATTACAATATTTAAAAAAATGTCTGTCTGTCGGTCAGTCCTCTAGTGAAGCTATTTCTAGATAATACAGTGGCTATCTCCACGCTTGTCAGGCGAGTTGGAGATTTACTTACTACTTGTCGAAATATAGTATTTTATCAAACGTGATCTAAAAATAAATAGTACGCGTCAAAAATATATAGTACTTACTTTAGTAGGGAAGATTTACCTTTACTATTTTGATTAAGCAAATGGCGTACGGAAATATAGTATTTTTGATAAATATAATACAACAACTGCCTCGTTGGCCGAGTGGTTGCAAGTGCGACTGCCGGACAAAGGGTCTCGGGTTCGATTCCCAGGTCGGGCAAAGTATTACTGAGCTTTATTCGAAAATTTCTCAGTAGTAGCACGGAGTTTGGAATTGTGTCCAGTATATGGCAATAGGCTCATCCTTTACTACATGGGACTTATAACACAAATGGTGAAAATTGGGTGTACATTGTATAGCGGCATTACATGCCGTAATGAGCACCTCTGCCTACCCCTTCGGGGATAAAAGGCGTCACGTTATGTGTGTGTCAGAAGTCAATTCTAAAATTATATTTCTATTTCAACAGATGTATGACTTTGATGGCGATTTCGAAACGGTTTTCACTGGAGCTGATGATGTGAGGAACTCAGGTCTGATCGACACCTACCGAGGATCGACAGACTTGCCCCAGTGGGAGGGAAAGCATTGTTCCAACGTGCAGTATGCCTCCGATGGCACCAAGTTCCGTGGTGGTGTCACCAAGAATGAGAGCATACTGTTTTATAGGAAGAGTCTGTGCAGGGCTGCTCCTTTGGTAAGTAGAGATCATAAGTCATTTTTTTAATATTAGCAGACGGATCACCTGATGGTAAGCAATCGCCGCCGCCCAAGGACACACGACACACCAGAGGCGTTACAAGTGCGTTGCCTTTTGGAGGTTAGGAATTTATGGGTTGTTGGAGGATCGGAGGTTAGGAAGATTGGGAAAGGGCACACTACAAAACACAACGCAAGCGTTGTTTCACGTCGGTTTTCTGTGAGGCAGTGGTATCGCTCCGGTCGAGCCGGCCCAGCAGTGTCGAAGCTCCTACTTATATTATTATTACTATACCTAATCTCCACACTTGGCAGACGGGTTAGGGATCCAAATTCGTTAAAAAGTCGTGTAGTCGATATTGCGACTGTTGCGTAAAAGGTCTCAGGTTCGATTCCCGGGTAAAGTGATATTGGAGATTTTTTAATTGTTCAGAGAGACTACACCAGTAACACAATCATCTTGCCTTTAATCAAAGGTTCGATTCCGGTCACTAAATCTAATAATCTTTTTTGTTCTGCAGGTACCAATAGATGAAGGAGTGAAGAGTGGACTGAAAGGCTACAAGTACACCTTCCCTGAAAACATGCTCGACAATGGGAAATACATCAAGGAAAACGAATGCTTCTGCCGTCATGGTAAGGTTCATTTTTGTGTGGCAAAGTTTAATGAGGACCAACCAGTCTATGTGGAAGTCATTAAAAGAGGCCTTTGGGAGGTAGTGGACCTCTTGTAGCTGATAATTATGATGATGATTGGACAAATTCAGTTCAGGGTTTGAGAAAATGCTTAAATACGATTTAGGAACCACATTAAGTAGTACATTTTTTATGGTATAAGCCGGTAAACGAACAGACGGATCACCTGATGGTAAGCAATCACCGCCGCCCATGCGAAACACCAGAGGCGTTTAGGAAATTAAGGGTTGTTGGTGAATCAACATTAGGAACATTAGGGAACGGGGTAATTGGTCTTAAGGTAACCTTACTCACACAACAACGCAACCGTTGTTTCACATCGGTTCTCTGTGAGGCAGTGGTCGAGCCGAACCATTCGTACCGAAGCATGGCTCTCCCACACTTAAAATGTAGCTTCGTAAGATCCACTTAAAGGACGTTTGCTAATACACAGGCAGTATTGTTTTCTTATGAACTGGTGGTGTAAATTATCTTTTACTCTGTTTTTAATACTCCATCTTCTCTTCCAGGAAAATGTCTAAAGTAGGTGTCGTTAGATTCAATTAAGGGGGGCGTTTGCCAATAATGTTTTCTTATGAAGTAGTGGTGAAAATTATCTTCTATTCTTTTATTTTCTCTTTTAATAGTCCATCTTCTCTTATAGGAAAATGTCTAAAGTAGGTGTCGTTAGATTCAATTAAGGGGGGCGTTTGCCAATAATGTTTTCTTATGAAGTAGTGGTGAAAATTATCTTCTATTCTTTTATTTTCTCTTTTAATACTCCATCTTCTTTTACAGGAAAATGTCTACCAGCTGGTCTGATAGACGTGACGGACTGTTACTACGGCTTCCCCATAGCCCTCTCATACCCTCACTTCTGGAAGGGTGATGAAATTCTCTCCAGCAAAGTCGAAGGTCTCTCTCCAAACCCTGAACTCCATGAGACTGCGTAAGTTTACTTTTTTTTACTAAAAGTTAATAATTATCAATAAACATTTATTATTTTTGACTGCACGGTTGGTGCGGTGGCTGGGCAACTGGCTGCCGCGCAACTTGGGTAGCGGGTTCGATTCTCGCACGGAGCAATTCTGGTCTGTGATCCACAAATTGTTGTTTTGGGTCTGAGTGTGATGTCTATGTGAACTTGTATATTTGTAAACGCACTGACACGACATAGGTGCTAACAATGACTTGATTAATAATAATTACTTCTAATTCATTTCGTAATTTCATGAATAATACTTACTACTTCGTTGTGGGACTTTTTTTACCAGAAGTAGTTTCAGTCATTCATGTCCCTGAGTTTACGCACCGTTGTAACTTCAATTATTATCCGGTAAGTATTTCATCGGTTGTACACGTAACTGTTTGACGATCCTAGCTTGACAGGAGTTGCAACCCAGTGTTGGAAACCCATATTCAAGAGCAGCTTGTCCGCGACAAACGACCACTACAATAATTAATATCATCATCTAAATCAATAAATTTACCACCTTAGCTCTCATCATCATTTTCTTACCTTCTCTATACAAAAATTAACTTGACTTTCAAAAATTATATTAGTCTGACCAAAAACTCTTGACTTCTTTCCAGATTCTGGATTGAACCCGTCTCTGGTCTACCTCTGGACGTGAGCTCCAAGTTCCAGATCAACATGGCGCTCGGAGACATCACCTCCATCAAGAATGCTGAACGATTCGCCAATATGTACCTCCCTTTACTCTGGTTCGATATTGTAAGTATCGAGAACATTAATTTCTATAACTTCTTTTGGGGAGTCTTATAAAGGGTTAATATTTTGAGAAATTTTAACTGTGCTGTGTAATTTTAAGAATTGCATAAGTACCTAGTATGCATTTTAAATCATGTACCACTTATTATCCGTTGACCTTCAAGAGGCTTTGTCACAGAAGGCGCGTTTAGTTTAGAAGGACGCTTCTGGGCTGATTAAAATGTTTACTGTCATTTTTAATGGTTAACCAAATCTTACATTATAAAACTATGTTTAAACATCCGAGAACATTTGATTCTTGAACTTGAACGATAGAGTTTCTTGCTCGTTCTTCTCCATTCGAAGCTACACTTTGAAACGAGCACCTAGCTTCAATGACGTTTCAAAAGTGCCTAATTAAGGATTAATTGAAATAAACGCTTTGACTTTGAACCATTTTAAGTAACCACAATTATATTTTTTCTCCACAGACAATGAATTCCTTACCACCATCGATGAAACAGCGCTTCGGTCTATACCTGAACATCCTCCCACTAGTGGAACAAGGAGCCATGTACCTCCTCTTCATCACAGGAGCAATCTTCATCCTCTCAACTGTCTACGTCCTCACTTTCAAGATTATGTTCAGAAAACAACAGAACTTCGACCAATGGAAGGAAAACGAAGGCATATATGCCCGATGCGAAGTCCCTATGAGTGACACTGATGTGGAATCAGACAACAAACATTCAATTTTGAAAAATCATACGGAAAAATTCAAAGATTTGGGCGCAAAGTTCAGTGACCGTATGTATGATACCGTTGGTAGTGTCAAAGACAGAGTAGTTGAGGAACTGCATCATGTTAAGCATGTTTTTGATAGAAGAAGCTCAAAACATACTGAAACTGATTTGAGGAATGATAATAATCAGTATACAGCTATTAAACAGAGCGACAGTGATTCTGATGACTGTAAATATCTAGAAGTACTTGATGATGGATCAGGTCTGGTTCCAACCAAATTTGAAACTGAACGGTCGGAGAAATTGAAAGAATTGGACTCCAATGAGAGGAGGTAGACTTTTGGGCAAAAATTTCATGGTTGTAGACTTTTTTAGGCTTCTAGATAGATGCATGGCTTGTGACTGGAAAAATAAGGAATAATGACTGCTAAGGAGTGGAATTCTTTGCCGGAGTCCGTGTTTCCTGATTGTCTTCGAGCGGAGTGAATAGATTGCTTATGGGTAGACGTGTTCCATCGTAGGCCGCATCATCACTTACCATCAGGCGAGATAGCGGCTAAACGTCGACCCATCAAATATATGAAAAAAAAATCCTGTTAGGGTTATTTAATTTTTTGCCTTTATTAAGGGTGAAAAAGGGGGTGTGTATGGAGAAAATGCGTCTAAGAAATTAAGGTACGAATTTAAATTATATCTTTACTGTGAAATGTAAAGATGAAATAATCTTGCCATGGTCACGACTGATATTATGTTTTTAGTTTTATTTTGTCGAATTTTAGTTTATGACGTTTTATTGCAGTATAGATTTTCCTATTAAATAATAATGCTTTTTACGATATTTGAAAGGGTAGGGTCGTTGTATAATAGATTTTCCATAGTTCTGTATCTAGGAGTTGGATTATAAATAACTTTCAGATTAAAAATAATAATAAATACCTATTATTAATAATAACGAAAGTTATAAGACATAATGTCTATTTACTACACAATTTAATTTGCCTATACCACTCCTGTTATTATTTCAAAATAATAATGCATTTTTTTTTGCATATTAATGCTAATTTGTTAAAATTCGAAATAAAAAATAGCGCCTACTTAAAAATAAAATGTTCGTAATCTGTAATAATGGCCAAATAATAATGTGCTCAAAATATGTTTACTTTTAAACAAACTGTGGGCATGTATTTATCAAAGTATTTTGCATTTAAATTTACCATTTTTCATTAGTAAAAAAAGTGCGCTGTGTTTATTTTTCATTAATTAATTAATTAAATAATTATTATTTTACGCCAGTGAATTTAACCGAATTATTATTTCTAAATAATAAAAGCTCAGAAATAATTAATGAAATAATTATACATTCCATTAATTTAATAAGACTTTCTGCTTGTATAAGAAATGACATTAGATTTATAAGTAAAAATTATTATTATTATAAGTAAAAGCATTTGTGTTTAAAGACAACAAAGTCTTTGAAATAGAAGTAATTTTAAGTACAAATAATACATAAAATATGACAATTATTATTAATATTTAGGTTTCCGCCTGAGGGGTTTTCTCAAATAGGTTTTGATCACAAAACAAAAAAGTAAGATTTCCGATTATTCGAATACCGAAATGGAGACGGTTGAAACAGTCCATTAATTTCAGCACCATATTCAATGAGATTATTGTTTTTTGTCATCAGACAGCGCCAATCAAGAAATTAGAGGGCTTAGGTACGCCCTCGTTGAACGAAAACGAAACGAAAGTTCGCGAGTTCGGCGCTCTGATTGATTGGTTCATTGAGCTGGCCAATCAGAGAGCCAAACGCGCTCTCGTTTCGATTTAAACCAAACTCGTACTAAGGGTACTGATTGGTCGGTACGAATGAACCAGCCAATCAAAACACCGAACGCAGTAACGTTTCGATCTTGTTTAACGTAAAACAAACTAGTACTAAGTCCTCAGTTTATCCAATAACTTTTGAAGTCCACTAATGTGACATACTGACGACATCTGGTGAACAAAAAACCTAACTCCCATCACAAACAAACGATCAAAATAAATAGTGATATAATAACCTAATAATTTGTTGTTCAAAGATAGGATCCATAGAAAACACCTTATCAATTATATTCCTAAACCATTGAACAAGTTTGCTCAATTGAAATATTCCTTTTTATAACCATAACTACCTTTCTATGCCTTATAGACTAGTCTAAGCTAGGTTTTAAGATAGACCTAAGTTTAAATGAGCCCTATCCATCAAGAAGTGTATAAAAAAGCTTCAAAATATGAAGTTTAGGACCTATTTCTAATCACTGATGAAGTTATTATTAGCTGAATTGGCAATTAGATTAGCAAAAATTTGAATTTGCTTTACGTTTAAAGTAATCGAAACGAGAGCTCATTCGGCATTGTGATTGGCCGGCGAGAATAAACCAACTAATCAGGGGCCTTAGTCTGCTATTACAATTGTGTCAGAATGGTCGATCACTGAGCAGTGCAAGAGGGATGGAGCTATGTAGGTTGTATAGCTCCGTCCCTCTCGCACTGCTCAGTAATCGACCATTCTGACACAATTGTAATAGCAGACTAAGGCCCCAGAGCGCTGAACGCGCTCTCGCTACGATTATTTTAAACGTATAGTAAACTCATACTAAGCGTACAGTTAAGCTAACAATTATTGAATCAGATATTGTGAAATAGGCCTTTATAAATAAATATATTTTGGAATATAACTAAAATAGTAAGTAGCTATCAATAGTTTACCAGTTTTTAGACAAAAATTTTGAACACACCAGTTGACGCTACTTTATTATAAAAGTTCAATATTCCAAAATATTTTTATTATTTCACTGATGGAACAAGGGCAAACCAGGCCTATATGAAATTGGCCTTTAAGTTATTTTCTATACATATAAGAATTTATGGTCATGTATTGGTAAGTTATAAGTACTAGTTGGGCCTTATTTTAGGCCTTAAGCCGTACATTTAGGCCTGAGCCTAATTACCAACTCATGTTGTGATATTTAATTTAATAATAAGTTAAATGTATTTATGAAATTATAAAATGAATATTTTAAATAATGTTTCTTTTTATTTGCTGAATAATAATATGAAATAAATCTTTATACAAATCATTTTATTTTTAATGTCTTTTGTCCAATAATAAAAATTGTATTTAATGAATATTTATTATCTATAGATTTTAACAGGTGTCACTACTAAAGATAAACCAGAAATAATTTAATTAATTTATTCATAAAATTATTATTCAGCCAATAAAAAATGAATATTAATGTGAATTATTTTTAAAATTGGTACGTAAATAAATGAATAATTAATTATTTTCAATAATAATTATTATAATAAGCGAAAAGTATTCTCTCTACGTTTGGTACTTGGTCTACTGTTTTGTAAATAGTTATCGATTTATTATTGAAAATAAATGAAAAAATATTATTATAAAAATAAATTTATGCTTTTCATTTTATACTTAAACTTCCCTTAATAATAACTATCCTTCTTTTCTTTGTTTTAAAAACATTGCCCCTCACTAGGATTTCCTTTAGTGTCGTGGGTGCGTTAACAAACATACAAGTTCACATACACATGACACCCATAAACATGACCAGAAACAACAATTTGTGGATCACACAAAGAGTTGTACCGTGCGGGAATCGAACCCGCTATACGTTGCACGAAAGCTGGTTTCCCAGCCATCGTACTAACCGTGCAGTCAATATTGGCTATACACGGTGTAACAAAACCGGCCAAGTGCGAGTCGGACTCGCCTATGAAGGGTTCCGTAGCAGCAAGTAGATGACATAATATCAAAGTTATAAAATAACTTGGTTTTACATAGTGTTTGTATGAACGACAAAGTTATATTTGCGGTTTTTGAAAATGTTTTATTTCTTAAAAACTAATAATGATATCTGGTTCAAACCAATGTTCGTTGTTAGTTTCTATTGAAATCTACAGCATATATTTTTTTTTAGTTTTCTCACTCTCTTATTTTAAAAGTTAGAGGGGGGGGACACTCATTTTTTCACTTTGGAAGCGTCTAACTTTCAAACGGTTGATTTTGACGAAAAATGGTTTTAAGAACCTCTATGTCTTTTTTAAAGACCTATCCATAGACACCCATCACGGATATGTTAGCTAAAAAAAATTTTTTTTTTAATCAGTTCCATGTATGGAGTGTCCTCCTTTAATTTTTAAATTTATTAATTTTTATTCGAATAGCGGTTACCGGAATACATCAACCTACAAAGTTTCAACTATGTAGGCCCAACAGTTTCGGAAATAAATGGCTGTGACATACGGACGGACAGACAGACATGACGAATCTATAAAGGTTCCGTTTTTTGCCATTTGGCTACGGAACCCTAAAAAAGGGGGTATACATATCAAGTGCACGGTTTCTAGATAACAGAACAAACGATACGGGAAGCGTTTTTTAAACCCATGTTTTCATGAAACGAAGTTATGAATTTTTCCAATACATAAAATTCCAGAAACCGAACATCAAGATAGAGAACATATAGATACAGGTACTAAGCGATCTAGGTAAAAATCCCACACTCCCTAGTCTTTTATCCCCAGAAAGCTAGGCGCCTTTTGAAGGTTTCCCCCGTCAACAAAAAAAAAAAAGGTACTAGGTGATCAGATTTACAGAAGAAATGTTTCGTAATTAGCGAGTGACCCCTGTAGTGTTGTGATACGTTTGTATGATGATTTAAAATCAAGAACCATGCGACACCAAGTATTTGGTACTAATTTTTTTAAACGTATTTTAAGCTGAAACTTTGTGTAGAGATTCTATTCAACCTGTATTCTTCAGTGCTTCTTGATGTATATAGGTATGTATTTTATTACACGCTGTATAAGAGAGGTCACAATCTATACGCATAACAATTGTTATGTGTATAGATTGTGACCTTCGATTTTAAAATCGCTTGTTAATTAAATGTGTAGTCCCATAGAAAGGTATACGACACCCACGGTAAGAGTGGGGGTGGTAAGAAAATTACAAAGTTTAGAATAGCGCTGCTGCCCGGTCTCTGTCAAATGTGTAGTCCCATAATCGGGTATAGGACACCCACGGTAAGAGTGAAGATGGTAAGAAAATAACAAAGTGTAGAATAGCGCTGCTGCCCGGTCTCTGTCAAATGTGTAGTCTCATAGTTCGGGTATACAATACCCACGGTAAGAGTGGGGGTGGTAAGAAAATTACAAAGTTTAGAATAGCGCTACTGCCCGGTCTCTGTCAAATATATAGTCCCACAGTCGGGTATACAATACCCACGGTAAGAAAATTACAAAGTTTAGAATAGCGCTACTGCCCGGTCTCTGTCAAATATATAGTCCCACAGTCGGGTATACAATACCCACGGTAAGAGTGGGGGTGGTAAGAAAATTACAAAGTTTAGAATAGCGCTACTGCCCGGTCTCTGTCAAATATATAGTCCCACAGTCGGGTATACAATACCCACGGTAAGAGTGAAGATGGTAAGAAATTAACAAAAATAAAAACACAGAGTTTAAAATGAAAAAATATACTTTAATAACTATAATTATTTACATAACTATTAAATGTAATATTAAAACAAATTACTCTGTATGCCAAACAGTTGCACGATCTTATTACAAACCCACCATAAGAACACGGCATGGAATAGAACCTGCATCGCCTGGTCTAATATCATCATTCTGAAACAGAAATAAAGTATGGCTATTAGGTCTCATTTTATGGAGGAAAATCATCAGCTAATGACCGAATCCGCCTTGGGCGAGGCGAGAGGGAATGTCAGACTCTTACTGACTAAAAACCACCCCGTTCCTACTCCTGCTTTTCGAGCCGGAGCCCCGGTAAACCCGCTAGGTAGTCCGCAGCTCCGGATCAGGCATCAGCCCTACTGGGCCCCATCTGTTTTTTATGGTATAAGCCGGCGTAACCGCCTATGGACAACCGAAACACTAGAAGCGTTACAAGTGCGTTGCCGGCCTTTTGGGGGTTAGGATTTTAAGGGTTGTTGGGGAATCGGGGATTGGGAGGGAGGTAATTGGGCCTCTAGTAACCTCACTCACACAACGCCAACAGTTTAGTTGTTTCACGTCGTTATTTTTGTGAGGCCGTGGTATCACTCTGGTCGAATTAAATATTTTTTAATGTCTATCTAGTACATGAGGTAGGTATGTTAAAATATTAGACACGTATTTTTTTTATTACAAAATACTTTGACTTCACTATTTACTACTACATTTTATAGGGTAACGTGACGTAACGATCTTATTCCGTTTTATCCAAATATTGTAACCTAATATGACAAATAAAAAAAAATCGTGTCTAATATATTTTCATTACTTACCTAATTATTGACGGACTAAATAGATTTTTGATTGTCATACTTCATCTCCTCGGAGCTGCGGACTACCTAGCGGATTTACCGGGGCTCCGGCTCGAAAAGCAGGAGTTGGAACGGGGTGGTTTTTACTCAGTAAGAGTCTGACACTCCCTCTCGCCTCGTCCAGGGTGGGAAAAGTCATTGGTTGAATTTTCCCATTCAAAAACAACCCTATTCAATATGCGTACCTTTTACAATGTGCCCTGGCTTTCGGAATATCCTCATCCTTTTCCTTCAGCAAGAACCTCCTGCCTCCTAAGCAGCACTTGGTGAAGTATTCCACCAGATCAGTCGTCTCCAGGTCGTAATAGAACTGCTTCATATCTGCTTGTTTCAGTACTGATCGGAGCTGCACAAAGTTGGTGTTGTCAAATGTCCATTGCTGGGTCAGATAGTAGCTGAGCGCGAGGTTCGCTATGTAAATGCGGCGTTGGACTTTGACCAGCCTGTAAAAATCGCAAATGGTTCAATAACTATATAAATGGCACGAAGCGCTTCGCTTCAAGTTTCCTTGTGCGAACTGCTAGGGAGTGGAACTCCTTGCCGGAGTCTGTGTTTCCTATGGGTTATTTCTTATAGGTTATTCTAATAGGTTGCTTATGGGCAGACGTGCTCTATCGTAGGCCGCATCATCACTTACCATCAGGCGAGATAGCGGCCAAACGTCGACCCATTAAATATATAAAAAAATGGTTCAATATGTACCAATGGTATATATATATCATATTCCATATATCGTCACGCCATTTTTATACCCGAAGGGGTAGGCAGAGGTGCACATTATGGCACATAATGCTACTGTACAATGTACACCAACATTTCACAATTTATGTTGTAAGTCCCATGTAGCTGGCAAGCCTATTGCCATATACCGGGTACATTTCCAGACTCCGTGCTACTATTGAGTAATTTTTGTAAAACCGAAAAAAAGCCCAGCAATACTTCGCCCGACCCGGGAATCGAACCCGAGACCCGTTGCCCGACAGTCGCACTTGCAACCACTCGGCCAACGAGGCAGTTTGTAACATACATACTTAAATACATTTTTAATTGATAGGTGGACAAACAGACTGTAAACTTACATAGGTTTCTTTCCAATTAGCCAGAGCAGCGTGTCCACTAGAAAGGCCGGCAGCAAATGTTGTACTAGGACCTGAAAAATATACAAATAAACATTAAGTAGTTGTAGTTTTTACATCATTATTTGGAAACTCTGTTTGGTGGCCGGCTTCAATATTTTATTCGATCAGGGAATATAATAAATGATAAATGATATTTATTTTGCAAATAGGTTATACAATAACACTTTTACACGTCAATCTCTTAAATAACTAGATGAGGGCGGCAATGCGAGACCCCTTGCTATGCAGTTTCGCTTGCGGCCTTCAAATCGAGTCATCGAATAAGTGTGGGAGAGCCATGCTTCGGCACTGCTGGCCCGCCTCGACGGGAGTGATAATACGGCCTTACAGAAAACCGACGTGAAATAGTGCTTGCGTTTTATTTCGATGTGTAAGTGAGGCTACCGGAGGCCCAATTACCATTCCCAATCTTCCCAATTCCCGATTCCCGAACAACAACCCTTAAATTTCTAGCCTCCAAATGGCCGGCAATGCACTTGTGACGCATCTGGTGTTTCAAGTGTCCATGCGCCTCTGCCTGACCCCTAGTTGGGTCGGGAGATCACACTTAAGAATTTTACCTTAAAAACAATCTATTTTAAGTCTTTGACAGCCAATCTTCAACTATTGAAGGCAAATCCTCCACTAACGTCGGTCACCGGTGACCACCACGGCGTTCAATGTGTTATTTCAAACATACAAAAGTAATCTCCACGACTGCACGGTTGGCGCGGTGGCTGGGCAACTTGCTGCCGTACAACGTGTCGCGGATTCGATTCCCGCACGGAACAACTCTTTGTGTGATCCATAGATTGTTGTTCCGGGTCTGGGTGTCATGTGTATGTGAACTTGTATGTTTGTAAACGCACCCACGACACAGGAGAAAATCCTAGTGTGGGGCAAAGTTTTTAAAAAAAGAAAATCATTAGAACTCGAGACGGGATATTTACCATGTTTATTAATTTTTATGAGTTTCCGATAATTCCGCACTGTTGGAACTCGTAGACATGGGTAAATTAACATGGTAAATATCCCGTCTCAAGTTCTAATAATAGTGTTAGTGACCATGTCAGTTTAAAAACTTACAGTCTATTTAAACCATACAAAGGTTCAATTCCCCCCTTCCCAATCCTTCCAATCTTCGGTTCCCCAACAACCCTTAAATCCCTAACTGCCAAAAGGCTGGCAATGCACTTGTAGTAACGCCCATGGTGTCAAATGTCGGGCGGTGGCGATTGCTTAGCATCAGGTGATCCGTCTGCTCGTTTACCGGCTCAGTTATAGCATCTGCTCGGGTTCCAATAAAAAAAACACACGTGGTTGTACTTCTAATTTTACCTATTCAATTTTATCTATTTTTCTATCGGTATTAGTGACCATGTCAGTTTAAAAACTTACAGTCTATTCAAACCATACAAAGGCCCAATTCCCCCCTTTCCAATCTTCCCAACCCCCGATTCCCGAACAATAACCCTTAAACTCCTAACCCCCAAAAGGCTGGCAATGCACTTGTAGTAACGCCCATGGTGTCAAATGTCGGGCGGCGGCGATTGCTTACCATCAGATGATCCGTATGTTTGTTTACCGGCTTATCTTTATATATATAATTCTTCTGTAAGTGTGTATGTCACTGAACTTCTCTTAAACGACTGGACTGATTTTGATTAAATTTTTTGTGTGTATTCAAGGGGATCTGACAATGGTTTAGATTCACAATTTTGTCCGTTGGACAAAGTTTTTTTAATTAATCAGACGTGTAGACAGGACGTCTGTCGGGTCCGCTAGTACCATAAAAAATACAAAAGTAATCCCACCTTAATATAATGGTACACAGGATTGGTGGTGATGGTGCCGCCGGTGTGCCACAGCATGTCGTCCAGGGGCACCTCCTTGGAGACGTGTTTGGACATCTCAACCAGGTCACCCATCAACATGTTGTTTAGGTTGCCGGAACAACAGTTGTAGATCTCTATGTCGTCTGTGGGCTCGAGGCTGTGGGAAAATAATATATGTAAATTTTATTTTATTTTTGCCGGACAAGGGGTTTCGGGTTCGATTCCCAGGTTGGACAAAGTATTACTGGGCCTTTTTATAAATATAATTTTATTTTTTGTAGGACAACGTATTTTGGGTTCGATTCCCAGGTTGGGCAAAGTATTACTGGGTTTTTCGGGTTATTCGAAAATTTCTCAGTAGTAGCATGGAGTCTGGAATTGTGCTCTCCTATTACATGGGACTAATGACACAAATTTAGGTCTCATTCGGCATTGCGTGCCGCAATGTGCACCCCTGTCGACCCCTTCTGGGATAAAAGGCGTGATGTTCCGTATTTTTTACCCGACTGCGCCAGAAGGAGGGTTATTTATCTATTACTAGCCTCTACTTTTATTTAATTTTTAAGTACAGCGGCCTTGCCCGCGTTCCCGTGTGATAAAAAGTATCTTATTTGGTATCCAAGGTTTTTTTGTAAGGGGGAAAATCATCTAATGGTTCTCGCCTTGGGTGAGGTGAGAGTATCAGACTCTTATTGACTACAAACCACCCTGTTCCCCGTTCCTACTCCTGCTTTTCGTATGAAATTTTATTTTAGTATAATATTATGTATTTTATGGAATAATATATTTTGTGTAATGTTCTCTTTTCTGGATTCAAGCAGTTTTTATTTGTTTGGGTATTGTACGTATATCATATGTGTAGTACCTACATTATAATTTTGTGTACATACATGCTAATTTGTTACTTAACAATCGCAATTACAATATAATTGCTAATATTGTTTCGCAGGCGCTCTATAAAACAATTTAATTATCCAAATCAGTCACTTAAAAATTCTCCAAAGTAACCACTGTTAGATATTAAAATAATAAATACTAAAACAATAGACATATTACATAACATAACTGGTGAAAAGTGGGTGTGACATTGTATATGTACACTTCTGCCTACCCCTTTTGTGAATTAAAGGCGTAATGCTATAATAAAGAATAATACATACGGCTTTGTTCCTCTAATCCAAGCGCCTGCAATAATATTCTTAGCACAAATGTCCACGGGTATAAAATCACAAATGATATCTGGTTTCGTATGAATTGTTCGCATAATACCTGAAAAAAAACCGAAAAAAATGTAAAAAGCTCTGAAAAGAAGTATAAAGAAAGATTTGGTAGACAAAAAGATTCTCTCCGGCGGGGAATCGAACCCCGGTCTCCCGCGTGACAGGCGGGGATACTGACCACTATACTACCGAAGACTTGTTGAACAGGGTCGAAATTGTAGTTCAGTTGATATGAAATAATTGAAGAATATTGATTTTGTAATATTTTTAATATAATATTACTGAAAAAGTCAAAATAAATAACGAAAAGTGTTGCATTTACTTATAAAATTAAAATCAAGCAGTTATTGTGAACCTATTATCTCACAACACATAATAACAAATTGAGTACAACGCCATCTATGTTTCAAGTATAAAAGCTTACATCTTTAGACAGAAGTACGCAATATAAGTTTTTTACAAGAGATAATAAGATCCGTTTAACAAATAGCATTGGTGATTCTAATGTTTGTTAGTTTTAATAAAGCATTTCCGAGTTTAATTATTGAAGATATTTTTATATACAAATAAATAAATAATTGGATACAACGCCATCTATCGGCCATAAGTAATAACTAGTATTAAATTGTTGAGTTTGTCTTGCGTAAAATGTCTTGCGTAAAGAATTTGTCTTACCTTTGCCACATGCCACAAAAATTCCAACAGGACCATTGAAGTTCTCAATCCATCCAGGAGATGGCTCTTCTACACTCGAAATTACTGAAATAAAATAAAATAAGACATGATAGGATATCTTCAAGACAATGTAAACAGCAGCTCATGTAGTGTAGATGTCCAGTCAACAAGGATGTAGCGTAGACTGTCCAGGCGACACACGTACTTAGGTATCGTCATGAGCTAGTGTTCACATGTAAACAGCAGCTCATGTAGTGTAGATGTCCAGTCAACAAGGATGTAGCGTGGACTGTCCAGGCGACACACGTACTTAGATATCGTCATGAGCTAATGTTCCCATGTAAGCAGCAGCTCATGTAGTGTAGATGTCCAGTCAACAAGGATGTAGCGAGGTTGACTGTCCAGGCGACACACGTACTTAGGTATCGTCATGAGCTAATGTTCACATGTAAACAGCAGCTCATGTAGTGTAGTATTGAAGGATGCTCCTCACCTATTGAGGGTCTGACGATGACGATGGGAAGCTGTCCTTTGTATTCAGCTACCACATGCTCTGCCAGCTGCTTCGTGAAGGTATACGTGTTTGGGAGTTCTCCAAGGTACCTGATTGATGAACAAATTTAGTTAGAGTACATAATACTCGTATATACTTGACGATACGCCTGTCTCCCATGAGGATAGGCAGAGACAATGGAATGACAAAAATTATGACAGTAATTGCTATGTAATTATAATTTAATTACAATTAACTTAGATAATATTTTCTTCCTGTAATATTTGTTGATAAGAAAAATTAAATGTAAGTTATACATAACAATGCAAATAACTACAAAAATAGGTAAAATTTGAATGTAAATATGAACCCGAAATGGATAAATTTGTTTCTATCAAAAATCCTTTGTTGTTAATTGGAGCTTCAAATGATAGAATAGGGTCTCGAGAATCATAAAATTCATCCCAAAATGTTTTTTTTTTGTCAATTCTTCTATTTTAATAGAGAAACACATATCTATATTCCAAACCATCAACATTAACTAATATCATTTCTTATCTACAAACAAATTATTTGACAAAACTTACTTCGGAGTCAGCACTCTCATGGTATGCTCATCAGCAGACTCACAGACAGCCAGTGTTTCCCTCCAATCAGCCAGAGGAGGGTATAGGACCTCCTCAATCGGATCTCTATTCGTGTTAGAATACGAAGTCGATACGTGGACGACAGCCTACGAAAAATAAAATTAGAAATTGAGTACAACGCCATCTGGTATTCAGTGAGTGGAACTAAAGTTTTGCAAAGAAAATGGGTTGTTTTGCGTGATAATGTCAATTTTATTATAAGTTTGCAAGTGATTAAACATAAATTATGTCCCACTTGCTCCTTCAAGTATCGTTTTTACTGAGACAAGCTTGCCACAATCTCCCATACCGCTAAAACTCCTGTGCACCAGGATCTACAGTAGATACAATCATGAAACCCCGTAACCCTAAACTCCGGCGCGTCACAGGGACATGAATGACTGTCTTGGATCCCACAACAAAATAAATCAGAAGATATTATTATTAGAGGAGAGGAAAAGAGAACAATATTTTCCTTCAAGTGTCTTATACACACTGGACTTTTATTTGTAATCCCCGAAAGAATTACCCCTTTATTAGCAAAACTTACAGATAAATCCCTGACTTCCTTGGCTAGCTCCATCACCTGCATGGTGCCTCGAAGGTTCATCTGGGCAGCATACTTCAGCGTGTCGTCGAATCTAGAACACAAAATATTTAGATATGAGTATTATTACTTAAACATGGACATACTTAAGTTTGTCAGAAGAAATAAATCATCATCAAGAATCTATAACAGTCCTGGATTATGGTTCACAGACCATAGTATCTTTTTTGAGTGGGGAATAATCATCAAACTGTCATAAGTCATTTATATCAGACCTCTCGCCTTATCTTTTTTTTTCTTCTTCTCCTCTAATAATATCTTCTGATTTATTTCGTTGCGGGATCCAAGACAGTCATTCATGTCCCTGGGACGCGCCGGACTTTAGTGTTCCGGTGTTTTCATGTTTGTATCTACTGTAGATCCTGGTGCACAGGAGTTGCAGCGGTATGGGAGGTTATGGCGGGCTTGTCCCAAAAAAACCTGGACCTTACCTGACGCTAGCAGCTACATGGAAGATCACATTCACTCGGTTGACTAGGAGAGCCCTGTCTTCTTGTGATAAACCTGAAAATTAATTGTAAATGTTAGAAACGTACTAAACAGCAAAGCTGCCTGAACTTAACCTGAACCTAATCTAATATTATTGGGATAAGGTTGATTTTACATAATTTTCCCCCAAAATAATCTAAGGTACTCTAAACATTTCCACTAAGTAGGTACATTGCTTGCGTTGTGTTTCGTCATGTAATTGAGGTTACCGGAGGCCTAATTACCTCTCTCCTCAATCTGCCCAATCCTCAAACCCAAAAAAATCCTTAAATTCCTAACCGCCAAAAGGCCGGCACGCCTCTAGTGTGTTCACTGACAGACAGACTGACGGACAATTCAATTTGACGTTTCAAAAGTGCGTAATTTAAGATTAATTGAAATAAACGCTTTGCCTTTGTCCATGGGTTGGGGCGATTGCTTACCATCAAGTGCTCATTTATCGGCTTATCTGGGAAAATCATTGTAAAAGCTTTGCAACAGTCGTGCTGATGAGTAATATAGCAATTGGATCTCTTAACTTACCTAGTCCAGGTTCCAAAACATCGCCAGAAACGATGAAGACCTTCGAATTAAAGACGTTTGGCTTCTTTTTCTTGAGGCGGTCGAAGCACTAAAACAAATAAATTAAGATTAAGTTCCCTGCATCACTGTTCTACTGTCTTCATTGTGCACTTGCAGCCATGGCCCCAGAGAAATACATTTTAGTGAACAGAGAGTAAAGTTCCCTAAGAAAAGGAGGATCCTCCGACCAAGCGAGGTGTTCAGCCTGGCGGGCGTTCTGCCAAACTGTTGTTCGTTGGGATTTTCTATCCGTGTTAATTCGCATGTAAACTTCATATGTGCGATGCAGGATATTTATGACGTCATCCGTTGATTTGCTCGTCGATAGTATATGTGCGACTTCTGTCATCTGTCACTTGTCAGAGTGTCGCCACAACATAATACCTCATAATATATTAGCCGATAGTCATAGACCTAAAATACTTAAAAAAAAAAAAAAAATAAAAATGTTTTTATTGTTTCTCATACTTCTAACCATAATGTGCACCTCTGCCTATCCCTTCGGGTATAAAAAGCGTGACGTTATATATAAAAAAATGGTCAAAATGACTTTTATTTCGGAGGGCGGTGTTAAATAAGAGACTAACAATAATGAGAAACACCGACTTTCGAAATTAAAGTCATTTTGATCCTTTTAATGAAATTTTCCCCATCTTTCTTCAGTAAAGTCAGCCAAGTTTTTTTTTGAAAACGTTTGCCTTATTTCAAAAATATAAACTCAAAAAATTTTGGAAAGTGTTTAAAAAATCAGACTGTATAATATCACTTTATAAATAATACCTGTTTAAAATTAAAGTTCATTGTTTTAGATATAAAGATATATTATAATGTAATTATAAATAGTAGTAAGAAGTAACAACATTGTATAAGAATAAGAGCGCCACTATCGCCAACATACTGTAATACAGTTTGGCGATTTTTGATGTAAAAGTTAAATATGTAAACTTCAATGAATAAATGATTAAAAAAAAACTTACAGGAGTAGCATATAATTGGGCGAGCCTATCTTCAGACTTGACTCCTTTCTTGTTTCGCATCAGCAGATATATTCTGTCCAGCTCCGAGCAGGAGTACAGGAGCTTCTCAATCAGGACCTTCCCGATAAATCCTGGAAACAGAAATGGTGTTCATTATTAATTATTATGTTATCGGCTTACTCACGTAACTCGATTCCCTGCAACATGGTTGAGTTGGGCGGTGCTGGTGTACGTGTCATGTTCGTGAACGGGCGCTGTCAACTGGGACTGGTCAGCTCCGGACTGCATTAATTTTTATTGTCCTCTAGGTTATTTTCTTTTTCTATCGCTTTGACTGAATATTAGTTTTACATTGTTCTCACATAGTTGAAGTAATCGAAACAATGTAACCAAGAATTGTATTGTGAATCTGATTGGAAAAGAGTAACCTATGGAGTTCCTTGCTCGTTCTTCCCCATAGGAATCAACACTTTGGAACGAGCAAATAGCTTCACTAGAGGACTGACTGACAGACAGACGTTATTAATATTTGCTTTGACGTTCAAAAGTGCCTTCCTGGTCTATTTGGAATAAATAATTTTGACTTTGACTTTGACTTCACGTAACTATTTGACGAGGAACTCGACTAGTTTCAAGCCGGGCTCATGAATATGAGCCTCTAGATGTTATATTAATAACTATCCCCAGCGTCGCAAGGGTGCAATGGTGATAATTATATTACGCACGTATTATACACTAAAAGTAAGTAGATTGATATCTGGTACTTGTGTCATTATCAGAGATCGTGATGTTTTATAGCCTATAGTCTTCCTCGATAAGTGCACTATCCAACACAAAAAGGATTATTCAATTCGGACCAGTACTTCCGGAGATTAGCGCGTTCAAACAAACAAACAAACTCTTCAGCTTTATAATATTAGTATGGTATAGATATAAACCTTTCTCTTGAATCAAAACTAGATTTAATATTGAATAATAAAAACAATCGAATTCATCGGAATTCGATTGTTTAAATAATAAACGCAAACATTAATAAGTACATTTCAAATAATTGCTAGCCTTTAGGCTAAGTTCACATGACCGCGCGTTACCGCACGGGTTCAGATTCAAGAAGTCAGTATGTACACAAGCTAGGGCGTAATATTTCCACAACACAGTAGGTAAAGACAGTGGCACTTACGTGCCGAAGTAAACGAGTGTGCTACCTGACTGCCTCATCGGCGGGCGTTCGCATTGTTTTAGTAACCGGTTAGTGTACGACCCATGTATCCTATGTTCTGATTGGTCGTTATGTGTCAAATAAAAATGCTTATCTTTGTTGCATAGAAATTGGAACCGTATTGCATGTTGTATCTACTTTTAGTCAACCCGCAATATTTTTTACTGCTTGTCTTATGCAATAATCCAACGATAGGTACATTTAAATAGTGAAGTATCACAGATTGGTCATTTTAACCACAATATTTGTAAGGTAAATGTTAATGTCATTAATAGATCAGCCAATCCCGGGGTTAAGGAGGTGTCCATATTATATATAATTGGATCAGTGACCCCAATTCAATACGGAATTCCGATGTCTGGTCACTATACTAATACAATAAAATTGGAATGTATTTTTGTAATATTAAAATAACCGCTTTTTACTGCATGCTTATGAATATACATACGATAGGTACACTAAAATAGTAAGTTCACAGAGGTCACGAACCACAATATTTGTAAGGTAAATGTAATGTCGTTAATAGAATATACCTAAGTAGGTTTATATATAGAATAGAATCAGGCGTTACTTTGCGGAAATCCATGCTACACTAACAATACATTTTTATTTTTAGTGATTTTTTGTTTTAATTCCGCTTATGCATTAGTGCCACCGACAAGCCCGGAGAGTCCATGTAAATTTTATTTTAGTGCCGTAGACTGGGCCCAGCGAGTTCAATGTTGGTGGTCTGATGGCTCTTTGAGGCGCGCGTGGAACGCGACGCGCAACACGCACGGGTCTGGTTCTATGCTACACTAACAATACAGTAAGATTATTTAGTTTTAATTCTGCTTATGCATGTATTTTTTAACATGCGATGTGCAGCACCGCCCACCCGCCTGCAATTAAATGCTCATGCAGCAGAGATGCAACTGCAATGAATGCTCATTTGAGCTGCGGGAGCATTCAGCCACCGAGTCAACACCTCCTGAGGATGCTCCGTGGCGGAGCGAAACATATTTCGAGTGGTATATTGCATGTTATGTGTGTATTTTATGTTGCACCCCTGCTGCATGAGCATTTAATTGCGAGTGGGAGGGCGGTGCTGCACACCGTATGTTAAAAAATACATGTATAAGCGGAATTAAAACTAAAAATCTTATCTTACTGTATTGTTAGTATAAGTAGGTCTTTTTTTATGTATACCTAGAAGTTTATTTCATGTTAAGATACTTTGTCGCATTAGACCTTTTTTTAAGGGGGGAAAATCATTCAATGACTTCTGCCGCCTTGGGCGAGGCGGGAGGGAGTGTCAGACTCTTACTGACTAAAAACCACCCCGTTTCTACTTCTGGCCTTCAATTTCGCATAAGACCTAGGTTCTGTAATAGCATTATCATATTATATGAAATAAATAAATAAGTAAAAATTAAAGAGGAAGATAATAATATATATTTTTTTCAATTTTTGTATTTCTGTCAGTCTTTTTGTATGTTTGTTCTAGCTAATCCCTAAAATGGCTTGACGAATTTTGACGGGACTTTTATTGACAGTTAGCTGAAGTACTAAGGAGTAACTTAGGCTACTTTTATTTTAGAAAAAAATATTTTCTTATAGTAGAAATTCAAAGTGGCGGGGAGGCAGTGAATGCGGGTGGCGGCTTGTCGTTCTACGTGGAGGACTAAGGGGGAGGCCTTTGTTCAGCATTGGACGTCTCTCGGCTTATGATGATGATGATGATGAGAAAATCAAATACCCTAATTCTGTCAGATATAATTATTCTACGCGGACAAAGTCGCGGTTAACAGCTAGTATCTATATAAAATGATTACTTACCAGATCCTCCAGTGATAAAAATGGTCTTTCCCTTATAGAACTCAGGGATGGTGGGCACTTCACACAAATCCCTTTCTTCAAGGAAACCCATCGTGCTGGCTGACTAGCTTTAAAGTATCTGAAAAAAAAACTTGCTATTAAACAACAAACTGTTTGAGTTAGAGCCTGTTTCCTGATGGGTATAACCTGGGTGCCTTCAAGGCCCGAATAAATAGGTTGCTTATGGGCAGACGTGCTAAATTGTTGGCCGCATCATCACTTACCATCAGGTGAGATAGCGGCCACGTCGACCCATCAAAGGTAAAAATAACTCTAACAGCCGCACTAAAATATATTTAATGATTACTTAAACTATGCCTTAAGGTAAGCGTCCACAGACCCGCATCGCACGCATCGGACGGATTGCATCAAACGAATTAGTTTTTCAGACTACGTCCATTATATCGGCAGCGATCGAATTGCCGAGGCGAGTATCAGCAGTCGGATTGCCGATACCACTTTCAGTCGGATTATAGTAGTGATTGTACATGCGGAAAGTGTTTATGAGAATGAAGAGAATAGAGGAACGCGCTGAAGAAGTTGTAATAACTTGTTTATTAGCAGAAGAGAAAGAACAAGAAAAAAATCTAGAAAATATATCTAGAATAAATAGAAAATCGTACGCGTCCACTGATCGGCATTCCATATCACGTCATCGGTACGCATCACACGAAGGCATCGCCGATGATGCGGTCCGTACGATGCGAATCAGTGGACGCAGTTGTATACGTTTCTATACAAGACAAACTAAAATGCGTTGCGTGCGATACGCACAATGCGGGCCTGTGAACGCTTACCTTTAGTAACGATTTTGTTCCAAAAACAATTGCTAAGGACTAGGTTAAGTAACCATTAAATGACATTGAGGCTGCTTTCCACCAGAGATGTGCTATGCTACGTTGCTGTGGAAGTGTTTGGCTTTCACCAATCATATTCATTGGTACAAACAGCATAGCATTGGTGGAAACCGACTAGGCTAAGCTAAGTTTTTTATATGGAAAGAGGCGTACTATAGATGGCTTCCCTACTTCCTACATCACATACTAGAGCTGCGTATCTTCCACACAGCTACATAGTCTAGTATCAGTGGAAACGGTCACATAGTTTCACAGCTTAGCTATTACATAGCACACCTCTGATAGAAAAGCCGTCTTAAGACAATACATAAACTATATTGAGATAAATACTCACAATTGCTACACCAAACCAAAATAACTTGACACCAAAAACTTTAGAACCACAAGAGTTTTAATATTAAGTTTCAAAATTATATTAATTCCAATTGCACTCTCACAACACAAAGATTCACAGACAACTGAACAGTCAAAAGTCTTTCAACTAGAAATTAGTTAAAACACCACCAACTAAGAAATGCGGACGGAAAAAATCGGAACTAAATCTCGCTTAGAACAAAATGTACTAAGAACGTCCTCTAAAACGACGCCAGCGCCGCACTCAAGTGCAATGTTAAGTTTGTTTGGATAGTTTTTTAAACGCGTTTTATATGAATTTGAAATTCAAATTGTTTGTCCCGGTTGTAAGGGTTTGGGGGCAAAAGTTAACGTTTTAATTAATATGTCGCCGGTTATATGTAACGGGGGTTAAGGGGAAGACTGTCATGTAGCCGTTGGGTGGTATCTGCAGCGTCATCAAGATTGAGATATATATTATACTAGCTTTTGCCCGCGACTTCTACACGGAAAATTAAAAAAAAATTGGGTTGTACTACCCCTAACATTTTTCAGGATAAAATAGTAGATTCTCATGGATACCAGATAAGATAAACAAAAAAAATCATCAAAATCGGTCAAGCCGTTTCGGAGGAGTATGGCAACGAAAACAGTGACACGAGAACTTTATATATTAGATATTCATATCAGATCTATTTGTCTATTTGAGGGTTAAATTCCAACCACTAAATTTGACCCAAACAAACAAACCAACGGAGCAATTTACCATGTTTTTCTATTTCTATGAGTTTCCGATATTTCGGCACTGTTGCAAGCGCCATGATCACGGATGAACTGAATAGAAAAACATGGTAAATATCCCGTTTCAAGTTCTAATACTAGTGTTAATGATTGTGTCAGTTTAAAAACTTATATCAACGTTCAGTTTAAAATTTTTTCGTTTAAAAATGCTTTATTAAAACCAATAATATGAAAACAAACTAATAATTCTAATAAAAAAAATTGTTTTTATTCACCTCCTGAGTTTCTATTCACTCCATTTTACCCGGTATAGTTTTAGTTTACAAATCAAGTAGACAACCCACTGTGACAATGAAAATTAAACCGTTTGAGTACTGCGCCTTAACATACAATTGATATTGTAAGCAAAGGTGCAAGCCATGCTTTCTATATTCATGAGATGTAAAAGGGTAATGTCATATTGTGGTTAACTAGCGTTGTGCTTTGGTTTTACTCGTTATCAGGAGGTTTAAAATTATCTGCCACGGCTTTTATAGGAGGAAGTGTGGTGTTTGAAGATTACAATTTAGTGAATAAAAATTATTGACTTATTCTTTTTCATACAAAAATCTACATGTTAGTCTATTATATAAAAATAAGTCGGGTTTTCCTTCCTGACGCTATAACTCCAGAACGCACGAACCGATTTCCACGGTTTTGCATTCGTTGGAAAGGTCTCGAGCTCAGTGAGGTTTATAGCCAAGAAAATTCAGGAAAAAAAAATCATGGTAGCGAAACGGAGTTCGCCAGGTTCGCTAGTTTGTTATAAAAGAGTTTCTTTCACTGCCTCTGTCGCTTCGTCAATGAGAACAATTTCTATCAATTTATGCGTTTTTGCGAAACGACGTATAGTGCGTATCTGTGAACAACTTTATGCGGAGTAAAGTCAATATCTTTATGTTCTCAAATTAAATTAACTGGTCCGGAGTATCTGGCCATGGTAGATAATTTTAGAATACCTTATATTCAAGGTGTTCTAAAATCACAGATGGGGCCGAATGGCGCGGATGTCCAAGATACGGAGCCACAGAAGACTTAATGGGTTGCCGGGGCTCTAGCTCTAAGAGCAGGAGTAGGAACGAGATGTTCTTTAGTCAGTTAGAGTCTGACACTCTCTCACGCCTCACCCAAAGAGGGAAAAGTAAAAAAGTCAACTTTTCATGAATTGGAGAGAGCCTTTAAAATAGCACTTTCCCGAAAAACAGGAGTAGAATACGGAGTGTTTTTAGTCAGTTAGGAGTCTGACACTCCCTCTCGCATCCACCAAGGCCCGAGTGAATAGGTTGCTTATGGGCAGTTATGCTCCGTCGTAGGCCGCATCATCACTTACCATCAGACGAGACAGCGGCCAAACATCGACCCATCAAAGGTAAAAAAGAGAAGTAATTGGTTGATTCTCTCCCCTCAAAAAAAAAGAGATTAGCTCTTTTTTATTTATTTAAATAAACATACATACAAACAAATTATTTACCTACTAGGCGTATAACAGCATACGTATTTATAGTACGTACTTACATATAAGTAGAATTTCTTTCGTCATTATTAGAATTCAATTAACCTATATGTACTTCAGTTAGGAAGCAAAGAAGCAATGACCTTTCAGCCTAAAAACTTTTTTATACTAAAGGTACTAACTACTCTTTCTCAAAAATATAGCTTTAGCTGAGTCCATTTCCACCAGTGCTAAGCTATGTGTACCAATGAATATGATGGGTGGAAGCCAAACGCATCCACAGCAACGTAGTTTAGCACATTTCTTGTAAAAAAGCACTCTTATACTAAAAGTACCAGCTACTCTTTCTGTTTCACTGTCGTGGCGAGATGTTATATAGCCCGATTAATGGACTAACCAACACAAAAGTTTTAAGTGTGGAAGAAGCATGCTTTGGTACGAATAGGCCGGTTCGACCGGAGTGGTACCAATACCACGGCCTCACAGAAAACCGACGTGAAACAACGCTTGTATTGTGTGAGTGAGGTTACCGGAGGCCCAATTACCCCCTTCCCAATCCCCGATTCTCCAACAACCCTTAAATTCCTAGCCCATAAAAGGCTAGCAACGCACTCGTAACACCTTTGGTGTTTCGGGTGTCTATGGGCGACAGCGATTGCTTACCATCAGGTGATCCGTCTGCTCGTTTACCGGCTTATACCATAAAACAAATCAATGATAGTCGTTACGCCTGACTTGGAAGCCAAAAACATCTGAAAAATCTCCCTTAGTGAATAAATTCATGTAAGATACTATAAATCTACTCATTTTGCAAAAAGCCAAGAGAGTTTAACATGTGAATGACCTACCAAACAGAACAATAAGTCATTATTCTACATGTTTATTTAAAAACATCAATTTGTGTACTTCCGTGGGTCGTGCATGCGTATACACCAAATTATTTTCGTAAGCATTGACCTCATGACAATACCTAAGTACGTATGTCGCCCGGACAGTCAACCTCGCTACATCCTTGTTGACTGGACATCTACACTACATGAGCTGCTGTTTACATGTGAACATTAGCTCATGACGATACCTAAGTAGGTACGTGTGTCGCCTGGACAGTCAACCTCGCTACATCCTTGTTGACTGGACATCTACACTACATGAGCTGCTGTTTACATGTGAACATTAGCTCATGACGATACCTAAGTACGTGTGTCGCCTGGACAGTCAACCTCGCTACATCCTTGTTGACTGGACATCTACACTACATGATCTGCTGTTTACATGTGAACATTAGCTCATGACGATACCTAAGTACGTGTGTCGCCTGAACAGTCAACCTCGCTACATCCTTGTTGACTGGACATCTACACTACATGAGCTGCTGTTTACATGTGAACATTAGCTCATGACGATACCTAAGTACGTGTGTCGCCTGGACAGTCAACCTCGCTACATCCTTGTTGACTAGACATCTACACTACATGAGCTGCTGTTTACATGTGAACATTAGCTCATGACGATACCTAAGTACGTGTGTCGCCTGGACAGTCAACCTCGCTACATCCTTGTTGGCTGGACATCTACACTACATGAGCTGCTGTTTACATGTGAACATTAGCTCATGACG
Source organism: Spodoptera frugiperda (assembly GCF_023101765.2). Taxonomy (NCBI): domain Eukaryota; kingdom Metazoa; phylum Arthropoda; class Insecta; order Lepidoptera; family Noctuidae; genus Spodoptera; species Spodoptera frugiperda. The sequence goes on from NC_064232.1 coordinate 5,397,704, forward strand.
ATACCTAAGTACGTGTGTCGCCTGGACAGTCAACCTCGCTACATCCTTGTTGACTGGACATCTACACTACATGAGCTGCTGTTTACATGTGAACATTAAGCTCATGACGATACCTAAGTACGCACGTGAATTTTAGGTAAATACCTATTTTCATTGTTTTATTTATAAAATATTCTGATAGTTTTAGGTCATTCAGCGTGTATTGTCGACTAAACTGTGATTTTTAGTCAATCAAACCATTTTAGATTTACATAATAAATTAGAGTACTTTTCCACCTGAAATGTACTATGCCACGTTGCTGTGGATGCGTTTGGCTTCCACCAATCATATTTATTGGTTTACATAGCTTAGCACTGGTGGAAACGGACTCAGCTAAGCTATGTTTTTTATATGGAAAGATGCGTGCTATGGATGGCTTCCCTACTATTAATACATCGCATACTCGAGCTACGCATCTTCCTCGCACAGCTACATAGCTTAGTATCAGTGGAAACGGTCCTAAAGTTTCACGGCTTAGCGATTACTACTGGGCTTTTTTCGGTTTTTCGAAAATTCTCAGTAGTAGCACGGAGTCTAGAATTATGCCCAGTATATGGCAATAGGCTTACCCCCTATTACATGGGACTTATAACATACATGGTGAAAAACTGTTATACATTGTACAACGGCATTACATGGCGTAATATGCACCTCTGTCTACCCCTTCGGGGATAAAAGTCGTGAAGTTGTGTGTGAGTTGTGTATTGATTGGAAAAATATATCAGGGAAATTATACACTTGTTTTTTAAGAGTAACGTGCGCCTCACGCCACCTTATGTGTACCTCTGCCTAACCCCTTGGGAATAAAATACGTAAAGTTGCAAATAAGAAACATAATTAAATTTCAACACTTTTTATTCTAGTAACAAGCCTCAGAGTCAAACAAAACAATTTATGATAAGGATCTAGGTTTAATGCGACCATTCTGAAATAAACTTCTTAGTGTAGTTTAAGTTGAAGAACCACCAAAGTAGAGCGCCGTAGAATATAATTTTCGCTATAATTTCCACAATCACCATCCTGAAACAAATTAATCAATTAAGATAATTATGTTTTTAGTGTGGGAGAGCCATGCTTCGGCACGAATGGGCCGGCTCGACCGGAGTGATACCACGGCCTCACAGAAAACCGACATGAAACAACGCTTGCGTTGTGTTTCTTTGTGTCAGTGAGGTAACCGGAGGCCCGATTTCCCAACAACCCTTAAATTCCTAACCCCCAAAAGCCGGCAACGCACTTGTAACGCTGCTGGTATTTCAAATGTCCATGGGCGGCGGCGATTGCTTACCCTGATTGATTGGTGATCCGTCTGCTCGTTTACCGGCTTATACCATAAAATTAAATTTCTTAGTAGTAGCACGGAGTCTGGAATTGTGTGCAGTATATGGCAATAGGCTCACCCCCTATTACATGGGACTTATAACATAAATAGTGAAAAGTGGGTGTACATTTTACAGTGGCATAACATGCCGTAATGTGCACCTATACCTACCCCACTTTATCAGAATATGACTTTAATATCTTACCTCCTGTAATGTCTCTTGGCTTTCGGGAAATCCTCATCTTTTTCATGCAATAGGTACCTTCTGCAGCCTAGAGTAGCGTTTACGAAGAATTCATCCTGATCTACATTTTCCATGACATAGTAGAAATCCTTCATATCTTCCTCCTTGATCTTGGATCTCATGAGGACCAGGTTTTTATTGTCAAATGTCCATTGCTTCGTGATGTAGTATATGAGAGCCATGCTAGCTATGTATATGCGTCGTTGGATTTTGAACAGCCTGTTAATGAAATAAGATTTTTTAAATAAACGTTGCCCCACACTATGATTTTCTTCTGTATCGTGGGTGCATTTACAAACGCACAATTTTACAAACAGACCTAGACCCGTAACAACGATTTGTGGATCACACTAAGAGTAGCTCCGTGCGGGAATCGGACTCGCTACACGTAGCGTTGCAGCTGGTTGCCCAGCTACCGCATCAACCGCGCAGTCAAGCTTTAGAAGACACTTAGGAATCTCACGACAGTCTTTTATACCATTTGAATTGAACGGCCTAATATTTTTATGGCCATTCAAATAAATCGTGTACACAAAACTTCAGCTCAATTGGTTGAAGATATCTGCTTTAAAATTCAGTTCCTCGCAACTTTCACTTTACACACACAATCATCCCAATCCCCGATTCGCCCTTGAATAATTCCTAAAAAAAGCCGGCATCGCACTTGTGGCGCCTCTGGTGTCACCATCAGGTGATCTGTATGTTCGTTTACGGGTTTATACCATAAAAGACATACGCGGCTCGATTCAAGAGGAATGTTTATATGTATAATACATGCATAATATATCACCATTGCACCCATGCGAAGATGGGGCGGGTCGCTAGTTTATAATATTAGTAAGATGGTATAATAATTCTTCACTTACATAGGTTTCTTGCCGGCACACCATAGTATAGTATCCACTAACATGGCTGGAAGCAGATGCTGGATTAACAGCTGAAAACATCATTAAAAATCATTAGAATAATTTAACTGATTCAGCTGACGTGAAACAATGCTCGCGTTGTGTGAGTTAGGTTACCGGAGGCGCAATTACCCCCTTTTCGATCTTCCCATTCCCCGATGCCGATGCCCGAGCCATTAAACGAGTAGACGGACCACCTGATGGTAAGCAATCGCCGTCGCCCATGGACACTCAAAACACCAAAAACGTTGGAAGTGCGGTGCCGGCCTTTTGGGGAATTGAGAAAGAAGTTGAGTGAGGTTACCGGAGGACCAATTCCCCCCTTCCCAATCTTCCCAATCCCCGATTCCCTAACAACCCTTAAATTCTTAACCCCCAGAAGGCCGGCTCGTTTACGTGTGTTCCAAAAAAAAACGACTTTTAGTAGTTTACCTTAACATAGTACACAGTCCTTGAAGTAGTGAGGCCTCCGCCGGGAACCCATAGTATGTCGTTGAAGGGATAGGTCCAGGATATACGTTTGGCCTTCTCAATCATGTCTCCCATGGTGATGATGTTCAGCCTGCCGGAGCAGCAGTTGTAGATTGGCACATCATCGGTTGGTGATAGTCTGAAAGGGAAAGGAACAGACGTGAGAAGATCACAGCATACAGCTCATGCTGATCATTGGAACATGGCAATCGATGTATGGCATTGACAACGGCATAAACTAGTCTAGACTAATAAATAAAATTGGGGTATCTATTGATTATTAATATTTTTGATTGTATTGAAATAACTTTTTTCTACATGCATATGAATATGCATCATCAAAAATATGTTTTTTTTCAATTTTTTTCTGTCTGTCTGTTCCGGCTAAACTATTAAATTACTGGACCGATTTTGACTGGGACTTATAATAGAAACAACATCGGCTACAAGACTTTTATTTTAGAAAATATATTGTATTTTAGAAAAAGAATCTGTCAGTAGTTATTATTCTAAGCGGATGAAGTCACGGGCAACAGCTAGTAATTTCACTTAAAATTGTTGTCAATCTATATAATATACACAATTTTTTATTAATTCCTTTTTTTGGGGGGTGTTAGATCATCCAATGACTTCTTTCGCCATGGGCGAGGCGAGAGGGAGTATCAGACTCTTACTGACTAAAAATCACCCCGTTCCTACTCCTGATTTACGACCCCAGTTAGCCCGCTAGGTAGTCCGCAGCACATAGACTTTATGCCTTGAGTACCTGATCATCTACTTACTTCTTAGTTCCTCTCAACCAGGAAGCCACAATGAAGCTCTTGATGGCGATATCCACCGGCATGTAGTCTGCTATCAGGTCAGGGTCTGAATACATACTCCGCAGGATACCTGAAACATGGATGTTGAGACTTATTAACACACACACACAACTTCACGCCTTTTATCACCGAAGGGGTAGGCAGAGGTGCACATTACGGCACGTAATGCCGCTATACAATGTACACCCACATTTCACCATTTGTGTTATAAGTCCCATGTAATAGGGGGTGAGCCTATTGCTATATCCTGGACACAATTCCAGACCGAGAAATTATTCGAAAACCCGAAAAAAGCCCAGTAATACTTTGCCCGACCCGGAATTCGAACCGAGACCTCTTGTCTGGAAGTCGCACTTGCGACCGTTCGACCAACGACGCAGTTGAGACTTATTAAGAAACTTAATAATCCTTATCTACATAGATTTGAGATAAACACCCGCAATAAACATGTCATGCGATAACATCGCTAGAAGACTGATCGACAGACAGACATTTTTATTGTATGTATATTTGCTTTGACGTTAAAAATGCTGCTATTACAATTGTGTCAGAATGATCGATCATTGATACTGATCAATTGCTTTGTGCTCTTGCACTGGCAATAGAACAAAGCTATGTAGGTTGTATGGCTCCTTCCCTCTGGCACTGCTCAATGATCGCCTATTCTGACACAATTGTAATAGCAGACTAAGGCCTATAGATATAATAAATAATTAATGTAATTTTGATTCTGATTTTGGCTTTGACTTTGGATTTGGCTTTGGCTTTGATTTTGGCTTCGACTTTGACCTATACTTTGACATTGAGTTTGGGAAATCATCCAGTCGCCTCTCCAGCCTTGGATAAGGCGAAAGAAACTGTCAGACTCTTACTGACTAAAAACCACCGCATTCCTACTCCTGCTCTTCGAGCCGGAGCCCCGGTAACGGGCCCGGTAAGTGTAAGTATTGCAAATTCAATCTCACCTTTTCCACACCCTAACATGAGTCCAACAGGGCCATTGAAGTTCTCCACCCAGCCAGATACCGGTTCCTCCACACTTGAAATAACTGAAAACCAAATCTAATATATAAAATTCTCGTGTCACAGTTTTCGTTGCCATACTCCTCCGAAACGGCTTGACCGTTTGCAACATCTATTTTTCATCCCCCTAAATGTTAGGGGTAGTACAACCCTAATTTTTTTAATTTTCCGCAGACGAAGTCGCGGGCAGAAGCTAGTATAATATAATATCATTATCCATTATTTACCAGTCAGTAAGTCGTGGTGGCCTGGATGTTTAAAACCCATGTAACAAGGGGTAAGCCTATTGCCATATACTGGGCACAATTCCAGACTCCGTGCTACTACTGAAATTTTTCGAAAATCCCAATAAAGCCTAGTAATACTTTGCCGAATACGGGAATCGAACCCGAGACCTTTTGTTCGTCAGTCGCACTTGCGACCACTCGACCAACATGCCATTAAAATGGAATGTCGTGGTGGCCCGGAGGTTTAAGACACCCACTTCTCATACATGAGAGTGCGGGCTCGAAACCTACCAACGGCAAGTACCAATGTGACTTTTTCCGAGTTATATGCACTTTCTAAGATTATTTAGATACCACTGACTAACGGTGAACGAAAACATTGTGAGGAAGCTAAGCTATGGTTTTATATGGAAAGATGCGTGCTATGGATGGTTTCCCTACTATCGATTTATCGCATGCTCGAACTGCAAATCTTCCTCGCACAGCTACTTTACGGCGACCATCTACATAACTTGGTATCAGTGGAAACGGTCACACAATTTCCCAGCTTAGCTATTACATCCTCGCAGCATAGCTACGTAGCACATCCCTGGTGGAAAGCACCCTAAGGGTCTTACCAATGGAAGGTCTGATGATGACAACGGGAAGAATCCCTTTGTACTCCGCGACCACATTCTCTGCCAGCTGCTTGGAAAATGTGTAGGTGTTCGGTAACTCTCCTAGGAATCTGAAAGAGGAGACAACAGACTTGAAAGCTTCGCCGCCGCCCATGGACACCCGAAAGACCAAACTTGACCTTTCACATTTCACCTTTGACAGTTGACCTTTGATCCTTGACCTTTCACATTTCACCTTTGACAGTTGACCTTTGATCCTTGACCTTTCACCTTTGACCTTTCACCAAAAGTCAAAAGTCAAAGCATTTATTTCAATTAATCCTAAATAAGGCACTTTTGAAACGTCAAATTGAATTGTCCGTCAGTCTGTCTGTCAGTGAAGCTAGGCGCTCGTTCCAAAGTGTAGCTTCGAATGGAGAAGAACGAGCAAGAAACTCCATCGTTACTCTTTTAAAAAAAGGTTTTTTACAATATCTCTAATACACTATTTATCTATAGTATACTAGCAAATCCGGCAAACTCCGCTTCGCCACCAATGATTTTCCCTGTTTTCCTGCATTTCTCTTAAATTTTTCCTGAATTTTCTTTGCTACAAACCTTACGGAGTCCAAAACCTTTCCAACGAATGCAAAACCGTGGAAATCGGTTCGTGCGTTCTCGAGACATAGCGTCAGGAAGGAAAACCCGACTTATTTTTATATTATTATAGATATATGTAGGAACAATGTAACTACCATACGTCACCTTTCACCTTTGCCCTTTCACCTTCGACCTTTCACCTTCGTCCTTTCACCTTTCACCTTCGACCTTTGACCTTTCACCTTTACCTTTCACCTTTCACCTTTCACCTTTGACTTTTTTCACCTTTTGACTTATAAGACTCAAGTTTATGAAAAATCTACTCATTTCCCTTACTTAGGAGTGAGCACCTTCAAAGTATGAGGGTCGATGGTCTCACAGATCTCCAGGGTCTCTCTCCAGTCAGCGTGTGGGGGGTAGATGATCTCCTCCAGGGTCTCCCTGTTGGTGTTGGAGTACGAGGTCGACACGTGGATGAAGACCTGGCAATAGGGAGTATAAATCCATAAAGTAATGTATTTTTATGACTATGACTGTCTTTATATATATAATTCTTCTGTAAGTGTGTATGTCACTGAACTTCCTCTTAAACGACTGGACCGATTTTGATGAAATTTTTTGTGTGTGTTCAAGGGGATCTGAGAATGGTTTAGATTCACAATTTCGTCCGCTGGACAATGTTTTTTTAATTAGTTTTTAATTTATTAGTAGTTGTTGATTTTGGAATGTTTTACATCGGATCCGACAAATTTTCAAATTAACGACGTGTAGACAGGACAACGTCTGTCAGGTCCGCTAGTATTATTATAAATTCGAATTTTTTTTTTGTTTGTCAGCCTAAAATCATGAATAAACCACGCAGGCAATATTGCGCATAGCTACTATTATTTCATAATTGTTATGTGTGTGACTTGTGTGAGTGACTCAGGCAGTCACACACAGGCAGTCTATATACTCACATCTAAATTCCTGATGTCTGCTGCTAGTTCCACCATCTCCTTGGTACCTCGAAGGTTCATACGGATAGCATACTCCAGGGTATCGTCAAATCTGGAAGAGAGAAAGACTTAAGTTTAGAATTGAGTAGAAGAAAATCTACAAGGTCATGCGAGAGACTCTCAATGCATCGGGGATTGCAAGACGGTCTCCGGCTACCGTAAATGTGGGTCTGCGAACCGTGCGTAAAGCGAGCCTCACAAGAGGAATCAGACCACCACAGATGGGGCCCAGCAGGGCTGATGTCCGAACCGGAGCTGCGGACTACCTAGCGGGTTAACGGGGCTCCGGCTCGAAAAGCAGAATTCGGAACGGGGTGTTTTTAGTCAGTAAGAATCTGACACTCCCTTTCGCCTCGCACAAGGCGAGAGAAGTAAATAGATGATTTTCCCTCTCTTAAAAAAAGTGTTCGAAGTCTCACTGATAGATCCGAAACGAGGTGATCTGACAGAGAAGTAAAGTTATTGATATAGCTCTTAAAATCTTACCAATCCCCAATTCCCCATCAACCTTTAAATTCCAATCCCCCAAAAGGCCGGCAAGGCACTGGTAACGTCTCTGGTGTTTCAAGTGTCCATGGGCGGCGGCGATTGCTTACCATCAGGTGATACGTCTGCGTGTTCCATAAAAAAAAATACCAACATACCTGACACTGGCTGCGACATGGTATACAATGTTCACACGATTGACTATCAACGCACGGTCCTCTTCAGAAATACCTGGAATGGAACATTACGTACATTATTCTCAAGGCATATAACATTAGGAACAGTCCGCGACACAACTGCTGAACTTTGGGTCTTCGCTACAAAATAAGTGTGGGAGAGCCATGCTTCGGCACGAATGGGCCGGCTCGATCGGAGTGATACCAAGGCCTCACAGCAAACCGACGTGGAACAATGCTAGAATTGTATGAGTGAGGTTACCGGAGGCCCAATTACCCCCTTCCCAATTTTCCTATCTTCCAGAAATTGTTCCTTTTTAAAAAGCTGTCAACACACCTGTGACTCTTCTAGAGTTGCGAATGTCCATGGGCGGCTGGTGATGGTGCTTACCATCAGCTGACCAGTCTGCTAATTTGCCTCCTTTTCCATACAAAAAAAATCTGCACATTGTGGACTCACCCAAACCAAGTTCCATAACATCTCCGGCGATAACAAACACTTTGGATGCGAAGCCGGGTCTCTCTTTGCGAAGTCTATCGAACAACTGGAACATAAAACATGTGAACAACAACATGAGACATACTAAATTACTAGAAACCACGGTCTACCCACGTAACTATTCTGAGAAAATCTCTTTTAGTTTCGAGTCGCAGAGGGAACACTTGTCAACTCTTAAAATATCCGCGAAAAGGAATAAATATTATTAATTTCAGCCATGATTGTCCCGCTGCAGAGCAAAGGCCTCCCTACCCTCCTTCCACTCGTCTCTATGCAGGGCTTTCTGTGGCCAATTCTTTTCATAAGCAACAGTTTTATCCCGCTTTAGGGAACAGAGAGTAAAGTTCCCTAAGAAAAGGAGGATCCTCCAACCAGGCGAGATGATCAGCCTGGCGGGCTTTCTGCCCAACTGTTGTTTGTTGGGATTTTCTATCCATGTTATTTCGCATGTAAACTTCATATGTGCGATGCAGGATATTTGTGATGTCATCCGTTGATTTGCTCGTCGATAGTCTATGTGCGACTTTTGTCATCTGTCACTTGTTACTATTGTCAATGTGTCGCCACACCGCCATCTCCTTCTGGGTCTGCCGCGACGTCTGTTAACGTTGAGTAAACTCCACTCCTCGTTAAATGGGCTCCACTCAATGTCAATAGCTATTCTCATTAGTAAGACAAATAATAAATATTTCGTAAAATATTCATTATACTATAACATACCTACTTGCTCTATATATTGATCAATATCTTTGTATTATTATTACTCAAATATTACATATTTATGAAGCATACATTTTAAAATTTATGCTTCAGAAATAATACCAACAATTTTATTAACATATAATTGAAATTATTTTAACATACATAATTTGATATTCAATTTTCGTTCAAGGTCAAAAATATAGGTCTTAACGTCTGGACTTTTGATGACAAGCAGAGGTAGAGATATACAATAGGGCTCCGGCTCCTTTTTTATAGGAAACGAGCTACTTCCGCGCGGTTTCACCCGCTCTGCTCGGCTCCTATTGGTCATAGCGTGATGTTTTATAGCCTATAGTCTTCCTCGATTAATGCACTATCCAACACAAAAAGAATTATTCAATGTTCAAACTCAAAGTTCCGGAGATTAGCGCATTCAAACAAACAAACAAACAATAAAACAAACAAACTCTTCAGCTTTATAATATTAGTATAGAAGAAGAAGTATTAGTATAGAAGAAGATTTCCTGATCTACAAATTATGTCTAAGGTAATTTTGCGATAAAACTTACCGTTTTCAAGAAAATTGCGAAAATCCCATTTTTGGGTCTTCTTACCCCACTATTTTTTTTTCTTAAACGGTATCAATTGGGTCTTTTGACACAAAGTTTATGATTGTGATTTGAACATTTGTACCAATTTTTAGCTAAAGTGAATTTGTCGTGGATTTACTGATTTTTTGATCTAATTTGACCGGACTAATTCGGAATTAAACTTTTTTTGAGGGAAATCTAATGACTTCTCCCGCCTTGGGCGAGGCGAGAGGGACTTACTGACCAAAAACCACACCGTTCCTACTCCTGCTCTTCGAGCCGGAGCCCCGGTAAACCCGCTAGGTAGTCCGCAGCTCCGGATCACCTTATACATATTATTATAGGCCTTTCATTTCAACCTCGTAGATATATTTTTTTATTTAACACTTTCAATGTCGAAATCGATTCAATTATCGAAAAAAAAAATTTAGACACATAATAAGTAGATTTGTTCACCTACTGACCCCTATATATATAACTCAGCCGGTACATATATTACTTATATAAAAGAAAGTTCATAAATAACCAAATTACTGAATTGTTTATGTTCATTGCCTACGTCTGTACTTTATTTATCATTTACTATTTTAACAAACAACGCAACGCAAAGTTACGCCTTTTATCCCCGACGGGGTAGGCAGAGGTGCGCATTACGACACGTAATGCCGCTATACAATGTACATACACTTTTCACCATTTGTGTTACAAGTCCCATGTTATAGGGGGTGAGCCTATTGCCAAATACTGGGCACAATTCCAGACTCCGTGCTACTATTGAGAAATTTTCTAATAGCCGAAAAAACTTGAATAGAAACTCATACAACTGCTTCCACTGATCCGCATCGTACGGACCGCATCATCAGCAATGTCTATTATGACGTCATACAGAATGCGTACGATGCGTGTGATGTGTACGATGCGGGCCTGTGGAAGCTTATATTAATCTGCCATTTTCTGAGCGCTTATAACCTATCTACACCTTTTTACTTATAATATCTTTGGCCAAATCGATTTTTTCACAGTGCACAATCACACAATCTTTGTATTTGCTTCATTGGTTTGTTCCAAAAAAAAAAATTAACACAATACTTACAGGTACAGAGAACATTTTAGCCAATCTATCTTCTGGGTTCACTCCCTTCTTGCTTCTGAGAAGTACATAGATCCTGTCCAGGTCTGGGCAGGAGTACAGCAGCTTCTCCACCAGGACTTTGCCCATAAAACCTGGAAAAAAGAGAGGAGTATTTTTTTTTATATTTCATGGTACGACGTATGGCCGTTATCTCGCGATGAGGTGAGCCTCACCTAAGGCGTATAGATGCCATGTCTAAACGTAAACTGGCGAAACGTTACAAACCACGCCCCTCTCTATTTTCTTTCTCTAGCGATCCCATACTACAAACACGTTGACAATTGTCTACATTAGCACTTTCTGAGCGCACCTCTGTCTCGTAGGACGAGTGGTCGCAAGTGCGACTGCCGAATATGACGCTTCGGCTTCGATTCCCGCATTGGGCAAAGTGTTAGTGGTATTTTTCTGTTTTTCGAAAATTTCAATTTCAGTATATGGCCATAGGCTCACCCCTATTACATGGGACTTATAACACAAATAGTGAAAAGTGGGCGTACATTGTATAGTAACATTACGTGTCGTAATGTGCACCTCTGCCTACCCCTTCAGGGATAAAAGGCGTGACGTTGCGTACATACAATCAGCTAGTACACAATCATTTTTGAAAGTATCTAGAAATTTACCCAAAGGTCATTCAAAGAACAATTGAATATTACATAAATATTTGCGCCTAGCCTAAATTACGCAAGTCAGTCAAAATGTAATACATTTGAATAACATTGAATAAAAAATATTCCTACAAAATGTAACTAGCAGTCTGCATACATACAATGAAATGAATAAATGAATTTATTTTGTAAATAGGCTGCAAAAGAACGCTTTTACGGGTCAAAATTATTATTAAAAAATCTTATATTTTTTATGGATTTAGCCGGTAAATGAGCATATGGATTACCTAATGGTAAGTAATCGCCGCCGCCCATGGACACCCGCACACCAGAGGTATTACAAGTGCGTTAGCGGCCTTTTGGGGGTTAGGAATTATGAAAGGGGTAAACCACTTTTGTTCCTCTAGTAACCTGAGTAATAAAAGGAAACAACGCAAGCGTTGTTTCACGTCGGTTTTCTGTGAGGCCATGGTATCACTCCGGTTGAGCCGGCCTCTTCGTGCCGAAGCTTGGTTCTCCTAAAGAGAAAACCAACGTGCAACAATGCTTGCGTTGTGTGAGTGAGATTACCGGAAGCCCAATTACCCCCCTTCCCAATCTTTCTTAATTTCCGATTCCCTAACAACCCTTACATTCGTAACCACCAAGAGGCCGGCAATGTACTTGTGACGCCTCTAGTGTTTCGGGTGTCCATGTGCGATAACGATTGCTTACCATCAGGAAATCCGTCTGCTCATTTACCGGCTTCTACCTTAAAGAAAATGATCAGTATGAAATTTGGAACAGGGGTAGATTAACACAAGCTACTTTTTATCCCACGGAAACCAAGCGAAACCGCGGGCAGAAGCAAATTGGTACATCAATATGAGCACCCGTACCTCCGTTATTTTAAAATAAAATTAAGCTTACCCGAGGCTCCGGTAATAAAAACAGTTTTTCCTCTATAAAACTCCGGTATACTGGGCACGCCACTTAAATCTCTGTCCTCTAGAAAACCCATTTTTAATCACCAAAAAAAAACTACGTCACTGACAAGTTCAAAAGTTGTTTAATTTTTTAAATTAAGAACATCAATACAAAATTTAGCAAGTAAAAAAATCCAAAGTTAAATTTTTAAATTAAGAATTAAGAAAAATACTGGCCAGTACAGTAACCGTCAACCGTCTTAACCGAACTGAATTTGAATTCAGTTCTATGTTCGATATTTAAATGACATATATTGTTATTGATTAATAATTTCAACATGTCATGTATAGTTATTGTTTCACCCAATAGGAATTGAGTAGGTATAGTCGAAGTGCGTACGCGCTGACTAGAACTTATTAAAATTTAACAACTTGTGTCACTGTCTCTTCTTTGCTAATTGTGAATCGCGATTATTGTTCGGATGGGTAAAAGCGATAATTTCCCAAAAAAAAAACATCGTATCGTCACGCTTTTTACGCCTGAAGGGGTAGGCAGAGGTGAACATTACGGCACGTAATGCCACTGTACAATGTACATTGTACACCCGCTTTTCACCATTTGTGTTACAAGTCCCATGTAATAGGGGGTGAGCCTATTGCCATATACTGGGCACTTCTACTGGGTAATTGAACATCCAGTAACCTCACTCACAACAAAACACAACGCAAGCGTTGTTTCGGTTTTCTGTGAGGTCGTGGTATCACTCCGGTCGAGCCGGCCCATTCGTGCCGAAGCATGACTCTTCCACACTTTAAAATGTTATTTTCGATAACCAAAACATCAAAAATTAGTTTCTAATACACAATGAAAATTCATATAAAGTTAATTTATACAGAGACTATTTACTATTCTATATTATATTAGTATGTATATATATTTATGTATATTTATAGGTAATGCAAATATATACCTAATTATAATAATTTAAAATTATGTATAAGTAATTACCCAATTACTTTCTAGGTAGTTCAAATTCTTTCTACCTATATAATATTATATACACTAGCTACTTCCGCGCGGTTTCACCCGCTCTGCTTGGCTCCTATTGGTCATAGCGTGATGTTTTATAGCCTATAGCCTTCCTCGGTAAATGCACTATTCAACACAAAAAGAATTATTCAAATCGGACCAGCAGTTCCTGAGATTAGCGCGTTCAGACAAACAAACAAACTCTTCAGCTTTATAATATTAGTTAGTATAGATATGTATAATAATAATTTAAAATAGTGTCTTGTAATTATGAAAAAATATTTATGTACTAAAACTATTAAAAGATTGCCTCTTTGGTCGAGTGGTCGCAAGTGCGACTGCCGAACAAGGGGTTCCCGGGTCGGGCAAAGTACCTATTGCTAGGCTTTTTTCGGATTTTCGAAAATTTCTCGGTAGTAGCACGGAGTCTGGAATTGTGGCCAGTATATGGGAATAGACTCACCCCCTATTACATGGGACTTATAACATAAATGGTGAAGAAAAGCGGGTGTACTTTGTATAGCGACATTGCATGCCGTAATGAGCACCTCTGCCTACCCCTTCGGGGATAAAAGGCGTGACGTTGCTGTTTTTTATTCATATTTGAAAGATATGGGTGCACCCAGTATTTTCTTTTCATATCATTTTTCTTCAAACTCTCTCTCCATCTGTTTCACAATAGCAGGAGTAGACCATGGCGACGTTGCCGTACTGTGCACTAGCACGACGCGGCAACGTAACGTGGCGGGTTCGCATCGTTCCACGTTGACAACGACCCTAATTGGGTAGTTTCCTAGGTCAAAAATAAATTATTTTGATATTTCAATATAATAAGATATCCCAAAATAATCGTATTTTCATTCATTCATTTGACGATATACTTATTTATTTAATTTTTCTTGCTATTTTTTGTGTAATAAGTATGCTATTTGACGCAAAAAATTATGACGTCATAATTTGCAATGTCATACAAAATTCATAGAAAAGTAACGTTTTTGACATTTCGATAAAAGTATTGAATTTGACTAGTAGGATAATACCCTATTCTATTCAAATTCAAATTTATTTATTTGCTTAGATGTGGTACATGATGTAGGTGTTACATACAATAAAACAGGGGGCCTACTCCGGTTCTTGAATCCGAAGTTTCGTTTAATTTTCGGCCGTAGGTTTTATTGATTCACTAATGAAATTACTTAAAATAACGTTTTATTTTTAATTTCAAATCAAAACCTATTTATTTATCTTCATTTCATTCGTTCATTTTTGTTCACAAAAGTTCGCAATAAATAGAATTGTAGTACGAAATTTGCGAAGTTTCGGACGAAACTTCGTTTTTCGTTGAATTAGAGTAGACCCCCAGATCAGCACATTTACCATTATTGGCATGCAAATTGGTTAGGTATATTTTTAGAAAGGTTTAAATTAAATAAAAACACACTCGATTATAACACTTTTATTCTAAAAGCCTCATGTTTAAACAAATCAATTTATTTCCTAGATTTTATAGCTAATGTGTTGGTAATTCATTAAGATTCGTGGTATATTTGAGAAATCAGGTTTTGTATGCAGTTTAGGTTCAGGAACCACCAGAGTAGGGCGCTGTAGAACACAATCTGTACTATGATGTCCACGACTACCATTCTGGAAGGAAAAAAAATAAGGCATTATAAATAAATTAAACAAGAAAAATTGTTAAATTAAGCCATTATAAATAATAAGCAAGAAAAATTATGTTATATTAAATGGCCCTTGACATTTTAGAGATGAAACTGACATTTATATTGACTTTGACTTTCAACTTTTAACTTTTGCCTTTTAAGTTATAATATTTGACTTTGGTAACTTTGATTTTGACTTTGATGACTTTGAATTTGCCTGTCTTTAACTTTGATATTGATTTTTGCTTTGACATTGACTTTGATATTGACATTGACTTTGACATTGACTTTGACATTGACTTTGACATTGACTTTGACATTGACTTTGTCTTTGACATTGACTTTGACATTGACTTTGACAATGAAATTGACATTGACATTGACATTGACATTGACATTGACATTGATATTGACTTTGACATTGACTTTGACTTTGACTTTGACATTGACTTTGATTTTGACTTTAACATTACCAATAAAAATTTACTTTCAAAAAAAATATATAATTAAGAAACATACCTTTTATAATGTGCCATGGCTTTCGGCATATCTTCATCCTTCTCTTTCAAGAGGTACTTCTTACCTCCCTTCACAGCGTTCACGAAATATTTGTATTGATCAATATTTTCCATTTCATAATAGAAATGCTTCCTATCCTCGTCCTTGATCTTCGTTCTCATGAGTACCAGGTTTGTGTTGTCAAATGTCCATTGCTTCGTGATGTAGTATTGTAAGGCTAGGTTAGCTATGTAGATACGTCTTTGAACTTTGACCAGCCTGTAGGAGAAAAAAAAATGTTGATTATCACACACATAACGTCACGCCTTTTGTCCCCGAAGGGGTAGACAGAGGTGCACATTACGGCACATAATGCCGCTATACAATGTAGTGTACACCTACTTTTCACCATTTGTGTTATAAGTCTCATGTAATAGGGGGTGAGGCGCAATTCCAGACTCCGTGCTACTACTGACAAATGGAAAATCCGAAAAAAGTTCAGTAGTACTTTTTCCGACTCGGGAATCGAACCCGAGACCCCTTGTCTGGCAGTCGCACTTGTGACCACTTGACCAACGAGGCAGTCAATTATTATTTTTTTTCTCCTGTGTCGTGATTGTGATTCCAAAAATACCATTTCACACGCACGTGACTCCCAGACCCAATATAACAGTATGTGGATTACACAAAGCGTTGCTTCGCTACACGTTGCACGACAGCCAGTTGCCCAGCCACCGCGCCAACCGTGCAGTCAGAATTATTACGTATTATTAAGAACATCCATTTAAAAAACAATGTAATAGCACGAAGGCTGGAATTAGTACCTGATGAAATAGCAATAGGGTCATCCTGTATTACCTACATGGGACTCATAACAATGACTGAATTATAAATATGCAACTCTTCCCACTTACATTGGCTTTCTACCCGCCAACCAAAGGATAGTGTCCACGAAGATCGCTGGTAGCAGATGGAGTAATATCACCTGCAAACATAATGGAGAATAGGGATGATGACGGGGTATAAAAATTAAAAATCTATTTAGTCCGTCAGTTAGGTAATGAAAAAATATTAGACAATATTTTTTTATTATGTCATATAAGATAACAATGCTTACATAAAACGTGTTAAAGTTTAGGAGTGGGAGCTAACTACGTCACTATTCAGAATAAAACGTACTCAAAAATGACGTCACGTGATATTTAAAATCGATATATCTTCGAAAGTATTTGTTTCCGTAAATAAATGAAAAATACGTGTATAATATTTTAAAATAATCTACAAGACGGACATTACAATAAAAATTTGTCATCTGCCCTATTCATTACATACATTACTAGAGGCCTAATTTACTGATGAAAGAAGTGTGGGAGAGCCATAATTCGCCTCTACCGGAGTGAAACAACGCTTGCGTTGTGTTTCTTTGTGTGAGTGAGGTTACTGGAGGCTCAAATTATCCCCCTTCCCAATCCCCGAATCCTCAACAATCCTTAAATTCCTAACCCCCGAAAGGCCGGCAACGCAACGGTCTACGGGCGGCGATTGCTTACCATTAGTTAATCCATCTACTCATTTATTACCCTATTCCAAAAAATATTGTATTTTAAAGTTATTATTTACCTTAATATAATGTAAAGTCTTCGACTTGGTGAGGTCTCCACCAGGAGTCCACAGCATATCATTGACGGGCACTGACGGGTAGATCTGACGGCCCATGGCAATCATCTGCCCCATGGTAACGGTGTTTAGCTTACCAGCACAGCAGTTGTAGATGGGTAAGTCATCGTTTGGAGACAGTCTGCAAGGTATACGAACTGTTTTTATAGAGGACAATTAAACCTGGAGCTGCGGATTGACTAGTGGGTTACCGGAGCTCCGGCTCGAAAAGCAAGAGTAGGAACGGGGTGGTTTTTAGTCAGTAAGAGTCTGAATCCTCTCGTTTCGCCGAAGGCGGGAGAAGACATTGGTTGATTTTCTCCCCTCAACAAAAAATAGACAGTGAAAATACATATTCATATTACACTTCAAATGGGCTGGCTTGGCCATTGCAACATCGCCGCCGAAAATCTAACTCATCGATAATTTACTTCCAGATAAGCCGGTTGCAAGAAATGTGCATCCAGCGGCTTCTTGCGACCTTAATCAGGTCGTCTGTCCACCTTGTGGGTGGACGTCTTACACTGCGCTTGGCCTCAATTCGAGAACCTTTCTGCCCCTGCGGCCGACGTGGAACAACGCTTGCGTTGGTTTTTGTTGTATGAGTGAAGTTACTGGAGGCCCAATTACCCCTTCCCAATCCCCGATTCCCCAACAACTCTTAAACTCCTATCCCTCAAAAGGCCAGGAACGCACTTGCAGCGTCTTTGGTGTTTCAACTTTCCACGGGCGGCGGCGATTGCTTACCATCAGGGGCCTTAGTCTGCTATTACAACTGTTCGACCATTCAGGTCGAGCAGTGCGAGAGGGACGGAGCTATACAACCTTCATAGCTCCGTCCCTCTCGCACAGCTCAGTATCGACCATTCTGACACAATTGTAATAGCAGACTAAGGTTCCAGGTGATCCGTCAGCTCGTTTACCGACTTATATCATAAAAAGTTGAGTCGTTTCTTATGGTAGATCAGCCTAAAAATAATCATCTACTTACTCCTTAGTTCCTCTCAACCAGGAAGCCACAATGAAACTCTTGATGGAGATATCTACAGGCATATAATCTGCTACCAGGTCAGGGTCTGTGTACATACTCCGCAGGATACCTGTAATTACACAAAATAATCTTTAAAATAGTTAAATTATTACACGAAACAACGCTTAAGTTGTATTTCGTCGTGTGAGTGAGGTTACCGGAGGCCTTTTTATGTAGAGAATCTAACCAACAGAAGATAATGATAAAGGTTTTTATTATATCACAGTTAATCACTTATTTAATAGTATGAAAGGGGTAGATTAGGTAAGTTTTAATAAACTGCACGAGCTGGAGAAACCGACGTTAAACAATGGGCCGCGGCGATTGCTTACCATCAGGTGATCGTTTACGGCTTATACCTTAAAAAACCCCAATCCTCAATTTCTTAAAGCTTACCTTTTCCACAAGCCGCCAACAGAGCTGCAGGTCCATTGAAGTTCTCAATCCACCCTGGCACGGGCTCCTCCACGCTGGATATTACTGAAAAAAAAAACACACGCAATAAATAAAAAAATAAAATCTCTTGATCCTTTTAAGAAAGAAAAGCTAGACTGATCTTTGCATCACCTCATATATGCTCAGAATTTTTGGGCAATATTTAAACACTATCTAATATTTTAATGGAACTTGAGGCAAAGGATTTTCATACGGTTCATCTGATGGTACAAGCTATCAGCCAAATGGACACCCGTAACAATAGAGATGCGTTGTCAGCCTTTTAAGAAAGAATAAGCTTTCTTTCGAAGGTTTGAAGATCGTATCGGTTCGGAAATATCGCCGCCGACAGCTCATTCCACAGTTTTGCTGTGCGAGGCAGAAAGTTTTACCGTTGGGCCAGCTCAACCATGATACCATAGCCTCATCCTCTCAGCGTTAAACAACGCGTTATGTAGCTGTGTGAGTGAGGTTACTGGAGAAGTATCTAAGAGCCATGCTTCGGTAATGAATTGGGCCGGCTCGTCGGATGATACCACGGCCTCACAGAAAACCGACGTGAAGCAACTACTTGCGTTGTGTTTCAATGTGTGAGTGAGGTCTACCGGAGGCCCAATTACCCCTTCCAATTTTTCCCCATCCCCGATTCCCGAACATAAATCCCCTAACTCCCTAAAAAGCCGGCAACGCACTTTTAACGCCTTTGGTGTTTCAAGTGTCCATGGGCGGCGACAAACGATTGCTAACCATCAGGTAATACGTCTGCTCGATTGCCGGCTTGTTCCATGAAAAAAAAAAAAAACTCAATCGCCCCACAAAATACTGGTAACGCACTTATTATAATTGCCCTGGTATTGCGGGTGTCAATGTGTGGTGCTTATTGCTTACCATAAGTATGATTAGTACGGCTTCTAAAAACTTAATTATTAAAGACTACTGGATGAAGTAAGGGTCTTACCAATGGAAGGTCTGATGATGACAATGGGTAGAATCCCTTTGTACTCCGCGACCACATTCTCTGCCAACTGCTTGGAAAATGTGTAGGTGTTCGGTAACTCTCCTAGGAATCTGAAAGAGGAGACAACAGTTTAAATTATTTATTAATTGTATAGATAACGAAAACGTCGTGGTGGCCCGGAGGTTTATAGGTAAGCGACCACAGGCCCGCCTCGTATGCATCGTACGCATCGGACGGATCGCATCAAACGGATTATTTTTTCAGACTAGCCGACGCCAGTAAAGTTAGCAATCGGATTGCCGATGCCACTTTTTCTTCGGATTTTTGGCGTCGGCATTCCGTATGACTTCATCTGTACGCGTCGCATGTAGGCATTGCCAATGCGGTCCGTACGATGCGGATCAGTGGACGCTGTTGTATGAGTTTCTATACAAGACAAACTAAAATCCGTTGCGTGCGATACTGTACGATGCGGATCAGTGAACGCAGTTGTATGAGTTTCTATACAAGACAAACTAAAATCCGTTGCATACGATGCGTAAATAAAACCGTTTAGTCAAAAAGGTTGACAACTTACTTTGGAGTAAGCACCTTCAACGTATGAGAGTCAGTTGTCTCGCAAATGTTCAGGGTTTCTCTCCAGTCAGCGTGAGGAGGGTAGACGATCTCCTCCAGTGTCTCTCTGTTGGTGTTTGCATACGAAGTGGACACGTGGACAAAAACCTGGAAGTATGAACGACTTGACTGTAGTTTTATGAGAAACATGGTTACCTATTTTTAACCGACTTCAAAAAAGAAAGGAGGATGTTTATCTTTTTTTTTTTAATGTTACATCATACTAGTAGGTGTCGTAAACTGCCTGGTTGGTCGAGTGGTCGCACGTGCGACTAGGGGTCTCGGGTTCGATTCCCTTGTCGGGCAAACTATTACTGGGCTTTTTACGGAAATTTCTCAGTAGTAGCACGATGTCTAGACTTGTGCCCAGTATATGTTCAATAGTTGTTCAATAGGCTCTCCCCCTATTACATGGGACTTATAACACAAATGGTAAAAAGTGGGTGTACATTGTATAGCGGCATTGTGTAACGTTGCAAGTAATTATAGATATTTTATTGAATTGAAATTGCACTGAGATTGAGTTTGGTTTGGACGCATCGTAATGATAAAATTCTTAAGCATATCTACTAACATTTAAATTCCTGATGTCTGCTGCTAGTTCCACCATCTCCTTAGTACCTCGGAGGTTCATACGGATAGCATACTCCAAGGGATCATCAAATCTGGAAAAATGCAAGACCTAATTAGTACTTTTTTCATGGTCTAGTGGCAAACTGGCAAATGGATTTCCTGATGCTAAGCGATCAACGTCGCCTATGGCAACACTAAAGGAGTCACAATATTTTGCTGGACTTTTTTTAATGAGACAAACCCACCACAACCTCCCACACTGCTGCAACCATGGGAGATCCATGCTAGCAAGTAGATGGGCCGGCTCGAACCATGATACCACGGCCTCACACAAATGACGTGAAACAACGCTTGCATTGTGTTTCGTTGTATGAGTCATGTCAATCCGATTCCCCAAATACCTAATCACCCAAATCAAATACCTAACCCCCAAAAGGCCGGTAACGCACTTTTAACGCGTCTGGTGTTTCGGGTGTATTTGAGTGTATGGGCAATTGCTTGCCATCAAGTGATCCGTCTACTCGTTTACCGACTGATATACGGCCTCATACAAAAAACACACGGAAACTGGCTGGTGATACTTGCAATTGTGGTATGCATGAAGTTTACCAAAGGCCCAATGCTCCCCATTAGCTTTGAAATGGCTTCACATACCTAACGCTAGCTGCCACATGGTACACGATGTTCACACGGTTGACGATCAGTGCGCGGTCCTCTTCAGATATACCTGGAATGGAACATGACATCAGGACGTATTAAATCATAGATTTAGTTTTTTACCGTAAAAATCGTATGGAAAATTTACTGGCATTGACTGCATTTAAACCACATATTACTGTTATCATTTTGGCTATCAATATACGAATTGTGAGCGAAATAGGCCAGTATGGCCAAAAAGTGCATTTTTATCTTTTAACTACATTTGAACACTCATTTACAAAAACATGCCGCGCCACATGTCCGTAACATTCCTAGACAACCTACAACATTACAGCTCTTCTGTGGTCAAGTTACAGGGAACTGTTCACAAATAATCTGGATTACTAAACTTGATTTATTTATCATTGTTATAAAATCTCAATGTTTTAATTATCGGTTTTCGTTGTATTATGCTTCTGTGGACGATGTACTACTTGTACTTTCATTTAAGTCCATATGAATGATCTTCATACTGTATAATAATGGGTCAACATTAGGCCACTATTTAACCTGGTGATAAGCGATGATGCGGCCTGCGGAGCACCTCTACCCCAATGTTTACCTAAGTGGTCGTCTGTCCTCCTTATGGGTGATAAACTCCCTAACACAACCCAACAGATAAGCAATCTAAAGGTTCCAACTCACCCAAACCAAGTTCCATAACATCTCCGGCGATTACAAACACTTGGGATTCGAAGCCGGGTCTCTCTTTGCGAAGTCTATCGAACAACTGGAACATAAAACATGTTAACATTAGCTCATGACGATACCTAAGTACGTGTGTCGCCTGGACAGTCAACCTCGCTACATCCTTGTTGACTGGACATCTACACTACATGAGCTGCTGTTTACATGTGAACATTAGCTCATGACGCTACCTAAGTACGTGTTTCGCCTCGACAGTCAACCTGGCTACATCCTCGTTGACTGGACATCTACACTACATGAGCTGCTGCTTACATGTGAACATTAATTACCTCATGACGATACCTAAGTACGTGTGTCGCCTGGACAGTCAACCTCGCTACATCCTTGTTGACTGGACATCTACACTACATGAGCTGCTGTTTACATGTGAACATTAGCTCATGACGATACCTAAGTACGTGTGTCGCCTGGACAGTCAACCTCGCTACATCCTTGTTGACTGGACATCTACACTACATGAGCTGCTGTTTACATGTGAACATTAGCTCATGGCGATACCTAAGTACGTGTGTCGCCTGGACAGTCAACCTCGCTACATCCTTGTTGACTGGACATCTACACTACATGAGTTGCTGTTTACATGTGAACATTAATTAGCTCATGACGATACCTAAGTACGTGTGTCGCCTGGACAGTCAACCTCGCTACATCCTTGTTGACTGGACATCTACACTACATGAGCTGCTGTTTACATGTGAACATTAGCTCATGGCGATACCTAAGTACGTGTGTCGCCTGGACAGTCAACCTCGCTACATCCTTGTTGACTGGCCATCTACACTACATGAGTTGCTGTTTACATGTGAACATTAATTAGCTCATGACGATACCTAAGTACGTGTGTCGCCTGGACAGTCAACCTCGCTACATCCTTGTTGACTGGACATCTACACTACATGAGCTGTTTACATGTGAACATTAGCTCATGACGATATAATATTATCGCGTGTTTTAACCGCTGATTAAGTAATTTTGCTATTTACAATGACTTGCTAGATTTATTATACAGTATATGAAACTTACATGTACGTACCTACTGTAGTAAATTCATGAATCATCTACATATGAATGAAACAATTAAAAAGAAATGAATAAATGAAATTTTAAAGGTCTCATTGGCGGTGGCACGGGCATTGGATCGCTCGATTCCCTACAATTTGGTTGAGTTGGGCGGTGATGGTGTACGTGTCATTGTACGAGTACAGTGACGATATTTATTTATTTATTAACGTGTAACATCATGCTTTTTATATACTATAACGCTATACAATGTACACCCACTTTTCACAAATTGTGTTACAAGTCCCATGTAATATGTATCCCATGTGAGCCTATTGCTATATACTGGGCACTACTGATGAATTTTCGAAACACCAAAAAAACCCAATAATACTTTGCCCGACCTGGGAATCTTACCTATTTATTTTACTGATATATTTTGTGCATTTATTTACTGAATGAAACACGTAAACGTGCAGACGTATCACCTGATGGTAAGCAATCGCCTTTGCCCATGGACACTTGAAACACCAACGTTACAAGAGCGTTGCCGGCATTTTGGAGGTCCGGTAGTCGCATTTATTTGCGAAGCATTTATTTATTTATTTTATGTATTTAGTTACCTTTAGGCATTACGTTGCATTCTATTATGTTATGTAAGTATATAACAACGCATAATTTTGTTAATTTCTTGCGTAAATGCAGACAACAGAACAACTTAAAAATAAATCAAATCAAATAGCTATTTGTTTGTTCTTGAACAGTATTCTATTCGATTTTGACATTTGACATTTGACAAACAACGTACGATAACAAAAAGAATTAATAATTTATTAATTTGTTTCGTTTACTATTGTTTTGTACAGGACTAGCTATTGCGTGAGGCTTTGCCCTTGTGGTCTATTTTCAATTATTACCACCCCTACTCGTCATGTGGGTATGTGACATCCATGACACTCGACTATACATTTGATAGAGACAGGGAAGAAGCGGTGTCTAATCAACGTACATTTTATACTTCTAGACTAATAAATAAATAAAATTGGAGTGTCTTTTTGAAATATTGAAATAAACATTTTATAATTTTTATCGATCTGTCTGTCTGTTTGTTTGTTCTGGCTAACCTTTGAAATGGCTGGACCGATTTTGACGGAACTTTGATTGGCAGGTTACTGATGTGCTATGGCGTTACTAATGGCTACTTTTATTTGACGACATGACACACTTGTAACACCAGAGGAGCTCTACGAGTGCATTACCAACCCTTAAGAAGAGACCTCCCCCCTCATTACCCCCCCCCCCTACCCCGCACACACGCATGATATCACTACGGATCAAGCCGACCTATTCATGCCGAAGCATGGCTCTCTCACCCAAGCCGTTACCAGCATTAACGTATCAGCCACAAACTTAACCTGCTTGAACATAGGTCTCCCCAAAGACTTCCAGATAAATAGATTATACATATGATTCGAATGAAGTAGGTAATACTCACTGGTGCAGCTAAGATCTGTGCCAGTCTATCTTCTGATTTCACACCCTTCTTGTTTCTCAGAAGAATATAGATCCTATCCAGGTCTGGGCAGGAGTACAGCAGCTTCTCCACCAGGACTTTGCCCATAAAACCTGGAAGGAAATATAGTAAATATTACTTATTTTATACATTCTTAAATATTAAAGTGTGGGAGAGCCATGCTTCGGCACGAATGGGCCGGCTCGACTGGAGTTATACCACGGCCTCATAGAAAACCGACGTGAAACAACGCTTGCGTTGTATGAGTGAGGTTACCGGAGGCCCAATTCCCCCTTCTCAATCTCCGACTCCCCAACAACCCTTAAATTCCTAACCCCTAAAAGGCCGGCAATGCACTTGTAAGTTTGTAACATCTCTGGTGTTTCACCGTGTGTCCATGGGTGGCGGCGATTGCTTACCATCAGGTGATCCGTATGCTCGTTTACCGGCGAATTACATAAAAAGAAAACAGGCAGCTGATACACCAAGAAGTAACTTGGCAAAATTTATTAAAAAAAAATTAAAACAAGAAAAAGTTATGTCCTAAAATTCATAACCTATGCAGACAAAATTCCAAGAAGTATTTTATTCTGGAATTATTTTTTAAGTCACATACTCCGTAATTTACGCGAACGAAGCCGCGGGCTTTAGCTAGTTCATGAATATAATTATTATTCATTTATTGTGTCTGTCCTCAAAGTCGTTATAATGCATACAACTTGCGTCAGCAGAAAAGGGTGCATCGCACTGTGAGTTACCTAACTACCACATTTGACCTCATTGGAACAATGTCTACACATATCTTACTAATATAATGAAAGAAATTAAAGTTTAAAACATAATTTAAACGTAATACTATATAAATCCACATGAAATAAAAACTTTAATAAGTAAGTAATAAATATGTACAATTAATATTATATAAAATTTTAAACTAAAACAAAGAAAAATAAATCATAATCTTATAAGCAATCGCCGCCGCCTATGAATACCCGAAACACTAGAGGCGTTACAATAGGGTTGCCGGCATTTTAAGGGCTTGGAATTTAAGGGTTGCTAGGTTGAACCGGGGATTGGAAAGGGGAATTGGGCCTCCGGTAACCTCACTCACACAACGAAACACAACGCAAGCGTTGATTCACGTCGGTTTTCTGTGAGTGAAATCACTCCGGTTGAGCCGGCCCATTCGAGCCGAAGCATGGCTCCCACACTTATATTATAAATTAAATCCATGACCAGATGACCTTTGGCTCATTCAACCAATAAGGCAGTTGATAATTATTTATAGTTGGATCAACACAATATCTTTTTTCTTTTATCCCGGAAGGGGTAGGCAGAGGTGCACATTTTTTTTTATATTAACTATAGGTTCACGCTTGACCGGTGGATGCGGTCGACGATGGAGCGCGCTTACCTAGAAGTAACCTATTCACTCTTGATTTAAAGATTCCAGGGTTGTAGCTTTCGGGAAACACAGACTCCGGCACGTAATGCCGCTGTACAATTTACACCAACTTTTCACCATTTGTGTAAAATGTCCCATGTAACAGGGGGTGAGCCTATTGCCATGTACTGGGAACAATTCCAGACTTCGTACTATAACTGAGACATTTTCGAAGAACCGAAAATAGCCTAGTAATACTTTGCCCGACCCGGGAATCGTGACGGACGGACGTGTCGAAGAACGAGGCAGTCGTCGTTTCTAATTCGATGTCAATTTGCAAGTCCCTTGATGTCTAACTTAACAAGGTTTCACTGTAATTAAAAATAAAAATAGAACTTACCCGAGGCTCCGGTAATAAAAACAGTTTTTCCTCTATAAAACTCCGGTATACTGGGCACGCCACTTAAATCTCTGTCCTCTAGAAAACCCATTTTTAAATACTAAAACACTAAAAAAAAATTATTAAAAAATAAAACGTCAAAAGACTGCAACCGTCAACGAGTTTCAACGGACTGAATTCGAATTCTCTATTCGAAATTCAAATACCCTTATTATTGGTTCATTTGAATTTCAACCAATCATGTATTAGATTATATTTTTTTATCCAATAGCAATTGAAACAATAGCGTCGGCTGCGTCTGCGCAGGTTGTCGTCTTCAGTAAATTGATACTTTGATGATTACTAGATTTTGTTAAGGCGAATCACTTTACAAATGGTCATTGTTTAAAACAAAGGATTGCCCGTGACTTTGTCCGCGTTTTTGCATGAATTTATTTTCTTAGTGTTGTTATCAAATAAGCGACATTGTGTTTTTTATGGAATAAGCCAGTAACCGAGCAGACGGATCACCTATTAACGGACGGCTCGACCGGAGTGATACCACGGCCTCACAGAAAACCGACGTGAAACAACGCCTGCGTTGTGTTTCGTTGTATGAATGAGGTTACCGGAGGCCCAATTCCTCCCTTCCCAATCTTCCTAATCTCCGATTTTCGAACAACAACCCTTAAATTCCTAACCCCAAAAAGCTGGCAACGCACTTGTAACGCCTCTGGTGTTTCAAGTGTCCATGGGCGGCGGTGATTGCTTACCATCAGGTGATACGTCTGCTCGTTTACCCTATAAAAAAAAAAAACAATGAAATAGCATTAGCGCTTACCCTTAACAACTGAATCAGCAATTAACAAACGATGACAGTGTACAGTCCATTTATAAATGACCTCTAGCACTCGTTATACGGAAAATATAGACTATTAAAGGTTATAGAAAAGTATTGCATTCAATGCCTTGTGGTAACTGCATAGAGTACATGGGTGGTTTTCCGAAAAAAATCACAAAATGTTAACGGCGTCATTACCCTCAACCAAAAGTTAACAATTCTGCAGATTGAAACACAAAATTTGGTTTCAATAAATTAAGCTGTGACACCGCTCTCAACCAATCCAATAAAAATTAGAATGATAATAAGCTACCGCGATGCTTAATAACGCGGGAGATTAATGATTTGTTAAATAAAAGTTAAAGTTTTTCGGAAAACCACCCACATGCTTTGACCACTGCTACTCTTCACATGGGTGTCGTAAGAGCCGATTTATCCGGAGTTGCGGACTACTTAGCGGGTTACCGGGAGTCCGGCTCGAAAAGCAGGAGTAGGAACGGAGTGGTTTTTAGTCAGTAAGAGTCTGACACTCTCTCTCGTCTCGCCCAAGGCGGGAGACGACCGATTATCCCACCTCAAAAAAAATTGAGTACATTTGTGACCACTGTTACTCTTTACGTGGGTGTTGTAAGGTGTACGATATAGGGTGGTTTGAGAGATGTGCTATGCTACGTTGTTGTGGATGCGTTTGGCTTCCACCAATCATATTCATTGGTACACTTAGCTTAGCACCGGCGAGCAAGGATAGGTCGCCGCCCGACCAGAACGAAACCCGTCGTACGGTGTGTCGCGTTCCGCGCGCTTAAAATATTAATCAGCCCACCTCACCCCGTTCCTACTCCTGCATTTTGAGCCGGAGCCCCGGTAAACCCGCTAGGTAGGCCGCAGCTCGGGATCAGGCATCAGCCCTAATGGGCCCCATTTGTGGTGGACTGATGGCTCCTCGAGGCGCAGAACGCGACTCGTCATACGCACGGGTCTGGTTCTGGTCGGACGGCGAGCTACCCTTGCTCGCCGTCCGCAGGCCCGCAGTGTTAAATATGGTTGGGGTTTTACGCATACTGCATGAAAAGTTTTATTTTATTTCTTTTCATTTTTTAGTTTAAATCGGCACAAGAATGATTTGTTTACCTTGTGAGCTCATCGATCGATTTAATGCTAATTAAAACTACGGGTCGTAGGTTCAAGTCCGAGCATTTATTTCATATACTTATAACTGAAAAATAATGAAAAAAAAGAAACAATACGGTTTCAAAATCTTTTAAATTTTAAGTCTTTAATTATATAATTAATTGCCTTTTTCGTTAAGCAATTTGTATACAATGAGAAGTTTTGCATTCGATTCCGGGGTTTTTTGGTCGTAGTCCGCTACACTTTTTCAAAACCGCTGCAACTCCTGTAAACCAGGGTCAATAGTAGATGTTTTCCTTCAGCGTTTGTCAGTGATGTCTAAATAATCTTAGAAAGTACATATAACTTGGAAAAAGTCACATTGGTACTTGCCGTTAGTAGGTTTCGTGCCCTCATGCATGAGAAGCGGGCGTCTTATAAATTGAAAACAACCTATAAAATTTCGGGTATATTAAAAACAAAATCTTAAGGTAGGTTGGTATAAATATATGTATATTGTAAAATAGGTATAATTTTAAAGGTGGTTGACGAGTTATATCTCCAGGCCACCACGAAGTATATTTTTCAAAAACACAAATAAAAAATCCCTTTTAAATGAACGCACCTAAAATATCAGCCAAAAAAAAACTAACGACAAAATGTCATGTGTTTGATATTGTCACAGTTGACAATTTCAAAAAATATTTATTTATAATACACCAAACACCGAATATTAAGGATTTTTTTTTCAGCTCTACGAAAATTATTGGTTAGAACAGAATTCTTCAGTGTATTTAATCTAGTGCAAAAAAACTAAAAATGGCTAAGAAAAAAGAGCCTGCGGGCAAAAAGGAAGCTGCGGGCAAAAAGGATGCTGGGGGTAAGAAGGAAGCTGGGAAAAAGGAGGGGAAAGCGGGCAAGAAGAAAAAGGTATGTAATTATACAAATAATATTATTATTCAGAATCCTCTAAAATTACATTATTAAATACTACTTACAAAATAAAATAATATTACCCCACCCCAGAATGCGTTAGCTCTGGGTAACGCATTTCGGCATTCGTTCTCAGAGTATTCCGATAACAAATGCCGGCCTCATCTAGTTATTTAAGAGATTGACGTGTAAAAGAGCTACATTGTTGTGGAGGAATCAGAGATTGGGACGATTGAGGAGGAAGGTAATCAGGCTTCCACTCACACAATGAAACACAACGCAAGCGTTGTTTCACGTCGGTTTTCGGTGAGGCCGGACTCTCGAGACTTAAAGACAGCTTTCGAGACTTACAGGCATCCATGCCATTATTTTTCCAAAAATCTGAATATTTTTGCATGGGAATCGAGACCAAAACCTCTTGCTATACAATCACGCTTGCTCAACCAATTAGGATGTCATTAAAACTAAATTATAAACATTTTATTTCTCTTTCAGGATGCAACTGAAACAGGGACAGGTATATTACTGAAATAATATTATTTAATAGCACGTCACTCGTTTAGGCTCTTTTTTTTAATGGGACAAGCTCACCATAACCTCCCATACCGCTGCAACTCCTATGCACCAGGATCTACAGTAGATACAACCATGCAAAACACCGGAACATTGAAGTCCGGCGCGTCCCAGGGACATGAATGACTGTCTTGGATCCCGCAACGAAATAAATCAGAAGATATTATTAGAGGAGAAGTAAATGGTCTCTCGTTTAGGCTTGCTATACATATACAATGTAACCCACTTCTAGCCCCAGTTATGTTATGAATCCCATTCCCATGCCACATTGGGTACAGTTCCAGATTCGATACTACAATGGAAAATGTATGTGAAAAATTTAAAAAATTTCTTTAGGGAATAGTGAGTAAAGTTTCCTAAGAAAACGAGGATCCTCCGACCAGACGAGGTGATCGTGTCTGGCGGGCTTTCTGCCCAACTGTTGTTCGTTGGGATTTTCTATCCATTTTTACACCCATGTGCGGTGTAGTATTTGTAATTTTTAAATGTTTTAAAAGAAATACTAGTTACTGTTGATGAAGCGAAAGAGGTATTTAATATTCCTACCAATTGTCTCCACTATGGGAGACAGGAATGAGGATGGATTCGATTTAAGTCTTAATCTTCACAGATCCGGGAGATGACAAATTGGAAGAAATCCTGGTGGCCACGACAGACTTGGAGCCGGAACCTGAAGAGATTCAGTTCACGGAGACTTCGTATACCAGTGCTTCCTTCGAGTCCCTGCCGCCGATACCCATCGAAGGTAGATAAGAAGACCATATTACATTTAATTTCTAATTCCTTATTAGTTAACTGATGTTTTTGCCTTTTCACCATAATTCCCAAATAGGGATGATGGTGAAAAGGTTATTAGTCCGTCCGTCAGTTAGATAATGAAAAAATAATGGACACGTACTTTTTTATTTTGTCATATAAGATAATGATACTTAGATAAAACGAAACAGAGTTTAGGAGTGGAAGCAAATATGTCGTTTCTACGTATAAAACGTATCTAGAAGTGATGTCACACGATATTTCAGTTAAACATATCTTCGAAAATATTTGTTTCGGTAAGAAAATGAAAAATACGTGTCTAATGTTTTAAATTATCTACAAAACGGACATTAAAATAAAAATGAGTCTATTGCGGGTGGGGCATCATCCCAAATCCCATCCCATCATCAGCATACCAAAAGACCCGGCAACGCAACTCCTCTGGTGTTACAAGTGTCCATAGGCGATACCAATTGCTTACCATCAGATAATTTCGTCTGCTTGTTAGTATACGACACCCATAATTAAGGTACTTTTCCACCGGAGATGTGCTATGCTACGTTGTTGTAGATGCGTTTGGCTTCCATCATCCACCAATCATATTCATTGGTACACATAGCTTAGCACTGGTGGAAACAGACTCAGCTAAGCTATATTTTTTATATGGAATAATGCGTGCAATGGATGTGTGCTATGGATGGCTTCCCTACTATCGATACATAGCATACTTCAGCTGCGCGTCTTCCTCGCACAGCTACATAGCTTAGTATCGATAAAAACAGTCACATAGTTTCACAGCATAGCTACTACATCTTCGTAGCATAGCTACATAGCACATCTCTGATGAAAAAGCGAGAGTAGTGACATAATGTATTCTACTCTGCTGTCCACACATTTTCTCAAATCAACAGCGCAAATTTTATCAATAAAATCGGTTGCTAAGCAACGCATTTAGGTATCCAAGTGCCTGTACCGTGGTTGGCAATAAAATAAAAAAGTATTGAGTCCGTATTTCGATAGAAATCGTTGTTCAATTCCTCAAAGGGGTGAGTTTACATTTAAGTAAATGTTGAAATTATTCAAATTATACTCTTTTATGGTCTGTTTTTTAGCTTTTTATTCGATTGTTTCTTGTGTTCTGTTGTTATTTTTCCCTGGGTTGTTAGGTAGTATTGGAATTGTTACTTAATTAGTAATGGTTTTGAGTTTATATTTTATTGAAATGTTGTTTTATTATATTACCCAATGGGATGTAGGGTTGTTTATTCACGGATTTAAATAAAATATTGCAATTAGTGAACCACTTACAGATTCAAATCAAGTGTAAATTATAAATGATATTAATTTTTTCAAATACGGCACGTTACAAGGTAACATTTTTACACGTCAATCTCTTAAATAACTATATGAGGACATTTCCTATCGGACTACTCTGAGAAGAAATGCCGAATGAAACTCTGAATTTGTCAGTGATCTGTCTAATGGTAAGCAATCGCCGTTACACATAGATACCTGAAACACAAGTGCGTTGTCGGCCTTTTGGGAGCTAGGAATTTAAGGGTTGTTGGGAATCGGAGATTGGGAAGATTGGAAAATGGGGCCAACAAAATACAACGCAAGCGTTGTTTCTCGTCGGTTTTCTGTGAGGTCGTGGTATCACTCCGGTCGAGCTCAAGCTCAAACTTTCAATTGAATTTCAGAAGGCCTTTGGTCAGCAGTGGCCACTTAATAGGCTGTTGATGTGTGTACCAAACTCAGACCTTAGTCTATAATATTATTGTGATACTAAATTATTTCCTATTATTTTTTTTACAGATACAAAACCTAAAAAGAAAAAGAAGAAGAAACTCGGGGTAAGATTTTTATCTATTTGTAAGTTTATTAGTGTGTGTGTTGTGTGATCTCGGGTATAAACTCAATAAAAGACTGGTAACGACTATCTCATGTCAGTCTCTGTGTCAGTGTACACAATGCTCATGTGTATAAGCATTGTGTAACAAAAAGGGGGTATACATATCAAGTGCACGGTTTCTAGATAACATAACGAACGATACGGGAAGGGTTTTTAAACTCATGTTTTCATGGAACGAAGTTGTGAAATTTTCCGATTTTTTTTTCATGCGATTAAAATTAAGTAGATAGGTACTAGGCGATTAGATTTACAGAAGAAATTTTTCGTAATTAGCCACTGACCCCTGTAGTGTTGTGACACGTTTGTATGATTTATAAAATCAAGAACCATGCGACACCAAGTAAGCTGAAACTTTTTGTAGAGATTCTATTCAACCTGTATTCTTCAGTGCTTCTTGATGTATATGGGTATTTTGTTACACGATGTATATCACGTAAAAAATACAAACTTAGCTGACGCTACAACATGAGACATCTTTAGTATACGCTATGCCGTTACACTCTGCTCACCCAAATGCTTTTCCAATAGGAGAAAGAATCTTCAATAGTGAAACATCGGACCAGTAGTGAAATGTTCCAGATCTCTGAAGAATCACTGCTACCTGGTTACTAGAACTCTTCCTATTTCACTAACCCTACTAGTATTATAAATGCAAAAAGGGATCGAAATTAAATTTGAAACAGGGGTAGATCTTGAACAACACATCTTGAATAACACATAGGCTACTTTGTATTCCATGGGAACGCGGACGAAGCTAGTTTCACCGAATCAGGATTTGCACCGAATATCAACCGCTTCTCATGTACCAATGTGACTTTTTCCAAGTTACATGTACTTTCTAAGATTATTTAGACACTGACAAACGGTGAAAGAAAACGTCGTGATTACTATAATTTCAAATTATAGGTTTTAAATCTCCAACCTGCATTGAGCAAACGTGGTGATTTATGGTCAAATCTTTTCCATGTAAGAAGAGCCGTTTGGTCAGCAGTGGACACTTACAGGCTGTTGATGATAATATTATCTCATGTGAATCTCAAGTACAAAAACACAAGTAGGAGTATGAATAATATTAATCGTCCTATTCTAGACTAAACTTAATCTCAATCTAAAGGTGCTACTAATATCCAGATTTTTCTTTACAGTTTCTGAATTAGAACCGAAACCAGCGGCGATACCAGAACCACCGCCGGAAAAGAAGGGGAAAAAGGGAAAGAAAGGGAAAAAGGATAAAAAGGTAGAAGAGATACCGGACTTTGAAAAGGTAAGAGAGTGAGATTGAGAAGTTAAAATCACTAGTGGGCTTATGCCCGAATACTCAAACGCTACTCAATTTTAAGACGCTCTCAAATGTAGTTCTGTCACTATCAATTCTTTATAAAATGACAGAGATAGCACGATGTTTAAGTACAACTTAATATTGAGTACTTAGCGTTTGAGTATTCGGACGTTAGTCTAGCATACTTTATCTAAAAATGGTCAACAGAAATAGATGAATTATTATGTTATCGGCTTACTCACATAACTATTTGACGAGAAACTCGACTGGTTTCAAGTCATGCTTTTTTTTTTGTGGGGAGCAAATCATCCAATGACTTCTTCCGCCTTGAGCGAAGCGAGAGGAAGTATCAGACTCTTACTAACTAAAAACCACCCTGTTCCTACTCCTGCTTTGAGCCGTAGTAGCGGTAGTCCGCAGCTCCAGATCAGGCATCAGCCCTACTGAGCCCCATCTGTTTAAGCCATGCTAGAGGCTCATATTCGTCGAGACGTGTGTCGCGGAACACTGCTCATGAAATGGAGCGTCTAGCATGGCTTGATGCGACCTTCAAAATTTCAACAAAAGGGCATATACCTACCTTTTTAAAAGGTTGGCCGCGCACCTGTGGCTCCTTTGGTGTTGCAGGTGTAACGCTGCTCGTTTGCCAACTATCCCATAAAAAATTGGCTTGAAACTAGTCGAATCCTTCGTCAAATAGTTACATGAGTCAGCCGAAAAACTTAATAATTTAAAATAGATGAGTGATATTTCTTTGTTAGAAATGTGAACACGGATTACGTAGTTAAACGAATGCTTTGCAAGTGTAGGGGAGTAGTGGTACCAACAATAATATGATTGTATTTCACTTGAACAGACTTTAATTTTGGACACAGAGCATGAGCACACACAATGATGTTTCTATAGAGCCCAGCTTCCAAAACGTAGGCTTGATCTTTTTTACGGTCTATGAAAAGACGCAATAAGGTGCACGAGTAATGGATTAACTTTAGTGTAAATTTGTGTTGGGATTCCAACAGCAAGCACAAATAAATACACAATTTAGGCACAATATCCTGCTTTGTCATCGTGATTCTTGATAATTGTTTTAATATCACTGCTTCGTTTTCAAAATTAGACACGGTTTCATCATTTCCCCTTCCATTTATATTTTAACATTATTCAACCAGTTTCAAGCAACATCAGGATACATGATCCTAAGCAGTGTACACGACAACCGACACGGCGACGGTCACGCGGCCTACTAACTTTCCTAAATCCTAAATTTTCTTTCGAAACTTCGATTCCCTCGACTTGTCAACAAACAACGTCACACCATTTATCCCCGAACGGGGTAGGCAAAGGCACTCGCGCGTGCGAACGAAACGGTTCGAATCCACGTTCCTAATCCGTGCAACCAGAGAATAGAACAATCTGCCGGCTTCTATTATTCCTGAGAAATACAACCCGGGGCTTTTCAAGGTCAGAGTAAATAGGTACTTTCTAAGTCTGTGTGCTCCATCTTCGGCCACATCTTCGCTTCGCCGTCCTGGCAGCAAACGGGTTGGTGGCCTAAAGCAGACTTATAAAAGCCAAAAAATATTCGAATAACCGAAAGTCAGTAGCACTGTCGTCATTGACTGACGGTCTCCCCCGATTTGTAGGCAATAAAAACGATGTTTTATGGCATTTTACAATGGCAATCATATCTTCGGGTACAATAAAAGTTGCCTCAACATTTCTTTTAGCATTTTAATATAAGCTTATGGGTCTAACTCACGAACGTATCATGTTTTGTAAAAATATCGTCGAAATAGTCAGTCGTTTTGTACATTTTCACTGATAGAGTTGTATTGAAAAGTATTTGTGATATAATTCTTAAAGGATTAATGTTTATTTGTTATTTTATTTCGCTTTCAAAAGTAAATTAAGATATTTCTACCATGAAAGCTTAGTTAAAATATGATGAGAATTAGCTTGTTGATTGAGGGTGTTTCTTAAAAAAAACTTTAACTTTTATTTAACAAATCATTATTCTCCCGCGTTATTAAGCATCGTGGTAACTTATTATCATCCTTATTTTTATTGGATTGGTTGAGAGCGGTGTCATAGCTTAATTTATTGCAGGTGGCGGCTTGTCGTTCTACGTGGAAACCAAATTTTGTGTTCTACACGGCAGAATTGTTAACTTTTGGTTGAGGATAATGACGCCGTTAACTTTTGGTGTTTTTTTTGAGGATTCACTCTTGAACGTTTTTTTCTACAATATTATTGGTCGGATTTTGGAAATTATTAACATTTTTGATAGTTTAGTTTTTAATTAAAGTTTTTGAGTGTCAAACATTACGCTTCGGTGCTTAGGATAGTGTGAAAAAATTGTGATATTGTGTTGTTTTGATAAAAATGTCAGGGACCATTGATCCTCATTCTCTAGTAAGTATATTCTAGTAAGTAGTTTTAAAAATACAATCTCTGGGTCTCGCCCCAAAGGGGTAAGCAGAGGTGCACATTACGGCACGTAATGCCGCTATACAATGTACACCCACTTCTCACCATTTGTGTTATAAGTCCCATGTAATAGGGGGTGAGCCTATTGCCATATACCGGGCACAATTCTAGACTCCGTGCTACTACTGAGAAATTTTCGAAAAACCGAATAAATTGGAACTTAAAACGGGATATTTACCATGTTTTTAAATTTTCACGGATAAACTTTATTAAAGTTTTAAGTTCCAATGCTAGTGTTAGTGACCATGTCAGTTTAAAAACTTAAAACCGAATAAAGTCCAGTAATACTTTACGATATGCGGGAATTGAACCCGAGACCCCTTGCTCGGCAGTCACGCTTGCGATCACTCGACAAACAAGGCACTCTATTTTATATCTGTCAAAAAGTTGTTCCATGCGAGAATCGAGAAATTTTTAAGCAGACGATTTTCGAAAATCTTAAAGTCTTATATCCAAAAAGCTCACCAACCTTTGACAATAAAAATAACTTCTTCTCATAGCCAAAAGCATGGAAGAAAATGAACAAGAAAGACAGAGATGCCTGGCTCCTCCAGAGGATAGAAGAGTGGAGAGCGGAGAAGGAGGCTGAAAAGTTAGTTGGAGATCTTATAACTATGGTTTTTTAATAGAAAAACCTATAACGACCAGAAGGTCCAATTCGTTGGTGCTAGTGGACGTTATTAGTATAAATGGTCTTACTGCCGTTCTCAGAGACATTTAATGATTACTTAAACTGTTCCTTAGTAGTGATTTTGTTCCGAAAACAATTGCTAAGGACTGGGTTAAGTAATCCTTAAATTACTCTGAGTACGGCGGTTATTGAGTTTTCCTGGTGATTGATGATTTGTTGAAATACTTTTTCCTACTATATCATTCTTCAAATACTCTTTTCTTCAACATTTTAATGCTATCATTGTATTGTATTGTTGTATTGTATTAAGAATTGTATTGTTGGATCTCTACTAGTTTCAAACCGTCGTGTGTTGCGGAATGCTGCTCATGAATATGAGCCTCTAGCATGGCTTGAAACTAGTCGAGTTTCTCGTCAAATAGTTACGTGAGTAAGTAGAAAAACATAATAATTAATGTAGTTATAATTGAAAATACTACTTCAGAATCTCTAGAGCACTTAGTAATTGGCACTTGAATTTTATATTCACACTTTTTAGTGCAGTAGTTTAGTAGCTAGGTTCACACATACGAACACAAATAATCCCGAAACACTGAGACTTTACAAGTGTGTTACCGGGCTTTTGGGGGTTTAGAATTTAAGGATTGATGGAGAATCGGGGATTGGGGAGATTATAAAGGGGGTTAATTGGGCCTCCGGTAACCTCACTTACACAACGCAAGCGTTGTTTATTATACGTCGTACGTATTATACGTCGGTATTCTGTGTGGCCGTGGTATCACTACGATCAACCGGCCTATTGGTGCCAAAACATGTTTCTCCCACACTTATTTAATTAGTCACTTACCGCCGTACTCAGAGTCATTTAATGGTTACTTAAATCAATTATTTGCAATTGTTTTCGTTACTAAGGAATTGTTTAAGTAATCATTAAATAACTCTGAGTGCCGCAGTTACTAAACAAAAAAATAATAGGAACCTATTACCCCCACATTTTTTACCAAAAATAAATCAATTCCTCTCATCATTCCTTGTTCAGACAAGCAATCCTGGCAGGAGCGAAGGAGAAGCGCGCTGCCCTGGTCAGGGAGCGGAATGAGATGATGGCAGCAGAACTGGCCGAGCAAGAAGTCAGAAGAGACTTGCAGCAGAAGGCCGTCAATTTATTCCAAGGTATATTTTTTTATGGAAGATTGGGAAGGGGGAATAGGGTATTATCCTACTAGTCAAATTCAATTCCTTTATCGAAATGTCAAAAACGTTACTTTTCTATGAATTTTGTATGACATTGCAAATTATGACATCATAATTGGAAAGGGGGAATAGGGTATTATCCTACTAGTCAAATTCAATACTTTTATCGAAATGTCAAAAACGTTACTTTTCTATGTATTTTGTATGACATTGCAAATTATGACGTCATAATTTTTTTTGCGTCAAATAGCATACCTACTTATTACGCAAAAAATAACAAGAAAAATTAAATAAATAAGTATATCGTCAAATGAATGAATGAAAATATTATGGGATATTTTATTATATTGAAATATCAAAATAATTTATTTTTGACCTAGGAAACTACCCAATTGGGCCTCCAGTAACCTCCAACGAAACACAACGCAAGCATTGTTTCACATCGGTTTTCTTTAAGGCCGTGGTATCACTACAATTGAGCCGGCGCATTCGTACCGAAGCATGGCTCTCCCACACCCACACTTTAATATATATAATATATAGTACGATATAAAGGCCTAGGCAGGGGTGCACATTACGGCACGTAATGCCACTATACAATGTTTGGACAAGACGGACATTCAAATAATAAATAGTCATCTACCCTATTCTTCTTTTTTTCAGGTTATGAAAAGCAAAAAATTAAGTACGAACAGAAAAAGCAGAAAGAAGCTGAGGTAAGAATGAGGAACAACTACTCTATTCTGTAACTTTCAATTCGAAAGATCGAAGTGAACTCTATCGCCGTCCACCAGGCCATTGGTTGTAAGAATAATATCGACCAATAACGGGCGAGAATGCACTGCCAAAGTTCGAAATGACAGTTCTTTTTTTTTTTAAACGTTGCCCCAACTTTATGATTTTCTCCTGTGTCATGGGTGCGTTTACAAACATACAATTTCACATACACTTGATACCCAGACCTAAAGCTAAAATTTGTATATTTCTCAAAGAGTTATTCCTTGCACGGTCGCCAGTTGCGCTGACACCGTGCAATTGGGTAGTATCCTCGGTCAAAAATAAATTATTACAACTTTTCAATACAATAAAATATTCAAAAATAATCACTTAATTTTCGAATTTTTCTAGCTAAATTTCTAGAAATAAGTCTGCAATTTTGACGTCAAGACTTATGACGTCATAAGTCTTGACGTCAAAATCGTGATGTTTTATAGCCTATAGCCTTCCTCGATAAATGCAATATTCAACACAAAAAGAATTATTCAAATCGGACCAGTAGTTCTGGAGATTAGCGCGTTCAAACAAACAAACAAACTCTTCAGCTTTATAATATTAGTATAGATTTAATTTATTTAATGTCTCTTATTATATTATTTAATTATTTATATTTAATTACAATTTATAATTTATTGAATATCTCTTATTTTTTTTTTTTTTTTTTTTAAAAAAAAAACGTTGCCCCACACTAGGATTTTCTCCTGTGTCGTGGGTGCGTTTACAAACATACAAGTTCACATACACATGACACCCAGACCCGAAACAACAATTTGTGGATCACACAAAGAGTTGCTCCGTGCGGGAATCGAACCCGCTACCCGTTGCGCGGCAGCCAGTTGCCCAGCCACCGCACCAACCGTGCAGTCGCAGTATATTAATTTCTCAATGATCGTTTTACAGTGGCTACAATACGTTCGATGCGATGGTCTCCCGGACCCTCGCATCGTGACCGAGCTGAACACCTTCCTCCATCTCTGGCAGCAGAATAAGGTGGCTGATGATAACGAGCTGGACAAGAAGTTTATAGAAGTCCTGCCGGTATGTCATATTTGTAGACATAACCACATCAATCTTTCTTTTATGGAATAGATGGCAAACGAGCAATCAGCGTCGCTCATGGACATACGAAACACTAGAGGAGCCACAAGTGCGTTGCCAGCCTTTTAAAAAAGTAAAGTATACGCTCTTCTTGAAGGTTTGAAACTCGTATCGGGTCGGAATAGCCGCCAACGACTCGGTTCGGAAACACAGCTCATTCCACAGTTTTGCTGTGCGAGGTAGAAAGTTTCGCGAGAAGCGCACAGTTGTGGCCCGCCAACCATTTATATGATAGTGATGGAAATGTAATCTATACAATACCAGCATAAACGGAATGTACGGAAAGATCATACAAAGCGAGTCCATAGCAAACTGGACTTGTATATCTCCGTGCATCAAGCTATGTATGTACTACCAGTATAACCTGACCGTCGAATGTGTTGTTATTGTAGTAAAACAACAAGATAGCTTGACACAAACTGATTTATTTCGAGACACCCTCAACTTCACTAATATTAAATATGCTACATCTCCCTCCTTAACAATAACATTTTATGTAGGTTGAGCTTAGCATACAACCATAACCATAACCATACAACAAAATAAAAACATAAGTAGGTACAATAACAATGATGTGACATGAGTAAATAGGAGCTATAGTTAGTTGCAATACAATTTTAATTTAATCTAAATACTGCACGTTGTATATATATATATACCTATATAATTACCTTATCGCTTTAACACTTAAAATGGGAATCTGTAATACTTACACGTTACACATAACTATTATCATATCCCTCATATTGTTTACAACCATCTTATAGCTAAATAAGAGAGTAACAATATCCACAATATCTACATAATAATTAATTACACACATGCTAAATAATAGATGTACGATAATAGATATATTTTTCTTTCCACAAAGTAAATTGGTTTCAATTACATATAAGCAAGCACACAAAAACTACTCATCAATCTGATCAAGGCATTATTCAAGGAATTAATATTACAATAATAAGTAGGTAAATATAGGGGTTTAGGTACCTAATTCATAAATTTAAACTTTTCTTTAGCTACCCTTGCAGCTGCCCTTTCAGTTCGCTTATTTTGTATTCGACCAACTGATGAATTTGAAGATGCATCATCATATAGTTCAGGACAGGAATCGTAACATTCCGACTCGCCAGAAGAATGTTTCAATCCCGTATCTTCCTGGGTGACATCGTCCTCACAAGTCGTCTGTTGCGACGATGTAGCGGGAGACGGCCCAGGATCAGGAGAACTAACCCTCACTAGGTGCCTACGATTCCTACGCAGCACCCTGCCCGCACTATCGAGCACGAAGTATGAGCGAGGCTGTGCCGCGCGGTGCAGCACTCGTGCATACTCCCGGCGCGGCCCCTCCAGCGCCACAACGTTGTCACCTACTTTTAATTCAGGAAGCGGCCGGGCACGAGAGTCGTACCACGATTTGCTTCTAACTTGATTGCGTATCAAGTTGTTATAATCAGCTGTATTGTCCCTTTCTGGCAACAGTTTATTATGGTGACACGGAAGACGAGTATTTAACCTTCGGCCCATTAGCAATTGGGCAGGGCTCGCTATGCCATCTCGTGGCGTTGCTCTGTAATTAAGCAAGCTTAAATAGAAATCTTCATTCGAATGTACAGACTTGGATAACAAGCCTTTTATTGTCCGCACTGCACGCTCACTACGTCCGTTTGACTGCGGATAATTAGGTGATGATGTTGAGTGCTTGAATCCCCAATTCTCAACAAAATTTCTAAACTCCTTAGACGAATAGGCAGGTCCATTGTCAGATATTAACTCCTGGGGTATGCCATGCCTGGCAAATTGATCCCTCATGGCTAATATCACCTGCTTTGAAGAAATACTTGTTAACGGCGAAACTTCCACGAAATTTGAAAAATAATCGACTAGTATCAAGAAATATTTCTTATTGACTTCAAAAATATCCGAGCCTATCTTTGCCCATGGTAACCCAGGTATGTGGTGTGCTATGATCGGCTCGCGCTGCGGCAGGGGTGCATGTAAGCGAGCACACTCGACACGCACGCACCGCGCGCTCCACGTCACGTGACATCCCTGGCCAAAACATGACGTCACGCGCGCGCCGCTTGCACCTGTCAATACCGAGATGTCCCTCGTGCACGCGTTCTATCATCTCCGACCTGAGTGTTTTAGGAATAAATACCAAGTTATTCATTAACAACGTTCCATCAACATATTCCAAACACTCTCTGTAGCTCCAATGCGCGCGAGCAATTTCTTTCACATTGTACTTGTTAATGGGCCAGCCGTTCAAAACATAATTAATTAAAGTTTGACATTCTTCGTCTCGCTCAGTATGCATCCTTACAGTTTCAAGCCGCCCACTACTAAATCTTAGGTTCTGTATTAAGAAACATGTCTGTTCTTCAAGTTCCTCCGATACCTTATTATTTAATATATCAGGAAGCGGAGCCCTCGATAAAGTGTCGGCAACAAACATATATTTTCCCGGCGTATACTTAACCTGAAAATCATAACGCTGCACGCGAAGCATCATTCGCTGAAGTCTGGCCGGCACAGAATCAAGTGACTTTTTGAACAAAGCCTCCAAAGGCTTGTGATCGGTTTCAACGATTACATCATTTTTCCCAAAGATATATTGATGAAACCTTTCCAAAGCGAAAACTATTGCCAACATCTCCTTTTCAATTTGAGCGTATCGTTGCTGCGTGTCCGTGAGCGTCATTGAGGCGAATTCGACAGGTCGGCCGGCCTGCAGCAGCACGGCGCCGAGAGCGCGCGCGCTCGCATCCACCGACAGCACGGCGGGTTCGCGCGGCTCGAACAGCGCCAGCACGGGCGCCGCACACAATGCGCGCTTCAACTCGCCTAACACGACCTCCTCGCACTCACCCCAACACCACTCACTATCTTTTTTCAACAAATTACGCAACGGTGCAACCTTTTCCGAATAATGAGGAATAAATTTACTAACATAATTAACCATACCGAGGAAGCGTTCGAGTGATGAACGATCTGTTGGACTCGGCATATTAGTAATCGCCTTTAATTTGGTTTGGTCTATTTTCATACCATCAGTGCTAAATCTATGGCCCAAATAAGTAACCTCATTCACACAGAACTCGCACTTTTCTGGATTGAATTTAATACCTACCTCATTGGCTCTCTCCAGGAGGCTTCGAAGGCGCTCATCATGCTCCTCCTTAGTAGAACCCCAGACAATGACGTCATCAACGAATGAGTCCACGCCTTCCAGGTCTTCTAAAAACTGCCTAATTCGAGCATGAAACACCTCAGAAGCCGAATTTATGCCGTATGGCAAACGTAAATATTGGTACCGGCCGAATGGGGTCCCAAATGTACACAAGTCAGCACTCTTGTCATCCAGCTGTATCATCCAAAAGCCAGATTTTGCATCTAATTTACTAAAATACCGCGCACCTTTCAACTTGGTCGCTATTTCAGTCAATGTAGGCAAAGGATAATGTTGACGTCGTATTACTCGATTTAGTGGCCGCGGATCTAGACATATTCGAAAGCTACCATCCTTTTTTCCTGCCATAACAATACCGTTAACCCAGGATGTAGGATGATGAACCTTTCGTATTACCCCTAACCTTTCCATGCGAGTCAACTCCTCTTTAAGTTGGTCTCTCACACCCAATGGAATTTTTCTGACCGGACATATGCAAGGGCTCGCATTACTCTCAATAGGAATAGTGTAAGTACCGGGTAATTTCCCTAGACCCCGAAATAAATTCTTATAATTGTCCAAGTTCAATGAAAACACTCTTTTTACAAGGCCTATTTGTTCAAGGGCATCTTTACCTAATATGCTCTGACAGTTTTGTTCCGATATAATAAACTTCAATTCATAAGTAACATTCTTATACATCCATTTGATTATACAAGACCCAATAATTGACAAGAAATTGCCGCAAAAGGATTTTGCACGAGTATGGTCTTTAATGACATTTGACATAGATAAACCTAATTTTATATAATCATTTTTTGATAAAACATTAAGATCCGAACCTGTGTCTAATTTGAAACGATGTTTGATGCCTGTATAGGATAAATAAAGAGTTTCATACCACTTCGAGGCTTCCGCTTGTACAATCGTATCCACATATTCCAATGATGATATGTAGTACAAGTCCTTCTCATCATCATCATCATCGTAATCCTCGTACAGTTCATAAACCTTTCTTGACTTACGCACTGGACACATTACTTTGAAATGGCCTTTGCCACCACAAATAAAACACTTCACTTTACGCGCCGCACAACGTTCACCG
Organism: Spodoptera frugiperda; assembly: GCF_023101765.2. Taxonomy (NCBI): domain Eukaryota; kingdom Metazoa; phylum Arthropoda; class Insecta; order Lepidoptera; family Noctuidae; genus Spodoptera; species Spodoptera frugiperda. The sequence goes on from NC_064232.1 coordinate 5,442,054, forward strand.
CTATCACAGTGTATCGAAGCACAGGCCGCACAGGCGCGCGCGCTGGTCCCGGCCGCCTCGCCTGGTCCGCTTGCGCCGCTGCGCATGTCAGCAAACGCGCCGCCACCGTCGCCGCCGCCACGCAAGCCGGCGCCCGCGCTGCCGCTGCTCCGGCCGCGACCGACAGCTCCGCGCCCACGCCGTGATTCCACACTCGAACTTGCGCCTCTGATACCACGGCGGCCATCTCGCCGTCCACCTTTCCAAATAGTGTCCACCGATGCACTTTTTAAGGTCTCCGTTTTAATACCTTCAATCTGCTTTTCACCGTCATTGGATATTTCATTTGCTTGACATATTTTTACCGCCTTCTCTAATGTCAATTCGTCTGTCCGCAGCAATCTATCGCGTACACTCGTGTCCTTGACCCCACACACGATCCGATCGCGCAACAAGCTATCCTCCAGTTGTTCAAATTCACAACGCTGACTTAACAGCTTCAAAGCAGTGACATATTCATCTATGCTCTCACCAATTTCTTGACATCTTGTGAAGAATTTAAATCTCACCATGGTAGTATTGGACTTTGTACCGAAATGGGCATTAAATTGTTCAACAACTTTTTCTAGTTTTTCTTTGTCTTCGTCCGCTGCAAATTTAAACGTTGTAAAGATGTCGTATCCCTCCGGTCCGATCAAATTTATCAATAAACTGGCTTGAACATCAGAAGCCTCCTTGTGAACTCCCGACGCTTTCAAAAACACGTGAAATTGACGTAACCATTTACGCCATGCGTCGGCCCGGTTGGCGGGCCCTCCTTCCAGGCTCAATTCCGCTGGTGGTCGCGCATGTTCCATTGTACTCGATGATTAATAGGTTTACACAACAAATACAATCAATTTTAACAACTTTTAACCACCAAATACACGATTATTTAATTTATTTCACGCACCGCTGTCACCATGTAGTAAAACAACAAGATAGCTTGACACAAACTGATTTATTTCGAGACACCCTCAACTTCACTAATATTAAATATGCTACAGTTATATCATACAAAACGAGACCATGATAAAATGGACATTTGAGAAAAGGTAGCTTGCCGTCCGACCCGTACGGGTCTTACGTGGGTACACACAGACCACCACAGATGGGGCCCAGCAGGGCTGATGCCTGATCCGGAGCTGCGGACAACCTAGCGGGTTTACCGGGGCTCCGACTCGAAAAGCAGGAGTAGGAACGGGGTGGTTTTTAGCCAGTAAGAGTCTGACACTCCCTCTCGCTTCGCCCAAGGCGGGAAAGGAACCCGATCTTATAGATGCTTATTATTTTATGACTTGCTCACTGAGCAAGTACCACGTACCACCTGAGCAACGCTCAGGTATATATTCGACGTGGTCGAATAATTACTAGTTGAGTACTAGACGGTATCTACTCAACTAGTTTCAAGTCACGTTTGGGACTTATACAGCAGGCGTGACAATCAACGAATTTTGATTTAATTAAAGTAAGGAACTTATTCCTTTCAGATCTTAGAAATGCTGGAAAATATTCTCAATAACGCAAGACAGTACACACCGAGGCAGATTAGTAATTATGATGAGGTAAGTAAATTAAATCTAGATTATTAATAATATAAAAATAAGTTGGGTTTTCCTTCCTGACGCTATAACTCCAGAACGCACGAACCGATTTCCACGGTTTTGCATTCGTTGGAAAGGTCTCGGGCTCCGTGAAGTTTATAGCAAAGAAAATCAGGAAAACAGGGAAAATCATTGGTGGAAACGGAGTTTGCTAGTTAAGTTTTTTAGTACATGCATATGAATATACTACATATAATACATATAAAAAATAATATTTTCTACAATTTTTGTCTGTCTGTTTGTTTTTCTCGCTAATCTCTAAGTAAGTGTGGGAGAGCCATTCTTCGGCATTGCTGGGCCGGTTCGACCGGAGTGATACCACGGTCTCACAGAAAACCGACGTGAAATAACGCTTGCGTTGTGTTTCTTTGTGTGAGTGAAGTTACCAGAGGCCCAATTACCCCCTTCCCAATCCCGCACCCTCATGCATGAAGAGCGGGTGTCTTAAACCTCCAGGCCACCACGACAGTTTTAAAACACAGGATACTTTTTACCCCACACCAATGCGGACCAAGCCACAGGCTGAAGCTATTAATGTTTTTTTTTTATGAAACATGCCCGTAATCGAACAGACGTATTACCTGATGGTAAGCAATCGCCGCCGCCCATGGACACTTGAAACACCAGAGGCTTTACAAGTGCGTTACCGGCTTTTTGGGAGTTAAGGGTTGTTGTTCGGGAATGGGGATGGGGAAGATTGGGAAGGGGGGAATTGGGCCTCCGGTAACCTCACTCACACAACGAAACACAACGCAAGCGTTTTATTTTCCTAGGTCCGTCTAGCCCTCAGGGCTCAGTTGGCCAGCGCAATAGAGATGGCATCCTACTCCCTACTGCGAAATATAGAGAAAAACCTGGTTTCCGAGTCTACTAAGGTATCTACATACAAGCGGGAGTTTAAAGGCATGCGGCTAAACATCTGGGTGGCTATAAAATGGCCTACAAAGAAACCTAGACCGGTGGAACATGAGCCGTGAGTTTTTAGCTTTTCATTTAGTTATAATAAAGGTTTTTTGTTAATTTTTATATGATTTAGGAGGCAATATGTCACTGTATGCAACGTCACGCTTTTTACCTCCAAAGGGGGTTTTTTTAGGGGAGAAAATCATCGAATGACTTCTCTCGCCAGGCTGAGGCGAGAGGGAGTGTCAGACTCTTACTGACTAAAAACCACCCCGTTCCTACTCTTGCTTTTCGAGCCGGAACCGGTAAACCCACTAGGTAGTCCGCAGCTCCGACCGAAATGGTAGGCAGAATTGCACATTACCATACGTAATGCCGCTATACAATGTACACCCACTTATCACTATTTGTGTTGTTAGTCCCATGTAACAGTGGATGAGCCTATTGCCATATACTGGGCACAATTCCAAACTCCGTGCTACTACTGAGAAATTTTCGAAATATCTACAAAAACCCAGTAATACTACGCGACGAGGCAATCATAATTATTAAATTATTTTTACTCTATGACACTTTTTAATATCATAATTTACGTATATTACTTTTAAAAACACTTTATATTTCATTTTCAGGGACCCAGTAGAACTATCGTTTCCATCAATGAAAGTTTCAGTGAAACTGCCAAAGATTATAGACGGGTCCTGTGTCTGCGTGCGCGCAGCTCGATCTCAAATCGATCTGCTTAGCGAACTTTCGCACAGTTTCGCTCTCAAATTCGATATGCCGAAACGATATGAAGGTATGATTAATTAATAAATGTAAAATTTATAATAGGATACATGACTAATTTTTATTTTAATGTCCGTCTTGTAGATTATTTTAAAATATTACACACGTATTTTAAGGGTGTTACCACACCTCTCGATCCATAGACCATCGATGGCATCGATCGACATCGGTCGACACTAATCGATTGGTGTGGTAGCTTTAATTGATCGACGGATACCAGTCGACTAAACAATCGATCGATTGCCAGTCGATGGCATTGGTCGACGTAGATTGATTATATTCCGGCCGGAAACTATCGATGCATATCAACCAATCTATTCCACCATCGACAGATAGTATCTATCGGCTATCGATCGATTGCTGTAGTAGAAACTATCGATTGACGTTGACTAATCCATTCTACCAGAGATCGATGATCGCTCGATGGGTGTGGTACCTTAGTTTCTTATGGAAACTAATGTGTGTGTGTGTGTGTGTGTGTGTGTTTGTGTGTGTGAGTGTGTTTCAAGTATTTTACATTCATGGCGATCCGTATTTCATTCTCTTTTTTCAGATCTATTTTCATTCAACGTAAAGGAACTGATTGAGTCCCAACGTCTGAAGAAGTTACAAGATGAGGCGAGATCGAAGTTCTACAGAGAAGTTCGTGAGAGAGTTCGTGAGTTGGAGAATATCATCAAAACCAATATGTAAGTGGAAATATCTGTGAAGTCTTTGACTGCCAATAGAAAACTGTTGAAGGCAAATCCTTCGCTAACGTCGGTCACCGGTGACTGCTCTCCCACACTTAACACATTGAACACCACGTTCTAATGTCTTAAGTGTGGGAGAGCCATGCTTCGGCACTGCTGGGCCGGCTCGAGTGATACCACGACCTCACCGAAAGCCGACGTGCAACAACGCTTGTGTTGTGTGAGTGAGGTTACTGGAGGCCCAATTACCCTCCTCCCTAATTTTCAAAAATTCTCCTTAAATTCCTTAACCCCCAAAAGGCACTCCGACAACGCACTTGTAACGCCTCTGGTGTTTCAAGTGTCCATGGGCGACGATTGCTTACCATCAGGTGATCCGTCTGCTCGTTTACCGGCTTATACTACATATAAAAACATATAAAAATATCTTCAACAGGTAGGAGAATAATGTTTGAGGTACAAAGGTTCGCCTGGCCAGCCAGAAAAAGAAATCTTTTACGAATCTTTTAAGGCAACATGTAACATCAAAATACCTTTTTCAGATACCTGCAAAATATTAAAGAAAAGGAAGAATTGGATGTTCTGAACATGGCAGAGGCGCCTTACGTGTCTCCACCCAGAGTGTGCATAGCTACCGAATGTGGTAATTTAATTGAACATAACCTAACCTGACCTGACCTGATATGACCTGTCCTAGAAGGACCTGATCTATCAGAACTTTTAATCCTCACTTAACATATTTTGACCTGTCCTGTCCTAGAAGGACCTGATCTAACAGAACATTTAATCACAACCTCACCTAACATACTTCGACCTGTCCAGTCCTAGAAGGACCTGACCTAACAGATTTTTTTTTATCATAACCTCACTTAACATATTTTGACCTGTCCAGTGTTAGAAGGACCTCACCTAATAGAACTTTTATTCATAACCTCACTTAACTTATTTTGACCTGTCCAGTGTTAGAAGGACCTCACCTAACAAAACTTTTAATCATAACCTCATGTAACATATTTTGACCTGTCTAGTCCTAGTAGGACCTGACCTAATAGAACTTTATATTCACCTACCACACTCTCACAATGATTAATAATATCATAATTTCTAAGACTGTCTTGACTTTTTCTGTTATAAAAAGAGGCTGAACTTTTCATGCTATCAATCAATGATCTTTTTCTAAAATTAATTTTATAAAATTTTTAAATAATCCTTGGAATGATATTTTAAAACCATTTTTCTGTTCCAAACAAGTAGGTACGTTACCTATTAAATACATATTTGTTTTAATTGTAATCCAATATAAAAAAATATAACATAACAATTTTATGACCTGACATAACCTGCTAACCTATTGACGTGATGTTAAATAAATCTAAATCTCTATTCTCTCTATCAACAGAAATCGAATTTAAAAAGTATTTGAGGTCGTGCAAATCCAAGATACGAGTTGGCGAACTAAATCTCAGGCGATATAGGTATGTATATTATGTATAATAGTGTGGTCTACTAATATTATAAATGTGGAAGTTTTTATGTTTGTTTGTTACTCATACATTTCAAAACAACTGAAGGGATCGAGATGAAATTTGGAACAGGAGTAGATTATATCAAATTGTTTATTTCAAATAGACCGAAAAGTCACTACGAACATTAAAGCAAAGATAAAAGAATATATAATATTAAAAATTTCTGCCTGTTGATCAGTCCTCTAGTGAAGCTATCTACTCATTCCAAAGTGTAGATTCCTATGGAGAAGAACGAGCAAGAAACTCCATAGGTTACTCTTTTTCAATCAGATTCACAATACAATACTTGGTTACATTGTTTCGCTGGTTCAATTATGTGAGAACAATGTAACACCAATATTCAGTCAAAGACATCGAAAAGACGTTATTAAGAGGGGAAAATTATCCAATGACTTCGTCCGGCTTGGACGAGGCGAAAGGGAGTGTCAGACTCTTACTGACTAAAAACTACCCTGTTCTTACTCCTGCTGTTGGAGCCGGAGCCCCGGTAAACCCGCTAGGTAATCCGCAGCTTCGGATCAGGCATCAGTTCTAATGGGCCCCATCTGTGGTGGTCTGATGGCTCTTTGAGGCGCACGCATAGTCCGCAGCTACGGACCGAAAGGACCCCATAGGAACTATAAAATAATAGAGTTCGAAGCTGACCAGTCCCAGTTGACGGTGCAGATGTTTTATTTTTACAGGATCTGTGGCGGTGTTCTGAATCTGGATCTGATAGTGACTCCCCCACAGCCGAAACGGATGCGGCATTCAGTCATTGTGACTACATGTAAGTAATTTTATGTATTTTAAGTAAGCACATTAGTAGGTAAAACATTTTGTGATTTTTATCTCAATTTTTCGGTAATCATAGTGCTTGAATTGTTATCATTATTATACCTTATGCGCCGTAACAAGGTGCGGCTGACAGATTCAGTAACGTTTCGTATCACTCTTGAAAGTTGCTGCGATTTAAAAATTATGCCTTAATATTTTAACTGTATCACATTCGTATTATGTTAAATCATTCGGAAGTGTAGTTAATTAAATTAAAACCAACCGGAATGTTCTAGTCTTTAAATAAAATCTAATGAAATGAAAAATAAAGTAAAGTGTTATGCGTATAACGTAAAGCCATAGTCGTGTTTAGTGATGGGATGTACTGCTACGATGGATAGGCAGTCGATGTTTTTTTAGAATAAAAAACGTCGTTCAATTATGACTCTTAAAAAACCTTTAATTATGTGGGTAAATCTACTGTAGATGCGGCTCTCTCTGCCCAAACCACAGTGACTTTATCTGAGCACAAATATGTAGTAGACATTTCCGGCGCCTTTGATAATGCGTGGTGGTACTTAATCTGAAAGATCGTGCTTGCTTTAGTAACATATACAAACTAATATATACTTATATTCTTCACGGTTCTGTAAAACTGAAACCCTGAAACACCTCAGGGCTCGGTCATAAAATATTTATTTTGACAAGTATATACACGTAGTTACACTGCACAACTAAATAACACACACATTTAATAAAAAAATAAAGAGAATTAAATGTATGCTGCGAGTATCGATAGCGATAAAAAAAGATTTTTCTAATATCCATCCCTAAAGAGAGACGTCAACGTCATACTGGCATCTGTCAGCCGCACCTTGTTACAGCGCATAAGGTATAGCTATTTACTTTAGTCAAAAAGTCGTTTAATACAAAAAAAAATATATAACCTGACTATCCCATAACAAAGTCATAGAATCACGCACTTGTAACACCACTGGCGTTTCGAGTGTCCATAGGCGACAGCGATTGTTTACCATCAGGTAATCCGTCTGCTCGTTTACCGGCTTATACCATAAAAAAACATTGTTGGTTTGTCTCGTTTTTATTAAACAATATTTTTGGTTCAATCATTAACATTGACTTTTTTAACTAAAATTGTACCTATATTTTATGTCTTATTATAAATTATACAAACTTAGGTATCTATCTTCTGATAAAACAAAAGGATCACATTTTATCAATTTTTATTCAATAACTAGAAAAAAATATTACTAAAAAACAGTAGTAGCACGGAGTCTGGAATTGTGCCCAGTATATTGCAATAGACTCACCCTCTATTACCTGGGACTTATAACACAACGGTGAAAAGTGGATGTACATTTTACAGTGCCTACCGCTTCGGCGATAAAAGACGTGACGTTCCAAATCACAAAAGTAAATGACAACGTTGCAAATGGAACTGCTTACCTATCGCAGAATCGATTCCCATAAGTGACAAATTAATGATATTTACGAATCAAAAAACAGATTGTGTATAAAAAAAATTTTAGCTAAGTAGAATTTTTCAAAAACTTTTCGACAATTTGTATCTACTCAACTTCAAAATCTTAAACCCTAATCGCTTTAATAACACCCGTAGCACACCAGGGGGCGCTGCGTACGTAAATGGACGAACACTCGTTTAAGCACCAGATTTTCAAGAACCAAATCCGACCCTAAGCTAATGATACATTCTCTGACGGTTTGGTCTTTTGAGCTATCAATGTCTTCTTTAGTCTTTTCCAGAAAATTGGTCTTTCCGCCTCGTCTTTCGGCCAGACTATGTATGTCTTCGTCAGCATTAGGTAGTGAAGAGTGTTTGGTCTTAGACGACGTGGTATGTCCTCCAGAAGAATCAGGGTTAGGTCTTCTCTGCGGGTTTCTAGGAGTCTGGAAAGAAAATTGTTTAATTGGTTAAAACCTTTTTGGTTATCATCAGCCTACACTTGTCGTGTTGCTGGGTAAAGACTTCTTTTCATACTGACAAAAAAATGAGCCTTAAGGTAAGCGTCCAAAGGCCCGCATCGTACGCATCGCACGCAACGGATTTTAGTTTGTCTTGTATAGAAACTCATACAACTGCGTCCACTGATCCGCATCGTACGGATCGCATCATCAGCAACATATATCGATTTAAATATCGCGTGACGTCAGTTCTTTCAGACGTTTTAATCGTAAAAATGGCGTATTTGCTCCCACTCCTAAACTTTGATTCGTTTTATATAAGTATTGTCATCTTAAATGACAAAATAAAAATACGTGTCTAATATTTTTCATTAACTAGCTGACGGACTAAATAGATTTTTATTTTCATTCACCGTCATCATCTCTATTAAATTATGGACCAAGAGCCCAGCCCTGCCAGACATTACTTATTTTCTGAAAGACAAAACATGGGATACCGAGTAGCTTTTATATGTACCTTGAACGCCTGCGTACCAGCTAAGTTGGATAGACGGCCGATTTACAGGTGTCAGGTGAGAAAGGTTAGTAAAACTAGGACTAACTTAACTTAAATTCTGATGGCTGGTTTTTATATTATACTCTACTCGGTATCCCATGTTTTGTCTTTCAGAAAATAAGTAATGTCTCGCAGGGCTGGGCTCTTACTCTATTAGCTACTTTGACAACCATGGTCATATCTCACCTGTGTTGAGCGAGATGCATCTCAAACTGACACCACTGGCTGAGCAGGAACCTCTGGGAGAGGATCAGCATGATGGACCTGGAGCGGTCCATGCAGGAGACTATGTTCTCCAGGATTGAGAGGCCCACCTGGAATAGAAATGAAGAAAAATAAAAATGTTGAATCACCCTCGTAAAACATGCAATATTTTTCTTTAGCATTGATAAATCTGCGTTTGGCCACCAACCCGCTTGCCAGGACGGCGAAGCGAAGATGTGGCCGAAGATGGAGCACATAGACTTAGAAAGTACCTATTCATTCTGACCTTGAAAAGACCCGGGTTGTGTTTCTTAGGAAAAATAGAAGCCATATCAAATCATAATCAAAACTTCTAACTAGGTTAAAATTTTTTTTGGGAGAACCATGCTTCGGCTCTGCTGGGCCGGCTCGACCAGAGTGATACCACGGCCGAGCAGAAAACCGACGTGAAACAACGCTTGCGTTGTATTTTGTTGTGTGAGTGTCGTTACCGGAGGGCCAATTACCCCCCTTCCCAATCCCGATCCAATTACCCCTCATCTCAATCTTCCCAATCCTCGATTCCCTAACAACCCTTAAATTCCTAATCCCAAAAGGCCGGCAACGCACTTGTAATGCCTCTGGTGTTTCGGGAGTCCATGAGTGACGGCGATTACTTACCATCAGGTGATACGTCTGCTCGTTTACCGGCTTATTCCAAAAAAATCCGGCTGATTCAAATTAAAACATTCATTTTGTGTCGGATAGTCCATTTATCGAGGAAGACTATAGGGTCTATAACGTCTCGCTTGGCTCTAAAACCCAAAACCAAAAGTCTTTTTGAACAATAGACCAGACTTACAAGAAAGTCCCTCTCATGCAGACAGGCGCTGATGCTGCACTCGGTCTCCATGTGCGGCAGGAGATGGTCCAGCACCCACCCTCGATCCTCGTTGCAGTAGGAAACGAATACATCGTAGTTGAAGATTGTGTTGTCTGAAAGATAAATATTGAATTGTGATTACTTTAAGAAAATTGAATCATTCCTTTCGGTACTAGAATCAGAGACTCACTTAACAGTTGCCCATTTGACTAATGAATCAGAAGATTGAAAGTAAGCGTCCACAGGCCTGCATCGTACGCATCATACGCATTCCGTATGACGTCATCAGTACGCACTACACGTACGCATTGCTGATGATGCAGTCTGTACGATGCGGATCAGTGGACGCAGTTGTATGAGTTTCTATACAAGACAAAGTAAAATCCGTTGCGTGCGATGCGGGCCTGTGGACTTTAGAATGTGCGGACTATAGAATGGAGAATAATAAAAAGTTACATAAAACACTCACCATCAACAACATCTTTCTTATTGATCAAGCTAAGCATCGCAGAGTTTCTCATTGTAATATAAAAATACCTGATATGACGTCTAAACATGTATATCATTCCGACAATAATCATCACACAGGGTAGCGTTAACAAGGCCAGGAGTTTTAACCTCCCATCCTTCAATTCTTGCTCATAAGTCTTCTCCCTTGACGCTCTTCCACAACTATACACATCAGCTATCTGCACTGGCTTGCTTTCTCCAAAAGGCAAGCAGATATACGTATCATTTGAATAATCGACGAATCTAAATGTGCCTGAAATTCCTATATCTGTATAGCATTGTTCATCGCATTCATTCAATTCCACTTTGTTCCTATTCCTTATTATATCATTGTAAGTGTCATACGCGTTCTGATGTAGCCCTGTTTCTGGTTGATGGACAAACACTTCTTTATACAACATTTCGTTTTTAGCTGCCATTTTATACAAGTCTTTGGAATGACAGTTGCAGATTAGAGAGTTTTCTGACAAAGCCAAATAATCCACGTACATTAAATCTTCAATCATTTCTTCGGTAATTAAGTTTATGTTATTGTCTTTGAGTGATAAGTAGCTTAGTTCTGGCATTAATGAGTAAGTTCTATTGAACCAGGAATTAATTCTGTTCTTATTTAAGTCTAATACTTTTAAGTGTCTCAGGTTTCTCACTGCACTTGCTTCAATGTTATTTATTTCATTGTTTGCTAATTGCAGTATAGCAAGTTTAGTGAAGTTTTGGAATATATCCATCGTGTTTAAACCAACTTCTTGGGCGTATAGAACTATTAGGGAGTCTTCAATGCCTTTCAAAGGTTTCGTGCCTTGTAGTATCCCGTTATTTCTTGATACGTCCAGAATTTGTAGTGAGGTCGTTAAGAATATATCAGCATGAAGATTGTTTAGTCCTGTTTCGCAAAGGGATAAACTTCTGAGGCTTTTCCCAAGGCTTTTTAACATGCCAAGGTTCCTTTGCGTCAGTTTCGTGAATGATAGGTCCAGAGATATCAGGTTTAAATGCTGGAAAGCGTAATAACTTTCGGTGGCTAGGTTTTTTGGGTTTCCATTCTCATCAAATGCTTGGTTTCTGCTAAAATCTAGGTGTACTAGTTTGTTTAGACCAGCAAATGCGGTAGAGTCTATGTAGAAGATTTCGTTCTCTCCGATGTAAAGAGCTCTTAATTCGCTCATGCCTTTAAATAGGTTCTGTCCTAAAACTTGGATTGAGCACGCTCTTAAGTCCAGCTCTTTGAGTTTCGTGAAGTTCACAGCTGAAAAGCCGGATGACCAGATGTTTTCGGCTGAAAATAGAGATAAGATTGTTTAGAACTTTCGTGAGACATACTAAATTAATTATTATGTTATCGGCTTACTCACGTAACTGTTAGGCGAGGAACTCGACTAGTTTCAAACCATGCTCAAGGCTCATACTGAGTTCCTTGTTAAACAGTTACGTGAATAAATCGATAACATTATAATTAAATATAAGATTGTTTAGAACGATCGCAAACATATTCACTTTTATATTATCACACTAAACTTGTTTTTAATACTGTAACCAAAACTTAAGAACGGTAAATATGGACCTTCTTAGTCGTTTTTATTGTCTTCGTGGTGTACCGAAGGCTTAAGCCACCCGCTTCTCGTGGACCTCACATGGCGCGGGTTCGAAACCTACCATAGCTACGTGACTTTTTCCAAGTTATATGTACTTCCTAACATTATTTAGACACCATTGACCAACAGTGAAGGAAAACATTATAGTTAGGAAAACTGGGCTTATAATTTCTAATTATAAGTTTGAAATCGCGAACCCGCATTGAGCAAGCGTGGTGATTAATGCTTAAACCTTCTCCGTGTGAGAAGACGCCTTTGGTCAGCAGTGGCTACTTATAGTGTGTGATGTGAATTCTAAACAATACTTCTTTCTTAAAATTATTTGATTTTCGTTAGATTTCTACCTTGAGTCTGCGGCGAGGTTCCCAAATTCATAATAGTAGCTCCTGTAGCGTTGAAACTCAGGGTGTAGTGCTCTCCAGCGGCGCTCATCCCTAGGAACTTGTTTCCATAGAATGTCATGTATTCCACCATGGCAGACAACTGTCTTCGCTGCATGTCTTCCAACAGGAATATCTGTAAAATAGGTTAAAGTAAATTGAATAGTTGCTTATGAATAGGCTTGCTACCAGGCGAGGTGGGTAAATGACCCTTTCCAAAATAAAGAATAATTGTTGTAAATAAAACTTCTATATTTTTGTAATTACTATCGTGAGACACTAAATTAACTAAAAATCTCGGTTTACTCCCGTATCATTGACGGAGAAAAGCTCTACTAGTTTTGAGACACAGAGGGACACTTTTTTTTAAGGGGGGAAAATCATCCAATTACTTCTCCCGTCTTGGGCAAGGTGAGAGGGAGTGTCAGACTCTTATTGACTAAAAACCACCTCGTTCCTACTCCTGCTTTTCGCTCCAGAAGGTAGTTCGCAGCCCCGGAACCAGCCAAGATATCACGATAATCAGTGATGTGACGATAATCAAGCCAAGGCGGGAAAAGTCATTGGATGATTTCCCCCCTTAAAAAAAATTCTTGGCTGGTAACATTTCATACATGAATTTTATGTATTTTTTTCCAAAATCGCTTAATTGTCACATATTATCTTATTGACAAATACTGTATATTATATTGGTATCATCATCGACACCTTATCATATTATTATGCGTTTCGAATCAAACTGCTGTGTTATCAATTGTTATCTCTGAATGTATCAGAGTATCTAGAACATTACTCTGTAAAGATGGTGAGGAGGTCTCATCTTTTTTGTCTCTTTTATTTAAAGTTGTAGGGTCGGTTCATATCTGACAGAACATGCGTCGCGTATCATCGGTCGCGTAACGCCAGAACAGACAAATGTATAGACAAACAGTTGACCAGATGACAGAGAGTAAGTGCAACCAGTGATACGCTCGACGTATTTTACGTCAGATATGAACCGATGCATGCTTATGTAGATTTCTCCTTTAGACTTCTGTGGATACCACGGCCTCACAGAAAACCGTCGTGAAATACGGCTTGCGTTGTGTTTTATCGTGTCAGTGAGGTTACCGGGGGTCCAATTACTACAATACCCCCAATTTCTCGAATCCTAGCATACTTAGATCACCATACAAAAGGAAAGTCAATTTGACATAGGGATAAATTAGGGACAAAGATCCCTAATTTGTTATTATAATATAATATCCAATTACGATTACTAAAATAGTATTGTTACAGAGAATTTTAACTAATAACAAATAGTAAGGGCTCCTATTCAACACCTCCAAAGCTGGCATCGCTCTAGTAACGCTTCTGGTGTTGCCACCACCAATTGCTTACCATCAGGTGATCGGTTCGCTCGCGCACTTACCGGTCTTACTGGCCTATACCATAAAAAAATCAGGACGTACAAACTAACTTACCGGCGGCACCCTGGTGAGGTCACACCTGGCGAGACTGAGGTACTTGACGTACCGATGTGATGACTTCAACATGCCCATGTGTTGGTGCAACATTTTCACCGGGTCCACATTCGTTGACAGGTCTATTGAGTTCTGTCTCTCCGCTGGAAAGGTGGAAAGACATAGGTAGATAAATCAAAAGTCTTGTGGGTAAAGTTACTGGAGACCCAAATCTTACATGGGCTTGGGTCATTGAGCGCTATTCCTTAAGTAGCTAGCAACGCAGTGGTAATTCCTCTGGTGTTTTTTATGGTATAAGCCGGTAAACGAGCAGACGGGTCACCTGATGGTAAGCAATCGCTGCCGGCTATGGACATACGAACCACCAGAAGTGTTACAAGTGCGTTGCCGGCCTTTTGGAATTTAAGGGATTTTGGGGAATCGGGGATTGGAAAGATTGGGAAAGGGGGAATTGGGCCTCCGGTAAACTCACTCACACAACGAAACACCGCCGTAAGCGTTGCTTCCTGTCAGTTTTCTGTGAAGCTGTGGTATCACTCCGGTTGAACCGGCCCATTCGTGAAGCCTTATTAGTTAGTTAACCCCAACTCCCTTAGTTGTTACGCCACTGGTGTTTCGTGTGTCTATAGGCGGCGGTGATTGCTTACCATCAGCTAATCTGTCTGCACGTTTAATTTAATGGAACATAGTTACTGAATCTACTTCTGCACCAAATATTCAAACGCCACTAAATTTTTAGATGCTTTTAAGAATACTTCTTATTATAAGACAGAGATATCACGATATTTAAGTACAACTTAAAATTGAGTAGCGTTTTAGTATTCGGGTGTAAATGAACTGACCTGGTGATGTGATTAAGTTTCCATGCTGGTCCACCCAGTTCTGGACATCCGTCATGTACCCGGTCAGACATCTTGCTTTCGAGTTGTTCGCTGATGAAAATATTATACTGCAGCAGAACCTGGAACGGGAAGCCTTTATTAGGAAGTGGGTAGGCAGAGGTTAGCTGAAAGGATTAGCAAGCTGAAATGGCAGTGGGCCGGTCATATTTTTTTTTATTTTTATGAATTTTAAGGAACTTTTATAACGCGCAGCGTATGTCAGTCCCATCGTACCCTAATACAGTGTTGTATAAATATACATCAAACCAACGGAATCAATTGATCAAGGCCATGAAGCTGAACAACTTTCTTGCATCATCACTACCTGGCTTACTTAATATCTTGTGGAATGTGCCTATATCGTTTTTGTTCAACTTCAAAGCCCTGAACAACGTACTTCTATCAGCCTCAAATCGGACACATTCCATCAACAAGTGGTGCAGGGGCCTTCTTAGTCTGCTATTACAATTGTGTCAGAATGGTCGATCACTGATCAGTGCGAGAGGGACGGAGCTATGTAGGTTGTATAACTCCGTCCCTCTCGCACTGCTCAGTGATCGACCATTCTGACGCAATTGTAATAGCAGACTAAGGCCCCAGGTCTTCTATAACTCCACACACTTCACAATTTGGAGATGTTTGCCGGTCGCTCATGTCGAAGAACCGATGACCGTTGGGGTAAACGCGTTCTAGAGACCGTGTCTAGGCAAGCGTAGTGTAGGGCGTCCTCCAGCTAGGTGGAGTGATGATATCAAGGTGGCTGGTAGTGGTTGGATGCGTAGAGCTGAAGATTGAGCTCAGTGGCGTGCCATTGGAGAGGCCTATGTCCAGCAGTGGACGAGAACAGGCTGATGATGATGATGATGAGGATGAGGCAGAGGTACTTATACCAAAGTCAAAGTCAAAGCATTTATTTCAATTAATCCTAAATTAGGCACTTTTGAAACGTCAATTGAATTGTCCGTCAGTCTGTCTGTCAGTGAAGCTAGGCGCTCGTTCCAAAGTGTTGCTTCGAATGGAGAAGAACGAGCAAGAAACTCCATCGTTACTCTTTTCAAAAAATGTTTTTTACAATATCTCTGATACATTATTTGATCATTTACCTATTGTATATGTATATATGTAGGAACAATGTAACGACAATACGACGTCAAAACTATGGGACAATAAAACCAATTTGTAAAGAATATAAAATAAAAAGCGGGTTGTTTCAAACATAGTGCCCACATATGTACACTTACAATTTGAAATAATGCTTCTATACAAATAAAAAATAATCTTTAATTTAATTTTTCAAATAAAAAAAAAAATAACTGCTTGATGCCACAGGATCCCTAGACTACATTGGAATAAATTAGTACTTTAATTTAACGTGTAACTAGTGATCGTATTAGAGCATTGTCTAGTGTGAGCGAGTGTCCAGTGGAGCCGGACCAACATGCTGCCACACATTTTTATCTTCAATATAATCTGACAGTCTGTAATATGCCTGTTTACACAGTTCACGCTTTATACAAGATTTAAATTTTTTCTCGTTAAGATTCCTCCCCTACCTATACCTAGGTACCTAAAAATAGGTTTGATTACACGGCTGGGAGACGGACAACTGCGCAACGAGACGCGGGTTTAGTGTCCATACGGAAAAATAAGTCTTTGCGTAATTTACAAATTAATGTTTCTTGTTTGGAAAATTATGTTTTTGTTGTGGATGTGTTACCCACGACATAATTGGGTCTGATTAAATGAGTCTAATCTAGTGTACAGTCAGCACATTAAACAAATGAATTATTATGTTATTGGCTTACTAAGGTAACTGTTTGAGGAACTCGACTAGTTTAAAGTCATGCTAGAGGATGAATATGAGATTAATGAACAGCATTCTGCGACACACGACGCAGTGATTGTCGCGCTGCTACTGTGAAGTTCTTCGTTAAACAGTTACTGAGTAAGCCGATATCATAATTAAAAACAAGTGCACATTGATAATATCATGATTCATTTATTAATTCTATAATTAGACACCATTTGATATAGTATCAAGTGGGTAAACAAGGAAAACACTCATGTATTGTACTACTTAAGATTTACTAGAATTAAAAATTTGACTGCACGATTGGTGCGGTGGTTGGGCAACCAGCCGGCTCTGATTCCTACTCGGAGCAACTCTTTGTGTGATCCACAAATTGTTGTTTCGGGTCTGGGTGTCATGTGTATGTGAACTTGTATATTTGTAAACGCACCCATAACAAAAAAAAACTGTGGGGCAACGTTTTAAAAAAAATACAATTATTATACGATCCATTTATTTACTAGCGTAGAACAAATCCGACATAGTATACACGAGTCACTAAACCTATTCTTCATGCAGGTGTCGTAAGAATAAACTTAGCAGTGATTCGTAGTGCGTAGATCGTAGCGCATAGATCATAGCAGCTACACGTATTGTGTAGGTATTAGCGCGTAGTACGCAGTTCGTAGCACATTGTTCGCAATACGTAGTTTGTGATTCGTAGCGCGTAGTTCATAACGCGTAGTTGTTACGTAGCTTGTTCGTTTTTCTTACACATTGCAACGAAGCGACTTTTCATTAACTATTTTCCAAATTAAAATAATATATTGCTATATAGAGCACCTACTTCTTTTCTTTAGAAAATTAAATATTTCCCTGCTTTTCCTTCCGTTAGATAATAGGCGTGATTGTATCTTACATAATGTTTAGAAATAAATGAGTAATTATAATTATTGTTGATAAATACTGATAATCAATGAGAAATCTATATTTATACATCAAACTAATGTTAGGTATACTGTTTAAGTGCTTACAACTCAAGAACCGATGGACAGATTTTCGTGATAATAATATTTAATAATAAAAATTGATCGGGAGATTTATTAATCTTAAATGTTGTGCTCCATTAAGTTGAACTAGCGACACTTATGAACACACTGTTACACTTGTTTGATTAACACAGGTCTTAATTTAAATATTATGTAGGTACAAATTTAAGGGCTAGCAATAACTTATCGTAAACTTTCATTTGCTTAACCTAGGACTTAGCATAACTTATAGTAGTATGTATCATTTTTATTATGACCGATTTTAATGCGGGTTTTCAGAAAATGATTGTTACACTCACGAGTGAACGACGTTTCAGTTTATTATTATCAGACTTAAAAAAGGAAGCACTTCAAGTCCATATCAACTGTTTCATCACAATCACATCAACATTATATTATAAATAACCACATGGCCACTGCTGACCAAAGGCCTTTCTTTGCACGGAGACGGAGGCTTACGCGTTAATCACCACGCTTCGCTAAATGCGGGTTAGCGATTTCGAACTTATAATTAGAAATTATAAGCCCAGGTTTCCTCACAATGTTTTCCTTCACCGTTTTTCAGTGGTGTCTAAATAATAATGAAGATGTGCCTTATTTTCTTATACTCCGTATCTTATTTTCAGACTTTTTCTTTAAACACTAAGGTTAACTGGTAGAGAATGCTATATAGCATTAAGTTCGCCTTACCACTACTTTATTATATTGTGTACATTAAAGATTAAATAAATAAATAAGTCGGTTTTTAAAGTTGTCTATTGAAAATTATGAGTCGAATTATTTTAAGTAGGTACCTAATGTATGGCAATTAGCTCACCCCCTATTACATAGTATACATAACATAGCTATTGAAAAGTGAGTGTTACAATGTAAATGACACTAGCGATCCGCCCCAGCTTCGCATGGGTGCAATGGTGATATATTATGCATGTATTATACATATAAACCTTCCTCTTGAATCACTCTATCTATTAAAAATCACGCAACAAAATCCGTTGCGTAGTTTTAAAGATTTAAGCATACAAAGGGACATAGGGACAGAGAAAGCTACTTTGTTTTATACTATGTAGTGATAGAGACAGAGAAAGCGACTTTGTTTTATACTATGTAGTGTTGTGTACCTCTACCTACCCCTTAGTGGATTAAAGGTCAGAGTGAAAAATTTCCCCTTAGAAATACACATAGCAATATTACGCAAATTAGCATGTTTTTGTTAACCGACTTCAAAATAAGGAAGTATCAGTTTAACTTGTATGTATGTGCGCGATTATCTCGCATTTGTTGTTCTTCTACAGAGTAACATACACACATAACCTCACGCCTGTCTCCCATAGGAGTAGGCAGAGACAATGGAACGCCAATTGCTACGATTCTTACACACCTCTTTCGCTTCATCAACAGTCATCGGTCTTTTCATGCATGCTCGTCGGTTAAAGGTACTTTTAATTTGGCCCTTATTTAATATATCATAGAGTAGACATTTGCTTTATCGATATAAAGAAAAATCAAAGAAATCTTACACGATGATCCTTAAAATCATTGTTGATCCACACGACACACCACAATTAGCACTCACGACGTCACATAATCACAAATGTACACACTCAAAATAACACATCAACTTTTCCGTCACAAAAACACATTTTAAATCTCGAACTGTCACTAAAACACACTTTTATAACAATTATAAGTGTTTATTTTACACGAAAACACTGTTTTTTGTATTTTTTTAAATAATTTCTCTATAAATATTATTGTAATAATAATGTTATTTCGTCGATATATTGTATTTTTGCACAAGTTTTCTAATCTATAAATGTTATCTTAATAAATTCTGATATGTATTTGTATCTAATCTCGTTCGGTCAAAGACAAGGATGGCGGCCATTTTGAATTTCCGCGTCGAAACGTGAATAATTGTGACGTCACTACTTATTGTATTGATAGGTGATTGGCAGTGTGTTCGATGCTTACGGTGCTTTTC
Source organism: Spodoptera frugiperda (assembly GCF_023101765.2). Lineage (NCBI taxonomy): Eukaryota > Metazoa > Arthropoda > Insecta > Lepidoptera > Noctuidae > Spodoptera > Spodoptera frugiperda. The sequence goes on from NC_064232.1 coordinate 5,461,556, forward strand.
TACCAGAGATGTGCTATGCTACGTTGCTGTGGATGCGTTTGGCTTCCACCTATCATATTCATTGGTACACATAGCTTAGCACTGGTGGTAACGGACTTAGCTAAGCTATGTTTTGTTTTATATGGAGAGGTGCGTGCTATGTAGCTGCGCTGCCGCAAAGTAGCTGTGCGAGAAATATGGGCAGCTCTAGTATGCAATGTAGATATCGATAGTAGGGAAGCCATTCGTAGCATGCAAGTTTCCATATAAAAACGTAGCTTAGCTGAGTCCGTTTCCATCATCATAACTCATAAGCTATGTGTACCAATGAATGATTGGTGGATAATTGGTACAATCGATACATTGCATACTCGAGCTGCGCATTTTCCTCGCATAGCTACTTTGCGGCGGCGCATCTTCATAGCACATCTTACTCGCACAGCTACATAGCTTAGTATCAGTGAAAACGGTCACGTAGTTTCACAGCTTAGCTATTATATTTTCGTAGCATAGCTACATAGCACATCTCTAGAGGAAAAACACCCTTATGTTGAGCTAATATTATGTTATTATCAATGGTGGTTTCGATTAGATACTGACTGACTGATAAAATTTGTTACTTTTTTATTTATTTATATATCAGAATCCAAAGATTAAAGTGTAATACGTAAAATATCGCCACGCCTTTTTATCCCTGAAGAGGTAGGCAGAGATTTTACACATTTACAATGTACCTTTTTGAGGGGGGAAAAATCATCAAATTACTTCTCTCGTGTTAAGTGAGGTGAGAGAGAGTGTCAGACTCTTACTGACTAAAAACCACCCCGTTCCTACTCCTGCTTTTCGAGCGGGAGCCCCGGCAACCCGTTATTTCCTTTGCGGTTCGTATCGGGCATTAGCCCCATCTGAGGTGGTCTGATGGCTCTTTGAGGCACGCGCGAAACGCGACGTGCGTACCCACGGGTCTGGTTCTGGTCGGACGGAGAACTACCCTTGCTCGTCGTCCGCAGACTCGGACTTATGATGGGCGGGGTTCGTCGCGCGATCCCCGACGCCAGGAGTGTCTCGTTCCCTCATCCCGAGGAGGAGACGGCATCCCAGTCCCCGCAGTCCCCATTGGATAAGCCAATATCCTGTTATTTATTTTTTTATTTATTAATTCTTTTATGTACGCAATAGAATCAAATAGTGGTACATAAGGCGAATTTAATACCGTATGGCATTCTCTACCAATCAACCTAACATTATCACTAAGAAATGACTTAAAATGGAAACCTTCCTAATAATACCGACCCGGTATCAACACCAAGATATTCATAAGCATCGTGCTTGCGACTTAACCAATAAACCAGTACATAGTACATACACAGGGGATTTACAAAAATCTATACCAATATTATAAAGCTGAAGAGTTTGTTTGTTTGAACGCGCTAATCTCCGGAACTACTGGTCCGATTTGAATAATTATTTTTGTGTTGGATAGTCCATTTATCGAGGAAGGTTATAGGCTATAAAACATTACGCTATGACCAATAGGAGCCGAGCAGAGCGGGTGAAACCGCGCGGAAGTAGCTAGTAAGAAATATATTTTTACAATATATCTTTGTTCCAGTACAACTCCCGAAATGTCTGGTGCCTGTAAAGTACCAGGTACAATACAAGGCGCCTGGGCCCCCACCGCCGGGGGTCACTAGGACCCCAGAGGAGATCGAGCAGGAGATCAAAAGGACTGAGGCCCAATATGAGAAGCTAGCCATGGTTTTTATTGAGTAAGTCTAAATAGTTTTTTTTTTAGGGATGATTCCCCATCCAATTACTTCTCCTGCCTTGGGCCTGGCGAGAGGGAGTGAGAGACTCTTACGGACTAAAAACCACCCCATTCCTACTCCTGCTTTTCAAACCGGAGCCCCGGTAAACCCGCTAGGTAGTCCGCAGCTCCGGAAGTTTAAATAGTTGGATCCAAGACTAATAGGCTTATTCTGTCTCTTGCATGAAATTCTACGAGGGAAGTGGAAACTATCATTTTCCTTTTCTTCTCCTTTAATAGTATCTTCTGACTTGTTTCGTTGCGGGATCCAAGACAGTCATCCATGTCCCTGGGACGCGCCGGACTTCAGTGTTCCGGTGTTTTCATGGTTGTATCTACTGTAAATCCCGGTGCACAGAAGTTGCAGCGGTATGTGGTGGGTTTATCACATAAAAATGTCAAAATAGTACTAGGTGACGGTATAGATTTAATATACCATTTTCGCCACCGCTATTCTTCCAGTGGGTGTATATTACCCGATAAGGAGACTACCAAATTGACAGTGACAGGACAATAGCTTGATGATACAAGTAACTCTGAATGTTTTAAACTGGTGTCTCATCGAGAGTTGTCTACAGTTTTCTATTGGCAGTCAAAGACTTAATCTCCAAGTCCAAGTTAATAGAAAACTGTTGAAGGCAAATCCTCCGCTAACCTTGGTCACCGGTGACCACCACGGCGTTCAATGTGTTAAGGTAAACCCTCTTATGTAAAGGAGGCTCATAGTCCAGCAGTGGACTGTGATGACTTTATAACATCATTTTGTGGTATAGTGTAGCAAATGAGCGCGCGAATCACCTGACGGTAAGCAGTAGTTGCACATGAACACCAGTAACACCAGAGGAGTGACAAGCACGTTGTTTGCATTTGAGTAGAAAGGGATTGCCTCCAGTAACTTAAAGCTCGTTACATGGTCATTTAATTTTTTTAAACCTTCAAAACAAATCAATGAGTGGAACTCATTCCCAGAGTATTTGTGCCTTATGGGCAGGCGTGGTCAATCGTAGGCCGCATCATTGCTTATCATCAGGCGATACAGTCACCAAACGCCAACCTGCATTAAAAAAGAACCTTCTTCCAGCCTCCCACAAGACGTGATGTGGAACGAGCCGCCCGTGGTGTGCCAGTGGCATGACGAGCGCAAAATCTGGACATCCAACTATGTGAACGATTACAAATTTAATGAAGATAAGCTTACTATACAGTTCAGAACTGGTGTTCTTTGTGAGTATATATTTTAATTATCTATGTATGATATAAAAATAAGTCGGGTTTTCCTTCCTGACGCTATAACTCCAGAACGCACGAACCGATATCCACGGTTTTGCATTCGTTGGAAAGGTCTCGGGCTCCGTGAGGTTTATAGCAAAGAAAATTCAGGAAAAAAAAGCAGGAAACCAGGGAAAATCATTGGTGGCGAAACGGAGTTCGCCGGGTTTGCCAGTTCTTGATAATTATAATAATTAAAACTTTGCCCAACACTAGGACTTTCTCCTGTGTCGTAGGCGCGTTTACAAACATACAAGTTCACATGCACATTGTATGCCCGTCAGTATTTTTAATTGGATAGGACCGCAAATGAACACTTGGATCTCCTTATGGTTAAGCAATCAGTACCCATAGTATTAGTTTGCTTTACGATTAAAGTAATCGAAACGAGAGTGCGTTCGGGGCTCTGGTTGGTTGGTTTATTAGAGCCGGCGAGTGTACTAAGGCTACAGAAGCGCCCATGGACACCAGCAACACCAGGGGCCTCTGGTAACTCACACGGCTAAAATGTGGCTACGGCTTTAAGTGTGGCAGAGCCATGCTTCGGCACGAATGGGCCGGGTCGACCGGAGTGATACCACGGCCTCACGGAAAACTAACGTGAAACAATGCTTGTGTTGTGTGAATGATGTTACCGAAGGTCCAATTACCCCGCTTCCCAATCTTCTCAATCCCCGATTCCCTTCAACCCTTAAATTCCTAACCCCCAAAATGCCGGCAACGCACTTGTAACGCCTCTGGTGTTTCGAATGTCCATGTGCGGCGACGATTGCTTACCATCAGGAGATCCGTCTGCTCGTTTACCGGCTTATTCCATACAATAAACACAACACAATCTCATTATATCACTATCACTCCTGTTGTTTACGCTTTTATCTGGGGACACGGCACTCCCCGCCAATTCGAGTCAATAATTCTGAAAACAATCCTTTTCTCGAAGCCATTCAGACTAATTGCGACCGCCTATAACTTCGTTGTGGATAAAACAAGAAGCCCAAAAATCGAAAAAGTCGATCTATTTTATTTGCGACTTTGTTTTACTTTGAATCACACAACTTTTTACTTTAGGAAAACTAAGGTGTGAGACCTGGGCTTTTTTACAGGGTCTTTTTGATGTTATGTAATTTTTCTTTACAGGGCCCATTGGTATCGGGACGTTGAGGTACAGTAACCTGCCCTACCAAGGGTGGGATATAAAACCGGATCCAGATGGGTGAGTGCTTCGTGTATTTTACCATATCCTTTTGTAACATATCTATCCTTTAAAAAGTGGTGTTTCTTGTTAGTCCTTCTTAAGAATGCTTTTCCACCAGCTATGCTATCTACATAGGACATATAGTGAGCATAGGATAGGAGGAATAAGTAATAGTTAAGCTGAGAAACTATGTGACCGTTTCCGCTGATACTTAGCTACGTGGCTGTGCAAGGAAAATGCTCAGCTCGAGTATGGGATTTATCATCTACCCATATAAAAAACTTATTGTAACGTTTGTGAGACATACTAAATTAATTATTATGTTATGGCTTACTTACGTAACTGTTTGACGAGGAACTCGGCTAGTTTCAAGCCATGCTAAGAGGCTCATATTTATGTGCAGAATTCTGCTACACACGACGCGGCGATTGTGTTTTTGACTCGAGTTTGGCGCCCATCGCGCCCTCTGCCTGGAATCACGCGTACTATTCGGCGCGCGCGACGATGTGGGCTCGTTAGACTCGTTCTCGTTCACCCGGTCAATTACGAAACTTGTTACGCTCGCCTAAGGACAAGGATCCACTGGCAGTTCCCGGGGTATACATGATACCGTGCGACTGTGGCTCGAGTTACATCGGGGAAACTCGCCGCAACATCACAACATCACAACCAGACTCAAGGAACACATATGCTGTGTGAAAAACAGGGACACCCATACATCGGTAGTAGCCGAGCATGCTTGTGGCGCGGGCACGGCTCACTTCCTCCGCTTCGACAAGGTCTCCGTACTAGCGAGGGAGAAATACTTTGTACCGTGGAAAGTACGTGAAGCCATGAAATAAGTCGCCGTCCCAACTTCAACAGAGACGGTGGCTGGGCATTGCTTGAAACACCAGAGGCGTTACAAGTGTGTTGTCGGCTTTTTGGGGGTTAGGAATTTAAGGGTTCTTCGGGAATCGGGGATTGGGAAGATTGGAAAGGGGGGAATTGGGCCTCCGGTAACCTCACTCACACAACGAAACATAACGCAAGCGTTGTTTCACGACGGTTTTCTGTGAGGCCGTGGTATCACTCCGGTCGAGCCGGCCCATTCGTGCCGAAGCATGGCTCTCCAACACTTTGTTAAATGTAAGATCTCATTGTACCATGTATTTAGAAATAAATTAATGTATATCTTTATCAGACGCGGCGTGCTGATGACGGTGACCGGCCTCTGCGTGACCGTGACGTTCCTATGCGTGAGTAACTGGGTGAAGCTGAAGTCCATTGCCAACGCGTCCACCGCGGCCCTGTCTGAGCACTTCAACAAACGGTATTCCGTGAAGGAATTGGTTCGGGTATGTATATATTTTGGTTTTAAAGCAACGTCACGCCTTTAATCCCCGAAGCGGTAGGCAGAGGTGTACATTACGGCACGTAATGCCGCTATACAATGTACACCCACTTTTCACCATATGTGTTATAAGTCCCATGTAATAGGGGGTGAGCCTATTGCCATATACTGGACACAGTTCCAAACTCCGTGCTACTACTGAGAAATTATAATTGAGAAAAACTGAAAAAAGCCCAGTAACACTTTAGCCACCGCGAATCGAACCCGAGACCCCTTGTCCGGTACACCCACTTTTCACCAGACGTCCTTGCGACCACTCGGCTAACGAGGCATTTAAATCAGACTTACTAAAATACAGTTACATTTAAATCAGGCTTACTAAAATACAGTTACATTTAAATCAGGCTTACTAAAATACAGTTACATTTAAATTAGACTTACTAAATACAATTATATTTTAAATTAGACTTACTAAAATACAGTTATAATATTTAAATTAGACTTACTAAAATTCACAATGAATTCCACAGATAATGCGCGAAGCTGCCTGCGACTTCTTCCCGGACTTCGACGGCCACAACCACGTGAAGGGCTCGTCTCCCAAGGAGTGGGTGATGGAGCGGCACACGTACCACGCCATGGCGTTCCTCTCCAGGGCTTATAACTTCCAGTCTAGCAGGTAAGGGCATTGGGGATTGACTAGATTCTTCCGCGCGATTCCACCTTTTCAATGGTCTCTTGGATGCAAATCCAACAAATGACCCGGGGCCTTAGTCTGCTATTACAATTGTGTCAGAATGGTCACTGAGCAGTGCGAGAGAGACGGAGCTATGTAGGTTGTATAGCTCCGTCCCTCTTGCACTGATCACTGATCGACCATTCTGACACAATTGTAATAGCAGACTAAGGCCCCTGTTCGTGGATGGATGGAAGGAGATTTTGTCGGAATGCCTGAAGTACTGCGAGGCGAACTTATGAATGCTGTTAATTCCTGTTTCATTATGTTTTAGTTATGTATGTAAGTTGCTTTAATTGGTTGTCTGCCGTTGTAACTTTTGAATTAAATAAATAAAATTCACCGGCTGCTCGGTTTCGTGAACCCTCGATATTTTTTTATTTAACTTTTTGCAACTTTATTGTACAACGGTGGGCTTAATGCCATAGGCATTCTTGCTAGCCAACCTTTAGGTGATGCAGTGAGAATGCCGTCGAAGCAACAAAGTGATATTCGTAGAAAAAAAATCGTAAAAAGAATAACATAGTTTATAAAATGAATAAATAGACTTTCCAACACAATAAAATAATTATTCAATTCAAACCAAGTGTGGGAGAGCCATGCTTCGGCACAAATGGGCCGGCTCGACCGGAGTGATACCACGGCCTCACAGAAAACCGACGTGAAATAATGCTTGCGTTGTGTTTCGTTGTGTGAGTGAGGTTACCGGAGGCCCATTTACCTCCCTTCCCAGTCTTCTAAATCCCTGATTTAAGATGGTTTGTTTTCAGATGGAATCAGTCAGCAGGTTACCGGAACATCGTCCTACAATGCAGGGAAAGCGTCGATATGAAACGAGCGGTATGTATCGAATAAAATAAAGCCTTCTTACCACTGTACTCCGAGTCATTGAATTAATGGTTAACCCAGTCCTAAGCAACTGTAGTTTTTATTCAGTAAGAGTCTGACACTCCCTCTCGCCTCGCCCAAGGCAGTAGAAGTCATTGGATGATTTTCCACCTCAAAAAAAAGATATCTATGGATCGTAGTAGGTGATGCTTTTGATCTACAAATTGTTTGTTTCTTATCCGGGTGTCATGTGTATGTGAACTTGTATGTTTATAAACGCACCCACGACACAGGAGAAAAACCTAGCGTGGGGCAACGATTAAACAAAACTATTTTTTCAGTCGAAACTCCAACTCATGATGATAAACCCGGAGCGCGCGGTGCTGCTGAGATGCAATGAACAATCAAATGAGATCAACTTCGATTCACAACCAGGTTTGAAGGTCCGTATATCTTATAATATTATAGAGTAAGCTAGAAGAGTGGAGAACATAACGCTTGCAACTCGTAAAAGGCGGACAAACCGATAGACACACACACATACGTACATCAACAGCCTATAAGAGGCCACTGCTGACTAAAGGCCTCTTCTCACACTGAGAAGGTTTGAGCATTAATCACCACGCTTGCTCAATGCGGGTTGGCGATTTCAAACTTATAATTGGAAATTATAAGCCCAGGTTTCCTTATGATGTTTTTCTTCACCGTTTGTCAGTGGTGTCTAACTCGGAAATAGTCACATTGACACTTGCATTGGTAGTTTCCGAATCCACACTCTTATGCATAAGAAGCGGGCGTCTTAACAAGTGTACATAAACCAGAACGTTTACAAAAAGGCTTTTAGGGAACAGAGAGTAAAGTTCCCTAAGAAAAGGAGGATCCTCCGACCAGGCGAGGTGATCATGCCTGGCGAGCTTTCTGCCCAACTGTTGTTCGTTGGGATTTTCTATCCATGTTTATTCACATGTGCGATGCAGGATATTTATGACGTCATCCGTTGATTTGCTCGTCGATCGTCTATGTGCGACTTCTGTTATCTGTCACTTGTCATGTATCACCACAAGCTCATGCTATAAGGCTAATCCGGCACTGAATCCTACTCTATCATCCCACAGCCACATTAGACCTTAAGATAACACCAAATACCCTTGTTGCAGTTCTTCCCCGGAGTATTCACATTCAACATGCTCTACGGTTCAGTCGACGCGCGGAGAGTGACGTTCAGTATGAAATTTAAACTAGTTGAGACCGTTTTCGAATTACTGCAGGAAATTAAACCTTGTAGCTACTCTTAAGATGAATTTAAGTCACTGTTTAACCGGCCCCTAAGTAGTAAAAGGTTAATAACTAACGAATTTAAGTCGTTTTTAACAGGGCCCCAATACAAGCAGGACAATTGGATAGTTTCCTCAGTCAAAATAAATTATTTCGACTTTTCAATACAAGAATTATATTAAAAACTAATTATACTTTCATTCATAGATTTTATGATTTACTTAATTTTCGAATATTTCTGATAGTTTTTTTTAGAATAAATCTGCTATTACGTAAAAATTAATAGAAAATGTTGTTTTTAACATTTCGAAAGAAGTATTGAATTTGACTAGTAGGAAACTAACCTATTTGAGATCCATGCAACTTTATAAGTTAATATCAAACGAATTTAAGTCATATAAGTCAACAAGCCCCAAGGTAAATAGGTCCATTAGGGGCCGTATGACTTTGACTGGGCCCTAGGAGCCTATGCAACTTTAAATCTTAATATCTAACGAATTTAAGTCAACAAGCCCCAAGGTAAATAGGTCCATTAGGGGCCGTATAACTTTGACTGGGCCCCTAATACAGGGGTTCAGTCAAAGTTGCCAATGAAATAGTAATATTAATAATGTTCATGCCTCTATTTTCTTTTAGGTGAGTATTTTTTTACTATTTTGAAATTAATTAGTTAAAATTTTCATATTATTTTTTCTCATACTTACTGACATAAGCTGATGACCATAGCTAGTTATCATTATTATGTATATAAAAGTATCTGATAGCATAAATGTTCGTATGCAATAGGGTAGTAGACAGGGTATGAAAATTAAAAATCTAATTAGTCCGTCAGTTAGATTATTCAAAAATATTAGACACGTATTTTTTTTTTTTTTTTTGCCATAATGCCGTACTCAAAGTAATTTAATGGTTACTTAATACCCAATACGTAGCAACTGTTTTCGGTACAAAATCGTTACTAAGGAACAGATTAAGTACTCATTAACGACGTTAATAAATGTCTCTGAGTGTGGCTGTTAAATAAAACGGAGTTAAGTTTAGGAGTCGGGAGGTCGTTACGTCACGTTACCCTATAAAATATAGTAAATCGTGACGTCACACGATATTTGAAAGCAATGAATTATTGTTTAAGAAAAGAAAAAGTACGTGTCTAATGTTTTAAAATAATCTACCAGACGGACATTAAAAAAAAATGATCCTACTCTATTACTGAAGATATTTAGGTACCTTTATTGTTATTATATTGTAAATAAAAAATTGAATACTTTATGTATTTTATTTACCTGTAATGACCTTTTTGAGGGGGGGGGAATCCTTCAATGCCTTCTCCCGACTTGGGCAAGGTGAGAGGGAATGTCAGACTCTTTTTGACTAATAATCACCCCGGTAAACCCGCTAGGTAGTCCGCAGCTCTGGACGCACTATGTGTAATCGCCATTATTCTGTTTTTACCAGAGGCAGATTAAACGGGCTAGAGAATTAATTTAGAACTTTTGGCGCCGTCGCTGCAGCTACACTATAGGCAGTTGGGCATATGCGTAACGTAAAGTCCCCTCTGTAACCTAGCTTGGCTAGTTTGCCTTAGGCATTATACGACTCTGACAAAGGTATTTTTAAGTATAGGAGAGCCATGCTTCGGCACGAATGGGCCGGCTCGACCGGAGTGATGCTACGGCCTCACAGAAAACAGAAGTGAAACAACGCTTGCGTTGTTTGAGTGAGGTTACCGGAGGCCCAATTACCCCCTTTCTCAACATTTCTAATCCCCGATTCCCCAACAACCCTCGAATTCCTAACCCCCAAAAGGCCGGCAACGCACTTGTAAAGCGTCTGGTGTTTCGGTTGTCCAAAGGCAGCGGCGATTACTTACCATCAGATTTGTCGGCTTGTACCATATAAAAATGTATTCTACTCGACAGTTACTTCGAGTGAAATGACATGTGGGCGAAAAAGGAAAATAAAACAAAAATAGTTTCTATATAAACAATTTATACTATTTTTATTTATCGGATAAAAAATAACTAAAAACTACTAGTAGTAAAAAAAAAGAATACAACGCGACTTTTCCTATCAAATCATGAAAATCGTAATTTTTTACAAATAAAAAATAATTTCCTTATTTTTTTCACGATTTTTTTTTAGCAATTTTTCGTTTTTTTTTTCTTCTCTCTGTATTTATTGGCAGTTTGGTATTTACAAATTTTATATAATAATCTATACTTTATAGTAATGGGCCTTACCTTTGCGTGCGAGAAACATCGATAAAACTTATCGATGATCAGAATGTTACGTCAAAATAAAAGTGATGTACTATATCGATAAAATGTCAAAGCCGTCGATATGGATTTAAAAATATATATTTATCGACAGTGTTATTAGCCAATGTTTAATTAATTTACTTATTGCTTACAATTATAAACAGCGCACGCAAAAGTGAAGCATTCATTTTGCATTTTAATGTCACAGACTCATTTTTTTGATAAAAAATATTCATTGAGTCTTAGATTTTCGGGCCAAAAGAACTTAAATACTTAACTTCTAAAGTGGCTAGATAGAAAGCTGCGTTAGATCGGGCTAGCAACTTTAATAGGTAATTATGTGATGAAATATATATTAACCTAAACCCAGCCACTACTAATAAAAAATATACATAAGTGTATGTATTCTCAAAGTCACATTAACTAAAAACAAATGTTTGAATGTGATTTTGTTACCTGTGGATTGACTTTTGTTCACAAGCGCGGTTAAAACAAATAAATATCGCTTAGAAAATACATTTTTATTAACATGAAAACACGAATCACAGTCGATTATAAAGGAAATCCAATTTTTTTAAAAGTCAATCCGCAGACCGCCCTGAAGTTAGCAACGCGTTTAATAAGAATAAATGTGAAGTTAGTCGCGTTTGCCAACTTCAAGGCTAAAAAATAGAGAAAGGGTTTACCATTTTATTTGTGTTGAAATTCAATTTATTTGATGATTGAAAAATTAATGTCAATTTTCTTTTTAATTAATTTCCTTTTTGACATTATATGAGAAGGTTGTATGACAGAAATTAGGGTCAAGTTTTGAAAATTATGAATAAACCCCCCACTTTTAAATCGACCCCCTAATTAAAACCCCTTCTTTTTAAATCGACCCCCTAATCCCTCTCATAAATTTTAATAAATTAATGGATATTATGGAAAAACCCTTTCTCTTTTTTTATTTATGATTAATTATAATTATAATTAATAGTATAATAATAATTAATAAATGTATAATAATATACTCCATGAATTTTTATGGATTCTAAAACATATGACTTCCATATTAATAAATTCAATGGATTGTAAAAATGTAGAGCCCTCTGAATGATAAAAAGCAGGAAATGTTTCCTTTTTAAAATTAATAACTACTTTATATGAAAGATAAACCATTTAAAGTTATTTTACTTATAATATTTACAAGGATAAATGATTAAAAGATAAAAGATATTTACGTTACAGTTGATCCGTTCCTTTCTTTTTAACAAAGAAAAGATAAACGAAAGGAAAAGATAAATATTATAATAATAATTATCTACACAATTATTGCGTACAAGTGCTTGATTTTTTTTTTTAATTTTTAGTTTCAAATTTTTTTTTTACTAAAAATTGCCTTTTTTCGATACCATCAATAGATTTTTTTCAATGTCAATATTTTGGGGGTCGAATGACCCCTAATTTTTAGGGTGATTTTAATGAGCATTTTACCCTAATTGGGGGTGCAATTTTAAGTGATTCAAGACCCCCTAAGGGGTTGTTAAACCCCTAGTACTAAGCGTACATTAAGTGCATTTAATTTATAAATACTTACATACATACAGACAGATACATTTAATAAATCAAAGTTACTAATTTTTACAAAAACATTTCACGATCAAACTGTACTTTTTTTCAAAACTATATACACAGGAATAACGGTACTATTACAAAGCTGATAAGAGCTATTTTCATATACACAGTCGTAAATGAAAATTAGATAATTTTAGTTTAAAAAAACAACAAATTTTTGGTATACAAACACATTTTTCTGAAGGGAAAGGGTAGGCAGAGGTGTACATATATGTATGTACAATGTAACCCCCACTTTTAACCAGTTATAAGTCCCATATAATAGGATCTGAGTTTCTCCAGTTATATTATGTTATAAGTCCTATGTAATAGGGGGTCTATTGTCCTAAAAAAAAATACAGTTTGACCATAACACTCATACAATTCATAATAAAATATTATTTTAAAGGAAAACCTAATACCTTGTGTTTCACATTTTTATCATACAAAATAATTTTGAAAAGTGCCTTTTAAAACACATTGAATTTCTTCGCTATAATTTCATACATTTATTTACAAAATAGACTAATTGCCGTATTTGGAGACATTTAATGATTACTTAAACTATTCCTTAGTAACGATTTGTTACGAAAACAATTGCTAAGGACTGGGTTAAGTAACTATTAAATAAGTTAGCACGGCGGTTGGGGTCTGTTTCCTAATGTCTGGATAGCCGCTATATACCAGATAAAGAATATAGGACGTAATTTGTATGAGCTATCTGCCACATAAGTTTATTGGGGACTTACATGGAGGTGGTGAAATACTATCTTAGAAATGTCAAAACTATTTGGCGCTGATTGTTAAGATGTAGACTTTAATCGCGTTTTTATAGCTAAATACAATCAAATTATCCTCCCTTCCCATTCCCGGATACCCCAACAACCCTTAAATTCCTAACCCCCAAAAGGCCGGCAACGCACTTGTAAAAGCCTCTGGTGTTTCAAGTGTCCATGGGCGGCTGCGATTGCTTACTATCAGGTGATCTGTCTGCTTGTTTACCGGCTTATACTATAGAAAAATTGTGGAAGAGTTTGTTACATTTTATACATAACTACTGGATAGATTCTGATGAGTTTTAGTTGCGAATATAAAGAAGATATTGGAGAAATTAATAAATTAAAATGTTAATAAGTTTAGACGCCAAGGAAGTTGAAGATTTGAGAAATAGAAGTGTAGATTTTGTGGTGATTTTTTACTCAATGTAACCAAGTATTGTATTGTGAATCAGATTGAAATAGAGTAAACTATGGAGTTACTTGCTCGTTCTTCTCCATAGGAATCTACACTTTGGAACGAGCAAATAGAGCAACTTGAGGACTGATCGACAGACAAACGTTATTAATATTAATATATTTGCGTTGACGTTCAAAAGTGCTTTCCTGGTCTATTTGAAATAAATAATTTTGACTTTTAATGTGATATATAAGTAAGTTTAGAAAATTGAATGATACGAGATTCCAACCCGCATTCTCCGTCTTGAGTGGGTTTCGAGTCTCATTTATGTAATTTATTTTAAAAATTAAGGTTAAATGAATAAGCAGTTGAAAATCTATATTAATATAGCTACTTCCGAGCGGTTTCACCCGCTCTGCTTGGCTCTTATTGGCCATAGCGTGATGTTTTATAGCCTATAACCTTCCTCGATAAATACACTACCCAACACAAAAAGAATTATTCAAATCAGACCAGTAGTTCCGGAGATTAGCGCGTTCAAACAAACAAACTCTTCAGCTTTGTAATATTATATTAAATATAGATTAATTATCAAGTAAAGTCGCAAGTATAAGTTATAGTGTGGACTTTGTAGTTCGTTTTCACATCGCTAGATGGAGGTATAAGCGGTCTTTAAACTTCTAACCGATATTATTTATCTGATATAATAGAGGCTATCCGTAAAACGTAAAATTAATAAATTCTTGTGTATCTATCTTTAGTCATTTTGTAAATAAATGTAATAAGAATTTTACTAAGGTATTTAAAATTTTTGAAAATTACTATCGAGGGCTGCTTTTAAAGAGAAATTAACGTAATTTTCAGACATATAAGGTTCATTATAGCTCAAAAATCATACGAAATTTAATTGATAATTTACGCTAACCAATAAAATGAGTTACTAAGCACAATTTCACAGTTAAGTGCCTGTATACTAAAGCCTTGTATTCATGGTAAACTTTTTGTTTAGCAACATGGCATATTGCATAAACATGTTGTGGGCAACACTTGTGTTGCGGAGTTGATCGCGCCATGCTGCAGAGTTGACGCCCGGCGAGCGAAAATATCAGTTTATATTAGTTTAAACAAAGTTTCCAGCAGCATTCTCGCTATGAACTGTTGCTAAGCAAAATGTTTACAATGAATACGAGGCTTTATCTGCCAGATAGGCAAGTCTAGCCAATGAAACTATAAGGGTAAAATGACGCAACGTAAACAGTATACCTAAGCTTTCAACAAGCATCCATAACTTTTCATGTCAATTTAATTCATAAGACATTATGTAGATATGCTAAAATGTTACTAATTCATTTCGACTCATATAATGAGATCTTGCCTTTGTCATAAACGGATAGACAGTAACCCTTAGTATAAGTTTGCTTTACGTTTAAAGTAATCGAAACGAGAGCGCGTTCGGCGCTCTGATTGGTCGGTTTATTCTAGCCGACTAATCAGACCGCCGATCGCGCACTCGTTTTGATAATTTTAAGCGGAAAGCAAACTCATACTAAGGGTACAAAGGTGTACATATAATGTACACCCACTTTTCACCATTTGTGTTATAAGTCCCATGTAATAGGGGGTGAGTCTGTTGCCATATACTGGACACAATTCCAGACTGTGTTGTTTCTGAGAATTTTCAACAAATGTTTTTGATTTTTATTGCCTTCTATAACCACAGGACCTTACTGTGCAAGACCTATGAAAATAGTATCTTTGTGTATACTATATATGAATTATTTGCTTCATATTTGTATTATGTCTTATCAAATTAGTCTTTCCAACAGTCGATTTATAACACTTTTTTTACATGTTCTTGTAAATAGATAAAATAGGAACATTTCAGCATACCCAAATAAAAACAAAAAATAACAAAGAAACAATGAAAAACAAGCATTTAAACAATAATCATGTTATAATTGATATATTTACATTTATACCGGCGACATTCTGATTTTATATATATATATAAGTCAAATTAAAAAAAACCGAAGTTTAACACTTCATTCATATAGTACCCTAAGTCTTGACATTATTTTACTGAAAAACGACTCTATTTCCATGAAAATATAGTCTATAAATCTTTCGTGGTCGAATACCAATCGACCAGTGGTCGGATACTAGCGTAGGTTTATTTTTCGACTGTAAATTGAGTCGAATTAGTCGAATATCAACACAGGTGCTTGAGTAAGAGTTCTGTGACCTCAGATTTCAATATATCGGCGAATTCTGCCGTCTTACCTCTCTGTAGTATTTCAATTGTGCTTCTAGAGTCGAGCTGTTTCATATGGTACAGTAATTTGTTGCCAGCTATAGGTTGCAAAGGTCTGGCAACATTTAATGTCGTGTTTTTCAGCGCTCTGGCTAAAGTTTTTAGGAATTTCGACCATTGACGCTCGTTGGACGTCGCTTCTGGTGTGTTTACTAGTATAGCTGCTTTCTCCATTAATGCACAGACGCAGCTGAGAGTGAACTGTAAAAAACAATGATTTTTGTTAGTTTTATTTCAATCTAAGTTACTAGGTCTCAATTTCGATCCAAAAATCGACAAATTTCTCAGTAATGTCATAAAGAGCTTGACTTGTTGGCCGATTTTTCACAAGCACGACTGCCAAGCACAGCATCGATTTCCGAGTCGACAAAATAATGATTGAAATTACAATTTTATAAATTCTTTTTTTTACAATTGATGGGTCGAATTATTAGCAAAGAGCAATATCATCGTAACATTTTTTAGTCACACTTTACATGGCATGCTTTAAACTCGTGTTAACACTCGCCGTGGTATCACTCTGGTCGAGCCGGCCTTTTTTTTCAGGAGGGAAAATCATCCAATGACTTCTCCCGCCTTGGGCGTGGCGAGAGGGAGTGTCAGACTCTTACTGACTAAAAACCACCTCGTTCCTACTCCTGCTTTTCGAGCCGGAGCCCCGGTAAACCCGCTAGGTAGTCCGCAGCTCCGGATTAGGCAATAAAAAATACACTTAGGTAGTAAATTCCTTCTACAATAGGTGTACTTACGGGAGTGGTGAGTGCGTAGGGAGTCCTGGCGGGGTCGAAGGCCTCCGCCAGCAGGCTGCACGACTCCAGGATGGGGGACCAGCCGGTCGTCGTCTGGATGTAGCTGGGGAAGTAAATACAAGGTTAAGTATATTTTATTAAGATTTACTGCCGCACTCAGAGTTATTTTATGATTACTTAGACTATTCCTTAGTAACGATTTTGTATTGAAAACTATTGTTTGTATTATGGATTTACTATCGATACATCGCATACTCGAGTTGCGCACCTTCCTCGCATAGCTACATAGCTTAGTATCAGTGGAAATGGTCACATAGTTTTACAACTATTACATAGCACATCGGTATAAAAGCACTGTTACTCTACTTGGTTGTGGTTTATTTATTGTGAGGATAAGCAGTATTACAATGTCACGTGGTAAAAGTTGCCATTAAATGATTTTTATTAATTAGTCGATAACAATGCTAGCTATCAGTATCAGTTTAAAACCGCATCAAAATCAGTTTACTCAAACGCGAAATAATCGTTCACTAACATACATACATACAAATCTAACTGAGAACCTCCTTTTTTTGAACGTAACGTAAGGTAACGTCACGCCTTATATCCAGGTAGGCAGAGGAACACATTACGGCACGGAATGCCGCTATACAATGTACACACACTTCTTACTATTTGTGTTATAAGTCCCATGTAATAGGGCGTGAGCCTATTGCTATATATTGGGCACAATTCCAGACTCCGTGCTACCACTGAGAAATTTTCGAAAAACCGTAAAAAGCCCAGTAATACTTCGCCCAACCCGGGAATCGAACCCGAGACCCCTTGCCCGGCAGTCGCACTTGCAACCACTCGGCCAACGAGGCAGTACTTGGTTACATTGTTTTGATTGCTTGCAACTATGTGAGAACAATGTAACATTATCAATATTCAGTCAAAGAGATAGATAAAGATAACCTTGAGGACCATGGTAAAACTGACAACCTCCTTTATATTGAAGTCGGTCAAAAATACGTATACAGTAGGAACTCGATTATCCGGCTCCCGGTTATACGGATTCGCGATTATCCGGACTATCGACTCATTATATTAAAATTACCTACAAATCGAATTTATGCAACGTAACGTACGTACGTGTATGTATGTAATGTAAGAAGATGTATCTCATAATAATTATTAATAAACATTGATTTTCATTCATATGTGTTTGTTGTTTTTAATAAATACATAACATCGTATGTACAACATAATATGTTGCACAAAATGCGCTTTTCTTCGTAATTTCGATTATCCGAATGCCTAACGACAATAATTAGTCCGGTTAATCGAGTTTCTACTGTAGTTAGTAAGGTACTTACTTCCTGTAGTGCGTGGCGAGCGGGGCGAGGTTGTTGGGGTCCCGGCGGGCGGCGGCCGGCAGCCCCCGCAGCAGCTTGGACCACAGCGACCGCAGCCGCACGTGGGACGCCGGGACGCGGCCCACGAACCGGGAGATTAGGGTCTGGGGGAGATAAGTAATGTTATTAATAATATTACATGTATAATAACTTATTATACATGTAATGTAATGATGGTAGAGTTGAATAGTATTGTAACTACCGTAGTTCTTCTCGTAGGTGTATAATACTCGAGTATGGTAAGAGTAAACCTTTTCAAAAAATCTATTGTCATTGCCGTAATTTTCGTGGGTGTGTAATAGCCGAGTCAGGTAAAGATGAACATTTCATAAAAACTCAGTTAAGTATCAATCAGCTGGCTGCCTCGTGAATATGAGGCCCGATGTGATTTGAAACTAATCGAGCTTTTCTCGAACTGTTATATAAGTAAGAAACAACATCCATACAACGTAACATTGCGAGTTTTACACATGACCACTATCAGGACAGGTATGGAGATCACTCATATGATTTAAATGAAACTACAAATATTACTACTCTACAGAAGCATAATACAACTAAATATTTTAACAAAAACAGAAAATTAATAAATTTAAATTTTCAGACAAAGTAAATAATTAAATAAGTCAAGAACTAAATTCTTTGTGAACATCTCTGGTCCTTGACCACAGAAGAGTTGTAATGTTGTAGGCAGAAAGCCCGCCAGGCTTTGTGTCCAACAAAGTGTGGGAGAGCCATGCTTCGGCACGAATAGGCCAACTCGACCGGAGTGACACCACGGCCTCACAGAAAACCGACGTGAAACAACGCTTGCGTTGTGATTCGTTGTATGAGTGAGGTTACCGAAGGGCCAATTCCTCCCTTCCCAATCTTCCCCATCCCCATTCCCGAAGAACAACCCCTTAAATTCCTAACTCCCAAAAAGCCGGTAACGCACTTGTAAAGCTTCTGGTGTTTCAAGTGTCCATGCTCGGCAGCGATTGCTTACCATCAGGTAATACGTCTGCTCGATTGTCTCATAAAAATAAAGTCAGTTTTCTTTCTTTCTTTCTCTATAAGATGCATGTACCGACCCGTCCCTTCCTGACGGTAAGCATCTGCTGCACCCTGTCACTGTGCAGCAGGCCGGCGAACATCTTGTTCACCAGCTCGTCCTTGTACACATATATATGTCATTTTACTACTACTACCGCCCCTACTCTTCCCGCGGGTGTACGATACCCGAGACTATATGATATGCTGCATGTACTGACCCGTCCCTTCCTGACGGTAAGCATCTGCTGCACCCTGTCACTGTGCAGCAGGCCGGCGAACATCTTGTTCACCAGCTCGTCCTTGTACACATATATATGTGATTTTACTACTACTACCACCCCTTGCTCTTCCCGCGGGTGTACGATACCCGAGACTATATGATATGCTGCATGTACTGACCCGTCCCTTCCTGACGGTAAGCATCTGCTGCACCCTGTCACTGTGCAGCAGGCCGGCGAACATCTTGTTCACCAGCTCGTCCTTGTCCTCGTCCAGCAGGTTCTTCGACGGCGCCGGCTTCTGGTTCACTGCTAGGTTCACCACCTAAGGAGACCAAACATAATTATTACATACATATATAAACCTCATGCTTGTGTCTCATGGAGGTAGAGAGAGACAATGGAACGTCAATTGCTACGAATCTTACATATATCTTTCGCTTCATCAACAGTCTTTTCATGCATGCTTGTCGGTTAAGGGTATTTGGTGGTCCGTTAAGAGTACTTAAACAATAACATTCCTACAGTCAGGTAAACAGACAAAAAAAATTAGAACTAAATTACCCCTCTTCTTCCCAATCCCTGATCCCCAAACAGCCCTTAAATTCCCCCAAAAGGCTGTCAACTTGTAGGGCCTCAGGTGTTTCGGGTGTCCATGGACGGCGGCGATTGCTTACCATCCGGTGATCCGTCTGCTCGTTTACCGGCTTATACCATAAAAAAAAACTATGGCACTTAATGAATTGAGTAAGTAAACTTATCGATTCTTACCATAAAAAAGAACTTTAAACACTAGCCAATAGAACCCAAATAGCCACGTACCCGTCATTTATCAAACATATAAACATTATTTCACTACACCAAAACATTACCCTTCCTACAGTCAAGTAAATAGACAAACAAATTAGAACTTTAAACACTAGCCAATAGAACCCAAATTCCCACGTACCTGTCGTTTATCAAACGTATAAACATTATTTCACTAAACCAAAACATTACTCTTCCTACAGTCAAGTAAATAGACAAACAAATTAGAACTTTAAACACTAGCCAATAGAACCCAAATTCCCACATACCTGTCGTTTATCAATGCTCTCGCTCTTAGGACTATCCTGCTTAGGCCTGCGCTGCACAGACTCGATGTTCTTCAGAAACAGGTTGGCCACCTCTTGCTGCTCACTCTCCTCCTTCTGCGCCGCTTCTAATTGCTTCTGTTTCTCTTCTCTTTCCTAGAAGAGAGAAAGATATATTATAACAGGGAGTAATTTGTTAGGGTGTTGTACCTAAAGATTTTTTATGCAGTGTGACTTTTTAGTAGTGTTTTAAAAGGTAGCCTAGTTTATGCCATTGGTTCAGGCCATGGTGCGAAGCGAGGGAGAGTGGGATGACGTCTACCCCTTCTGCTAAGCAATCATGCTAGCTAAGGAGGCGGGACGCGTGAGGGAACAAACCTCCTCACGCCTTAACCGTCGCGACAGATTCCGGGCGTCCTGACGCGACGCGATCGCGTGACGATCTCCGGCCACTGCAAGTGGGTCTGTAAGGCGAGCAAGGATAGCTCACCGCCCGACCAGAAACAGACTATGACTCAAGAAGCTATCAGACCACCACAGATGGGGCTCAGTAACAGTAAACAAGTGTCGGCGCGTCACTACGTGTGGCCAAAGGAAGGTGCACGGGGCGCGGGGGGCGAGCTCGTCGTAAGATATTACAATTTATACAGTCCACTCTTTTATTCGAAGTCCCGAATTAGGCCTATTCAAAAGTATCATGCATTTCTATACTAATATTATAAAGCTGAAGAGTTTGTTTGTTTGAACGCGCTAATCTCCGAAAGTGCTGATCCGATTTGAATAATTCTTTTTGTGTTGAATAGCGCATTTATCGAGGAAGATTATAGGCTATAAAACATCACGCTACGACCAATAGGGACCGAGCAGCGCGGGTGAAACTGCGCGAGGGTAGCTAGTCAATAATAAATATTGATTCAAAATGGTCGCATATACAAATAATAATTACCTTCAATATAAGCGCGTTGGATATCGCCAGAGGGTCGTTGAGTTCCTCCAGTCGTAGTAGTATTAAGTAAAGCGCCTCTATGTCCAGTAGCAGCTGTTTCGTTCTCTTCATCTCTCGGGGAACCTGGAATATTTATTTAAAATTAGATATTTGTTACACTAACAATACAATGAATTTTTAGTTTTAATTCCACTTGTAAATGTATTTCTATGATTTTGGCGAGTGTTTTGTTGCGTGTCGCGTGTGTTAGTGTTGCCCCTCATGTTACGAGCATTAAATTGCGGCCGGGAGGGTAGTGAAATATGCGTTAGCATGCTGAAAATACATCTACAAGCGGAATGAAAACTAATGATATATTTATTGTTTCGTTAGTGTAGCATGAATTTCCGCAAAGTAACACCTGATTCTATTCTATTCTATATAGTAGATATTTGTATTTTGAGTAGAACATTTTTAACCACCTCTACTCTTCCCGCGGGTGTATGACACCCGACCAAAGACAGATATAATATATAAACCATACTAAAAACCAAACCTGGTTCCTAATACTATTTGGAGCCATGACTCTACTGGACACAATGGGCCCTACAACACAGGGCCAAACTCAGAATATAACAAGGCCCCTAAAACTACACAGGGCCGTACTCAAAATATAACAGGGCCCCTAAAACTACACAGGGCCGTACTCAAAATATAACAGGGCCCCTAAACAGGGTCGTAATTAGTTACCTCAGTGGGATGCGTAGTGCTAGCGACGCTGGAGGCCCGCGACATACGAGACGGGGCCGCGTCCGCGCCAACCACCTCAACGTCGATAATCTTGCGCGGCGCTGTCACACTGCCACACTGAAATTAATAAATTTATATTAAAAATATGCTTTTATGCAGTTTAGCACTTATGGTCATGCAAACTAAACGTGTATAGAACATTTCAGCTCAATAGATTGAAGATATCTGCTTTCAAATTCAGTTTTTATAAATATTTTTAATTAGTTATTTCATCTTGACTTGGCTTGCGACGTTGTCGACATGTGGAATGTGGATTCGGCTATCGTTGTGCCGATAGTCGTGTCGGCCAACGGATTAATACCCAACAGCCTCGACAACCACCTTAGGAGGCTGGGCGGATGGATCAAGGGCCTGATGCAGAAGACAGTACTCCTTGAAACGGCACGTATTGTAAGGTTTATGTCTCTGTATTAGTTATTTATTATTATAAAAGAGATCCAAAGTTTATTTTAAAAACAATCTTCCACAAAATCGGTTTAGCAATTTGACTGTGGGTGTTGCGTATTGTTACACAAAATTTGGAGGTAGGCTTATATTATGTAGCAGTACAACTACTTAATTATTTATTCATTATAAGTATTTTATACTTATTTAGTTGCAATATTCCACTACACTACACATACATACATATATTGAAAGATAAATTAAAGGTTTTAAAAAGATATATTATCTTAAACAATCGTTTTGATTTTTATGAAAATGTAGATACAGATATATACAATAAGAACTAATTTAATTAATAACAGAGTGAATAGACAATAGTCTATAGGAATATATACTAGTCAAATTATAAGAAGAAATAAAGAAAAAGCATTTATTCGACAGAAAACATGCACATAAATACAAAGATTATATATAAAAAAAACACACACAAATACTTATATATGTAATACAAAATAATAATAATATAAAAAAGTTAATACAAGAACAAAGAATAAGTGGTATAGAAGAAGACAGGGAACATTAAATAAAAACAGAAAATAAATACATATTAATAAAAA
This sequence comes from Spodoptera frugiperda, assembly GCF_023101765.2. Lineage (NCBI taxonomy): Eukaryota > Metazoa > Arthropoda > Insecta > Lepidoptera > Noctuidae > Spodoptera > Spodoptera frugiperda. Next base: position 5,484,527 of record NC_064232.1, read on the forward strand.
AAATGCAATAGTTTTTTTTCGAAATGTCAAAAACGACGCTATGAAGTCATTTTTACGTCAGAAAAATTCGAAAATTAAGTACCTAGATCATTAAATCTATGAATTAGAGTGTGATTAACTGCAAATCACGGTTTTCTGAGAAAAGCTCTACTACTTTCGAGTCACAGAGGGACTCATCATCTAGCTATAGTAGACTGTGCGACGACGCCGCGTCTGCGCACGCTGCTCATGATGAAGAGTCCCTCTGATTAACTAACAAGCACGGTTTACTCACCATTTAATGGATAAAAGCTCTACTAGTTTCCCTTCATCTGGCTACTGTAGGTTGTGCGACGTCGCAGCATTACTCCGTTAATGTAACGTGAGTGAACCGTGATTGTTAGTTAAGATAGCACTTATCCTTTTACGCTATGATATATATTTAAATAAAGATTATGTTACCTGCAGCTTCCCGAGCGAGTTCTCGAACTGCGTGGGCACGTATGTCCGCGGCGTGGCGCTGTCCTCGCCGGTGGAGTTGTGTCGGTTCGAGTTGTGGTATACATAATATATATCTTTATTTATCTCACCTGCAGCTTCCCGAGCGAGTTCTCGAACTGCGTGGGCACGTATGCCCGCGGCGTGGCGCTGTCCTCGCCGGTGGAGTTGTGTCGGTTCGAGTTGTGGTATACATAATATATATCTTTATTTATCTCACCTGCAGCTTCCCGAGCGAGTTCTCGAACTGCGTGGGCACGTATGCCCGCGGCGTGGCGCTGTCCTCGCCGGTGGAGTTGTGTCGGTTCGAGTTGTGGTATACATAATATATATCTTTATTTATCTCACCTGCAGCTTCCCGAGCGAGTTCTCGAACTGCGTGGGCACGTATGTCCGCGGCGTGGCGCTGTCCTCGCCGGTGGAGTTGTGTCGGTTCGAGTTGTGGTATACATAATATATATCTTTATTTATCTCACCTGCAGCTTCCCGAGCGAGTTCTCGAACTGCGTGGGCACGTATGTCCGCGGCGTGGCGCTGTCCTCGCCGGTGGAGTTGTGTCGGTTCGAGTTGTGGTATACATAATATATATCTTTATTTATCTCACCTGCAGCTTCCCGAGCGAGTTCTCGAACTGCGTGGGCACGTATGTCCGCGGCGTGGCGCTGTCCTCGCCGGTGGAGTTGTGTCGGTTCGAGTTGTGGTATACATAATATATATCTTTATTTATCTCACCTGCAGCTTCCCGAGCGAGTTCTCGAACTGCGTGGGCACGTATGTCCGCGGCGTGGCGCTGTCCTCGCCGGTGGAGTTGTGTCGGTTCGAGTTGTGGTATACATAATATATATCTTTATTTATCTCACCTGCAGCTTCCCGAGCGAGTTCTCGAACTGCGTGGGCACGTATGTCCGCGGCGTGGCGCTGTCCTCGCCGGTGGAGTTGTGTCGGTTCGAGTTGTGGCGCTCGCGGTGCGTGTGCGTCTCTTGTTTTACACCTAAAGAAACATTTAAATAAATATATTAACATGTGGATGTTCAAAAATACAATTCTATTATGGAATAGCTGTTGCCCGCGACTTCGTGGCGTCGCATTTCGTTTTCGTTCACCGTAAAGCAAACTCGTATTTAGGGTAAAGTCAAAGTCAAAGCATTTATTTGAATTAATCCTTGCTTTGACTATAATGTACTCATACAGATCAGATTACAGGGTAAAATATCAAAATACTTCTAACTAGACTCAGAGATTATCAAAGCAGGAGTGGGAATGGGGTGGTTTTTAGTCAGTAAGAGTCTGACACTCCCTCTCACCTCGCCCACGGCGGGAGAAGTCATTGGATGATTTTAGTCCCTCAAAAAAATAGGATGGAGAATATGACAGCACTTTTATGTAGAAAAGGCATATTAGGCTATGACCAAAGCAGTCAAAATTAATTTCATTTTTATGGTACAAACCGGTAAGCGAACAGTCGGATCAACTGATGGTAAGCAATCGCTGCCGCTGATAGTCTTATATCCGAAACACCAGAGGCGTAACAACTGTACGTTGCCGCCCTTTTGGCAATTAGGAATTTAAGGGTTGTTCGGGAATTGGGAAGATTGAGAAGAAAATTGGGCCTCCGGTAACCTCAGTCACACAACGAAACACAACGCAAGCATTGTTTCACGTCAGTTTTCTGTGAGGCGGTGGTATCACTCCGGTCGAGCCGGCCCATTCGTGCCGAAGCATGGCTCTCCCACACTTAATGTAGAGAATCGGGGAAGATTTATTCTTACCTCCGCTGTAGAATGGATGGTTCTGCTGGTTCGCCTTGTGAGCCTCCTTCACGCCTTCCTTCTCTTTACTCGCCTGTCTCTCTAGGAACACCTGGAATACAGAAAGTTATATAAATATCAAGCATTTTTTTCTATGAAGGCGTATGAAAGGGACTCATTTCTTTATTTTTCTATTATTAAGGTTAGTTTATTTGGTCGGATTTGACTGGACGGATTTTGATGAAATTTGGTATACAGACATGAACTGACTTGAGCAATAGGATACTTTTTATCCCACAGAGAGGCAAGTCAATCCGCTGGCATACTAGCAGAAGCCAGTTCTACATATTCAACTTTAACTAGTGGTCGCCTAGTGGTCGAAATTCGACCATATACGATTTAATTTACAATACCACTTAACATACGTTCAAGGATAATTTTTATTTAACTCAAACTCAAACAAACTCTTTTATAAAACTCTATTCATATGAGACGTCAGAATATCATCGCAATGTCTATTGATTTTGACGTTTTGTCAAATACGATCAGATACTATGCATGTGTGTGTAATGTTTTATTTATTGATTTAATGTACTTTATAAGCATTATTATTGAAAAGTTCTGTACTTCTCCTACACATAAACTATAAGTGTACCAAATTTTATGCTCATAATTTTACGTCCGCGCAATTTTCGTAAAAAGCGGTCCAAAGTTTTTGCATCACGTATTAATATATAGATTTACACTTTTGGCATTCAAGAAAAATTTTGATTTTGACATTGAAATACTTTGAAATTTACCTTATTTTTTCAACTATAATTTGATCTTTATCTTGTTTGTGAATTAGACATTTATTTTGACTTTGATTTTGACTTTGACCTACATTTTGACTTTGACAATCAAACTCACCGTGTAATAGAAGTCGTGTATGTAAGGAGTGCCGGTGTTGAGCTGCAGCATCTGTATGTTGATGAGCCACTGTTTCTCCCGCGCGGTCATCAAACCCGCGTACTCGTCGGTGTCGCTGCCGCTCGCGTCGTCGCCGTTTACCGCATGTCTGGAATATAGCAACATTATGTTATGAAATTATTAGTTACTATCACACTATCCCGAATTTTACAAATTAATGTCGCCGCCGCTAAGTAGCTGTGCGAGGAAGATGCACAGCTCGAGTATGCGATGATTTGATAGTAGGGAAGCACATCCATAACATGTATCTTTCCATATAGAAAACATAGCTTAGTTGAGTTTCCACCATTGCTAAGCTATGTGTACCATTCACGTTATTGAGTAAGAAACATACACTCAAACTTTCGCATTTAAAATATTAGTAGGATAGTAGAATTAACACACTCCCTCATTTGTCGAGTGGTCGCAAGTGCGACTGTCAGACAAGGGTCCTCGGGCTCAATTCCTGGATCCGGCAAAGTATTACTGGGCCCTTTTCAGTTATTCGAAAATTTCTCAGTAGTAGCATGGAGTCTGGAATTGTACCCAGTAACCAGTATATGGTAATAGGCTCACCCCCTATTACATGGGACTTATAACACAAATAGTGAAGAGTGGGTGTACATTGTACAGTGGCATTACGTGCCGTAATGTGCACCTCTGCCTACATCTTCGGGGATAAAAGGCGTGGCGTTGCATAGTATAATGAATAAGTGTGGGAGAGCCATGTTTCGGCACGAATGGGTTGGCTCGACCGAAGTGATACCACGGCCTCACCGAAAACCGACGAGAAACAATGGTTGCGTTTTATGTGTAAGGTTACCGGAGGCCCAATTACCCCCTTCCCAATCTTTCCAATCCCTGATTCCCCAACAACCCTTAAATTCCTAACCCCCAAAATGTATCAAACAACGCACTTGTATCGCCTCTGGTATTTCAAGTGTCCATGGGCGGCGGTGATTGCTTACCATCAGGTGATACGTCTGTTTATTTACCAGCTTATACCATAAAAAAATTATAGAATGAACTTACCTATTATTATATATGCCATTAACCCTTTGATTGAACATGGGATGATTAAACTGACTGTTGGTAAACATATTATTTCTATTATTCAACATCGGATGATGATTTGCATTATGATAACTATTGTTGAATTGCAACATCGGATGCGTATTCTGTATCAACTGCACCAAATTCTGCGAAGTCAAATTCTGATTTTGACTTTGACTTTGACCTTGATTCTTGGAGTTGTTGTAGACCCGACTCTTTTGGACTTTCTGGTCTTTTTGAACCGGTTTCTGTATGGTTTTTGCTTGTGGTTGCGTTGTTACATGGTTGAGTTGGTTCATTTGACTCATTTGGTTGCTGGTTGATGTTTTAATGTTGTTTAGTGGTTGCTGTTGGTTTTTTATTAGCATTTGTTGGTTCATCATCATGTTTTGTTGGGCTATTGGTTGCTCTGGTTTTGATTGTATTGAGGGCTGAAAAAATAAAATATTTATTAATTAAATTCACTATAAATGAGCTTTTACAAACTTATAGATGCAAGATATTACACTTTTTTTTTAGATTATTAAGAAGCTGTTTATTTTATGTAGAAATAAGTTTGTTTTGCAAAACTAATACATATGGGAATTGAACCCGATGCCTCCAACTCGAGGACAGGGTAACATTGTCACAGTTCTCAGTAAATTTTATCAACGTGGGAATCGAACCTAAGATTTTGTCACAAAATTTTTATCTCACTTCAATTTATTATTTTAAGCATAGAAAATGTTAAAATACTTACACGAAAATTAAGATTAACCTGTGGAATATTAGAATTAAAGTTTTGTCTCTGCATATTGATACCAGGAGGCGGCGCCATCATCCTTGGCTGACCCATCATATGTTGAAACTGGTTCATGCCAAACTGGTTGCCGTTTGGCATCATCTGGTTATGACTCTGACTCATCTGGTTATTAGAAAAATGGTTGCCCATTTGATTCATATTCTGTGACATTGATGACATATCACCCATACGGTTTTGACTCATCTGGTTTTGACCCATCTGATTCTGACCAAGCTGGTTCTGACTCTGACCCATTTGGTTTTGACTCATCTGAGACTGTCCCATTTGATTTTGACTCATCTGGTTAACATTCTGACCCATCTGACTCATTTGGTTCACATTCTGACCCATCTGACTCATTTGGTTCATGTTTTGACTCATCTGATTCATATTCTGACCCAACTGTCCCATACTTTGCGTCATATTTAAATTCTGACTCATTTGGTTGACATTTTGACCCATCATCTGGTTATTGCTCATCTGGTGAACACTTAGATTCTGTGATAACTGACTCATAAGGTTATTACCGGGACCGATTGGGTTATTTTGGAACTGGTTATTCATTTGATTACCCATTTGGTTGTTCATGAAGGGGGTAACGCCTTGATTGAGTTGGTTTACATGGTTTTGTATGAGTTGGTTGTTTTGTCCCATTTGGTTCATGAGTTTGCTGAGTGGTTGGTTCATGCCGTGGGACATCGGTTGTTGTGGTGCGAATGGTAGTGGTACGGGCGCCTGCAAACCAGGCGGCCTTTGTAGTATCACCGGTGGAAATCTTGGCTGGAAATTGAGAAAAGATTTTATAAGACTACTGTAAAATTAATAAAATGTTTATTTGATGTAAAAAGCCAAATTACAAAGTAAATCTTATTATCTAAAATAAATTCTATTGTATATAGAACCTGAACTAGGTACAAGCCTGTGTTTCAGGTTAAAAATGTGCTGACATATATAAAATATGAAAACTGTCTAGAAGAAATTTAACTATTCAATATTGCCATAGGAATCTACACTTTGAAACGAGCAACTAGAGGCCTGACTGACAGACAGATATTTATCATTAGAACTAAAAACGAGATATTTCTTCTTAGAGGATTGACGGATTAACTGATCATTCGGGATCATGGCGCTTGCAACAATGCCGAAATATCAGAAACTCACAAAAACTAATAAACATGGTAAATATCCCGTTTTAAGTTCTAATGATATTACTAGTGACCATGTCAGTTTAAAAACAGACATTTTATTTTAATATTATAATATTTGCTTTGACATTCAAAAGTGTAATCCCAATCAATTTCAAAAATAAATAATTCTGACACTGACATTGCCTTAGCAAACTAACCTGGAAGTAATTCTGGTTGTAAGAAGGCTGCGCCTGCTTCTGCCGCAGCTGGCGCTCCAGTTCCTCCACTGTGCATACATTCTTAAGTCCTTGTACAGGCTGTAAGGGTAGAAAGAATAATATTGGTTAACATCTTTAACAATAAGCCGGTAAACGAGTAGACGGATCACCTGATGGTAAGCAATCGCCGCCGCCCATGGACACCAGAAATACTAGGGGCGTTACAAGTGCTTTGCCGGCATTATGAGGGTAAGAAATTTAAGGGTTAAGGTGACCGCCGCCGACCGGCCGAATTGTTTTCGATTGTATACACATATTATTGACTCCTATTTCTTTCGAAACAGGTGCAAAATTTTAAGTTTAATGCTAATTACAAACACTACTTATTTTAACTCTATATGGCTTAGGAATTGGTCATAAATAGCCACTGATCTTTTTTACCTCACACATGTGACACTACGCAAGCGTTGTTTGACATCGGTTTTCTGTGAGGCCGTTGTATCACTCCGGTCGAGCCGACCCATTCGTGCCGAAGCAATGGCTCTCCCACATATAAAATTATGTTAAACCCCTCTCATTTAGTCACATAACGGACTCGCACAGACTGATGATGATAACATTCATTCTGTTGAGGCACAGGGTCCAGGTATAAATGACTAAGGACGAGGTGCGGATTTAAGACAGTTTATTTCCAAAGGTTTACAGGGGCCTTAGTCTGCTATTACAATTGTGTCAGAATGGTCGATCACTGTGCAGTGCAAGAGAGATGGAGCTATGTAGGTTGTATAACTCCATCCCTCTTGCACTGCTCAATGATCGACCATTGTGACACAATTGTAATAGCAGACTAAGGCCCCAGTATGACCGTTCACGTACCCGATAACCCCGTGACTGGTCATAGGCACACACGTTGTCATGTACATACATGTAACACCCACACAGAGAGGTAACTGTGTCCCTACAATTTCTTACGTCTAAAACAGTTGTTATAAAGTATTTTAAGATTTTTACTCACTGTGGGCGCGCTCGGGAAGATCGGGTCATGTTTCCACACGCTGGATCCGATGGTTCTCGACTGCGGCGCGTCCGTCTCATCCAACACTAGCTGGGATAGCGATGCCTCTGTAATAAATAACATTCATTATTTATTTCAATTAGACCAGTAAGGCACTTTTGAACGTCAAAGCAAATATAATAATATTAATAACGTCAGTCTGTCGGTCAGTCCTCTAGTTGCTCTATTTGCTCGTTCCAAAGTGTAGATTCCTATGGAGAAGAACGAGCAAGAAACTCCATAGGTTACTCTTTTCCAATCAGATTCACAATACAATACATGGTTACATTGTTTCGATTGCTTCAACTATGTGAGAACAATGTAATATGTAGTCAAAGTGATAGAAAAAGAAAATAACCCTGAGGACAACAAACTTAATGCAGTCTGGAGCTGGCCAGTCCCAGTTGACAGCGCCCATTATACAGTTAACATAGATACATAATATGAAACACTAGCAAACCATGGCGAACTCCGCTTCGCTACCGGTTTTCCTACTTTTCTTTTGACTTTTTGCCTAAATTTTCTTTCCTATAAACCTCACGGAGACCGAGACCTTTCCAACGAATGCAAAACCGTGGAAATCGGTTTGTGCGTTCTGTAGTTATAGCGTCAGGAAGGAAAACCCAACTTGTTTTCATATAATATAGAAGAGATTATCCAACATGGCTGCCTCGTTGGTCGAGAGGTCGCAAGTGCGATTGCCGGACAAATGGTCTCAATTCCCGGATCGGGCAAAGCATTACTAAGTTTATGTTTTTTCGGTTTTTCGAAAATTACACAATAATAACACGTAGTCTGGAATTGTGCCCAGTATATGGCAATAGGCCTTATAACACAAATGGTGAAAAGTGGGTGTACATTGTATAGCGGCATTACGTGCCGCAATGTGCACCTCTGCCTACCCCTTCGGGGATAAAAGGTGTGACGTTGCACATATAGCATACCAACAGCATTTTATGCCAATGTGAATGTGTGCCAAAACATGTTCAGAACACAGATCTTTAGATTTTTTTAATGGGACAAGCCCGCCACAACCTCCCATACCGCTGCAACTCCTGTGCACCAGGATCTACAGTAGATACAACTATGAAAACACCGGAACACTGAAGTCCGGCGCGTCCCAGGGACATGAATGACTGTCTTGGATCCCGCAACGAAACAAATCAGAAGATATTATTAGAAGAGAGGAGAAGAGATAGATGTGTAGTGTGTGTGACACCTCGCGCCTATAAGTAGAGTAAGTTAGTCGTATAAGGAGAGTCAATTAAAGATATTCATAAGCTCAACACGTCTCCTTATTACGCTCCCGAAGCCACGTCATTGCATGGCGACCCTGCCAGGATTCGATTCGAATCTTCTGATTCTGAAAAAACCAAAACTATTTTGGCATTTTATTCCATTGTCAAAAACATATTGTATATATTCTAAACACAGATGTTTACAATGTATACTATGTTCCTAACTGACCGAGCTGTGTATTGGCGAGGTCGTCGATGCCGCCATGATGCCTGCGGCTGCTCTCCAGCTGTTCCGCCAGCTGCTCATGTTCCACCTCCCAGTCGAACTCGTCAGCTGTAACATTAATTATACTAACGTTAACATAGGCGTAGCCAGCAGTTTAGGCCCCTTACCAATCTTCCTCATCCCCATTCCCGAACAACAACCCTTGGATTCCTGACTCCTAAAAAGCCGGTAACGCACTTGTAAAACCTCTGGTGTTTCAAGTGTCCATGGGCGGCGGCGATTGCTTACCATCAGGTAATACGTCTGCTCGATTACCGGCATGTCTCATATAAAAAAAAGCCAGGTTTTAGTTTCGGGAGGGTTCGAGAAAGTCGACCCATTAAAAAAAAACTTCCCTTCACTCTAAAACAATGTAATAAACAGATTCCTAGAAACCTTTGCCAAACGGGGGGATGTACTATACTAACTAGAAAAATAACGCTCTGTAATGTCTAGGTACGCATATTTCGGGGGGGATTTGAACAGACTCAGCTAATCTATGTATTTTATATGAAAAGATGCGTGCTCGCATAGTCCAGCTGCGCATCGTAGCAGTTACATAGCTTAATATCATACTATTACATCTTCGTAACCTAGCTACATAGCACATCTCTAGTGGAAAAGCACCCACAATGGTAATAGAAGTCAAATTACATTTACTACACCATATAAGCACAATATATTTTCATGAATCACCAAAACCACAAGCAATATTATTGATTACACACTTAAATTGTTATTTGTTGGCAAACAGATATGTATTATTATTAGTTTTAATTACAAATATGTTAGAAAATAGTTCCCACAACCACATCAAAGCCGTTAGCGGAAGCTAATATGTTATACATTACCTAGCTCTTTAACCAGAATCCCGACTGGACAGTTAAATTCTTAATATGTCATTAGCACTTAAAACGGGATATTTACCATTACTGTTTATCGTTTATAACTATTTATTTATTTTATTTTATATTGTAACGTCGGGCCAGTGCTGAAAATCAGCGACGCTGGGGTCACGGCATTTCAACTGGGTCCTGGCCTTTTTACGCCATTTATTATACTTTTATTTTTTTATATAAATTATTTGTTTATTGTTTCTTAATCGGTGCAAATAAACTGTTTTTCTTTCTTTCTTCTCTTTCTCAACATTAATAAACATGGTAAATATCCCGTTCAAGTTCTAATGAGAGTGTTAGGGATCAGTTTAAAAACTTATCCTTAATATGGTTAGTATAGAAGCACAGTGAAGCGCCCCGCACCCATGCTTAGTATATATACTTACAACCTTGACCAAAGGTTTCATCGTTGAGCGCATCATACTCGTCCTCTGAGGGCTCCCCACCTCCCTCATCGTCATTTAAGTTCTGAAACAGAAAGAAAAAGAAATTAAATAAAGAAGGAAATGCATTCATTCCACCTTTGTACACTATCATTTTTTATTTTTTTTATTTTATTTTATTAAAAAAGGAACAACAAACAGCTACACTATGTGATATTACAACATAATAACATATTAACTTAAATAATACATGTAGCCCACAGCGCTGTTCACAGATTTACATTGTTGAATACATTTTTAAAATGCTAGGGAATAGCTATTCGTGTATGACAGTTAGTATAACAAGTAAAATAGAAAAAAACACAATAATACAGTAATAATATAAAATGACATATCTAAGACCGTAATATCTATCATGCTATAAGATGTTAACCTATGTTTAAATTATTGAAAAGTGTACAATAAAGGTTATTTATTTGATCTGTCAACGTCACGCCTTTTATCCCCATTAAATGACTCTGAGTATAGTGGTAAGAAAATAAATATATTTGATTGAGATTGCTCGTTGGACAAGATTTGATAGTGTGGCAAGTGTCATGGAGGCCAGGAGGTTTAAGACTCATGAGGGGTTTCAAAATCTAACAAGTATCAATGTGATTTCGTCTGAGTTACGTGTACTTTCTAAGATTCTAATCTTTGACAAACGGTGAAGGAAAGCATCATGAGGAAACCTGGGCTTATACTTTCAAATTATAAATTTCAAATCACCAACCCGCATTGAGCAAGCGTGGTGATTAATGCTCAAACCTTCTTAATGCGAGAGGAGGCTTTGGTCAGTATTAGCATTGGTCACGTAAAGATTGAACAATAAAGTATAAAGATTGGGTCTGCAACACTAGTACCCTTAGTACGAGTTCGCTTTACGTTGAACGAAAACGAAACGAGTACGTGTTCGGCGTTGATTGACCGGCACGAGTGAACCAACCAATCAGAGCACCGAATGCGCTCTCGTTTCATTCTCATACGGCACAGAAGAATCGCTGACGTATTATCGACACAGCAAAAACTTGGTGTGTTTTTTTAGTATATCCCTTTTCAGGCAGATTTTTTTTTATCCATTTGGTCAGGTAGTAAGTTTTTTTAATGGTGTATTGTTGTAATAGTAACTATGGAAGATGTGATGAGTCCATAGATCCGTCCATAGGTCCAAAAATATGATATAAAGTTAGTGAAAAACTGCAAAAAACTATTCATCTACTAATTTTGGGGCTGTTCTCTGCCCCTCTTGTTAAATGGTAGCATAACGAAGGCCGTAAAGCGACAACTGCCAACAGTCTTCCCAAAGTCGGATAAAATAAAAGCAGTTGGTATAAGTACATTTTAAATCAACTTCCCAAAAAGAAAGAGGTTCTTAAATTCGGCCGGTGTTTTTTCTATGTATATAATGTACACCGATTACGTCGAGGTTTATAGACCGATTTGCGTGATTCTTTTATTTGAAGCGAGTTAGCTGAAATTTGGTGCCATAAAAATTTGCAATTGAACTTATTGGCCGACGCGAATGAACCAACCAATCAGAGCACCGAACTCGCTCTCGATTCGATCTCGTTAAACGTAAAGCAAACTCGTAATAAGGCCTCAGCCCACACCTTCTCAGAACAAAACTAATATTACGTTGCTCAGAAGAAGCAAATGCATTTATACCAACTCTTTTTACATACATACATACATACAATATGTATGTACATATATATCACAATACATTTATGCATAAGAACATGGCAATCAGGGGCCTTAGGCCAGTGCTCGCAATCACAACACCTATCTTGAATAATAATACCAACGACCTAGATCTTACTAAAACTGCATTTATACCAACTCTTTTTACACACATACATACATAAAAACAATATGTATGTACATATCACAATACATTTATGCATAAGTACATGACGACGACATCAGACAGATTGCGGGAATCACTTGGGGTAGAGTGGCCATAGAAAGGCCAGAATGGAGAAGATTGGAGGAGGTCTTTGCCATCTGACAAACGGACACGCAGAAGTGGAGGAAGAATAGCATTGATAGCTTAAGTTATTCCTTTCATGTCCGAATAAAAAGGCTATAAATAAAATAAGAACATGTCAATCACATCACTCTCTATTACATGGGACCTGTAACAATTTTATATGCTAATCTCTGAAATGGCGAGACCGATTTTGACGGGACTTTTATTGGCAGGTAGCTGTACTAAGGAGTAACTTAGGCTACTTTTATTTTAAAAAATTAAGTCAAAAAGTCCGTAGTCGACGCAAGCCAAACCATGGGGAAAACACTGAGTACAACAATGTTATAAACAGGGGAAACACCCAATGTTATCACCGACATTATACCTACTCATTAAAAGGCGCTTAAAACATTGAAATTACTGTTTAAATAATACACATAGTTAAGGGTTATGTAAGTAACCTTAAACCTTTCTCTTTTTGAGGGGGAAAATCATCCAATGACTTCTCTGGCCTTGGGCGAGGCGAGAGAGAGTGTCAGACTCTTACTGACTAAAAACCACCCTGTTCCTACTCCTGCTTTTTGAGCTGGAGCCTCGGTAACCCGCTAGGTAGTATGTAGCTATTTTTAAAACAGTGTGCAGAGACATCAAAAAAGAGTATTGAAAAAGTTAGTTTTACTGAGTTGGCCAGTCAAAATGTGACTGAAAACAGTTTCATATGATATACTAAAACTCATGATTTAAGTCTTTGACTGCCAACAAAAATCTTTTGAAGGCAAAACCTCCCCTAGTGCTGGTCACCTTTGCCTCCCCATGGCATTTAATGTGTAAATAATAGTTTGTCTACTCATATTTCTGAGAAACAATGATTCAGAAGCAACAAGGTCTTTCAGGCTATCTTGAACAACTAATGACTGACACATTTTTATGACTTCTCAAAGTAACAACAGTCGCAACACACATAATTTGGCTTTGTTCTTCAATTTGATACAATGTAAACAGTATATTTTTTGTTATTATGGTACAGGTTCAACTAAATTTTAAGACATCAATGACCCTGAGTCAAATTCAAAGCATTTTATTTAATTTTAGGCCATATCCAGGTGCTTTATAAATGTCTCTTGTATATAAAAATCAATTGCTGTTTGTTAGTCTCCCTGAAATTCGAGAATGGCTGCACCGATTTGGCTAATTTTGATCTTGAATTGTTTCTGGAAGTTCAGTGAAGGTTTAAAAGGTGAAAATATTTAAGTTGATATAAAGTTTGCAGGGTCAGCTAGTCCAAAATAAAATAGTCAGTCACTAGCTAGATTGACTAATATAAAATACCACATGGCAGTAATTCTGATACTGAAATCTAAGGGTTTATAAACACTCACAACACAGGAAAATATTTCGTCAAGTCACATATACTAAATTAAAAAACCTTTTAGTTTTCAAGTTTACTAATGTTTTGATAGTCTACTTTACTAACAAAGAATTTATAGCATATTTCATAATTGTGGAATGTATAGTTGACCTGGCAAACTTCATACTGCCTCAATCATTTTTTTCTCACCTTGTAAACCTTCCCTGAACTTTCACAAATATTTCAAGACCAAAATTAGCTGAATTGGTCCATCCGTTTTCGAGTTTTAGCAAGACTAACAAACAGAACATAATTTTAAAAAATAAGATGAATTAACAAATTAATTAGAAACGAAACAGACACTTGGAATTATATATAATTTATTAAGAACTAGTCTTATTCTGAATGAAAAGTCATTAGCAAAATACCATCATTGATTGACTACAAAATATGAGAGCTGTAAGTTAATGAATTAATAATTAACACAACATAATTACTTTATCTACAGATTGTATACAAAGTAAACGTGTTTTATCTCTAGGTTCATATATACATGACTACTAAGTACCTTTCAGCTGTATATGTATGTAGATATGTATACTAGTGTTGCATATGGTAATTAAAAAATCCCACAAGTGAACGACCCACACTTTAACCCATAAGTGGAACTGGAAATTGGTTTGGAAAGTTCTAAATGCAAATACAATTACAAAATGCAACATACACAATGTATATGTTCACACGAAAACAAGTATGACTAAGTGTGATCACTAAAAATACACAGTCAAAAAAAACATATTTCATAACGTTATACCACGTTTTATGCACAATTTTTGGCGCGCATTCTGTGGACACTGAAGCTAAGGCGTAGTTTATGGCTATAATCTAGCCTATTACGTGTTTTTCTCGAAATTCTCCGCCGAAACAAACAAGTGACAAGTAGAAATGCGAAAATACATAAATGTAATATGTATAGCCAACACTGTGACGCTTTTTGTGTTTATTATGGTAAAATAAACAGTTCAAGCGATCATAGTTGCCCCAAATAGTTATATAGCACGTAAATACAAGGTAGAAAGTGGTAATACTTGAATGTATAGTGAAATGCTGCGTTTTGAGTGGCGTGCTGGCAGAAGGTAGCCTAGCAGTTTTAGGGTTATTATATATCAAATAACTTGGTTTTTTCAATAGAATAACGTTTAGACTTACCGATAACGAAGTATCGAACCCGAAGAAAGAATCTGCCATTGGAATTTTTCATATATCATGGACACAAATGACATGACTTGTCACGGTACATATGTCGCAATGGCGAAGGCGGCCATGACATTTCGGCCAGTGTTGTACTCACACCTTACTAAATGGTAGTGACGCGTCAATTAGTAACTTTTAGTTTTCAATATTTTTTGTCCGGTTAATTATATTTTTATTCTTGAAAATATAATTTGTATTATTTATTTTAAATATTCATTTGTAAGCCTTTATCACTTGGATGATGCATAACGGTCTGCAAATACGAAAATCTTACCATTATGACTCCGCGCGACTTGGCAATACCCCGTAAATGACATGACAGTCCACTGCTGGTCTATGGCCCTCGTCTACATAAAAATATAATTTCCCTTGAACATTGTCCCGAAAGTTCAGAGACTGCACACAATATGATAATTATTAACACATTACACATTATGAAAACTCGAATTGTCTTTGTCTTAGCAAATACAACTGCAACTAGGCTTATTAATAGTTAACTAACTATCACTACTAAAAATAATATAAGGATAACGTTATTACTAAGAATATTAAAATATGTCTTTATTGAAAAATATAGTAAAAAATCAAAAATTAATAATTTTGTGGAACGTTCAAAAACGTAAACTTTTGGACTTTCAAGTGTCAAGTCATTCCTATAAAATGACAGCAAAGTTGTGTTTTGTCACTTCTGTCAAGTTTGTGTGTCATTAAAATTAATTTCAAATTAAACATTGTTGTTGTTAGTCGTATCTTACTAAAAAAATCACCTTTGGCTTTAAAAAGTTTAATTTAAAATTACGAGTTATGTGTTAAAGAGTAAAAACAGTTCAACAAAAAAAAATAGTAATATTTATTTGAATTTTGGGCCAAAAGATTCGCCCGCGAAACAAAATGTCTATAGGTAAGTAAATCAGATAAATTGTACTTTGGAATGAATTATCGTAAACTATAAAAGTTAGCGTGTGTTCGATAAGTGGTATTATTATTGTTTTACTTTTATTATACAGCTTAGCCTGTATAAATGTAGTATCAGGACCATAAAAAAAAAGAAAACAAGAATTAAAAAGATAATATATTGAAAAAGTTATCTCGTAATACAATATTATGTTTTTTAATTCTGATAGAACACACAAATTATATTATTCAGGTCAGTAGATCGTTTTAGAATGATATTGCTAAATTTATAAACTGGTGGTCTGGTCTTTCTCTATTTAGTTTTTGTTTGAAAGGCCATAAAAAATATTTTCGACAATTAAATATCTTAAGATGTATTGGACTATTGATAGCAATTACAGAGACATGACAGTCCACTGCTGGTCTATGGCCCTCGTCTACATAAAGGCTACTATACTATACTATATCTAGTAGATAGATAGAGTAGATATGATATTATATAAAACTGATAAGAGAAAAGAGTTCTTCAAACAATTGATGCCTTCACCAATAAAGCAACTGGATTTCCCTTGAACATTGTCCCGAAAGTTCAGAGACTGCACACAATATGATAATTATTAACACATTACACATTATGAAAACTCGAATTGTCTTTGTCTTAGCAAATACAACTGCAACTAGGCTTATTAATAGTTAATTCATACACATACATATAAACTAACTTAAAACTGTGAAAAGAACATGATGCATGTCACTTTATGGGGAGTTCAGGACGTTACAAACCCCCTCTCTATTTTGCATCTAGCGATTCCATTCTACAAAAACATTGCTAATTGTCCACCTTTTAATGTGCAACTTTCTAAACACCTATTTTTTTAAGGCGCCTCTGGTGACCTCACTCACACAATGCAAGCATTGTTTCACATAGATTTTCTTTGAGGCCGTGATATCACTCCCGTCGAGCCGGCCCATTTGTGCCGAAGCATAGCTCTTCCATACTTAAAACCTATCAACATCTTTTTGCTTATAATATCATTAGGCAGAGCAGTTTTTTTTGTGTCACAGTGCACAATCACATTATGGCATCTCCTCTTCGTACTTGCTTCATGCTTCATGGCATTACCAGACTAAGCTTGATTTATCTATTCTGATTATTCAATTTTGTTTGAATATTATATTTTTACACTAATAAATTATGTAAAGTTACATATAAAAATTTGTAGTGCTAACAAAAAAATAATTTAAGTATTCATATTTCTTATGTAACTCCTCCATTTTATTTTTCCTTAAAATAACTAAAACAGTGGTTACTGAAATATGTAATTAAGTATGTTACAAGAGATTTAACATCAGTAATTACATATTAAGTATTTGTTTTTATTCTTAGCTTATTGGCTCGTTAGTCTGCCGGCCAAGAAGTCTCGAGTTCGATTCCCGGGTCACTCAAATGAATTCTTGACTTTTTTCGGTTTTGAAATCTCAGTAGTTAGTAGCATGGAGTCTGGAAATGCGCTCGGTTATTTGGCAATAAGCTCACCCCCTATTACATGGGACTTAAAACACAAATGGTAAAATGTGGGTGTACATTGTATAGCTGCATTACGTGCCGTAATGTGCACCTCTGACTTGTACTTATTATTCTGTGCCTCTGCCTACTCCTTGAGGGATAAAATGTGTGATAAAAAGTTTTTCCTATTAGCTTATTTCTGTTCACAACTACGTAAAAAATTGCTTTATAGCACAATGGAAATGAGTGAAATGCTCATACGATTAAAAAGTAAAAGTGGTATGCAAGCGTACTAGAGTTGATGGTGGATTCGAATTTTTTTTATAATGTCTATGTGCTTGCACAGCTTGCAATTCCAATTTGTATGTTGATAATGAGATTATGAAATCTTAAAATATCTTATACTTATTAAATGTATAAAAGCTGTAGATAGAGTTTGTTTTGAAAACGTTAATCTCCGGAACTATTGGTCCGATTTGATAAATATTTTTTTGTGTCGATTAACCATGAAAGGTTATAAAATATCACGCTACTCTACGCTAAAGTGGGAGAAACCGCGCGGAAGTATACTTCCGAAGTATATTTATTTTAATAAATAATAAAAATTTTAGAGCATTTAAAAAATATGTTTAATAAATATAGCTAAACATTTATGGGTTTATATCAATACAGGAATAATTGCCGGCTGATGTCCCATTTCACATAGATTAAAAATGTTGAACAGTCCTCTGCGAGTTGGCATCGCCACAGGCCCGCATCGTACGCATCGCACGTATTCCGTATGACGTCATCAGTACGCATCGCATGTAGGCAGTGCCAATGATGCGGTCCGTACGATGCCGATCAGTGGACGCAGTTGTATGAGTTTCTATACAAGACAAACTAAAATCCGATCCGATGCGTACGATGCGGGCCTGTGGACGCGTACCAAAACTAGTCGGCGCCATTGCTAACTATAACTTAGTTTACAAAAAACTTAGTATTTTAATATTAAAGGTTTAACTCACGACACGGTAGGTAACCAAGTTAATTTGACGTAAACGGCGTCTTAACTTACAAAAACACAGTTAAAAATATTTAAACCTAACCTTGACGGGGACATTAATATCATAGCAATAAATTTACAAAACTTAGGATGACTATGCTAAACAAGCATAAGACTCAAGATTTTGAAGAATTGAAATAAAATTGATGTCCATCATCTAGGGTTGATGGATATAAGTGTGGGAGAGCCATGCTTCTGCACGAATGGGCCGGCTCGACCGGAGTGATACCACGGCCTCACCGAAAACCGACGTGAAACAACGCTTGCGTTGTGTTTCATTGGGTGAGTGAGGTGACCGCAGGCCCAATTCCCCCCCCCCCCCTTCCAATCTTCCCAATCCCCGATTCCCCAACAACCCTTAAATTCCTAACCCCCAAAAGGCCGGCAACGCACTCGTAACGCCTCTGTTTCAAGTGTCCATAGGCGGCGGCGATTGCTTACCATCAGGTGATACGTCTGCTCGTTTCATCGTCGTTCCATAAAAAAACTTCAATTTTATTTCAATTTCATATTTTATTTATTTTTAGCCGTGGTCGTCCAACTGCAGGGCAAAAGCCTCTCTACTCTCCTTCCACTCCTCTCTGTGCAGAGCTTTCTGCGGCCAATCCTTATTGTAAAATAAACATATACAACTATTTTGAATAGTCACAAATTCTACTTACAAGAAATTGAGCATCATACAAAACATACAGATTACTGACAGACAAACATTTTTTTAACACATTGAACGCCGTGGTAGTCACCGGTGACCGACGTTAGCGGAGGATTTGTCTTCGACAGTTTTCTATTGCCAGTCAGTTTAATCATATTTTTAGGTTCGGCACATAAATTTTATTTTTAAATGCATAGAATTAACTATTCGACACTTTAATTATATGTACACATTATATTCGTCTAATGTCAGGAGAGGTCTCATAATCATAATTTATGCGCATGATAAATTAATTACTACTACCTACTATATGTAGTTGTAAGCGGAACTATCCATTACTAATACTCAAATTCTATACTCGAATACTACTAAGTTCCTATGTATTTTTGGGTTTCCTTTGGTCACTCAAAAAGATGGAGGATGTGTTATTGCCCCTTAAAGTTTTAGAAATACATTAATAAAATAATTATTTTGTTGTGACATGAATTTCTCCATTGTGACATGAGACTAATAAAAATAAACTGACTGCCTCGTTGGTCGAGTAGTTGCAAATGCAACTGCCGACCAAGGGGTCTCGGGTTCGATTCCCGGGTCGGACGAAGTTTGGCTGGGCTTTTTTCGGATTTTCGAAAATTTCTCAATAGTAGCACGGAGTCTCAAATTGTGTCCAGTATGTGGCAATAGGCTCGCCACCTACCACCCACCACATGGGACTTATAACAAAAATGGTTAAAGTGGGTGTACAATAGTACATTGTATAGCGGTATTACATGGCCTAATGTGCACCTCTGCCTACCCCTTTGGGGATAAAAGGCGTGATATTGCATGCATTATATTATTAAAAAGAATATTGTTTTATTTTTTCAGATGATATGTTCGCTCATGTCCAAGTTTCTCAAGGTATACTGAAAGGGAAAGTAGCTGAAACCGTTTTCGGGAAGAAATATTACAGTTTTGAAGGTATACCCTATGCGAAACCGCCTGTGGGAGAGCTAAGATTTAGAGTAAGTATCTATTGTCTATTTTTGTGTCATTGGTAGTTAGTATGCAGGAAAAAATGATAAAAGGAAAGAAGTATTATTTTAAACGTTGCCCAGCTCTGGATTTTTTTCCTGTGCCCTTAGTATGAGTTTTCTTTACGTCTTCTCCTGCGTTGGGCGAGGCGAGAGGGAGTAGTAGACTCTTACTGACTAAAAACCACCCTGTTCCTATTGCATTTTGGGCCGGAGCCCCGGTAACCCGCTAGGTAGACCACAGCCTCGAAGCCCGATGCAGGCTTATCTTTATGATTTGTTTATAAATTCTAATATTAGAACTTAAAACGGGATATTTACCATGTTTATTTGTGTCTATGAGTTTCCGATATTTCGGTTCTGTTGCAAGCACCATGATCACGGAAGAACTGTTCATCCGTGACTACTATTAACCCAACGTAACTATGATTAACCTAATCCTTTATCATTTTCTCAGGACCCACAGGAACCAGAACACTGGAATGGCACCCTCGATGCCACCAGACCAGGTAACAAATGTTGCCAACTCAATCCGTACACGCAAACCACGATAGAAGGCTCTGAGGACTGCCTCTACTTAAACGTCTACACACCAAGCTTGCCAGGCGAAAGAATAGAAAATCTACCAGTCATGTTCTTCGTCCACGGAGGCCGATTTATCTTCGGTTACGGCGACTATTACAAACCGGATTATTTTCTGGAACACGATGTAGTATTGGTGACTATAAATTACAGACTAAATATTCTAGGATTTTTGTGTCTAAACATACCTGAGGTGCCAGGAAACGCAGGCTTAAAAGACACAGTTTTCGCCCTTAGATGGGTCAGAAACAACATCGAACATTTTAACGGTGATTTTAACAATGTCACCGTTTTTGGTGAAAGCGCTGGGGCCGGGGCTGTTGCGTCTTATATGACTTCAAATATGCCAAATGGGCTGTACCACAAAGTCATAGCGCAGTCAGGAAACTCGATAGCCGATATCTATATGATCGATGATGATCCAGTTGAGAAGGCAAGACGTATAGCAGAGAATTTGGACCAAAACTTTGATGACGAAAGGAGTTTGTACGAATTTTTGGTACAAGTACCGATTCAAGATCTTATAGTAGCTTTCAGTATTGCTGAAATTGGCCGGCCACCGTCCGTTATCAACGCATACTTACTACCAGTGGTAGAACAACCGTTTCCGGGCGTTGAGAGATTTTTTGACGAGTTTCCAAGAATCGATTTTCCATTACATCATTTTAAGAAGGTCCCCGTAATGACTGGTATGAATTCGCACGAAGGAGCGCTGTTCTTGCAAAAAGACGGCGATGGATTTGTGGATTTTGAAAAAGATTATTATTACTTTATACCAAAATTCTTGCGTTTACGAAAAGGTGATGAGAGATGCGCTGAAATTGAGAAGAAAATTAGAAAATTCTACTTCGACGGCCGAGAAGTGACTCAAAGTTTGAAAGAGCAGTACATTAATATGGTTTCGGATACGTTTTTCCAGTTCCCTATTATGTTGTGGCCTGATATCCTTGCGAAATCAGATTCTGAAGTTTACATGTATAAATTTCAGTATTCTGGCAATTTGAATACTCGTGTTATGAAGGCTTTGGGGATTCCAGGCGCCAGCCATGGGGATATGATACAATACCAGTTTTACAGAGAATCGAAGCATGAAAAGGCGAACGAAAGTGATATGAAGATAATTAGGATGCTAGCTGCAGCTTGGTGCTCATTTGCTAAGGATGGGTAAGTGGAAAACATAGGCACATGCCATATTTAATTCTCAAAGGGATGAAATTTTCCCTTTTTTATGGAATAGGGGGCAAATGAGCAGACGGGTCACCTGATGGTAAGAAATTGCCACCGCCCATGGACACTTGAAACACCGGAGGCGTTATAAGTGCGTTACCGGCCTTTTGGGGGTTAAGAATGTAAGGGTTCAAAGTCAAAGTCAAAGCATTTATTTCAATTAATCCTTAATAAGGCACTTTTGACACGTCAAATCGAATCTCCGTCAGTCAGTCTGTCTGTCAGTGAAGCTAGGCGCTCGTTCCGAAGTGTAGCTGCGAATGGAGAAGAACGAGCAAGAAACTCCATCGTTACTCTTTTTACAAAAATGTTTTTTACAATATCTCTGATACATTATTTGATCATTTACCGATTGTATATATTTGTTGGGGAATCGGGGATTGGGACGATTGGGAACGGGGGAATTGGGTCTTGGATTATATTTCTTTTTTCATATCTTTCAGGCACCCGACATGGCCGGATCAGGAAGTGGAATGGCTTCCATATACAACGAAAGGCAAGCATGTACTAGTTATAGACAAAAACATTGAATGTGTCAGAAACCCAGACTTAGACAGACTCCGATTCTGGAAGAGCGTTACTGGTGATGTTTCTAAATTATAATTATTGTTATAAAAGGTTTTTAGGTTCGATTCTTGAGTGGGGTAATGCGTTTGGGGATTTTCGGTGTCAAAAGTTTTTGGTGTTGGTTTTAAGACGTCCGAAAACCTTAAGGCATGTTTTGCATAATCCTCACCCTTGGCAATTTATTTGGTGATTTATGACTTTTGGGGATTTTAAAAGTAAACGTAATATTCAAATAAACGTTGCCGAATCGAGAATCGAACCTAACACTTTTGTGTTGGTATAATTTTTCGCAATTTTTCAAATAACCGTATCTGTGATAAACACAAATTAGTTCATAATTTTCAGTTAAACTTTAAAAAAAATGCATAATTATTAAATAATGGTGCGTACATGCTTTATACGTAAAAAAAAAATTTTTTTATTATAAAATGAAACTTAATTCAATCAATAAAAAAGCAACTAGTTTTGTTTCTGAATAAATAATATAAGGTGTTCTAAAAGTATCTGCCACGGCTTTAATGGGAGGTAGTTTATTATTGTTTGATCGTACGCATCGCACGCAACGGATTTTAGTTTGTCTTGTATAGAAACGCATACAACTGCGTCCACTGATCCGCATCGTACGGATCGCATCATCGCAATGTACATGCATGCGTACGATGCGGGCCTGTGGACGCTTACCTTTAAGAGTATTATTTTTTTATACAAAAAGAAAATTTACGTGTGATTTTGTTATGAAAGAGCTATCTCTTTCACTGTCTTAATTGCTATCAATTGTTTTCATTGACGCATCGTGCGTATTTGTGAACCACTTTATGCAGAGTAGAGTAAATGTTTATTTAACTTCTTTATGTTCTCAAATTGAATTAAATGGTCCGGGGTACGAAATTTCTTCACTATTGTAATCTTCAAACACAACACTACCTCCCATTAAAGCCGTGGCAGATACTTTTAGAACACATTATATTTTTAATCTTGTCTTCCAAAGTTTTTAAACCAAATTCTCATAGTTGTTTTTATTTTTTTATATATATAATAATGTCGCTTACTTACGTAAATAAGTAGATTTTTATATTTATTTTCTTGTTACAGTATAAAAATTTATGTGTTTTGGAAGCTAAACGACTGATTCATTGTTCTATTATGTAAATCATAATATATAACGTCAGAGGTATATTTTTTGTTAAGGACGCGTTCTCAAATCTGACGTAAATAAGCAATTTTTCGGTGCGTATTACGACCAAAAGAAACTTAACTGAACATAACTAACATTTACAATAGACAGATCACTTCTTTATCTCCAAAAATATAGATTTGTCAATGTGAAAAAAGTTATATTTTATTATTGCAAACACGATTTTTCTTTACCTGTTCACTCAAAAAAGGGTTGAGTTTAGGGACATTTTACTGCTACTACACGCATAATTCTGAATCTCAAAAAAATATCCCGGGGAAGCAGACATAATCAAAAATTATACTATAGGAAACTATTACGAAAAAATTACAAATTGTCTGGGAAATAAATAAAAGTTCACGTTTAATTTTTGCTCCTATTTTGCTGTCAGACATCAACTTTAAAGCGTGGCAATAAGGGTTATTTTATTTGTTTACTATTTACATTTATTAGATAGAAAATGTCAAATGAAATTTCAGTCTGCGCTCGAGCGCTGTCGTGGGTGGACGCTGCGTCGCCTGTTACAAAAAATGGCCTTGAAAAAGATCGCTGTACGAGTACAAAATATTTGATATTATACTTCATAAACCAGTCTTGATATTTTTCTCAAAAAGGATACTATGTTGTTTTTATTTTTTATATATATAATAATGTCGCTTACTTACGTAAATAAGTAGATTTTTACATTTATTTTCTTGTTACAGTATAAATAGGAATTATAACAAAAAAATATGTGTTTTGGAAGCTAAACGACTGATTCATTGTTTTATTATGTAAATCATAATATATAACGTCAGAGGTATATTTTTGGGGTCGCTTTAGCGAATATGGAGTCAAAATCAAAATCCAAGATGGCGCCGACTAGATTTGCCAACTTTCCATCATGGGTGTCATTTTACTATTATGATAAATACGAAATTTCGGGTTTGTATGTATGTTTGTAACTCAATCACGTCAAAACGGCTGAAGGGAACGGGGTGAAATTTGGAACAGGGGTAGATTATGGTCTGGAATAACACATAGACTCACATACTTTTTATCCCTCGGGAGCGCTGCAAAGCCGTTGGCAGAAGCTATTATAAATTGGGTAGTATCCTCGGTCAAAAATAAATTATTACAACTTTTCAATACAATAAAATATAAAAAAATAATCACACTCTCATTCATAAATTTTATGAACTATTTAATATTCGATTTTTTCTAGCTAAAGGAGATGGCTAAATGACTGACCCAGGCATAATAACAAGAATACGAATTTCACGCTAACCCGTATCATTTAAATATTCACTTATGAATTATTTTGTGTTTAACTAATTCTTATAACTTGGTGAACAAAAATTAACAAAAAATAAGTTTCATAATTGATTTTTTTCTGTTGTGGTTTGACATGACAACACGGAAGTAGGTACTGCAAGCTATTGTTAGGACATTAGTTTCCCCGAAAATCAAATCGAAATAATTAAACAAACATCAAT
Source organism: Spodoptera frugiperda (assembly GCF_023101765.2). Classification (NCBI taxonomy): domain Eukaryota; kingdom Metazoa; phylum Arthropoda; class Insecta; order Lepidoptera; family Noctuidae; genus Spodoptera; species Spodoptera frugiperda. The sequence continues at coordinate 5,509,461 of NC_064232.1, forward strand.
TTTTAATAACGGTAGTATAATGACTTTTTTCTGAAACCAAATAATTGTAAATGTTTTGATCGACACAAAATATATATTTTGTATAAGATTGCACAATCTTACTATATATTTTGTGTCTGTCCTTGGTTACTTTGTGTTCATTATCTAGTATAAGCAGAATTGTTTACCTATCTACCTCATATATAAATAACTTTCGGCTCAGGTACATCAAAACGCCTTGGTAAAAGTTCATAGCAATGTTATGGTTTGAACTTTTTGTAACGTTTTTTGACGTAGGAACGCTACTTTATTTTCAGGATTGCGCAGATATGCCAAGTTTCTGGATCTTCTTAATTACAAAATATCAATTTTTAATTATGCGGCTTTATTTATTGCTAAGTACCATATTTATACAATATTTATTTGTACGGGTTACGACGTCCATACTTTGGTTTAGCCATGTCCTTTCTAGAAATAAGTCTGCTATTTGACGTCAAAAACTTATGACGTCATAACGCACTATTTCATACAAAGTTCATAGAAAATATCGTTTTTGACGTTTCGACAAAAGTATTGAATTTGACTAGTAGGAAACTAGCCTATTACATACATACAAACTCGCAAACTTTTACGTTTATATGTTAGTAAGATAAAATACCTTTCAGTTTCCTATTTACATGAGAGTCAGGCGTTATTTATTTTAAATGGGATTGAGATGAAACAATAGGGATGCTGACACATTTTTATTTTAATGCCCGTCTTGTAGATTATTTTAAAATATTAGACACGTATTTTTTATTTTCTTACGGAAACGAATACTTTCGAAGATATATTGATTTGAAATATATCGCGTGACGTTTCTTCTAGGTACGTTTTATACGTAGAAATGACGTATTTCGTTTTTCCCAATCCTAAACTTTGATTCATTTTATCTAAGTGTTGTTATCTAATATGCCAAAATAAAAAAATACGTGTCTAATATTTTTTCATTACCTAACTGACGGAGTAGATAGATTTTTAATTTTCATACCCCGTCATCATCCCTATTTATGCATATAATATAAGCAGGTTTTTCAGTCAAATGTTGCGGGCTAAGCATTATGTAATAGACATTACAAATAATATTTTATTTAAATATATATTTTTGTTTTGTTATTAAATTCAAGTGGTTGGTTGGGTTGCTTAATAAAAAGGTGAGAAAATATTTGCTTTTATTATTGTATTATTTGTTAAACCCGGTCATTGTATTTTGGAACACAGATCTAAGCTAGACACAATGTATTTTCTTTTGTGTCTCATATAACTACAGACAGGAGATTAAAATATTCTTGCGGTCATTTTCCACCCCAGAGATGTGCCCAGTCTCTCCAATTTCCAACAATCCTCAAATTCCCAACCACTAAAAAGTCAGCAAAGCACTTGGTAACGCCTCTGGTGTTCCGGGCCTCAATGAGCGGCAGCGATTCCTTACCATCAGGTGATCAGTCAGCGCGTTTACCGGCTTATACCATAAAATTGTATCGATTCTGATTGGTAAGAATATAGGAAAAACAAAAACAACACATTATACATAACATAGTATTTTATTTACGCATAATAATTAAGTAATAATTATACAAAAATATAATTCTAATCTATTTATTAATTATAATAGGAAATGATAGGACTAAATAATTATATTGGCACAAATAATAATATCTACATCATAGATATTAGAATAATATAAGATTTTTTATTATTATAAATATATAGCACTTGTTGTTTACCTGTTTTATTTAAATAAATGTCGTAGCGTGATCATAGCTTATTTTTTAATTGTAAGACATACTAAATTTAAATAATATTGAAAGACGCTTTTGATTATGAGCCCCGGTGTCGCTTGAAATTAATCGAGCATCCGCGAAAATAGTTATTCGAGTGTGCTATTAATAATATTATTTAAGTTTAGATAGTCTTTTTGAAGAATATGATTTTTAAATGAATATTTTTCACATACTTTTCTAGTATATGCTATGTTTATTTAATAAATGAACATCTACAAGTTGATCTTACGACACACTAGCGCTAACTAATGTCTTTTAAACATAATGGAAAGATTTTTATTGGAAAAAATAACACATTATCAAAATAAACATATTAGAATAATAAAAATATGCATTTATATAGAAAAATTAAATAAAAATATGACACATTTGTTTATGAAAGGCCACGATTATTAGTTTTTTTTTAAATAACTTTTTTATTGGGACGATGATGAGTTACAGATAAACAAATTCTATTTGTATCGGTCAGTTGAATAAAAACGAAACTGTATACCGTATGGAGAGACCTCTTATGACTTAATTTAAACCACATATTTGTAATTACCTTGGCTGACTTTATACGAAAAATGAGCGAAATAGGCTCAGTATTTAAGCCAAAAAGTGCATTATTCTCTTTGAGCTAATTAGAACACTCTTTACAAATATGGCATTGCAACAGCCGCGTCGCATGTCCGTAACATTCCTAGACAACCTACTACATTACAGCTCTTCTGTGGTCAAGGAACATGAAGCTGATCCCACAAAATTTAGTACTTGATTAATTGTTTATTTTGTTTGAAAATTTATATTTTCAGTTTTCGTTGAAATATATAGTTGTGTTATGCTTCTGTGGACGAGTACTACTTGTAGTTTCATTTAAGTCATATGAGTGATCTCCATACTGTATAAAAAAATCACCTATACAATACACGATTTAAGAGTAAATAATATTATGTATACATAAAGGATTTTATACAACCATATAGGAAGACTGTGATACAACGATTTTACGAAAACAATCGCTCTAACTCGATCGATTTCGAGCTTGATTCTTTCTCATGAAAATAGCGTTAATTTTTATACTAATGATCTAATCATGATATTTATTTTAATAAGTACAATTTTTTAATTCTACGACCGGCATACTTATGCGGGCTTAGTACGAGTTTGTTTATCGTTTAAAGAGACGTTACTGCGTTCGATGTTCTGATTGGTCGGCTCCAATGAACCTACCAATCAGGGGGCTAAACGCGGTAATGTTTCGATTACGTTCAAACTCGTACTAAACCCTCTGAATCCAATCATCAAAAATCTTTAAATAATTCATAATTTAAATAATTACAATCAATTAACTTATTGCTATCTTCTTCATTTTTAATAATGCAAGAAAGAGATGGATGACAACTGTCAAATTCATTTTGACAGTTATGAAAATATGGCTGTCTTTATCTTGCACAGTTAGGTAGAAAGAAATAACAATATTAGGATTTCTTTTAAAAGATATAAATGTATTTGAAAGGAAAGGAAAAATATGAATTTTCTTAAGAGCCCTTTTTTCAGTAAGACACTTAAGTCGTACGATTAGTCGCGCAACCATGTTGTCTACAGAGAGACATTAGAACAAATGCTAGGGTTGATTTTTCAAACGAGCAGACGGGTCACCTGATGGTAAGCGATCAACGTCGCCTATGGACACCCGCAACACCAGAGGAGTCACAGGCGCGTTGCCGGCCTTTTAAAAAGGAATACGCTCTTTTCTTGAAGGTTTGATATGGTTGCCGGCGACTAGTAGCGCAACCAAGTTAACACCAGGTGAAATGTTCTCCATATTTTCTTCTTATAATATAAAAATAAGTCGGGTTTTCCTTCCTGACGCTATAACTCCAGAACGCACGAACCGATTTCCACGGTTTTGCATTCGTTGGAAAGGTCTCGAGCGCCGTGAGGTTTATAGCAAAGAGAAATCAGACAAAAATTCAAGAGAAAAGCAGGAAAGCCCCATTTCTGATAGCGTGGTGGCGAAACGGAGTTCGCCGGGTTTGCTAATTTTTCTAGAGTTGCACGACCCAGTCATATGAATGTCTTACTAAAATAAGGCTCTAAAAGAAATTAATCTTACAATTTACGATGGAATGTAAATAAATACTGTAAAATTAGAAACTAATTTTAATGACTAATTTATTATCTACATACTATTGATGCATTGTTTTATTTTTGGAGTGAATTTTTAGGTTATCTTAGAAGTCGTTTAAAATGGTTATAATTTTACCATAATTGAGCAGAAGGATCGCCAGTATCCTTAGTACTAGTGTGCGTTTACGTGAGCGCTTTTGGCGGTGATTGGTTTATTCATATTTAGCCAATCAGCGTGCCGAACGCACTCTCGATTCGTTTTCGTTAAACGTAAAGCAAACTCGTACTAATCATCATCAGTACCCAATGATAATCAATTAGCGTCGCCAATGGACACCCACTACACCAGAAAGGTTATAGTTTCGTAGATTTGATTACTTGAAGTTCTTACATAAGAAATGATCATGAATAATTATGATATTCGATAAGACATACCATAGGATATACTAGAAACATCATCAACACAGTATCTCCTAAACGGCGAAAAGGACTGATTTTTATAGCGTATTCTGGTATCAGATTATTGAATTCACTCCAAAATAAAACCAAAAACAAAATGCATCTCAAATGACTATCACTTACTTCTTACCACCGAGGGACTCGAAGAAATTGACAAACTTATTAACACCAATATTCTTGGGGAGATCATCTTCTGGCGGGTCGTTCGCCCTGATCACGTCTTTAGGAGCCCCGTTTGACCTTGACACCATTTTGATCTCGTTTGAAGGTCTCGGCTGGACCTTGCGATCGCCGTTTAGGACTGCGGTCACAGGAGGCTGACTTGGATGGCTTTCCTCAATTTTCACCGGCTCCTGAACCGTTTCTTCGACCTTGGGATGGTCTATCTCATTCTTTTCCACCACAACTTCGTTTTCTACCACACGGCCGTTATTTTCTACGATAGGTTCGTTATTCTCCACAACAGTATCGTTGTTTTCCACCACGGCTTCGTTGTTTTCCGTTACTTCAGTAACAACATCGTTAGATTCAACAACCGGTTCTCCGTTACTCTCGGTAATGAATTCGTGAGTCTCGGTAACGATTTCGTTGTTCTCATTCACGATTTCCGTAGTCTCTGATACGTAGGTATGGGATTCCGTGAATTGACTGGATTCGGAGTAAACTGTCACGGTTTCGGAGTATGATTCGATGATTTTCGGTTCTGATGATGATGTTAAGGTGATTTCGTCGTTGTTTGACCTTGGGTGGTCCCAGATTCGGTAGTATTTGCTGTATAGGCTGTCCCAGAAGTCCATCTTTTCCTTGTCTGGATTTGTGCCTAGGGACAGTTCTTGGCCTAGGTTTAGGTAGTAAAGGTTGTCCTTGGTCACTGGCAACCAGGTTACAGTGAGGTAATGGTTCTCGTCAGGTGTTGGGTTTCTGGAAATGAGAGTTGTAGATTAGAACTTGTGTAGAATAGTACGAATCATTTCTAAAATAAAGAATATTGCAAAGAAGCTACAAGTGTGAAAATAATCTACTGAGCCCTGCTAGTTCTTTTAAGTCGATTGGTATAACTCTGATTATGAGATTTCAAAAAAAAAAGAGTTTTAAAATTTTTAGTATTAAAAACGTAATGGACTCCAATATTGGTAAGGTTACCAGGGCTCAAGCTCAAAGCAGTTGAAAGAACGGGGTGGTTTATTGTCAGTAAGAGTCTGCCATTCTATCACGCCTCAACCAAGGCTGGAGAAATCATTGGATGAGTTTCCCCCTCAAAAAAAACTCCAATGTTGTTTCTAATGTTTAGCCTTACATATTATACCATAAGTAAAATATTACTGAAGTAGATATATGACTATATTTATCTTTGTACCGCAACTAGACCCTTCAACGAAAAACTATATACTTCATATATAATTAAAAAGTAAAACTCACCCGCTCTTAGCGAAATTGGTCCACAGCCTCAACATTCGCTCCCTCATCTTAATATCAAGAGTGGTAGGCTCCACGTCCTTCTGCAGGTCATTGCGGAACAGGTACCCAAGCTCATCCATATGCATCGCTCGTTTCAGACCAAAACTGTTCAAGACTTTCTTAGAAATGTTCAATTCACCAACATAGTCAAACTTGTAGTAGTAAATTGGCTTTTTGGATACATTTATCAAGTACTGGACATGTCTATGTGTGTCCACGTTGATTGTCGTATCTGATAGTAGCTCGAAATACTCTGGGAGACTTTCCACACCAGTGTGGTTCCCTTTGAAGTACAGGGTCTTAATCTGTTCAGCGATTTCCAAAGCCTGTTCCGAATTCCTCTCAATCTTCAATTCTTCTGGGATGAAGACTTGTAAATCGTCCGTTTTTCTTTCGAAAGCAAATTCTAATGAAGTTGATCCAATCATTATTGGTGTTTCGGCTATCCTGCCTGATGTTAGCAGGTCTATGAACGGCTCTGTGATAACCGCTTCGACTCCTGGGAATTCCTTCTCAATGACGACACCAAAAGCGTTGTACACTTCAGGGAATAATTCCATTGGCGATAGTTTCTCATGAGCTTCCACTAACTCCCTAGCAGAAGTAGCATTTAAGAAGTCCAGTACTTCCTCAGGATCATCAGATTCGCAGCCTAAACTCTTGGCTAGATTCCTCGCGTTTTCGATAGGAGTTTTCTGCACAGTCCAGTTGGATAAAGCAGTACCTGACTGAATAATCGCCTTGCTGATCAAACCCTTGGTTAATGGACTAGCAGTGAGAATAGAAACGGCCGCCCCACCAGCGCTTTCACCAAAAATGGTGATGTTACCGCTGTTTCCTCCGAAATTGTGGATATTTTCCTTGATCCACCTCAGAGCTTGTACCTGGTCCTTCAGTCCAGCGTTTCCAGGTACTTCTGGAGTGTTCATGCTCAAGAATCCAAGCACTCCGCACCTATAGTTCAAGGTTACTACAACTACATCTTTTTCTACCAAGTAATCTCCTCCGTATAAGCTGGAGTTACCAGATCCGAAGACGAAACCTCCTCCGTGGATGAATACCATGACTGGGAGGAATTCTCCGTCTAAATTAGGAGTGTATACGTTCAGGAAGAGGCAGTTCTCATCGCCCGTGTATTCTTTCTTGAAGAAGTCGATTTGTGCGGAGACGTTTCCTTCTGCGGACGCGTCGCGGATGCCTTCCCATGGTTCTGGTGGTTGAGGTGCCTGGAATTTGGAAAGGGGATATTTGATTACTCTGTTAGACACCAATCTTCATTGTAAAAAAACTGCATTTAATGCCTCAACAATGCATAGGAATAATTGTCGATTCTCACACACCCTATAGTTTGAAAAAAATCTTTTGAAGAGTACTTTTCCTGCCATGCGGGTGGCGATCACATGCGGGTCACCCCTTTTAATAGCAGTTATTACATACCCTAAAACAATGCCTTACAAGGGCTAACAAAATGTTGTACTTTAGCGTTTAAACCATTATACCTAATAAATAAATCATGCATATTTCACGTGTTTGCATCTGGCTAAAATTTAGTGATGACTCCAATTAGGAAAAAGCCAACTAACTTCTATTCTTATGGAATTGGGGCAAACGAGCAGACGCGTCACCTAATGGTAAGAGATCAGCGCTGCCCCTTTCTAGGGGTAGCTCGGTTGCGAGAGTCTACCCGCAACACCAGAGGCATCATAGGTGCGTTGCCGGCCTTTTAAAAAGGAAAGGGCTCCTACGCTACTACTAAATATTTTAAATAGTTAGTAAGTTAACTTCTATAGTATTTTGTTACTTTTCCTTTGGTGATTTTTCAGTTATTATGTTTAGAAACTTAACAAAGGCCACCCATGGAACCAGTTTTTAGAAAACCACCCTTTGTTCAAGAAAAAACTCTCTTCAAAACCTTTTTACTATTAGAAAAATTTGCACAATATATATTTTTTGTTACCATCCCACTACTTACATAACCAATGACGTGTACATAAGATGCTGTTATGTGTTATCTTATTTACTCATAGATACGCGAGATACAGATAACATGTTATATCTCTGAAACCGACTGAATAATATTTGTTCACCTGCATTGTGGTACGTCTTTTAACAGCTGAATTGTATTATTTTATTGATAGAAAAGGAAGAAATGAAGAAAAAAGATAAAAATAAGAACCAACATCAAATACCTAACCTATTTGATGTTGGTTCTTATTTTTATCTTACTGTCGTATTCAGAGTTATTGCATGGTTACTTAACTAAGCCTTTTTTTAATGGGGGAAAATCATCCATTGGCCTTTCTCCCCTGGTAATGCGAGAGGGACTGGCAGACTCCTTATGTCCGAATACTCATACGCTACTCAATTTTAAGACGCTCTCAAAACTAGTTCTGTCCTTATCGATTCTTTATAAAATGACAGAGATAAAGTTTCAAATTGAGTAGTATTTCAGTATTCGGGCGTTACTGACTAAAAACCACCCCCTTCCTACTCCTGCTTTGAGCCGGAACCCCAGTAACCTGTTACGTTATCCGCAGCTCCGGAAAATATAAGGATCACTTCTCATATCATCATCATTCTTACCTTAAACCTCAAGGATCCTAGTGGAGGCTTAGCATAAGGTATGCCCTGGAAGCTGTAGAAGGCCTTGCCGGTGGGACTGTTCACCACACGGCCCTGCAACTGCCCCTGTTCCACTGTCACAACTGGAGCCTCGGCCATCCTTCCCCCTCTGGAGACAATGGGATAAAAATATTAGTTTTAGTTAAAATAGATAAGTTTCTTTAATATTGGTTTTTTTTTATGGTATGAGCCGGTAAACGAGCGCAACGAAACACAACGCAAGCGTTGTTTCACGTCGGTTTTCTGTGAAGCCGTGGTATCACTCCGGTCGAGCCGGCCCATTCGTACCGAAGCATGGCTCTCCCACATTTAGATTAATTTATTAAGATTGGTTTACTGAAATCAGTTCAGTAGACATGTATTTGAACTTAGGTACAGAAATTCACATTCTACGCTTTTAAAAGCCTACAACCTCCCAAAACCACTGCAACTCCTGTAAGCCAGGATCTACAGTAGATACAACCATGAAAACACCGGAACACTGAAGTCCAGCGCATCCCAGGGACATGAATGACTGTCTTGGATCCCGCAACGAAATAAATCGGAAAATATTATATAAGAGTCGTGTGAAAAATACTTTTACGCATAAAAAACAAACATACCTATAGTAAGTGCATACTATAATAAACATTAAATCAAATCAATATCAATAAAGCCGTTCCCGAGATTATCGCGGTAACAAACAGATAAATAGATAAAGAAATTAAGATATGAATCAAGAATTTTAATATTTTACGATAAAATCTACAATAATTAGATGTTATTGAACTGTATTCTTTATTTTTTGATAACGGGGGAAACCTATAAATGGCGCCTAGCTTTTTGGGAGAAAGACTAGGGAGTGTGGGATTTTTACCTCACTAAAACCACCCTGGGAATGACGAAAACAGATTTTTATAGCTATAAGGCTTATATTTTAGATTAAGATCCGTTAGTAATTTTGCCCATAAGTCTTTCTGAGACGTCACATCAAAATAATTTATGCCTATTTATCTACAAATTATACTATACTCACATGATTACTTACTAAATTACCACATTCTTTTCTTCATTGTTATCAGATAGTTAAGGACAAATATTTATTTGCATAAATATTCCGATGTTCAGTACCCTTAGTATGAGTTGGCTTTACGTTTAAAATAATCGAAACTAAACTGGAGATTCCTCCTTCCTTTTTTTCGTAAACGTTGACTCTACCAAACAATCGAATAAATCTTTACACTTTATTACCTTTGGTTAGGTACCTATCGAGTACTTATAAATCACGTGACGACCAAAAGAGATAATCCTGTTAACTTATCAGTACTCCATGATAAAGTTTATGAATGTAATATTACGGGTACACTCTTCAGAGGTAAGCAGATAAATCTCACTCGCAAAAGTAAGTTTTAACTTCATTTTCACCTTTATCATCGTATCTACCACGAGACGTCCACTACGCGACACCAATGTGCCGGCTCGACCGGAGTGATACCACGGCCTCACAGAAAACGACGTGAAACAACGTTTGTTTCCGATAACCCGCCTTCTCAATATTCCCAATCCCCGATTCCCCGACAATCCTTAAATTCCTAACCGCCACTAGGCTGGCAACGCACTTGTAACGAATCTAGTGTTTCGGGTGTCCATAGGCGGTGGCGATTGCTTACCATCAGGCGATCGCCTGCTCGTTTAGCATAAAAAAATATAGGCTCCAAATGAGTTCCAGATAGGCCGGTTAAAGCGACCTGCGTCCAGCGTCTGTCTACCGGAACGTCTATGTTAACTTAAGGTGCGACTTGAAACGGATTTTTAGTAAAAGCGTGGAGACAAAAAAACTGACCGTTTTTACAGGACTCAATTACTTTAGACATTTTTGAGTAACTAAAATTCTTCTAATGATTTCCAGATCAGCTGTTGGAAGCAACCCACATCCATCTAGCCTGTTATAACTTATAAATTAAGTAAACATATTTGTTATCATCTTGGCTGACAATATACGAAAATGAACGAAATAGGCCAAAAAGTGCATTATTCTCTTTGAGATAATTTGAACACTCTTTACAAATACGGCATTAATACAGCCGCGTCGCATGTCCGTAACATTCCTAGACAACCTATTGTACAACAACTAACTTCTGTGGTCAAGAAACATGAAGTTAATCCCAAAGAATTTAATAATTAATTATTTTAATTCTTTTATTTATTTAAAAATTTTAATTTGCTACTGTGGACGAGTACTACTTGTAGTTTCATTGAAATCATATGAGTGATCTCCATACTGTATAATCTTTGTATTAGTGTGCGTGTTTTCTTTAAACTAAATGCTTTTTTTTCTCTATTTTTCTCAAAACGTGCCAAAAAAAAAATCAATAGTTACTCACAGAATTAACTTTTCCGTGATATTTTCCCACAGAACACACAAAACCACTTCAGTTAAAAGTTAGAGTAATACTAACTGTTTATCTATTGTACAGATAAAGGCTCCATATCGCATTGATATAGTATTCTTATTTCGTAATGGAATTTGTAATATTTTTAATATTGATTGATTACTTTAGGCACTTTAATCCGAACGCCGCTAATACGTTGGACGCAGTCTGGAATATTAATCCGTGCGATGCGTACGACGCGGGCCTATGGACGCTAAATGGCCATATCAAATTTTATTTAGAAAACTCAGGTGAGCACTTAAGTTTTCATAGCACTATTAAATTCATAGCACTATGAATTTTCCAGCTCTCATACAAACATCTATACGATGATTATACAATATGATAGGGGTGGGACTTCTAACCCGTTAAGGCTGAGTACTACATCTAATTTTTTGGACAAAAAAAAATAATATGGGGGGTTGAACCCCTAATTGAAAATATTGAAAAATAGTGATTTTTTCGGTAAAAATAATTCACAAATGATTTTTTTTCTCACCAAAACATTATCAAACATATAAAAAAAGTAATGAATTAGTTAGCCAAGGTTATTAGCTACCGTTTGGCGTTTTTTTTTTGTTTCTACGCATACAACCTTTGAATCATTCAATGATTTCTCCCGCTTAGGCGAGTGTAGAGAGGGAATGTCAGACTATTACTGACTAAAAACCACCCCGTTCCAACCCCGGTAATCCGCTAGGTAGTCCGCAGCTCCGACTTAATCTAATGGGTACCAGTTTGTGAATCACACGTTCCGTACCTACCTAACGCACCTCTTAAATTTGCCCTTGGTTCGTCAACAAGGTTACAGAAATTTACTTCAAAAATTTTACCTCGCTCGACTTCTGAGTCTGAAACTGCTCAAAAGATTCCTAGACATTGAATCCAGACGGTAACTCCTGGGCTTGTTTATCACACTCTCTTTCTCATTCTCATATCTCCAATCATAAATATTGACGTTCCTCGTTAAATCTTCACTGAAGGAATCCAAAAAACCCGACCAACCATCGTTGTGTTCATATTTTCGGACAAAATTAGCAATTTTTTTATTCACAGGCTTCTGTCCAAGAGCTAGCAACTTCGATTCTCTTGCTAGAAGGTATCTTAACGCAGTCCTTTTAAGTATAATCAATTCTTCTAGCGTCTTTGCCATAAAATGAAGGTAGTTACGAAAAAGCACTTCACAAACCAAAAACGTTCACTACAAACTGTTTAAATTAAGAACCACAAATAACGTTTTCGCACATCTTTAACAGAAGCGACATGTTTCAAAAATAGAACTTCGAAAATTCAAATGCACTTGTTTCGATAGATTTTGACAGTTTTTACTTTTTTTAAAAATAGAACATCGAAAATTCAAATGCACTTTATTTGTTCTTTGACAAGTTATTACTTTTTTTAAATCACTGTAAAATAGACAAAGGTGATACGACAAACAGCCAGAGACACAACTGCGTGGAAATTTCAAGACCAATAATAATTATCAGGGGCGTGACGTGATGGATAGTGTAAATTAGTTTTGAGGCTCGTACTGAATGGATGTACATAGTTTATAAATAGGTGGTAATATACACGTAACAAATAACGTTATGTAAACTTAGATATTACATACCGTAAAACGGGGTGAATAGAAATCGAGGGGTGAATAGGTACAGGAACGGGGTGAATAAATGTTGGTAAAATGTCCTAACATCTATTCACCTCTCGATTTCTATTTTATTTCTATATTATTGCGTTTTGGAACACGCATAAAGATCTCTCTTTTCTGGATTTTGGGGAAATACATTGTTCGCATTCTCCACAGATCCGGAGCTACGGATTACCTAGCGGGTTTACCGGGGCTCTGGTTCGAAAACCAGGAGTAGAACGGTTTTTAGTCAGTAAGAGTCTAACACTCCTCTCGCCTCGCCCAAGGCGGGGGAGAAGTCATTGGATGATTGTCCCCTGCTTAAAAAAACACTCCACGGAAGATTCATGGCAAATTTCTTTAGATTTTTCTTTCTTTAGATTAGGTACATTTATGTAGATTGGTGTCATTATTTGTCCAGTCGATTACGATCTGCCAACAATTTTTATGTCAACATACTGTATTAAAGTAATTTTTAGTACCTAATTCTTAAATACCCATGCAATTTATCTCGATATGATCTGATTCAAATACGCGTATTTTTGTTGTTCATTCACTAAGTTGTTTTAAAACAAAATTACATAATATTTTATCTACTTTTTCTAATTGAATTGGTGAACGAGATCGAACGAGAGAACGAACGTAAAGCAAACTCGTACTAAGGGTACAGGTCCCTTAGTACGAGTTTGCTTTACGGATAAACTTGAAAGTATTTAAACGAAACGGCACAACGTTTGCGGCGTTGTCTAACTAGTCTTGAAGGGATTTTCCATTTGGTATACATAGCTTAGCACTGGTGGAAAAGGACTCAGCTAAGCTATGTTTTTATATGCATGCTATGGAACGTGCCATAGATGTGTGTTATGGATGTTGCTATGGATGGCTTTCCTGCTATCGATACTCGAGCTGCGCAGCTTCTTCGCACACTGGCCTCTTAGTGGTCCTAAAGCAAGAAGATTATGACAAAGTAGACGAGGCTCATAAAATCATAGTCTAGCAGCGGACCATCATAGGCTCTTAATGATTCCTTACAAGAACCATCCACAATTTTCATTTGACATTTTCGGTTCTATCAAAAATAGTTTTATAAATTTTATACCGTCACGACATTAGGCTGTTTATTTCAAGGTCAAATACATAAGAGCCTCGTTTAACACTATTTAGTATACAAATCATTCGTACATACATACGTACGTATTATGTAAAGGACATACGTTTATGTATTACCACCTAATGTGATTACGTAAAACGAATTCACTGTTTGTGTCGCTGTTTTTTTTTATGAAAAGGTGTCGAAGAATTTTATTGTTGATGGAAAATATGAAATAGGACAGTTTTTTTACTAACGCATTGTCTGTCGCCTCTTTCGGTATATGAGACATAGTAGAAAACATATTGTGTCTCGTGTAGATCTGCGTTCCGAGTACAACGGTACTTTTTTTGAGTGTGGATAATCAGCCTATGACTTCTCCCGCCTTGGGCGAAGCGAGAAGGAGTGTCAGACTATTACTTTAAAAACCACCCTGTTCCTACTCCTGCTTCTCGAGCCGGAGCCCCGGTAAACCCGCTAGATACCGCAGCTCCGGGATAATGATACTTTTGGCCACTATCTCGCCTGGTGGTAGGCGATGATATAGACTACGATGGAGCGCACTTACCTTTTTGTAACCTACTCACTCGAGATTTGGAGACACTCAGGTTAAATAAATCATCTGAATTTCATATGTATTACTTTTTTATGGAATACAATAGGTAAGTGCTTCGAGCCGTTATGGTGGATCCTTCACTGTTCACGCTGTGAGGCTTTGGAACTCTCTTCCACATACTGTGCGCGGGAGCTCATCATTAGATGTCTTCAGGAGACGAATTAAAGAACATTTTTTGTCGACATGATCATATATGTATGTATTTAATTTATATTTTATTTTGTATGTATTATTTTGTCTATTGTGTAGTTTTTTTTTTTTCTTGATATTTGTTGTTTAGTTAGTAGTTTTTATTTATAGAATGTGTTTGTAGTTTTAATTTTTTTTTTTTTGCGCACGTTGATTACCCGCCTATATAAAATCTCTGTTTAGCTTAAGGTTTGCTGTCAGAGAACCCAATTCTGGGTTAAGCTCGCCTTTGTACATAAGCTCACTCGAAAATTGTATGTATCTGTTTGTATTTGAAATCATGTGCAATTTAATATTCATAATTTTTTAATTAATTAAGTTTAAGATCTGAAATCGCCAACCCGCATTGAGCAAGCGTGGTGATTAATGCTCAAACCTTCTCCGTGTGAGAAGAGGCCAGTGGCAAGTAATGATTTAATAATGACATTATTTTTAACAGTAGTGGTAAGCTATCAAACTTAACATAGGTATCTATTTTAGTCAAATAGGAAATTAGTACGCAGACCAAACCGTGGGTTAAATTTAGTATTAATAAAGCCTTTTGTATATTAGTAGGTTAGTCACGAAGCAATTTATTAGTCATTATATTTAGTACTCTTAAAACCAGCGTTAGATATTTTGGAAAACTTTAACAGTCAATTTTGAGCTCTATCTCGTTAGAAATAAAGACTTTGAAGCTTTTTGGACACCATTTGGCCGTGGCGCTAGTGTAGAATTTGGCTTCACAAATTGCAAAGTCACTCCTTGAAGGAATAAGACTCAAAATTGACTGTGCACATGCTGTTAAATGGTTAAAAATTATTGTTAGTTATTCCCAATCAGTTAGTTACAGTGGTTAGTTAAATTAACCGACAAACGTAACTCACCGAAGATCATCTAGAAAGTCATTCACGGCTGTTATCATTTTGGATGCTGTAAAAGAGATAGATTTATGTATATTCTACTTTCTACTTCTACATAATATGTTAATACTTAAGTCTACTTATATACTAGAACTATATGCTACCTAAATGTAATAAAAACCGGCCAAGAAGCATGCATGAAGAGCTTGTTGTAAGAGGGCGCTATTTTTTTTTAAAGGAAAGACGAACAGACGGATTTCCTAATGGTAAGGCACCGCCCAAGGACACCCGAAACACCATAGGCGTTACAAATGCGTTACCGGCCTTTAAGGTTTAGGAATTTCAGGAGGATTGTTGGGGATTTGGGTATAAGGAAGGTAATTAGGTTTCTGGTGACCTCACTCATACAACGAAAGCGTTGTTTCACGTTAGTTTTTTGAGGCCGTGGCATGACTCATATAAACTATTAATTTTAATCCTTTTCGTTCGTAGTTTTTTATTATTACAGCGGTAACACACACACACACATCAGTGAACATTTTCAAAAAGGCAACAATTATCAGATGCATCTTAATGACAAAAAGACGACATGAGCAGACAATTTTTGCACATGTATATGCATAAAATTAAATGGTGCCAATGAGGCGTAAAGTCCTGTCAGTTTAAAGTGTGAGTTTAATTTAAAATGATGACTGACCAATGACTCGTTCATGCAACCACTAATCTCGTCTATTAGTGAACCGATCTAGACACAAATTCAGTCTACGACTTAATATAATCCCGTTTGGATAAATTCAAGTTCCTCATTGTGGTTAACGGTTTTTTTTATTCAATAAGGAAAATGAAATAAAAATGTCACCGTCTTATTCGAATTTAATGTTGACATGTAAAAGTTTGTTGACAGCACATGTTTTAATACATACATAACCTCACGCCTGTCTCCCATGGAGGTAGACAGAGACAATGGAACGCCAATATTTTTTTTTACATTTGATGGATCGACGTTTGGCCGCTATCTCGCTTGATGGTAAGTGATGATGCGGCCTACGATAGAACACGTCTGCCCATAAGCAACCTATTCACTCGGGCTTTGAAGACGCCCAGGTTATACCCATCAGGAGACACAGACTCCGGCAAAGAATATCACTCCTTAGCAGTTCGCACAAGGAAGCTTGAAGCGAAGCGCTTCGTGCGTGTGGGTCATCTACCATGAAGCGGTGGCGCTTCGCCGATTGTCTTGTGGTTCGATAATGAATTGCTACGAATCTTACAAAGCTACCTCTTTCGCTTCATCAACAGTCATCAGTCTATCAATGTTTTAATACTATACCAATAAAATGTTCATCCATAAGTCTGTTCAAAAGAGCCTACATCTCCATACAAATA
Organism: Spodoptera frugiperda; assembly: GCF_023101765.2. Taxonomy (NCBI): domain Eukaryota; kingdom Metazoa; phylum Arthropoda; class Insecta; order Lepidoptera; family Noctuidae; genus Spodoptera; species Spodoptera frugiperda. The sequence continues at coordinate 5,526,075 of NC_064232.1, forward strand.
AAGACCCCATTAACTCTGCCAACTATCCAGTTACAATTACAGATATTTGCACTGTAACGCCAAGTCGTGTCTAGACGTGCACTTAGTGACGTCATGGGCACAGTGACGTCACAATGCGTCCACCTTGTACCCTAGATAAACAAGCTCTAGTTTTGCAGACTTACGGCGCCTGGTGTTACGAAACAAGTTGTGAATGGCTTTGGATAATAATTGATTGTACAGGGAACAAATTAATAAGCCTGCCAGTATACTGTCATTCTGCTAGATAAAAGTCGAGAGTACAGTTACAATTTATTTTTATGTTATAAGCCGGTAAACGATCAGATGGATCACCAGATCCGCCCATGGACACCCGATACACCAGAGGCGTATAAACAACCAGCGCACAAATATAAATTGCCGGCTTATAATTGGGTGTTAGGAATTTAAGGGTTGTTGGGGAATCGCGGATCCGGTAACCTCACTCACACAACGCAAGCGTATCACTTCTGTTTTCTGTAAGGCCGTGGTATCACTCTGGTCATACTACGCTAGTTTGACACTCGCCAGTGGACAAACAAGACGATTCGTTCAGAGCACTCGATCCATCGATTGACAGAACAGTCATCCTCATATTTAAAAGACTGAGTAGATCATTTTATGAAGTACTACTACTACATCTTAATTAATTAGTATGAGATCTCTTGAATATTAATATATCAAATCTTCTAAAGTAATTCCATCTCAATACTTCAAAGTATATCAACACGAGAACCTTCATCCCCCTTGGCAACCTGAAGCCCTACTAGCAACTAATCTGCTTACACTACTGCGTATTTAACTAAAGACATACTTATTAGAAAATAGCAATAGATTTTATTTCAAATGATATTGATTTGTATGTACACAAGTAAACAGCAGCTCATGTAGTGTAGATGTCCAGTCAACAAGGATGTGGCGAGGTTGACTGTCCAGGCGACACACGTACTTAGGTATCGTCATGAGCTAATGTTCACATGTAAACAGCAGCTCATGTAGTGTAGATGTCCAGACAACAAGGATGTAGCGAGGTTTACTGCTATTATCTGGGTAGGGTGTTATAAGAACTAGGAATCAATGCTCTGTGATCAATCAAAACCATGGACCCTCTTGCGTAGAGGTGGCTCATACTCCAGTAGTGAATTGTCACGGGCTGTTGATGTTAAAACAGCTCAAGTAATATAGACATCGTCTAGTCATTTTTTGTAGCAAGATTGTCTGTCTAGCATTTTTTTCTATACATTGTTTAATCAATTATCTTTTCCAACTAATGTTTAATGTATCCAATTATTGTTCATTGTTCCGCTCTGTAAAAGTATGACGGTATCATGAATCAAAGTGTTGGAGTGCTTCAAAAATGTGTCATCATATACAGATAGATATAATATACGGTTGGCGCTCTCTGGACAACCGGCTACTATGCGAGATGTAGCGGTTCGGATTCCCGCACGAAACAACTCTTTGTGTGATCCACAAATTGTTGTTCTGGGTCTGGGTGTGATCGGTATGTGATTTTATATTTTTGTAATCGCAGTCTCCGTACAGTATAGGAGAAAATCGTAGCGTCGGAACAGACGAAAATAAACAATGCTTTTTTAAGCGGAGAAAATTATTCGATGACTTCTCCCGCCTTGGGCGAGGCGAGTGTCAGAATCGTACTGACTAAAAACCACCCTGTTTTTAATCCTGCTTTTCGAGCCAAACAATTAATGCCGTCTAATCCATGGGCCATGGGCACCAGTAATACCAAAAGATATTGTAAGCGTGTGTGCAAGTGTGTTACCGGTCTTTTGGGAGGATAGATCCTCATACGACATAAGCGTTGTTTCACGCCCTATTTCTGTGATGCCAAGAAAATATTATATCGTCCCAGGTCGAGCAGGAAATATTTAAAAAATGTGTCATCGAAAGACAGATATGTAGTTCCTTAGATTTGCCTTTATTTTTGGACTCAAACCACAGTTTGAATGAACAAACCCGTTTTGTACTGATGACGCATTTCGTCGTCATGGCGGAAAGGGAGTCAGGGTTCCATGTCAACCAGATGTTTGTGTGTGTGTCATGATTTTTTATTTAGGTTTGATGAAGTATTTTACTTGTGTTTTGTCTTTTTAGCTGAAGAGTCCTTTTTATTTAATTTCAGGTCATTCTGTTGGTGGATGATTTGTTCTTTTCTAAAGGGGTCGTGAGTTTTAAAGTAAATAAGACTGCTGATCATCGCACGTTATTACTAATTATAGATTTCAATCAATGGAGTACCGAAATTAACTATAAATTACGGTTTACTGAAGTAAATTAATGGAGAAGAGCTTTACTAGTATCTAGTAGTAGGATGCGCATTGCGTCTGCACTCGTCGCTCATGATGAAGAGTCCCTCTGTGACTCGAAACTAGAAGAGCTATTCTCCATTAATATACATGAGTAAACCGTGATTTTTAATTAATTTAGCATGTCTTATTATAAAACAATTGGATCATACATTTTCATTGATTTTGCTATAAAGACAGCCTCTCATACAAACGAAACTTGGTTATCTATTAGTAAAATCTCTCCTAATGAATTCATAATTCATTCACTCGCCATTCTAAAAATTATCTCAGCACACCTTTCTAAATTTTATACACCACCTCATACCACAATACGTATAGCAAAAATCCCACATTATATGACTATGTCTATATCTAAGATAAACACTTCATAAGATAGCATAGCGAGCGATAACATAAAGATAGGTATCTCGTGAGAATGTGCGGCTTCATGTCTATCTACACAGAACCAGTTTGTCATGGTCTCGCTTTATACGACATTTCCTTAGAGCCAACGGTCAGGGTATACTGGATTTGTGTAGCTTGAGGTGCTCTCCTCACTGGCCCACTTGAATTGGGAGGAAGATAAAGTGACGTCGATATGTAGGTATAGTTGTTTGTTTCTAAGCCGTTGGTAGAAGAAATATATAAGTTTGTGTGTAAGTATGTTTGTTAATTAATCACGTTTCAACGGCTGAAGGGACCGGGATTGAATTTGACACAGGGGTAGATTATGGTCTGGAATAACACACAGGCTACTTTTTATCCCCGAAAACGCAAGCAAAGCCGCTAGCAGAAGCTAGTATACACTACAGTAAAGTTGTTTGTTCCTAAGCCGTTTAGTGATGATATAATTCTTCAACAATTACTACATTTCCCGTGCATGCCATAAAAGGCCGGCAACGTATCTATGACTCCTCTAGTGTTGCGGGTGAGACACCCGCAACACGGGTGTTGCAGATCGCTTACCATCAGGTGATCCGTCAGCTCGTTTGCTTCCTATTCCATAAAAACCCATAGGTTGGCTATTAAGCCGACCACAGAACATATAAGTCATATAGTCGGGTCCGGTCTGGTCCAGTCTATTTGAAATAAATCAATATTTGAAATTTTGACTTTGACTACAACTTTATATGTTCCGTGGAGACGAAAAAGATATGGCTTCGTTTACCTGCATAGCAAATGGCTTTTTTTGAGGAGGGAAAATCATCCAATGACTTCTCCCGCCTTGGGCGAGGCGAGAGGGAGCTTCAGACTCTTACTGACTAAAAACCACCCCGTTCCTACTCTTGCTTTTCGAGCCGGAGCCCCGGTAAACCCGCTAGGTAGTCCGCAGCTCCGGATATAGCAAATGGCTAATGAACGGAATCATTCATGCATAGATAAATAAGATTCAGCTTTTATTTATTCAAGCAAATATTGGTCATGCTATTAATTTATAGATATGCATATGTATATGAAGACCATTGGTATGTTAGAGAAAAAAAACCGTATTTTTAATTAATCTCAGTCTGACAGCTAATAATAACTTAATGTTCAATGTGAAAGTTTATTTTTTAATTTAAATATTAAATCTTCTTTTCTTTTTACTTTTACTAAACTAATATTATAAGTTGGTATCAACGCTTTTTTGAGGGGGAAAAATTATCCAATGACTTCTCCCGCACGAGAGAGGGAGTGTCAGACTCTTATTGACTAAATACCACCCCGTTCCTACTTCTGCTTTTCGAGCCGAAGTCCCGTTAACCCGCTAGGTAGTCCGCAGCTCTGGATCAGGCATCTGCCTTACTAGACCCTATCTGTGGTAGTCTGATGGCTCTTTAAAGCGCGCGCGGACCGCACAGGTCTGATTCTGGTTGGACGGCGAACTACCCTTGCTAATTGCGAAACTGAAAAACTCCTTTGCTCGTCCCGAGAATCACCCCCGAGACCGTTTTGATCGGCAGTCGTACTTGCTACAACTAATTTAAATATGATCACTTTTTCTTTCAATTTCATAATACTCATTATCAGTAAAGAAATCCGGAATTTTAAGTACTTACTTACATATTATAAAAAAAATGTCCGAATCGACTATCGAATCCTGTACGCTTGCGTAAGAGTAAGACACTTTTACTTTTTAACCGTCCGAGCATCGAACTCGCTGACCTTGCGATATAAAGCTCTTGCGAGTGAAAGTTTAGTGACAAGTGTCTACCAAAGTTAAATATAAGTGTTAATTTGTGTTAGGGTTGTCGCGTGGTCAAAAAATTTAAGACAACGACTCCACGTCACACTTTTATCCTCGAAGGGGTAGGCAGAGGTGCACATTACGGCACGTAATGCCGCTATACACGCACTTTTCACCATTTATGTATAAATCCCATGTAATAGGGGGTGAATCTATTGTCATATACCGGGCATAATTCCAGAGTCTTTACTACTACTGAGAAATTTTTGAAAAACCGAAAATACTTTGTCCGTCCCTGGAATCAAACCCGAGACCCGTTGTCCGCCAGTTGCACTTGCGACCACTCGACCAACGAGGCAGTCGATGAGGACGTTGTTTAGTTATAAGAACAAACAGATACATGAATGTCATTAGCAAACAAACAGAAAAATCGTCAAGCTTATGTCTCTGGAGAACAAACAGTTTTTTACTGTTTGTTCTCCAGAGACACGTTTTCACTGCACTCGCGCGCCAACCCTAACCGCCAATAAATAATTTATAACTACCGTCCAAAATTGTTATTTAAATTAAATTTAATAAACGTAACAATCAGACAGACAAATAAATTATGTAAACATTTAAATGAAATTATACTGTCTGTGTGGCGTGACATATACATATTTGTATGTAACTTTTCATATACAATACTAGCTACTTCCGGGCGGTTTCACCCGCTCTGCTCCGGTCCTTTTGGTCATAGCGTGATGTTTTATAGCCTATAGCCTTCCTCAATAAATCCACTATCCAACACAAAAATAATTATTCAAATCGGACCAGTAGTTTTGGAAATTAGTGCGTTCAAACAAACAAACAAACAATCAAACAAACTCTTCAGCTTTATAATATTGGTATAGATGTCCATAGAAAAAAATGTATAGATTGTCTGAGGAGTAATATCTAAGAGAAAGGAGTTTTGGATGTGATAACGTGTGACAGAAGAAGGTATATCTAATCTGTTAAAAGTACGATCAATTTTCGACTTACATATGAAAATAATAAAGCTGGTAATCTATTAAAATGACATAATCTTAGAGTATATTGACCTGTACGTTATTTATTATGTGGTATTTACAATCACTATGGTATATAAATTAAGAGACAGAGACAGCGGACATACCAGACAGTTATTTGCATGCTACCGAATATAAATTACCAATTATTACATTTTATTATTTGTTCGAGCTAATCTACGGAACAGCTAAACCGAAGTTGATGGTTTGGCAGTACTGAGTCTTACTGATAGCACGATATTGGGAGATAGCTATTGAAAAATGTATATTTTTTGTAAAAGTATAATTCCCGAAGGGATGGACATTACAGTGCGTAATGCCACTGACAGAAATTTTCAAAAAGCCGAAAAATGCCTACCAATAGATAGATAGCCTGAACCGGGAATCAAACCCGCAGTCGGGCTTGCGAGCACTCGACTAATGAGGCAGTTTTTTTCGTAAACGGATTCAACTTATTTGGTTTTCAGATTGAAATTGGGACTTCTAATCGTGTAGAACGTAACTTCTAATCGTGTGTATAAAACAGTTAGCTTTTTGTTTTCTGAGATTCAAATTCAAACAATGCACTTAACATACTAAGTATGACTAGTAAAATAAAGCCATCATGATCATCAACATCACCCTACAACTATCCCACTGCAAAGCAAGTCTCTTCTCACACGAAGAAGCAACAAGCAACTTTGATCTCAAAAATGTGGACTATTTTGAACTCTATGAATGACAATACAGAACACCCAACAAGGATACTTAAACTAAGTTATTTTAAGACTACCGTCATAAATAGCCTATTCATATCGGAACAAAATGGCGCCCGCACAACTATTCTACCTTTACCGCTTTCCAAGTAAAAGTTCTGGTAAATATTTATTTACTTTCTTACTTACTACGTATTGCCAGTCAATTTGTATTCAGATGCGCATCTGTATTTATCCGCTACATACAACTCAGCTTAAGAATGTGGTACAATCAATTTTTGTTCAATGAGAGTAGCTTTTAAACCGGAGTGATACCACGGCCTCACAGAAAACCGACGTGACACAACGCTTGCGTCTTTCCCAATCTTCAGTCACCGATTCCCCAAATAACCTTTAAATTCCTAACCCTTAAAAGGCCGGCAACGCACTTGTAACGCCTCTGATGTTTCGGGCGTCCTTCGGCAGGGGCGATTGCTTACCATCAAGCGATGAAAGGTTTCTAAAATACATGAGCTGCTGTTTACATGTGAACATTAGCTCATGACGATACCTAATTACAATTCGCCTGGACAGTCAACCTCGCTACATCCTTGTTGACTGGACCTCTACACTACATATGAGCTGCTGTTTACATGTGAACATTAGCTTATGACGATATCTAAGTACGTGTGTCGCCTGGACAGTCTACGCTACATCCTTGTTGACTGGACATCTACACTACATGAGCTGCTGTTTACATGTGAACATTAGCTCATGACAATACCTAAGTACGTGTGTCGCCTGGACAGTCAACTTCGCTACATCCTTGTTGACTGGGCATCTACACTACATGAGCTGCTGTTTACATATGAACATTAGGTCATGACGATACCTAAGTACGTGTGTCGCCTGGACAGTCTACGCTACATCCTTGTTGACTGGACGTCTACACTACATGAGCTGCTGTTTACATGTGAACACTAGCTCATGACGATACCTAAGTACGTGTGTCGCCTGGACAGTCAACTTCGCTACATCCTTGTTGACTGGACATCTACACTACATGAGCTGCTGTTTCTATGTGAACATTAGCTCATGACGATACCTAAGTACGTGTGTCGCCTGGACAGTCAACCTCGCTACATCCTTGTTGACTGGACATCTACACTACATGAGCTGCTGTTAACCTATGAACATTATTAACTCATGATGCTGACTGATTAGCCAGTCTCTCCCCAACATATAATCAGATATATCCAACCCACTAAAACATAAAACACATCTGCCATTGATTCCCATAGCTTGAAGATGAAGTGAGTCACGACACACGACAGGACGCTTGCAAACCAAATGTCGTTGCGTTGAATGCGAATTTAAATATGTCATTAACATTCCATTCCCGTATTCGTGTGGATGTTTGAGCAGTATCCTTCGTTGATGAGCTGTTGTATGCTTGTGTGTCGCTTGTTCGCGGCTGATTCATGCTTTGGAGGAGTTTTTGGTGGTTTTAGAGATTGGTTTTATAGTCTTACTAGCTACTTCCGCGCGGTTTCACCCGCTCTGCTCGGTTCCTATTGATCGTAGCGTGATGATTTGTAGCTTATAACCTTCCTCGATAAATGCGCTATCCAACACAAAATAATTATTCAAATCGGACCAGTAGTTCCTAAGATTAGCGCGTTCAAACAAACAAACAAACTCTTCAGCTTTATAATATTATAGTATAGTATAGATGGTGGTTTGTGAGTGATTTAGTATCTGAAGAAAGATTTTATCCCTGGTTTTGTATTTAAAGAAAGGTTTTATCTATCATTGTTGTTATGTCCAAGATTGAATCTATGTTGCTAATATACGATGCTAACGAGTTTGCTTGTTTATTTTTCTGGACGCGTTAATCTCCAGAGCCACTGGTCCGATTTGAATAATTAATTTTGTGTTGGATGGTCAATTTATCCAAGCCGGAGTGGGTGAAACCGCGTGGAAGTAGCTAGTATTAATTTTATTAAATACAATGTCTAGATTTGTATTCACTAACTGGTAAATAGGTCTCAATTCTAAAGTTAGCGTCCTCCTATAGAGATTTGGAGGACCTGGTGCCTCTTATATTAATTCTTCTAATGATGACTAGGAACATTTTACTTACCTACGTAAGTATATCAACCAAATTCCCTAATCTGTCTTCCCAAAAGTCTTGCACACTATCATTAAAAAAGGTAGAAACCTCAACGATTAACCCGTGAGAATTATCTAAAACCATTTACAAATAACTACTTCTTTCCATTCATTAGATTTGATTCACAGAATTGCGTTTTAAGCCCAAGGATAGCACAATATTTATTGATGAAGAAGTAATTATTAGTTTTTGCTTGATTAGCGACTGTCCGTCACGGAAGGTAGTGAACACTACTATTGGTGTTTCTTTTAATTATATTTTGTATGAAAATAATGGCAAACGACCTTGAGTAAGCGTGGTGATTAATGCTCATTCCTTTTCCGTGTAAGAAGAGGGGTTTTGCTTAGCAGCAAACACTTTATAGGCTGTTGATGATGATGATGATTACAAATATCGTTATAGTTACGCCTTTTACCCCCTAAGGGCTAGGCAGAGGTGCACATTATGGCACGTAACGCCACTGTACAATGTAGGTACACCCACTTTTTCCCAATTTATGTTGTAAGTCCCATTTAATAGGTGGTGAGCCTATTGCCATATATCGAGCACATTTCTAGACTCCGTGTGCTACTACAGAGAAATTTTTGGAAAACCGAAAAAAGCCCATCAGTCGCACTTGCAACCACTCAGCCAACGAGGCAGTCAATATCTTTTTGTTTCTTCTGGAATTCATTGGGTTGGGATACAGTCGTATTAAGGCAAGTTAATTGAGTGTAAATAAGCAAATCGTTTGGGCGTAAATAAATGTTGGTGCTCAAATAGTACCTATAACTACTTAATAGCCGTCTATTTGGCAAAAAATACCCTTAATGATGGTTTATAAAAATTATAGTTCAAGATTCCCGTCTAGACATTAAAACATAACCTAGTACACGAAACAGGCTTCCTAGAAATGCTATGCCTGGATTTCAAGGCCGTTCGCAATACCGGTAAGGAAATGGCTATAAATAACTAACTTGCGTGGGCGCAGCTTGTACAGTACCTGCCGATAAATATTGCACATTGACTTTTGGAAAGGGGCTATCGGCTACGAGCAGACGTATCACTTAATGGTAAGCAATCGCCGCCACCCATGGATACTTGAAACACCAGAGGTGTTACCAGTGCTTTGCCGACCTTTTAGAGGCAAGGAATTTTAGGGATTGTTGGGGAATCACACTTTTCATCCCCGAAGGAGTAGGCAACACAATGTATGGCACGTAATGCCACTGTGTACACCACATATCACAATTTATGTTGTAAGTCCCATGTAATAGGGGTGAGCCTATTGCCATATACCGGGCACATTTCCAGACTCCGTGCTACTGTCCGAAAAACCGAAAAAAACCCAGTAATACTTCGCCCGACCCGGGAATCGAACCCGAGGCCCCTTATCCGGCAGTCGCACTTGCGACTCGGCCAACGAGGCAGTCTAAAGCCGGGTCCAGACGAGTGTAACGTGTAATGTAATCCACCGTGTAATGTAACACGAATTCTACGTGTGGACGGCAGTACGAGCATTACATGTAACGCTCGCGCGGCGCTCGGGGTTGATCCATCGGCTGTCGGTTTTTCGCGCGAACACAAAGACGGCAACTGAGTGGAAACAGCTTTTGAAATATTTTCGCGTTCACAATTCGCTTTGAGTTCATGTGCCGTCCACACTGTTGATGCTAAATTACACGTAATGTTACATTACACGTTACACTCGTCTGGACCCGGCTTAATGTACAAACATACACTTTAATAATCGAAGTATCACAAAAAAATACTTTTTTCAAAAACCAGTGCGCAATATTTATTGCCAGGTAGTGTATAGGACCAGTTTTAATGCAACCGGGACCGGGTCAGAATAGTCGCAGACGATTCAAAAGATAACGGTTCTTTCTTCGTGCGACATTTTTGTAATCTAGATCTTATAGATGACCTAGGTTTTAGTATTATAAGTGCTAATCGTTTTGGATTGATTCTAATTTTAGTTTAGGTCGTCTAGAGGTTGATAATTGCATGTATTTTTTTATTTATTTGTCTTTTTGTGTCATGTATTTCACGTAGAGATCTCATCTAGTTAAAAGGGTTTGTCATTGCGCCTGCGATTAGCAGGAAAGTTGGAGATTTTAGGATAACGTCACAGGTTACCAGAGCTCCGGCTCGAAAAGCAGGAGTAGGAACGGGGTGGTTTTTAGTCAGTAAGAGTCTGAAACTCCCTCTCGCTTCGCTCAAGGCAGGAAAGTCCAGTGAATGATCTCCCCCCCCAAGCCTACTAGCTAACTCCAGACATAAAAATCACATAATAATAAAAACGACCAAGCTGTGGGGTCATTTAAAATTTTGCCTTTCAGTGCAAATTGATTTTTTTTATACGTTGTACAATCTAGTCATTTAAAATGTCCGTTTCTGCTCATTGTTTCGTTCTTTTTTTAAATATATTGCCCTGCACAAAGATTTTCTCCTATGCCGTGGGTGCATTAACAAACATAAAAATTCACATACACATGTCATGTCAGCAAATTGTTTCTTTTCTTAATACCTTACTCCACACAAGGATTTTCTCCTGTATCGTGGGTGCGTTAACAAACATACAAGTTCACATACACATAACACTCAGACCCGAAACAACAATTAGTGAATCACACAAAGAGTCACCAACCGTACAGTCAATTAATACAATATGTATACGTTTGTACGCATGTATGTACGTTGATCAGCAACCAAGTATGTGATACAGAAACATAGTGTTCTCTGTATCACAACAATGTTTATAAATATTGCATTTATATATTGATATTGTATAATTTATTGCAAGACATTGACCGATTTATTACTTTGACAATTGCGATACTAGCTGTGCATTCGTGACTATTCTTGTATACAGAGTAAAATGTGAGTTTATGTGGGTTAAATTCTGTCCAGCAGTTTTTGAGAAAGATACCGACAAAACAAACTCGATATTGCGAGCTTGAGAGCCAGCAAAGTGTTACTGAGAATTTTAATTTTCAATGAAAACTGATAGTAAATTTTGCTTGTTTTCTATATTTGTTCAATTTTCTAAAACTATAGGTTAGGTCACTACATATAGTATAATAAAACAAAGTCGCTTTCTCTGTCCCTATGTCCCTTTGTATGCTTAAATCTTTAAAACTACGCAACGGATTTTGATGCGGTTATTTTAATAGATAAAATTATTCAAGAGGAAGGTTTATATGTATAATATATCACCATTGCACCCATGCGAAGCTGGGGCTGGTCGCTATTCTAAAATAAGTATTCTACAAAATATAGTATATATACACACGTTCAATTAGGCCTAAAGCTCATAATATTATGTATAAGTTCAATATATATATAAATAACATAATATTTTTAGCTCACATAGTAAGGAAAAATTATAAAATGATATCCATATGTACAATTATCCTTGTGTAAATATTTATTTATAGTTAATAATCATTTATTGGCTAGCTATCCACCTGCGGTCACCAGTATAGGTGTATAATTTTTCCTCAAAAAAGTCCTGGTCACGTAGGAATGTCGTGATGAATAATGCCTATGCTTTCCAATGTATATAGAATTGTTCAAATCGCTTTTTTTATGGTAAACGTGCAGACGGATCACTTAATGGTTAGCAAGCGCCGTCGCCCATGGACACCCGAAACACAAGAGGCGTTACAAGTGCGTTGCCGGCCTTTTGGAAGTTAGGAATTTAAGGGAGATTGGGAAGGACGGTAATTGGGTCTCCAGTAACCTTACTCATACAACGAAATACAGGTAAGCGTTGTTTCACGCCGATTTTCTGTGAGACCGTGGTATCACTCCGGTCAAGCCGGTTTGAGAAATCAGGGATTGGGAAGATTGGGAAGGGGGGTAATTGGGCCTCCGAAAAAGTACACTAAAACTCATAATAGTATCGTCCTGTGTTCTGATGTGGCCGATTATCATAATATCACATAATAACACTTTATTAATTATTACCTATTACAAAATAACTATATTTAGAACTAGCTACAATATCCCTATAAACTATTTATGCACATGTTTTAACTAAACTATCATATATTATATTATAGAGAGGAATGATTTTATCATTTTTTGTTTGTATAGTATAGTGATACCACGGCCTCACAGAAACAACGCTTGCGTTGTGTGAGTGAGGTTACCGGAGGCCCAATTACCCTCTTTCTCAATCTTCCCAATCACCGATTCCCCAACAACCCTTAAATTCCTAACCCCAAAAGACCGGCAACGCACTTGTAACGCCTCTGGTGTTTCAAGTGTCCATGGGCGGCGGCGATAGCTTAACATCAGGTGATCCGTCTGCTCGTTTACCGGCTTATACAGTAACATAGTACTTAACATAGTATAACGTCACTATTTATCATACAATCGTCACTCCTGTCTTCCTCCGATTGTTATTGCAAAAGGTTGTACACTATTGTTTTTATATGTTGTAGCTACAGGTATAGCTTGGGTTTTCCAGGGTTTGACTACTGAATAACTAACAAGGAAATGCTAATAGACATAATAAATACAAAAATATATATATACCTATGTAACGCCACGCCTTTTATCCCCGAAGTGGTAGGCAGAGGTGCTCATTACGACACGTAATGCCGCTATACAATGTACCCACTTTTCACCATTTGTGTTATAAGTCCCATGTAATAGGGGGTGAGCCTTTTACCATATACTGGGCACAATTCCAGACTCCGTGCTACTACTGAGAAATTTTCGAAAATCCGAAAAAAGCGTGTTTTCATCTCAGAGTAGTATGATCCTCTTTTGTGGGATCCAAACGAGCATTAAGAATCATATAAAAAAAGGTTACAATGATTTGGACATGTAGAAAGAACGGATGAAAGTAGATTTGCGAAAGAAATATACAAAGCGGATATGAATGGAGCCGTCGGTAGAGGGCGCCCTAGATGGACATGTAGAGATCAAATTGGCGATATATTAATGAAGGGCCAAATTAAAAGTGTCTTAACCGACGAGCATGCATATAGACTGAAGAATAATAACTTTAAACGTGATGCAAACTCGTACTAAAGGTAGGTACTGTATGAAAACTCATAGGTTCAAATAGTAAATCTACACAAAATGAGTCACTAAAGGAATTCCTTTAAAATCTGATGCATCATCGATTACTATACATACGTTTTATTGCATAGTAGCTATAGCTTATGATTCATATGAATGGTTCTTACCTACCTTCAATATTTTAGTTGTAACCGTATGTCCCGCGTCTTAGTGTAAAATCAAATCACTAATGCATCCATAGTGTACAGTGTGGTCTACAATTTTAATACAGTAGTATGTTCCAACTATGAGCCTTTTGGGCACCACAAACCTACTTAATCTACTTACATAATATTGATATCATAATAATCATCAAGTTCTTTTAGGAATTTTGTTAAATCTTCTCTTACCAATGTAACCAAGAATTGTATTGTGAATCTGATTGAAAAAGAGTAACCTATGGAGTTTCTTGCTCGTTCATCTCCATAGGAATCTTCACTTTGGAACGAGCAAACAGAGCAACTAGAGGACAGACAGACGTTATTAATATTAGGAGATCCCCTTTTTCAGGAGCGAAAATCATCCAATGACTTCTCCCTTCTCCTGCTTTGAGCCGGAGCACCGGTAACCTGTTACGTTGTCCGCAGCTCCGGTCTTAGTGGGTGGGAGTACTACACTCCTTAAGAGACATACATAAATAAAGATTTCAGCTTTTTACGACTTGTAGTTCGGACTATGTACTATTCTGCCTCTGTAACTACAAATTCTACTGTCTAGCACTCGTAAAAAGAAAATTCGACATTTATGTACCTTAGGGAGTTTAGGGACGCACTAAAAGAAAATTTTTGACCAGAATCGTCTGTGATTTTTCTTTTCAGAGTAGGTTTAATTAGTAAATGCTTAAAGTCATCACCATTATCATATCAGCACACAAGATGTCCACTGCTGAATATAAGACCAATGACTTCCATATAAGTTTTTTGGAAACTCGCTAAAATAAATAAACATGGTAAATATCCCGTTATAAGTTCTAATAATTATGACTTCCATGTCAGCCGATTGGAAGTTTTTTTAAAGGGCCTCCTCATCATCAATCGCCCAATACCTTATCCCGCCGAGGTTGAGTCAACAGAGAGCGTCAGACTCTTATTGATTAAAAACCACCCCGTTCCTACTCCTGCTTTTCGAGCCGGAGCCCCGGTAACCCGCTAGTCAGTCCGCAGCTCCAGGTAGTCGATTGGAAGCCTAATAAACTAACTTCAAACGTGTGAAAATAATATTTTTGAGCACTTTTTTCAACCATAGCAATGACGTCAGATGGACTATCGGTCAAAATCATCGTGCGAGGTCGAACAAACTCATATGCATCTTTAGTCACACGTATTATGAGTCATTTTCGCTTACAACATGTTGTGGTGTCCTTAAAATCGGCAAATGACCTTGTGTGAGGTCAACAGTAGTCGGTTATTGATGTCCAGTATAGTAAGAGTGCAAATTGCAGATGTATTAGTTTTTTCGTCATGGTGGTCGCAAAGACTACAATAGGATAGATGACTTTTATTTTAATGTCCGTCTCGTAGATTATTTTAAAACATTAGACAAGTACTTTTTATTTTCTTACGGAAATAATTACTTTCCAAGATATATCGATTTGAAATATCACGTGTAGTCACTTCTAAGTACATTTTATACGTAGAAATGACGTATTTGCTCCCAATCCTAAACTTTGATTCGTTTTCTTTAAGTATTGTTATCTTATATGACAAAATAAAAAAATAAGTGTTTAATATCTTGACATTACCTGATGGACTAAATAGATTTTTGATTTTCATACTCCGTCATCATCCCTATTATGTTGATATTTTTTATAGAACAGTGTGATTATAGGTACATTTTATACGTAGAAATGACGTAGCTAGCTTACACTCCTAAAGTTTGAGGCGGGAAGAAGCTATAGTGATTGGTGGTGACAAAATTTTGTTCTGTCATAACCATTCGGTCAAATATAGACTATATTTTCTATAATATAAAAGTAATTCGGTATTTCCTTCCTGACGCTATAACTCTAGAACGTACGAATCGATTTCCACGGTTTTACATTCGTTGGAAAGGTCTCGGGCTCCATGAGGTTTATGGCAAAGAATATCGAGAATTTTTTCAAGAGACAACCAGGGAAACAGGGAAAATCTTTGGCGGCGAAACGGAGTTCGTCGGGTTTGCTAGTTAATTATAAAATCACATGGAATTGCAAGCAATAAATGTAGCATTCAGTTATGTACGCCAAGTAGGTATATAGACGGTTCAGATAAAGTATATAAAATGTATGCAGGCACTCAAGTGTGGTATACGATCAACCGTGAATGATATACAGTAAATTATATGAAAACTAGGCGTTATCGAGTTGTTTCTGAGAAGTTTTGTGATTCTGAGAGACAAATTCGATGGAGTTTTTGTAGTGTTTTTAGGATCCAAATATGATAATAATACTTTATGGTATAAACTGGGAAACGAACAGACGGATCACCTAATGGTATCCAATCGCCACCGCCAATGGACACCCGAAATACCAGAGGCGTTACAATTGCATTGCCGGCCTTTTGGGGGTTAGGAATTTAAGGGTTGTTGGGGAATCAGGGATTGGGAAGAGGGGTAATAGGGCCTCTGGTAACCTCACTCACACAACGCAAGCGTTGTTTTACGTCGGTATACTGCAAGGCCGTGGAATCTCGGTACGTCGGTCGAGCTGAACCATTCGTGCCGAAGACTAGTTGTCCTGCTGTCCACACTTTTTTGTTATCAATTATTTTACTAAGGCTCATTACCTCCACACTTTAATTACAAAATTGTGAAAAGTGGGTGTACATTGTACAGTAGCATTACGTGCCATAATGTGCACCTCTGCCTACCCCTTCGGGGATTAAATGCCTGACGATATATAATGTAATGTATTTTATGACGATATGTAATGTATTTTACTAAGGCTTTCGATAAAGTTAAACTCGTGTACACTCCGACTAATATTAGACTGACCTTTACAACCGAACGTAGGTGTCTACGGCGAAGCAAATTCATAATTTTGTTATGAAATTCCGAATAAAACAAGAAATTTCGTTGGGTATTACGGTACTAGGGTAAGTGGGGTCCCCCAGGATGTTATTCTTGGTCCTGTGCGTAATTAGCAGAATAAAACATTAGCTGTATATGCTTTATTTTAAAGAGGGTATATTATAACGCACACATTACTTTTCCTCAATAGCATAATGAGTGTTATAAAATTGGTATTAAGTTTTAGCTTTTGAGGGGGAAATCATCCAATGACTTCTCCTGGTGAGTTTCAAAGATGAGACTATTAACTAAATGATATAAATGGTGAAATAATGTTTGAACTGAAACAATATCATTATAAATTCAATGATTGTTTTAGTTTTTGTGGTAAATTATCGCTGATAGTCATAAATTATACCATTTTGCAGCAATACCTTAATATCTAAACCAATAGCTTGATTAACTTTAATTGTAATTTTGGACGATATTATTATTAACAGAAAGTGCATTTTGCAACAACACAACTACCACCGTGTACTCTTACATCTCTACCTACCCTTCCCACAACCAAAAAGATGATATTTATTATGTAACTCAATTTTATCCGCGATGAGAGCAACGCGTTATTTCGGGCAACGGGCAACGGTCGACTATCTAATAAATTTTGAAGCACCCTTTTAATAATTTCTATATTTATACCCCTGGCGAAAGGGATGGAACAAGGCAACTTCATGTACCTTCATAATTATTTTAGACAGTACTGAATCTGATGTTTCGTTGTAAATTAAATGAGACTGACGTAATGTAGGTAAAGATAAGTCGAATGTTGTTTGTTTAGGAATTTTTAAAGTAACTTAAAGTTGTTTCTGCTTTTGGTTGAAGAGAAAATGTGAGATAACGTATCGTCTTTTAATCCCTGACGAGTTAGGTAGAATTGCAAACTTTTTTTATGATTTAAGATATTTAAGTGCGTTGCCGGCCTTTTGGAGGTTAGAAATTTAAGGGTCGTTGGGGAATCGGGGATTGGGAAAGGAAGGGCAACTGGGCCTCCGGTAACCTCACTCACACAACGAAACACAACGCAAGCGTTATTTCACGTCGTTTTTCTGCTCGGCCGTGGTATTACCCCTGTCGAGCCGGCCCATTCGTGCCGAAGCATGGCTCTCCCACTCTTTTCGCACTTTTCACACTCCCAATCTTTTCACGTAGATTTTAATACATTACGTAATTTACAATGACAGTTATTACGTAATGTATTAAAATCTACGTGAAAAATTTACATTGACAAAAATTGAAAAATTTACAATAGCCCAAATGCAATTTATGTACAAAAAAGTGAAATATTATTCACACAATATCTCGTGAAGGTTACGAATTGTAAAGAAGACAGTGATATAGTAATCCTTTAATGTGTTTGTGGCATTTTCAGTGTGTACTTGACATTGAGAGAGTCGTATGGATAATTTAGAGTGTTGATAAGTTTTCTATGAAGGAAAAATGATAAGAAGAGAATATCGAATACTTATGATAGGAAAATGGTGTGGGAGAGCCATACTTCGGCACGAATGGGCCGGCTCGACCGAAGTGATACCAAGCCTCACAGAAAACCGACGTGAAACAACGCTTGCGTTGTGTAGTGAGGTTACCGGATCCCCTTCCCAGTCTTCCCAATCCCCGATTCCCCAACAACGCACTTGTAACGTCTTTGAGGTTTCAAGTGTCCATTAACGGCGGCGATTGCTTACCATTAAGTGATCCGTTACTCGTTTATCTCGTTTAGCTCGCTCGTAGAGCTAAGTAAGGGTACTGTTCTACTATCACCACATTACTTTCTCCTATAAAATTGCGACAATTTCCTCACAAACAGTTCACCGAAATCTCTGCCCAGTTCTTATTTAAGGTAGCTCCAAGGTTTTGCGGCTAGTGTAGGCGTATCGTCTGTCGCGATCAGGTAACAGGTACTACTGGTAGTATGTAAGCCTTATTTATAGGTAGTACCTATTTAAGGCCTTGTTTTGAGCCCTAAGACATATCATAATGTTTTTTTTCATGGTATAAGCCGGTAAACAAGCAGACGGATCACTTGATGGTAAGCAATCGCCGCTACCCATGGACACCCGAAACACCAGAGGCGTTACAAGTGCGTTGTTGCCTTTTGGAGGTTAGGAATTTAAGGGTTGTTGCGGAATCGGAGATTGGGAAGGGAGGGTAATTGGGCTTTTCTTTTGGAGTCTTTAGGTCTGCAAGAGAAGCCACGAATTTCTTGATACTTCTACAGGAAAATCTGGATTTATATGCATGAATAAAAGTCAGTAAACACAATAACTAGTATCCGATGCCCATGGCCATGCCACTTGCACTCACTTCAACTCTATTTTAAGAAGCTAATAATGTTCTTTTTATTGAAAACTAAGGCCTGGTGTATGGGGCATTGTTTCCCAGTTTAGACTTGATTCTATATTGTTCAATGTTCATGTGCAGTATGAAATATGAATACTGCACATCGTCGTTGGTATTCATTGATATTTGTGTGGTGTACTTACTATGCATATAGTATAGGTACTTATAGTTTTAGTCAGTACTTGGTGTAGTTATAACTGTGTGTAAGGTTTTCATCAGTAGTTATGAAGAGGGATTTCACATTGGGCATCCGTTTAAATGGCAGCCAAGCAAATGGCACCTGAGATGTTCCACTTACGGCACCCATAGATATTGAATATATAGTTGAATATCACAGTTTTAAGGATTCTAGGTTTATTAGAGCGCGTTGCTGCGTAATCTCTGTCAAATTTGGAGTATCTTAGTAAATCTTACGACAAAGAGTTGAAGCCAAATACATAAAGTCAAAGCATTTATTTCAATGAATCCATAATCGGGCACTTTTGAAACGTCAAATTGAATTAGTCAGACTTGTCAGTTTGCCTTTCAACGAAGCTAGGTGATCGTTCTTATGTGTAGCTTCGAATGGAGAAGAATGAGCAAGAAACTCCATTCGTTACACTTTACATGCATATTCCATTCTACCCTTACTTTTTGCAAGCTTTTTTAAGGAGGGAAAATCATTTAATGACTTCTCTCGCCTTGGAGGAAGCGAGAGGGAGCGTCAGACTCATACTAACTTAACCAAACCACCCCGTTCCTACTCCTGCTTTTCGAGCCGGAGCCCCGGTAAACCCGCTAGGTACTTCGCAGCTCCGGACTTTTTGCAAGCTACGGTTAATACTTCCTAATTAAAATGACAATAAGATCTATGTATATTACAAATCAGCATAAAAAATAAACTATTGTACCTATTTACTATATAGAATGTCGACTAAAACCTTTCGATACCTATAAAAGAAACGTTGTACAAGCAATATTGAACCTTATAACCGTAGTTTTTATACACACAAATAAAATTGTACGGTTTAAAAATTAGTCTAGGTTGATAAGCGAATGAAAGTAATACGGTGACTAAGTCCACCGTTTCAAGGACTTGCCTGCTCTTGTTTAAATTTACTTCGCGTTCAATTGATAAATATTATCCTTATAAGCGAAAAAAATATTTTGTTATCCAGTCAACCACGAATGGGCCGGCTCGACTGGAGTGATACCACGGCCGAGCAAAAAACCGACGTGAAACAACGCTTGCGTTGTGTGCGTGAGGTTACCGGAGGCCTAATTACTCCCCTTCCCAATCTTCTCAATCCCCGATTCCCTAACAACCCGTAAATTCCTAACCCCCAAAAGGCCGGTAACGCACATGTAACGCCTCTGGTGTTTCAAGTGTCCATGGGCGGCGGTGATTGTTTATCATCAGGTGATCCGTCTGCTCGTTTACCGGCTTATACCATAAAAACCGCGGTACATCCTTGTTGACTGGACATCTACACTACCTACATGAGCTGCTGTTTACATGTGAACATTAACTCATGACGATACCTAAGTACGTGTGTCGCCTGGACAGTCAACCGCGGTACAACCTTGTGGACTGGACATCTACACTACATGAGCTGCTGTTTACATGTGAACATTAGCTCATGACGATACCTAAGCACGTGTGTCGCCTGGACAGTCAACCTCGCTACATCCTTGTTGAATGACTGGAAAATCTCCACACCACAGTAGCAATAATTTGTAGCTTATTAATAGAATTATAAAAATATAATAAAATGACATCTATGTATTAATTGATTACATGTTTATGATAATTTGCTAATAGGATTAGAAAAATATTTAAATAACTGTATTTTATTGCTGGTTTTTCTATATTTATATAAACTATCTTTTAGAATTCATTCGATCTTATCATCTAGTATTGACCAAAATTTATATAAAACATTGTCAGGTATAGCCTTATTCATTGAGAATTAACTTTTCTCCAATTATGTCTATCGATCGGAAAACACCGGACGGAATCTCACGTTGTCCAAAAAGTAACTATTTTGCAAAAGAATTCCCGAAAAATTCTCTGCCCTATCTGAGTACCGTAGTTACTAATCCAGAAAACTCTTCAAAAGTTTTTTACTCTTCTCAAAGATCGCAGTAACTGCAACCAGAACTTCGGTGTTTAGAAACAAGCTTGCCTTGTCCATCAAGACAGCAACCCTTAAAATAGTGCTGCGGACTGCCTAGCAGGTTACTGGAGCTCTGGCTAAAAAAGAAAGAGTAGTAACGGGGTGGTTTTAGTCAGTAAAAGACTAACACTCCCTCTCACCTCGGCCAAGGCAGAGAAGTCATTGGATGATATTACCCCTCAAAAAACCCCCTAAAAATGTAGTTTGTAGTTTACACGCCCCGAGGATTGGAGGTCGCTGTGATCGAATTCAGTACGTGATGTTGGCCCAAAAATGTTTGCAATGCAAACCCTTGTCAAACAAGCACTTTACTCAAAGATAACATAAAGTATTATTTTAAAAGGAACTAGACTTACTTCTTAATGCAACAAACACTTCGGAGTGCTTTGACCCTGAATGGTGATAACGATTCTCGGCCAATGCATCACTATGTATGTATTATGTATGCAAATATGTATTGGAGAAAATGATTGCATAGATTTATTGTTGTGGACCGATTTTTTGTGACCAGTTCCGGCTAATGTCTTTATTTATTTTTTTTTGAAGGGGGAAACTCATCCTATGACTTCTCTCGCCTAGGGCGAGGCGACAGGGAGTGTCAGACTCTTACTGACTAAAACCACCCCGTTTCTACTCCTGCTTTTCGAACCGGAGCCCCGGTAAACCCGCTAGGTAGTCCGCAGCTCCGGATCTGGCTAGCGTCTAGGTCTATCTAGTATCTGTAGAAATGGTATTAAATTCTACTTTTTGTATTTTTTTGCAAGTTAAAAATGGCACGAGAGGGTCCTAATGAAAGAGAAATTGGGAATTGGCACTCATGCGAAGAAACAGGAGCAGATAGCTGGTCGATTATAAAACACCCTCTTATTTTTTTTTACACATTTTAATGGGTCGACGTTTGGCCGCTATCTCGCCTGGTGGTAAGTGATGATGCGGCCTACGATGGAGCACGTCTGCCCATAAGCAACCTATTCACTCGGGCTTTGAAGACACCCAGGTTATACCCATCAGGAAGCACAGACTCCGGCAAAGAATACATATAGATTATAAAATAGCCCCTCTTACTTAAATCTTAACTTCAGCTCAAAAACTAACACCTAAGTACGCCATCCTTGGAAAACATCCAACTTTTCAAACTTAACTCCAATAAAACCAGTGCCAAACAGCTATAATCCTTATTGATCGTTACATAAGCTTCGTTTTTCCACGTAAATGCATTTTTTATTGTGCGCCTGTATACTGCGCAGGTGACCTTTGTAAGATATCCCTGGCAAGGTTAGGTCGTCTAGGTCGCAGCCTGTATCGGCCTATTTAATGTCTGGATTATCCTGAAGGACTTTCTGAAGTCATATAGGCTTTTGTTAATCGCAGGTGATGTGAGATAAGGTATTTTGGTAGACTAGATGTCATATTTAATGGAGATTGGATAGTAGTGCTTTGTGATAAAAAAAAATGGAATGCTGCTCATGAATATGAGCCTAATATAGCTTGAAAGTAGTCAAATTCCTTGTGAGTAAGCTGAATAACAATAATTGAGTCTCTGATTTTGCATATTTTATTTTCATTTATTAATTTTTTTGGGGGGCAAAATATCATCCGGTGACTTCTCCCGCCTTGAGTGTCGCGTGTGAGAGCCCGTCTTTTACTGACTAAAAACCGCCCCGCTCTTGTGCTTTGAGCCGGAACCCCGGTAATACGTTAGGTAGGCCGCAGTTCCTTTAAAACTGCGATCTTCTGCCAAGCGCAGGATTCTCATGATGGATTCTATAAATTGATAGGATAGTCTCACGAAAGTTATAATAGACTGATGGAAGTGTATAAGGATCGTAGTAGGAGGTCTGGGGTCTCTGTTCTGTTACCTTAAATGGAACAAAGATATGATTATCACACAAACTATTGCCGGACATATCTATAGGTACATGTTTAGAAAAGAATTAGGTACTTGAGATTTAAGTCCGGTTGCATTTGCAGATATAAAAAAAAACGAGATCCTTAAACAATGACATCACTTTTATTTTCCCCCAAAAAAGTTAACCGCTATTGGCAAAAATGTTCAGTTATGATTTTTGTCCCATTTCATCAACTGTCTCTCTATTACCAAACTGTTATCCGGAGCTGCGGACCACCTAGCGAGTTTACCGAGGCTCCTGTTCGAAAAGCAGGAGTAGGAACGGGATGGTTTTTAGCCAGTAAGAGTCTGACAGTCTGACACTCCCTCTCGACTCGCCCAAGACGGGAGAAGACAGATAATTAATCCCCCATAAAGAAAAATACTAACTTTTGGACTATTTCAAACTCCACAGCATCAACTCCAGAGTCCCAAACACCCAACAATCCTTCACCAAATCCCAGGAAACAAGCCCCAGACCCCATGCGAACTTAACAACCGGACTCATTAAAACAATTTCACTGCTCGCTCATCTTCTTACTTAAAATTCCTGAGCGACTGACATCACTGTTAAACATATGGCTCTTAGTATCAGCCTGTATGCGACAGATAAAAAAAATAAATAAAAAACATACACTGACTATCACTTGAGAATTTGTCTCATGACGTCATCTGTCGCTTTCGTTTTCTCTTCTTGTTTTTATACAGATATTGTCGTGTGGTTTCACTCTTAATATTATGATAATTTTTTCACGGATCACCTGTTGGGTACCCGCCCATGGACGTCTGCAACACCAGAGGAGTTACTAGTACGTTATCGGCGTTTTAAAAAAGATTAAATAAAAGCCTTTTTGTACACTATCTGACTGCACGGTTGGTGCGGTGGCTGGTAACCGGCTGTCGTGCAACGTGTAGCGGGTTCTCTCACCCCTTAGGTGATTTACAAATTGTTGTTTCGGGTCTAGGTGTCATGTATATGTGAATTTGTATGTTTGTAAACGCACCCACAAAACAGGAGAAAATCATAGTGTGAAGCAATGTTTTAAATAAACTATTCTCGTGAGGTTGCAATCTCAATATCAGAGTAAAAAGTACATATTAGATTAGCCTGATGGTAAGCATAAAATACATCTGCAACACTAAAAGCATCACAGGGCTATGCCGACCATGTTTTAATTCCTGTCTACATGAAAACTGTTTTAAATAACTTTTAATTCCACTTGTCATGACCAAGACTCGGGGAAAAATAAAAGGGAAGACCCAAAAGTCAGACAGCTGGTGTCTTATGATGTCATATCCTTCGTTGATCGTGTAGGGCAGGTGGCGGTGGTCTTATACCACATACATATCATTAAGTAAACACTCGTCTGAATATGAAATTTCAATAATGCGGAACCAAATAATACTGATTAAAAAATTATAGAACTTTACCGAATCAAATGTGGGAGAGCCATGCTTCGGCAGGAATGGGCCGGCTCGACCGGAGTGATACCACGGCCTCACAGAAAACCGACGTGAAACAACACTTGCGTTGTGTGAGTGAAGTTACCAGAGGCCCAATTACCCCCCTTCCTTCCCAATCCCCGAATCCCCAACAACCTTTAAATTCCTAGCCCCAAAAGCCCGACAACGCACTTGTAACGCCTCTGGTGTTTCAAGTGTCCATGGGCAGCGGTGATTGTTTACCATCAGGTGATCCGTCTGCTCGTTTACCGGCTTATTCCATAAAAAAAATCTGGTCGATGTAACATAGACACCAATTTTAGAAGAAATCGCGAATTTATTACTAAACTAAAATAACAATAACATAACTATGACAAGCTATCTAAACGTGTATCGCCTTATCACCTAAGAAGCATAAATTAAAAAATAAATATAAAACCTATTTGGAAATTTCTAAAACGACACTGGCATAAATGATCGAACGCATTAACACGATTTGATAAAAAAGAAGAAAAAAACAAGGAACTTCGTTATCCAATAGGATTCTTCGTTGGTGACGACATCTGCTTTCTGATTGGTTGACCGCACCAGATGCATTTTGATTTTTGAATGGACGTTTTACGAGCTTTGGCGGGACAATGTCCTTATTTGTTTTTTTGTTGATGAATTTTCGCAACAACTGAATTCATAATGAATTAAGTGCTTTACGTATTGTTTTTTATTACTTCATAAAGAATTCATTTACGATATTCAGTAAAACTTTTATCAAAATACTAGCGACTTGCCCCAGCTTCGCATGGGTGCAATGGTGATATATTATGCATGTATTATACATAAAAACCTTCCTCTTGAATCACTCTATCTATTAGCAAAAAACCGAAAACGCATCAAAATCAGTTACGTACTTTTCAAGATTTAAGCATACAAAGGGACATAGGGACAGAGAAAACGACTTTGTTTTATACCATGTAACTAGTGATTCTCAAATCGAAACGAAAATTAAAGAGAATGATATGATTATTTTTGACCTGCCTTAAATATGCTCTAAATACTCCAAAATGACTGAATTCATTTGAAAAATTCTGTGATGGAATCCTTAACTCTACAGGGAGAAACATAGGCTGCCTTTAGGCTAGATATTTTACCAGAATCGGGACCTAAGCGAGAGATAGTTATATGAGCTGACTACCTGGCAAGCTCTCTGCCTACCCTTTGAATATAAAATGGAGTTTTACATTTAATAATAGTAGGAAAGTACACATTTTATGAGACAAAAATAACTATGTATGTATAATTTAATCAGACTTTTTCCTCCTGATTCATTGTCTATTGTTTCATTTGTTATAAATCGACTAAATGTTATGATACCAATCGATATATTTATACAAACATGATAGTCACTAATAGTGACATAGTTTTAAAATAAATACATCATGATCATGATCTCATCTCTATTTTAAAAATGTATATTGATGTGTGTAGTTACGAAAAACTATGGTCAAACTTGATTTAAATAAATTTCTACCCGCATGTCTTTTCGTATTGTTTTAAAGTAAAGTAATCCAATTAGAAATAACATATATACCTACCTACATTAACAATATAATATTTATCGAGTTAATTTTATTTTATAAATGTACCGTACCTATTTCGTCATGAAATATTTATTTTAATTCGAAAGATAAGTTACGAAAAGTTTAGTTCGGTCTTATTTTACAATGTAAGACGTTTAACAAGCAGCATTAACTGATATAAGTCGATTCGCTATGCAGTTAAAATAAAGTTTATAAAACAAAAGCGGCGGAGGAAAACCTGTTTGCAAAAATCTCACGATTTCGCGCGGCCGGTGCGCCGACACTTTTTTTATTTCTTTTTACTGAACATACTGCTTTATAATCCGCTTTGTAAACATAAAAGAGGCTAAAATAATAATTAATATTTATTCACTTACCTGTAATTTTAACTGACACGAAACTAATCCGTAATTTAATACAATAATTCGCATAAAATGCAATTCACTAGCGCGCACTCGTGACCCTAGCGGACATTAGCACTGACAGAGGTACCAACGTCACAGAAGACTGTCTGACTGTGAGGTTTTGTTACGTTGGCAATTTGGACTGTCTTTTGAACGAGTTTCGTTTCCAATAAGAATTTGTTTCTAATAGAAAATTTTATTTTCACATAATATGTTAATTATGGTAATGAATTATACTACAGCTTAAATTTATAAAATTATAAATATTTTCTAAATAAACATCCATTTATTTTAAAGTTACTCCAATTTTCATACATTTCAGAACGAAGGCATTGTTATCGCGTTCCAAAGCAATAAGTGAGCGAAATATGATATATTGAGCATTGTAGAAGTTTGACAATAGTAGGTCATTGACATTAGGCTATGAGTACATGGAGGGCTTGTAACATTGTCTGCTTAAATTATTGTAAGGTTGACTGAATGATATTTAGCAGGGTGCTCTGTATAACTATTTATTACCATGAGACTAAAAAAAGAAAAAGATATCTACACTTAAGACAATCATACGATATTAAATGTTACAACTCCATCGAAATTGCTTTTTACATTATTTTATTTGAATATTCCTTCATGCAAACAAATTATTATGATATATCTCCTTAAGTATAAGTAATTCCAAATAAACACAGCATAACGTTGTATTAATAAAAACTATACGACTTTACGAGTGTAAACAGGATAGGTGAAAAATATCATAATACTTACATTTACTTTTAGCCTGGACCGTTTACAGTTATAAAAATATATCTTGAATATGAAAATAAGTATGTACTAATCGACAACAATATTTAGTATTAGTTATTAATCCTTAAATTGCGTGACCTACGGGGTCCTTAATTTAATATAAGAACTATATTAAGAATTTGAATTTGAAGTTATGGCTTAAAGTCATGATACAATGGGGTACGGATTGAAACTTAGTGCAATGGACATGGTTGCATATTTTGTAACAGTCAGATTTTTTCAATATTTAGTTCTACTAAAGAATAAAAAAGCATATTAATTAATTTACAAAAATATATCCGTAAAGTGAGTCCTCAGCTTTAAAAAAAGCAATGCTCCAAATATTAACATTTGTCACTGCCCGATCTGGAACGACCATAAACAATTTGTTTTGATTTTTGAACATTATCCGTTTGCAACCGTCATTTCACATCAGTTGAAGATTTTGAAGAACTGACGCTTTGAAGTTATTTTAAAATAAATTTAATTCGACGCATGTTTCGTTGCATTTTAGTGTTTTAAAAGAGAAATAAATAAAAACAGCAGGCTGTGACAAAGTACGAGAGTACAATATAAACTTTAAAGCGTTTTTGTGTAGTGAAAACAAATAAACATTGACCGTTGCAAGTCAACTTTGATTTTATCCGTGTTATTATACTAAATTAGCTGACAATGGAGTCTGTATCAGTGACTGAGCGCTTAAACAAGCTGAGGGAAGAGAGAATCGCGCGGGAAAAGGAGCGAATTGCGAAGGTAAGCCAGCTAAACAATTGAATGGTTGCATGTTTGCATGTCTTAGGTTTAACTGCGCCAAGCGCTTGGCATAAAGTTTACATACTTTAGAAGGTGTCTGGGGACAGAAAATAAATAATAGTTTGTATTCTTATTAACTGGCTGTTGGGGGGGCAATGGGGAAAACTCCAATGACTTCTCCCGCCTTCGGCATATCATTTTCTTAATGACTAAAAATCACACCGTTCCTACCCTGCTTCATGCCGAAGCCCCGGTAACCCGTTGGGTAGTCCGCAGTTTCGGGCTTATTGACTGGTTGTGGTTAGATATACCATATCAAGGAAAACAGCTAATTATTAAATTATAGCAATGCTATAAGATTTTTTGTTTTAAAATTATAATTATGTGATTAGCTTCTACCAGCGACTTCACTCATGTTCCAGTGAGAATAAAAATAGCCTTGGTGCTATTCCAGACCATAATCTACACCCCTGTTCCAAATTTTATCCAATCCCATTAGCCATTTTGAGATGATTGAGCAACATACTCTCAAATACAAACTCATAAAATTTATAATATTAACACATTAAAATGCCATGGGGGGCAAAAATGACAGGCGCTAGCAGAGGATTTACCTTCAACAGATTTTTGTTGGCAGTCAAAGTCTATAAGATTATTTTCCTATTGCAAAAAATGTCTAACATCATCATTACAATTGTGTCAGAATGGTCGATCATTGAGTAGTGCAAGAGGGATGGACATTCTGACACAAATGTAATAGCACACTAAGGCCCCAGTTCGTTACTTCGAGTGCTTAAATAGTTACACACATCTCTAAAAACGTTAACATTCTCCATTGTCATTATTAATAATAACTATGACTAAATTATTTACTACTTAAAAATACCTAAAAAGAAATAAAAACTAAATTAAGATTATTTTCTGTATTTCAGTTACGAGAACTCAACCTGAAGAAGTACAACAAAAATGATGAGATGAAAAATTCTACTTCAAACCTCTCCATAGTCAATAAGTCTATAAAATCTGATGTGAATATGAAAAATAATGGAGCAGGTAACTATTTTAATTTGTTTTATTTTAATAACTGCATGGTTGGCGCAGTGACTGGGCAACTGGCTGCTGCACAACATCTCTTTGTGATCCACAAATTGTTGCTTCGGGTCTGGGTGTCATGTGTATGTGAAATTGTATGTTTGTAAACGCACCTACAACACAGGAGAAAATCCTAGTGTGCAATCAAGAAAATGCAAATTTTGTGTTAGTTCGTGAAAAGACTGACTGGCCGTTGTCCTCCTTAGAAGCGCGACCCGTCGTTAGTTATTTCCGTCAACTTTGCAGCATCAAATGATAAATGATATTTATTTCTGTAAATAGGTTATAAAATAACACTTTTACACGTCAATTTTTTAAATAGCTAGATGAGGCCGGCTGTGGCATCTCCGTTAATGCTGTGGCATCTCCAATGAGGACCATACAATCGTTTTACAGTGGACACGCATAGAGTTATAGTTTATATATCTTTCTACTTCTTTTAGTATGTTATTAACACATTATTTCTCTCCACAGGTCCTGTTAAAAATCATTTATATGTGAATGGTGCAGCAAAAAGACCTATTACAGTACCAATGAAATCTAAGAATGAAGAGGCTAAACCGAAATCGGAAATCCAAAAACCTCAAAGCAAATTGACTTCTAATATACCGAAAATTATGAACAAAATTGAAAAACCTAACATTGCCAATGGTAATAAAAAAATTGTTAACAACATCACTAATAATAAGAAGCCTATCAATAATATTGAAAGAAAATTACCTATAGCTGATAAAAAACCCATTTTGGACAATAAACCTCAAGTTCCCCGTGTCAGTCAATTGCAAAAACCTAAGTTCAACACTAACTTTGCTGACAAGAAACAAAACTTTCCCATCAGGAAAGCTGCAAGTCTTACTACAAATGTCAAAATCCGTCAATCTCTTGCCGTGGCCAACAATAAACCATCTTCAAATTTACCTCGCAAGTCAATGATACCTCAAAGTGCTTCGAAGTCAGAATCAGTCTTCGACCGACTCTACAAACCCAAACCGGTACAAAACACAACCAAAAATGAAATAGAAAAACTTCAAACTGATCCGAATTACTTGAAAAAGGTTATCCGCACCTCTGGATTAATTTTGAACAAACGTCACACAGTTTTTGAACCATCCAAGGCTAAAATAGCAGTGCCAGTCCGTAGATCAATCTCCGCTGTGCATTTCAAACGGATTGGAAAGCAAGAACTAGGCAATTGCATTCATAAATGGGCTTCCATCGGTGATAAATTAAATAACTTACATTTAAAACATGTAAATGAAGATGAGAATATACAGGAAGAGAAAGTAGTTTCCGCAGTGAAGAGTGAGAGAAAGAAAGTTACTTTCATGACTCCGATGGGCAATTTCAACACACCAAGGCCAGAGGAACTGCAAGCGAGGTTGAAATCTTGGCTTCAAAAGCGAGGAAAGTCTTTAGATTCCTATCACCATTTACAGTGTTTCGGTATACATCATCTACCGCAGACTATCAAGTTTGATCCCAAAGCCTTTGATGAGGAAAATAAGGAGAATATAGCGGTTGATTCGGACAGTGATGATGATTCTTACACTGAGAATATGAATGAGGAACCGAAGGCTAGTACGGAGAAGTGGAGGAACGCTAGCTGTGTGACCGACAGTGAGGATTTCAACGATTCACATAATACTACGGCTACTTGCAGTGATATTATTAATTTAGATGAAGTTGTGATCGGTGCGTTGAATGATTTGACCGAGTTGCTTAAAGAGGTAAGTTGTATACCTTTTTCTTTTTTCTTTAAGTCTAGATTCTGAGTCTATTGTAAAGTTGTAATACTTGGCTCAATCTCATCTCACTATCGTCTTGGAAATCATAACCTTTAGTACGAGTTTGTTTTACGATGAACGCAACAAGAGCGTGTTCGGCGCTCAGATTGGTTAGTTCATTCGTGCCGGCCAATCATAGAGCCGAACGCGCTCTCTTTCGTTTTCGTTCAACGTAGAGCAAACTCGTACAAACATATGTATGTATGCATGTTTGTCTGCAATTAATTATCTCCCGTTTGCCTGAAGCGATTTTAATCCGGTTTTCAGTATAATATTTTTCAGACTTAGGAGAAGATTTCTTATAGGAATATTACCCGACTTAAAAAAACTTACATACAGTTCCCTTTTTTAAAACAGAGGGATTTTTTATTAGTGACTATTATTAACCCGTTGTCTATCGGAACGCAGATCTACGCGAGTCACAATGTGTTTTCTATCGTGTCTTATATACCGACAGACAAGGGGTTAATGGTTTTTAAATTAGTAACTATTATATGTTTTTCTTTATTTATCCAGGGTTTCGACTGGGAACAATGCGCGCGCTGGCTGCGTGCGATCCGCGAGCGGTTCCCGTCGGCTCCGCACAGCGCCGCCTACTGGGAGTGTCGCGCGGCGCTCGAGGAGACGCGGGGCGACCTGCCCGCGTCCGTCCAGTGCTGGGAGGAAGCTATTGCTAAGGGGACTGAGGTAACTAATCGTAATTTATATCATTGACTACCGCACTCAAAGGCATGTGGTGATTACTTGAACTATTCGTTAATGTATTATTCACAAAATTATTCTTGGTCTTAGGCAGGAATAACGAACTTTAGCTATACTTCGTTGCCGGATCCTTAAGACAGTCATTCATGTCCCGGAGACGCGCCGGAATTGCTGAGTCTATCAATTTGATTTATCAAAGTAACTATACTTACTTAATTCATATTTTCTAAAATATCTGTATAGCACCAATAAATTTCGTAAAAGTTTGAAAAAATTTTAGAAACACTAAAAATACCTTGCCTAGCTCAGGAATTAAACCAGTCCATTTACGTCGCGCTACCCTGACTCCCATTCGACGATCGAAAGAAATCTCATGTTATAATCACTTATAATAAAAATAAGTCGGGTTTTCCTTCCTGACGCTATAACTCCAACGCACAAACCGATTTTCATAGTTTTGCATTCTTTGGAAAGGGCTCCCTGTGGTCTGTAGCAAAGACAAATTCAGGAAAAATTCAATAGAAAAGCAAGAAAACAGGAAAAATCTTTGTTGGCGAAACGGTGTTCGCTGGGTTTGCTAGTCATATATAAAAGCAAAAACTACATACTAACACCTGTTTCCTACATTCCAGCGTTCCGTAGTGGAAGCCAACCTGGACCAGCTCCTGGACAAATTCATGCAGCTGAAGATCAGCCCCAACAGCCACGGCAAGCGACGCCAGGTCGACCCCAAGCTAGTCGACGTCAAAAACGTATTCAAGAGCACCATCATACGGTTTGCTGTTCAACAGGCTAAGCTGTAAGTATGATTTTAATCTTTTTATAATGATAATTATCGCGAGACATACTAAATTAACTAAAAATCAGCATACGGAGGCTGCGACTGTGCGACTCACGTAACTGTTTAACGAGGAACTCGACTAGTTTTAAGCCATGCTAGAGGCATAAATATTAATGGGCAGCATTCCGCAACACACAATATATTAATTAAGCTCATCTTTGCCTTTTTTTTGGCTCAATAGCCACATTAAAAAAACCATTCCTCGTCACGAATGAACTGGCTCCACCGGAGTGATAATAAGGCCCCACCGAAAACTATGCCATAAAATTGGCTCATCTCTGCGGGGGAAACCTTCAAAAGGCGCCTGGCTTTTTAGGAAAAAAAAAACCCTAGTTTTTTAGCTCACTAAAACCTCGGTCCACGGCCATCCCCAGTGGCCACCATCTGCACCTGAATGAGGCACCGAGTCCTCTTAGTAAACCACCCACGGAGCCCCTATGGAAAGGCATAATTACTTAGTACTTACTCTCTCTTCAGGTATGAAGATGTGTCGAAAACTAAGAATATTGGAAAGCATTCAAATAATATAATATTTCCAAGTCGTTTGGCAGAGGTACACTGTCACTAATTCCATTGTTCCTTGATGAGATATAAAGGTGCGAGATTATGACTTTATATACTTAGGCAAAGATTGATGTGAAATGTTTACAAACAAACCATAAGTGTAGAACTACGTGTGTAGAATAGGGTAGATGACTAACTTTTATTTTAATGTCTGTCTTGTAGATTCATTTAAATCATTAGACACGTATTTTTTATTAAGATATATTGATTTGAAATATGGTGTAACGTCAGTTCTAGTTACATTTTATACGTAGAAATAACGTATTTGCTTCCATTTCTAAACTTTGATTCGTTTTATCTGAATATTGTTATTATCTTATATGACGAAATAAAAAAATACGTAACTTATAATTTTTCATTACCTAACTGACTGACTAAATAGATGTTTAAATTTCATACCCCGTCATCATCCCTATTTCACGGTGTGCGGTTACACTCCCGCCCTCTCTCTCTCTATTTATTGGCAGTTCTGAGTGTTGACAAAACTATACAAGCATAGAAAACGCCTAAAAGGTGAAGGTTTCTGTATCGGAGCCTCAATGCTCCACTCCACTCCATCTCCAGTCCTCAAGTACCTTATTCACCAGCAAAAGGCCGGCAACGCATTTGTAACTCATCTAGTATTGCGGGTGTCCATTGGCGGCACCGACTGCTTACCACCAGGGGATATATACTGTATATTCATTAATAAAACATTTTTTCAGCAAAGCCTATAACGAATCTAGCGTTTACTATGTACTAAATACATTTTATATTGTTTTACAGACGCCAATCAAATCAATTCGACGCGCCGAAGTACACAGTGACTCCAGTACGACGCAGTGCGAGGTTGAGCTCGCATTGCAGTGCTAAACGCACCCCCCTACAAGTTTGCACCAGCGTCCGACAAGCTGACGAGGTTTTGGGAGAGAAACCAGTGTTTGTGCCAAACGGTAGCCTGTATGGCACTCCTTAAGGTTGAAAATGCAATATTGTTGGGTTAAAAGTTTAAATTATTCTGTAATATAAATTGGATATTGTACATTAAGGTATGAAAACTTAGAAGGTAAAATGTTTTTAGTGATAACAAATATTTGAGATGTAATTTCTAAAGCACATCAACAGCCTATAAGTGGCCACTGTTGACCAAATGCACGGTTGGTGCGTTGGCTGGGCAACCGGCAACCGCGCGGAGTCGCGGTTCGATTCCCGCACGAATCAACTCTTTGTGTGATCCACAAATTGTTGTTTCGGGTCTGAATGTCATGTGTCCGTGAACTTGTATGTTTGCAAACGCACCCACGACACAGGGAAAAATCCTAAAGTGGGGCAAAGTTTAAAAAAAAAAGGCAAGCATGGAGCAGGTTTGAGCATTAATCACCACGCCTACTCAATGCGGGTTAGCGATTTCAAACTTATAATTAGAAATTATAAATCCAGGTTTCCTCATGATGAAGGAAAACCCTTCACAATTTGTCAGTGGTGTCTAAAGAATCTTAGAAAGTACATATAACTCGAAAAAAGTCACATTGGTACTTGCCGTTGGTAGGTTTCGAAACCGCGCCTTCATGTATTTGAGGCGGGTGTCTTAAATCTCCCAATACACGACTATCTAATGTCTAAATCCCGACCTATTAATTTATAAAAAAGATTGAATTTGACTGGCTGAAAATAGCCCTTTTATCTAATATTTCATATTAATTACTATGGAATCATGTTCTCAATTAAATGGCTAACTGCCGCACTCAGAGACATTTAATGATTACTTAAACTATTCTTTAATAACGATTTTGTACTGAAAACAATAGGGATGATGACGGGGTCCGAAAATTAAAAATATAATTAGTCCGTCAGTTAGGTAATGAAAAGATATTAGACACGTATTTTTTTATTTTGTCAAATAAGATAACAATACTTAGATAAACCGAATCAAAGTTTAGGAGTGGGAGCTAACTATATCACTATTGAGTATAAAACGTACTCTAAAGTGACGTCACGCGATATTTCAAATTGATATTATCTTCGAAAGTATTAAATTTGTTTCTGTAAGAAAATAAAAAATACGTGTCTAACATGTTAAAATAATCTACAAGACTGACATTAAAATAAAAATTGGTCATCTATCCTATTACTAAGGATTGGGTTAGGTAATCATTAAATGTCTCTGAGTACGTAAATAATAATTCTAATTATGTAATGCTTTGTTTTTTTTTAACTTAAACTATGATAATGTAAATACCTAAATATTATGTTTTTCTTTATGCTTTTAGTTAAGCTGACTTGTATACAATAAAATATTATTTCTTACACCAAAAAGTACGCTTAGAATTATGTTTTATCTTGCTTTTCTCACTTTATGTTATTATGAGAGAATTAAAGAGGTTTATTCTAGTATTTTTGTGGTTTTATTTCCATTTCTTGCGTATAAAATAATGTAAAAGTACAGTTCTACTTTTGTTCGACTTATTGAAGATAACACAAGATATAAAAAAAAAAAACAAATTAGATTTTGTGAAAAATATTGAATTTTTAATTTGGTGTGAATTTCATTCAAAAATACCGCGCTGGCCAATCTGATTGCAATACATGAATACAGCGCCATCTAGTAATTCGCGCCACAACTATTTGCTGTCATATGTACAAAATGGTAGAATTTAGCGAATTTATTTAATTTATACAAACTTCTAAACTATAAATAGAATTATTACAACATAATTATACGGTAAATGTAATATTACATGACTATTTAACAGAAAATCTTTGGAAATTTACTAAAAAGTTGTACTATTTTACGGATGGCAGCACTAGAAAAGTTTTGATTCGTGAATCGTGTTTCATTTCGTTCTCCGTGCGGTGCGTGTCGCTGTCAGCTTGTGACAGGCTGAGAAACAATTTTTCGAATTTCTGTGCCTTTGTGCGGGCCAATTTCATTCTTTGTTTGTTGTGTTTGTACCTAGAAATAAATCAAATCTTACATTGTTATCCTAGTTATAATTTTGGTGCTGTGCATGTGTTATTAAATTAAAAAGTCGGCTGTACAACAGCTGATTGTTGTGAATATTTTAATTTCGGTAAGTCATAGCTGTATTTTATTTCTTTTATTGTTTAAAGATTTATAAAGACGATTTCACGATAGTTTTAAAACGTTTTAAATTAAAAGTATCTTTATTTTACCAATATTTTATTACCGAACCATAAATAGTCTCTTGATTTTTTTTATGACACAACTTTCTTCGAAAAGGTCGTTTTCGATTTCAAGTTCAGTGAAAAAGTTTCGTAAAAGTTTTATTATGTTGGCAGAACGTTGCATTGAGGAATAAAAGTTCGCATTATTTTAGCAATGAAACAAACTTCTGATTATTAAAACCTTGATGAAAACTACCTTTAACTTTTGAAGCTAAAAATATATAAAAGCTCATAAAAGAAACTAGCAATCATTGATCAATTTCTGCAGTGATTTTGGCTTTGAAAGTCCGCTTGTTAACAAAATTAATAAAATAAGTAAATATGTAGGTAAACTATTCTACATTTCACAAATACCTACCTACATTGTGAAATTCTTAAAATACACTAAAAATGTCACATCACATGACGCCTTTATTTTTCTTTTATGTATTTTAAAGATGCCTCCTTTAGTTTATAGAACGCGATTCAGGAAGATGTGTTATTGCACAATTTAATGAAAGAAAACATTGCGCGGAATTTTCCTGTAAAATGCGTACACATTTACCTATAAGTATCTATTTTGATAAAGAATGAATGAAAATATTATTTTAAGAATGTTGGTAGCTAGGTACGGTAGTCGTAATTTCAATAGTTACTTTACGTAATTTGACGGTAATGTATAAGTACCTACTTAGGTATTTAATTTCAATGGTATGTGGGTCAAAGTTCGAGCTTTGAGGAAACATTAATAACCTCATATAAATACCTATATACGAGTAGGTATTAGGTACACATAATTTTTTTATGGAACACGCCGTAAACGAGCAGACGTATCACCTGATGGTAAGCTATCGCCGCCGCCCATGGACACTTGAAACACCAGAGGCGTTACAAGTGCGTTGCCGACCTTTTGGGGGTTAGGAATTTAAGGGTTGTTAGGGAATCGGGGATTGGGAATTGGTAATTGGGCTCGATATTAGTTATTCAAACTTCAAAGTCATAACTAAATTAGATAATGTGTTTCAACTATTGTGTAGTTTATCTTGTAAATACTTCAGAGTAAGTAGCTATTTGAAATGATAATGAAAGAAAACTGGTTTATATGTCCTTGTATCTAATACATAATTAATTAAATAAGAAAAAAAACTGATAAGGTCTTTTAAATAATTCGTTGCTTATGCAAAAAAACTGCTGAGGTTTTTTTGTCCGCAGTCGATAGCCGGTAGCAACAAAGCTTACGGTGGTACGTAAACGGACTCCGGTAGCCTAAGTTCACTTGTATACTATAGGCCCCAAACACTATGGCTTGTCATGGGCCTGCTTTACAATGCACACAATGGCGCATGGCTCATTGCTGCTTGGCAAAACACTAGCGATTCCTTTAAAGTGTGCCCAAATCTGACAATATTCCAATTGCGCGCCACGATTGACTGGTGATATCTCTGGTGTTTCGGATGTCCATAGGCGGCGGCGATTGCTTACCATCAGGTAATCAGTCTGCTCGTTTCGTTTACCGGCTTATAGTTACCATAAAATGGATTTGGATGGATTTTTGAAAATTATATTGGGCACATTTTGAAAACTATATTATGTCGATACAATATTGGGCACGTTATGTACGAATGTGACTTACAAATACAGTTAAATCGCGGAGCTGCGGACATACCGGGGCCGGGGCTCCGTCTCGACAAGCAGGAAAAGGAACGGGGTAGTTTTTAGTCAGTAAGAGTCTGACACTTCCTTTCGTCTCGCCCAAAGCGGGAGAAGTCATTGAATACTTTTCCCCTTAAACTTAACGAGAATGCATGAAAAGACTGATGACTGTTGAAAGAGGAATGTAAGAGTCGTATCAATTGACGGTCCATTGGCTCTGCCTATCCCCACGACAGACAGGCATGAAGTTATGTATGTATGTATGTAGAATGTAACTTTAGGTACAAATACAGGTCTTTTAAAGTAAAATAAGTACTTAACATTACAATTTACATAAAAATTGACTGGGCTTCCCCGTTCTTAAGGAAAATGCTGCAGAAATTCACCTCAAGCCAGTCATTGCCATCTGTACGTAACATCTTCCTTGACATACTGGTTCTGGTTTGCGGTTTTGCCCCCTTTTTCTCGAGTGTTAAATAAATAACTTAAAACTTTCCTTAAGGTAAAATGCTGTATGGTTAGCGAAGTGGTTGGATGTCCGGTTGTTGTGCAACGTGTTGCGCTTTCTATTGCTGTTCCGGCCAAAAAGTGGTGATGGCATTTTCTGAGGAGTAAAATGACTATCATTAGCCCGGTATCAGGAAGTTCGGTTTATCCATAGTACGCATCTATAATACGCATCCATAGTCCATAGCACGCATTTTTCCATATAAAACAACATAGCATGGCTGAGTCCGTTTCCACCAGTGCTAAGCTATGTGTACCAATGAATATGATTGCCGGAAGCTAAACGCATCTACAGCAACGTAGTTACACATCTCCGATAGAAAAGCACCCAAATCACTCGCATAGCAACATAGCTTAGTATTAATGAAAACGGTCACATAGTTTCACAGCTTAGCTAGCATCTTCGTAGCATAGCTGCATAGCACATTTTTGATGGAAAAGCTCCCGAATCATTGTCACATAGACATGCAACATCACGCCTTTTATCTCCGAAGGGGTAGGCAAAGGTGCTCATTACGACACGTAATCACAGACGTAATGCCGCTGTACAATGTACACCCACTTTTCATCATTGAATGCCATTAGTATTGGTGGAAACGGTCACATATGTAGTTTCACAGCTTAGCTATTGTATCTTCATAGCATAACTAGTTATGTTTATGTTTGTTTTTTATCATAATTATTAATTTTATGTTTATTGTACTTTTTTTGGCTGCCTCGTTGGCCAAGAGGTCGCAAGTGCGACTGCCTAACAAGGGGTCTCGGGTTCGATTCCCGGGTCGGGCAAAGTATTACTGGGCTTTTTCGGATTTTCGAAAATTTCTCGGTAGTAGTACGGAGTCTGGAATTGTGTCCAGGATATGGCAATAGGCTCACCCCCTATTACATGGGACTTTAACATAAAATGGTAAAAGTGGGTATACATTGTATAGCGTGCCGTAATGTGCACCTCTGCCTACCCCTTCGGGGATAAAAGGCGTGAAGTTGTGTGTGTGTGTATTTTTTTTAATGGTGCAAATAAACTGTTTTTCTTTTTTTCTTCTTACATAGCACATCTCTGGTGGCTAAGTATCCGAATCACTATCACATAGAATAAAAATAAATAGGACAGATGAGATCCCGCCACGCATCACTACTGAATTGATATGCTTAACCAGCCAATTTAAGATCATTTATTATTTAATTGTTCAGCTTGGTACCCAGTGGTATGAGTCAATGCATTCATTCTTTGTTGCGATGTTACTCATTGAAATATTTGAACCCTTTGTGGTATTCACGCTTTTGTGTTAAAAGGTTATAAATACATATACGTTGTCTGTCGGTTTGCTGCGGTTAATCTCTGAAATGGATGGACGGATTTTGAAGGGACTTTTATTTGGGTATTCGTGTGTTTACTCTGGCGCTTGTCTCATTGAAAGTAACAAAAATATTTGAACTGTCATGGTCACTATGAATTGGTATTAGAACTCGAAACGGGATATTTACCATGTTTTTCTATTTCTATGAGTTTCCGATATTTCGGCACTGTTGCAAGCGCCATGATCACGGATGAACTCACAGTTCTATTACTAATACTATTTGAATATCATTATTTTCTATGAGATACATAATTACCATTAAATATCTACCTTTATATCTTAAATGGAACAGAGCGATCACACGAACAAGTTTTGGACATTGACCCAGGCAGCTGATATACTAAGAACTTAAGAAGTAACTCCTTGCCGGAGTCTGTGTTTCCTGATAGGTATAACCTGGGTGTCTTCAAAGCCCGAGTGAATAGGTTGCTTATGGGCAGACGTGCTCCATCGTAGGCCGCATCATCAGTTACCATCAGGCGAGATAGCGGCCAAACGTCGACCCATTACATGTAAAAAAAAACTTAGTTTTTTACTTTTATTTTAGAAACAAATCCCAAATTCTTTCAGACAGTCAGACGTTATTATACTACGCAGACGAAACCGCAGGCAATAGCTAGTAAATGATAATATTATCTTCTATAGACTGTAGATACAAAATATGTGTCAAACGTGAAAGATTCTCTCAATTCTCTAAAGAGGTCAATGCCATTCTGATTCCGTTCAGCTGTTTCACGTGATTGCGTAACAAACATACATACATAGTATAAAACAAACATCACTACATAGTATAAAACAAAGTCGCTTTCTCTGTCCCTATCACTACATAGTATAAAACAAAGTCGCTTTCTCTGTCCCTATGTCCCTTTGTATGTTTAAATCTTAAAAATTACGCACCGGATGTTGAAGCGGATTTTTTAATAGATAGAGTGATTCAAGAGGAAGGTTTATACGTATATTACATGCATAAGATATCACTATATTTATTGTGGTATACAGCCGGTAAACGAGCGGACGCATTACCTGATGGAACAAGTACAAGCAATCGCCGCCGCCCATGGACACCTGAAACAACAGAAGGGTTACAAGTGCGTTGCCGGCCCTTTGGGTTAGTAATCTAAGCTTTTTTGGGGAATCGGGGATTAGGAAGATTGGGAAGGGTAATTCGGCCCCCGGTAACCTCACTTACACAACCCAGGCGTTGTTTCACGTCGGTTTTCTGTGAGGCCGTGGTATCACTCCGGTCGAGCCGGCTCAGCAGTGCTGAAGCATGGCTCTCCCACATTTAAATTTTCAATTGAAAGCGGCCTAGTAAGATACCGACGCGCCGGCTAGATGCAGAAATAGGAACAGGGTGGTTTTTAGTCAGTAAGAATCTAACCCCTTGTCCTCACCCAAGGCATCAGAAGTCATTGGATGATTCTTCCTCCGTCATAAAGGATGCATTATTGCTATCTAAACAGCAGAACAACGGTATCTCTCATTATCATACTATTTATTCATAGATTCTAACGTAATATAACTATATGTTCCAAAGGGCAATGACCTTTCCACACGTGGCATGCGTGCCAATCGCTGTACCATTGATTCGACCATGCCGCCAAAACGTGTATACTACATTGTATAGCTGTATACTTATTGTATATGTATATGTATTTGTATACATAATTAATTAATCATTGGTATCTAAGCGATGTCATACACGTGTTCTTCTCGGTGATAGTAAATAATGAGTGTTGTTTATGATTAGTTTAGTTTGCACCTGTTTATGTAGAAAAAATTGTGTGCAATTATGTGTTGCACAGATACTTTGCGGCGGCGCATCTTAATTGCACATCTTACTCGCATAGCTACATAGCTTAGTATCAGTGGTAACAGTCACATAGTTTCATAGCTTTTTTTTTCTTAAGGGGTGAAAATCATCTAATGACTTCTCTCGCCAGTGCTAGGCGAGAGGGAGTGTCTGACTCTCACTGTCTAAAAACCACCCCGTTCCTACTCTTGCAGTCCGCAGCTCCGGTAGTTTTAGTTTCATAGCTTAGCATTAACATCTTCCTAGCCTATGCTATGCCCAGAAATGTGCTATGTAGCTATCTACACAGCACATTTCTGGCGGAAAAGCATCCTTTAGCACAGCACGATGTTTTATTTCCTAAGCCTTTCTCGATAAATGCACTATCCAACACAAAAATAATTAACTATTCAATTTGAACGAGAAGATCCGGAGATTTTATTCCAGATCATACATCTATCGCTCTGCCGAGTTTCGTCTAAATCCGTTCAATTATAAATCTACCTTTCTGCCGAGTTTCGTCTAAATCCGTTCAGTAGTTTTCGCGTAAAACAGTAACAAACGAACAAACATATACATCTTCACAAATCTTCGCATTCATCATTTTAAGATTTGAATGAATACTACATTACAACACTTATTTATACCTATTTATGTTTTACGTAGGTACATAATGTACCTTACCATCTGCATGTAAAGACAATCGACGCTCGACCTTCAAATATTTTAAATAAACATATGTTTGAAAGCAGGTACTTTATCGTAAACGCGTAGCAACATGTTTCTACCTGATTCGCAGTTACAGGTAGGGTTGCCAAATGGCCGGGATTTTCTGGATTGTCCCGGAATGTCGTGTGCAGTCCCATGTCTAGTATTTTTTTAACGTTTGGCCACCAACCGGCTTACTGCCAGGACGGCGAAGCGAGGATGGAGCACACAGACTTAGAAAGTACCTATTCACTCTGACCTTGAAAAGACCCGGATTGTATTTCTCAGGAAAAATAGAAGCCGGTAGATTGTTCCATTCCCTGGCTGCACGGATTAGGAACGTGGATTCGAACCGTTTCGTTCGCATCCAAGGGAAGTCCACTCTGTAGGGATGATAGTGGGCCGACTTTCTACTAGTCCTATGTTGAAAGGATGGCGGTAGGATAAGGTCGAATAGATTGGATGCACACTCTCCAAAATGTATCCTGTAGAAGATAGAGAGACTAGATACCTTACGGCGATGCTCTAGACTGATTTTACTTTGCTGTCCCGGAATGAAAAAATACTAGATTTTCACAAAAATGCAATATACTATGGCTGCAAAAGTGAAACCAAACGTGTAACGTGCTTGAAAATCGCGCTGCGTGAGTTAAGGGGCGGGAAGGGTGAGTTCTAGGTATCTACTTAATTCCTACTTTTACAGTTTGGTCTCGAATGTGACACCAAAACTCAGATTCCGTTCGTGGCCCTAGAAATGTCCAGGAAATGATCAGTCTACCGACCGACCGACGTGAAACAACGCTGCTTGCGTTGTGTTTCGTTGTGTGAGTGAGGTTACCGGAGACCCAATTCACCCCTTCCCAATCTTCCCCATCCCCGATTCCCGAACAACTACCCTTAAATTCCTAACTCCCAAAAAGCCGGCAACGCACTTGTAACGCCTCTGGTGTTTCAAGTGTCCATTGCGATTGCTTACCATCAGGTAATACGTCTGCTCGATTACCGGCGTGTTTCATAAAAAAGTCTGTATCTGGCAACCCTAGATCGTACTACAGGTCGTACAGGTTTCAACCTGTTTTTACCAGCCAATAGATAAGTACGTGTAAATACACAGGATCACTATATTTAAAGTGCTGATGTGACTGATAGACAATACTCAGTCGAAATTGCTGCGCGTAGCAAGCTGTGTGGCATGTAGTTCGGGCTGAGATTTTTTGAAAATCTTACGTGAAAAAGGTGAGAAATTATTTTTTATTCACTTTAATACTAAAAAGGTAATTTAAAAAACCATAAATGAAAAAAATGAAAAAACCATAAAACAAGAAAGTCATCGTAAAATTGAAGCAGTCGGGACCCTTCAAGTCAGCTAATCAGAGCGCTGAACGCGATCTCGTTTCGATTACTTCAAACGTAACTCAAAACTTGTACTAAGGGTACTGTTCTAGTGTTGCGTGTGTCCATGGGCGGCGCCGATTGCTTACCATCAGGTGATCCGTCTGCTCGTTTGCCAGGCTATACCATAAAGAAATTGTTGAGCAAGAAATGTGATTGAGGCTTCTAGATAAGAATCCCTCGGTATATTAGCAAGAAGATAAATAT
The DNA here is from genome assembly GCF_023101765.2 of Spodoptera frugiperda. Lineage (NCBI taxonomy): Eukaryota > Metazoa > Arthropoda > Insecta > Lepidoptera > Noctuidae > Spodoptera > Spodoptera frugiperda. Next base: position 5,569,650 of record NC_064232.1, read on the forward strand.
ATAAGAATTTGTTATTTAAATGTATTTCTCAAGGTGACTTGAATATAATTAATAATGGAACTAATTATGTGGTCATTGACCTGATCTGGTTTAGTCGACTTATTGTTATTTTTTTTTCTTTTTAAATAAGGGACTGAATGGAAAATTCGTGTTTGTTTTTGTTATAGAATAGGAGGCAGGAGGAGAGGAGGGCAAACGCACAACGCACCTGTGGCTCTAGTGTTGCGGGTGTCCATGTCCGGCACTGATCGCTTACCATCAGGTCATCCGTCTGCTCGTTTGCCTCCTATAAGAATAAGCCGGTAAACGAGCAGACGGATCACCTGATGGTTAGCAATCGCCGCCGCCCTGTGGGCACTTGAAACACCAGAGGCGTTACAAGTGCGTTGCCAGCCTTTTGGGGGTTAGCAATTTAAGGGTTGTTGTTCGGGAATCGGGAATTGGGAAGGTTGGGAAGGGACCTCCTTTCCCAATCTGGAATTGGGCCTCCGGTAACCTCATTTATAAAATGCAAACGTTGTTTCACGTCGGTTTTCTGTGAGGTCGTGGTATCACTCTCGTCAAAGCCGGCCCATTCGTGCCGAAGCATGGCTCTCCCACACTTAAAATAATGCAGAAGTAATATTCTCATGGCATTTATTTCACGCTATATCTAGCTGCATAGTGATTGTAAGTTGTACTTGTAACCTCGACGTACTGCCTGTCACTTTTGCTTCCTAGGCGACCTACTGCCTGCTGCCTAGGTCTAAACGTAGGTTTTCCGGTGGCCCTGATTACAGGTACTGGTGTCTGGTCGTAAGATTCACGACTTTCATTCTCCTAAGCATAGCATAGATTCTTTATATGTTACTAGCTACTTCCGCGCGGTTTCACCCGCTCTGCTTGGCTCCTATTGGTCATAGCGTGATGTTTTATAGCCTTCCTCGATAAATGCACTACCCAACACAAAAAGAATTATTCAAATCGGACCAGTAGTTCCGGAGATTAGCGCGTTTAAACAAACAAACAATCAAACAAACTCTTCAGCTTTATAATATTAGTATAGATCAGTTTTTAAACTGACATGGTCATTAACACTATTATTAGAACTTGAGACGGGATATTTACCATGTTTATTTATTTCGATGTGTTTCCGATATTTCGGCACTATTGCAAGCGCCATGATCATGGATGAACATGGTAAATATCCCGTCTCAAGTTCTTTATATGTTGTTCAATGAAGCTAGTTATATCTTTTGTAACCATTGGTTGGCTCAGTAGCCAACCAATTATCTATTAGCTTCTGCCAGTGATTTACCCCGCCTTCCCGTGGGGTTAAAAGTATCCGATATGTTATTCCAAACCATAATTTACCCCTATTCCAAAACATTATCCCCATCCCTTCAACTGTTTTGGCGTGATTGAGTAACAAACGGTTCAGTGTGTTCAAGTGTCGATGGGCGGCGGCGATTGCTTACCATCGGGTGATCCGTCTGTTCGTTTATCGGTTTATATCAAAACAAACTCACAAACATTCGCATTTTGTTATAATATTAGTAAGATTGGCAGCAGCTAATGGTAGTATAAAAAAATAAGTTTTTAAACTGACATGGTCACTAACACTATTATTAGAGTTTGAGTATCAATAAACATGGTAAATATCCCGTCATAAGTTCTAATAATAGTATAAAAAAATATCTAGACGTTTGTAATTAGTTTTATTTAAAGACTATTTATTTTAAACTTGCGGAACTATTAGTTAGTTAGTAATTAACTTTGAACATAATTAACTGTACATGACATAGCTGTTTCCTATCGGTTACTTTCCGTGCAAACATTGCATAATATCTATAATAATAAGTTATTTGAAGCTGTAAAATCATCCAATGACTTCTCCTGATGAGAGGGAGTGTCAGACTCTTACTGACTAAAAATCACCCCGTTCTTACTCCTGCTTTTCAAGCCGAAGCCCCGGTAACCCGCTAGGTAGTCCGCAGCTCCGGGTCGACATCAGCCCTATTGGACCCCATCTGTGGTGGTCTGATGGCTCTTTGAGCCGCACGCACGCGTCTGGTTCTGGTCGGGCAGTGAGCGACCCTTGCTCGCCTATCGCAGACCTGCACTTACGGTGGCCGACGATCGTCGCGCGATCTCCTACGCCAACCGTACTTACGGTGGCCGGAGATCGTCGCACGATCTTCAACGCCCGGAGTGTCTCTCGCGACGGCTGAGGCGTGAGGAGGTTCGTTCACTTACGCGCCCCACCTCCTCCTTAGTGTTATTTGAGGCTAGCTTTTGCCTGTGCCTTTGCCCGTATCGTAATTACGATTTACGATACCTACGGTATGAGTAGTGTCAGTAGTGTAGTGATAATACCGGAGCTGCGGACGTTATCGGTTACCGAGGCTCTGGCTCAAAGCAGGAGTAGGAACGGGGTGATTTTAATTCAGTAATAGTCTGATACTCCTTCTAGCTTCACCCAAGGCCATTGGACGATTTTCCTCCCTCAAAAAAAAAATAGTGATAATAAATGTTTTTACACAGTTGTGATCTCTAAAAACTCTTGAATTAATTGACAATCCATGATGTTCAAAATATTGCATTATGTTACTTCAGCGTCGTCCAAAACAAGTGTTATTGTGAACGAGAAGACCCTCCATATGGCTTGAAAATTTGTTTACGGAAAAACAGATTTTATTGACATAATATTAGTGTCTATGTTGGCTCGTCAGCACAATGGTTGTATGTTGTATGTTGATATAACATAGCTGGCTTTTGTGGTTTTAATGTTTACATTTTGACTCCTTCGTTGATCGAGTTGCCATTAGCTTGGTTGCTCTTTTGAGGGGGGAATCATCTAATGACTTCTCCCGCCTTGGGTGAGGCGAGAGGGAGTGTCAGACTCTTACTGACTTGACACCACACCGTTTCTACTTCTCCGCTTGAAGTCAAAGTCAAAGCATTTATTTCAATTAATTATTATTAGACACTTTTGGAACATCAAATTGAATTGGCACCCCCTATTACATGGGACACACAAAATGATGAAATGTGGGTGTTTGTATAGCGTCATTACGTGCCTTAATGTGCACCTCTGCCTACACCTTTGAGGATAAAAGGCGTGACGTTGCATATTGCAGCTCATTGTCCTAATAGTTGTATCTACTGTAGATCCTGGCTTACAGGAGTTGCAGCGATATGGGAGGTTGTGGCGGGCTTGTCCCAATAAAAAAAAAACTCATAGTCCTGAATAACTGACCTCCTTTTTTGGATCTGGGTCAAAAACCTGGGTGAATGCGTCAATAGATAAACCTCTTCTAAATAAATTAGGTGATTGATAAACCGCACATAAATGAATCTCTCTCCCTTTTTAATAGATTTGCGACTCTGTTGCTTTTGTATTAGGATTGATAATCTATTGAAGGTATCTGCTGAAGTATTTCATAATGTTTCATACGCGTGCTTATTTGGTCGTTCACCTCTTGCTCTGATGACGTCACGTTATGAAGTACCTATTTACCTATAGTATGTCTAGATTATTTAGATTTATGTTAGGTTTGTTAGATTTATGTTAGGTGACTGCGTCGCAAGCTCGACTGTCGAGTGTCGAGGTAAGGGTCATTTAGGGTTCGATTTCCGGGTCAAGCTAATTATTATTTTTGACTTTACTCGACTTGACTCTAATACGGTACATGACCAATTGATGCCGTATCATGACATAAATGGTCAAAAGCTGATGTTACATTGTATATATCGTCTCTCTCTACCTTAACGTCACGCCTTTTATCCCCGAAGGAGTAGACAAAGGTGCACATTACGGCACGTAATGCCGCTATACAATGTATAGCCACTTTTCACCATTTGTGTTATAAGTCCCATGTAATAGGGGGTGAAAGAAGAAAACATAGATTCTGGCAAAGAATTAACTACACCTTAGGAATTCGCACAAGGAAGCTTGAAGCGAAGCGCTATGTGGTAACGTAACTAGCAAAAAGTACGTGAAAGTTTGGTCCTATACCAACATAGGTACTTGTCTGCCCACATCATCGGGGAATTACAATCATACGTAAAGCTAGTTAATATAAAATTGTAATATGCGTTGTGCTTACTTACCGCAAATATTTTAACCGCAAAACATAACAACTAGTTTACCATTTTTTCTTAACTCTTTTAATATTTATTTAAGTTTACTTTTGCTTTTAACTTAACCACAATAAGACAATAGGGTAGATGACTAATTTTTATTTTAATGTTCGTTCGTAGCTGTGCGTGGAAGATGCGCGGTAGGGAAGCCCCTCCATAACACGCATCTTTCCATATAAAATACATAGCTTAGCTAAGTCCGTTTCCACCAGTGCTAAGCTATGTGTACCAATGAATATGATTGGTGGAAGCCAAACGCATCCACAGCAACGTAGCATATCTGATGGAAAAGCTTCCTAAGATTGTTCCTCTTTCATACTTATTTGATCACTAGCAAACTTTTCCTGTTTTTCTCTTGATTTTTCCCGAATTTTCTTTGCTATAAACCTCACAGAGCCCGAGACCTGTTCAATGGCTGAAAATCCGTGGAAATCGGTTCATGCGTTTCAAAGTCAAAGCATTTTTTTCAATTAATCCTAAATTAGGCACTTTTGAAACGTCAAATAGAATTGTCCGTCAGTCAGTCCGTCAGTGAAACTAGGTGCTCGTTCAAAAGTGTTGTTTCGAATGGAGAAGAACGAGCAGGAAACTCCATCGTTACTCTTTTTTTTTAACTCGGTTCTGGAGTTAGTTATAGTGTCAGGAAGGAAAACCCGACTTATTTTTATATTATAGAAGAAGTTAGATGTATAGGAGTTTTCCAATTGACTCTGAACTCAGTATGGAAACTGATCGTCATATGATGTTTATGCAAAGTCATGCCATGTGATTTTATATGACGTAATGTTATATGAATAGACATTAGACATACATAATGTTTTTATCAATGGTGTAGCGGTTTGGTTTGGTTAGCGAGTGCGTTCGTGTTCCTGGTTGGGTAAAAAACGTTGTTGTTCAGTAGGGTAGATTACTAGTTTTTATTTTAATGTCCGTCTTGTAGATTATTTTAAAATATGAGACACGTATTTTTTATTTTCTTACGAAATCAAGTACTGTCAAAGATTTGAAATATCATGTGATGGCTCTTCTAGGTACGTTTTATACGTAGAAATGACGTGTTTGTGCCCACTCCTAAATTTTGATTCGTTTTGTCTAAGTATTGTTATCTAATATGACAAAAAATAATACGTGTTTAATATTTTTCATTATCTAACTGACGGATTAAGTAATATTTTAATTTTTATACCCCGTCATATTTCTACGTAGACATAGAAGTGACATGACCCGATATTTCTAACCTATATGTATCAGAAAGTATTTGTTTCCGAAAATAAATAAAAAATACGCGTCGAATATTTTAAAATAATCTACAAGACGGACATTAAAATACAAACTAGTCACCTACCCTATAATTTATTTTATTTTATTATATCAATCAGGCATATAGTTAATGTTATATGTAGTTATATCTCTAGTGATGTCAAATGTCAAGTGTCATATCAATTATGTACTTTCTGTTCCTGAGATTATAATTATGTAATATTAATTGCTAATTATTATTTATTTATTACTTTCTCATGTAGCTACACATGTTATGTCTCATTATGTAATATGTTTTATGTCTATCTTACCTTATTGCTCGAAAAATAGCAATACCATGCTTCGGCACGAATGGGTCGGCTCGACCGGAGTGATACGACGGCCTCACGGAAAACCGACGTGAAACAACGCTTGCCTATGTGTTTCGTTGTGTGAGTGAGCTTCCTGGAGTCCTAAGCCCCTTCCCTATCTTCCCAATCCCTGATTCCCCAACAACCTTTAAATTCCTAACCCCCAAAAGGCCGGCAACTTGTAACGCCTCTGGTGTTTGAAGTGTCCATGGGCGGCGGCGATTGCTTACCATCAGGTAATATGTGTACACACACACAACTACACAAGTGCGTTGTCGGCCTTTTGGGGGTAAGGAATTTAAGGGTTGATGGGGAATCCAGGATTGAGACGATTGAGGTAGTTGGGCCTCCGGTAATTTTTGATAAAACCTCAGTTACACAACGTAACGAAAGCGTTGTTTCTCGTCGTTTTCTGCTCGCCCGTGGTATCACTCCAGTCGAGCCGGCCCTTTTGACTCCCGTGATGTATTACTTGTTACTATCTACATATTAACGTGTTCCCAAGCGCACAGAATCTAGAATTTGAGTGCATGTCACTATGTAAAGAGCACAATTACAGATTGGGGACAACTCTCTTAAGTCACTATCCTTAGTACGAGTTTCCTTTATGTTTAAAGTAATCGTAATCTTCGGTAGAGGGTGCCTCAGACGGACATATAGCGACCAGATTGGCGATATATTAAAAAAGGGCCAAATTAAAAGTACCTTTAACCGACGAGCATGTATGAAAAGACTAATGACTGTTGATGAAGCGAAAGAGGTGTGTAAGATTCATAGCAATTGGTGTTCCATTGTCTCTGCCTACCCCCATGGGAAACAGGCGATGGTGTTATGTATATGTATGTTAAAGTAATCGAAACTGCCGCGCGTTCGGCGCTCTGATTGGCCGGCTCGAATAGACCAACCAATGAGAGTACTCTCGTTTCTATTATTTTAAAGGTAAAGCAGACTCGTACTAAGGGTGCTGGTTAAATAGCATGAATTAATCATTGTATGTCATAATATTCAGAATACGTGCTCATTGCCTAGTTCTGTTATCAGTTAGACGGTAAATGTTAGCCGGTTACCGCTTTTATCTGCAGTATAATAGTTTAGTCAAAAAGGGATCGGCAGAGGTGCTCGCCAATGCTTTAATTCAATTTTTTTTTGACTGCCTCGTTGGTCGAGTGGTCGCAAGTGCGACTGCCGAACAAGGGGTCTCGGGTTCGATTCCCGGGTCGGGCAAAGTATTACTGGGCTTTTTTCGGATTTTCGAAAATTTCTCGGTAGTAGCACGGAGTCTAAAATTGTGTCCAGAATAAAAAGTTGCCACACTAGGATTTGGTCCTGTGTCGTGGGTGCGTTTATAAACATACAAATTCACATGCACATGACACCTAGACCCGGAACCACAATTTGTGGATCACATATGGAGTTGCTCCGTGCGTCCGGTGCTAAAATCGAATTCTAATAAAAAATCGAATTGTAGTGTACTGGTGTTCTTGCTGTGGGTATCCCGCTGTGGTTGGGTGACTGGCTGCTGTTCAACGTGCCGCGGGTTCGATTTCATTTCATATTATGGCATTTTCTGGTTCTTAGGTGATCCGTCTGCTCGTTTGCCGCCTTATCACATAAAACCTCTTTTGTGTAGAGGAAGGAGGTTCATAGTTCAATAATAGACTGCTATTGATAAAACTGTTTCATTTATTGTTAATAGCTGATACCCGCGAAAAGAGAAGGGATGGTGGTGTGTAATAGATTAGAATAAGCAGGTAACACTGATTATTTGTAATATGACAGGACCTGTCATACGTCAAGATATCCTTGGTGATCTGTGGCCCGGAAGCATAGATTAACTCATTGTATGAGTAATAATAAAAGATTTCATTTACTAAAAAACAAAAAAAAAAAATTGTTTCTAAAAGATAGTTTAGTGTTGCAAATTAAGAAATTACACAACATTATGCTACCTGGGTTTCTCCTCATACATTTTTCTCGTTATAAAACTAAAGATAATTAAATAAGTGCCCGTCTATTTGTTCAACAATTAATGTTTTCATGATTACACTGACGGCAGATAGAGGGCGCCTTGATAGTTAAGAGATAATATTTGTTTAATGTATTGCACCACTGCGTGCTGTTAAAAGGAGGAGGTGTCGAGATTTTAACCGACTTCAAGAAAAAGGAGGTTCTCAGTTTAACTTGTATGTTTGTACGCGATTATCTCGCGTTTGGATGAACCGCTTTTGATGCAGTTTTCAGCGTAGTATGTTCAGACTTAGGAGGCCAGTGCAATAAGCTTCTGTGGCTTCAACTCGAAGCAGGAGTAGGAACATGGGTGGTGTTTAGTCAGTAAGAGTCTGACACTTATACTCGCCTCGCCCAAGGTGGGAGAAGTCATTGGATGATGTTCCCTCCTCAAAAAAGGCCTTGGCATGAGCCAAATGATTCTTCTATCAGGCATAATGTTTGGAGTTGCGGATTACCTAGCGGGTTTACCGGGGTTCGGAATGCAGGAGTAGTGTTTAGTCGGAAAGAGTGACACTCACTCCCGTCTCACCAAGCCGTGCAGAAGACATTCAATAAATTTTCCCCCTAAAAAAAATAGCTCAAGATTTTTTTTTTAATACCTTACCTACATATTTACCGACTGATTTCACTGTTTAGAAAGAAGTTAACAGATACAATTCTCGATGTTTCTGCCTTCACCATTTTCTATAAACACAGAACTTCGCCTTAAACTGTTTATACCCTTCAGTTTCAGTGTGTATTCTGCAAATATTTGCTGAAAACTGAATTATCAACACTACTTAGTTATGATAAGATCTATTATTGTTTAACTTTAAACAAAGGTAGGAGCTGTTATGTGTATTTGTTTGTTTGTCTATGTTTTACTTTAAATAAGTATTATACGCTTTGTCATTCTGTCTTCTCTGATTAGGTAGGTACATAAATAACCTCGCATCTTTGTTCGGTTCGTCAAAATGGAGGCGTAGTTAAAAAATGTTCCTATATAATGTGGAACGGCAATGGTCTCGTCTGCCGCATGTCAGATGAGCGGTGGAAAAACTCACTTCCGCTGAACGTCCACATACGTCGCGGCAGGCCCAAAAGAAGATGGCGGGACGAACTGAAGCTATGACAAGGATTGGCCGCAAAAAGCTTTAAACAGAGAGGAGTCTAGGTAGCGAGGCCTTTTCCCTGCAGTGAGACGATCACGGCTGAAATCTAAATCTAATAAAATGTATCACCCAATTATCTCCGTTTTATAACCGACTTCAAATAATGTGGGTGGTGTCAGTTTCACCTGTATTTATGTACTATGTATGTATCATGGCCGCTGGCAGAAGCTATAGATATAAACTATATAATTTTAAAGAAATGATAATAGGTAGAGATTAACTATAGTTTATACTATATGGCGTGACGTTATAAAAAAAAACCAATATCTTTAAATATGATAGTTATGACAGCTCACTATCTATAGGCTAAATAGGTATGACTGTAAAAATAGTAAGATTTTCGCAGAAATTCTTGACATTGAAGTGCAGGTGTGAAGATTGAAAAATGGACTGATAACTGTTTTGACAGATACACTTTTTCCTATTTAGATAAAATGAGAGTGTATCGAGTTGATTAGTCATAAGTGCGGTTGTCAAGCGCGATTTTGATTGTTTAGACCAAGGGCAAAGTTTTCTGAAAGTTTGGGCAATACAAATAGCAAATGCTTTGGCTGAATGGGCCGGCTAGACCGGGGTGATACCACGGCCTCACAGAAAACTATGTTTAAGTTGTCGTCGTGTGAGTGAGGATATCAGAGGCTCAATTATCCCTCAGTCCCTCCTCAATTTCTCCAATCCCTAATAATCCTCAAATTCCTAACCCCAAAGGCCGGCAACGCACTCGTAACGCCTTTAGTGTTTCGGGTGTCCATGGGCGGCAGCGATTTCTTACCATCAGGTGATACGTCTGCTCGTTTACCGGCTTATACCTATCACGAAAAGTAGTAGCTTATTAGTTCGATTCCTGGATCAGAAAGTATTATTGCTTTTTAACAGGAGTTTCGTAGTTTATACAGTGTATTTTTGTATTTCAAAACTGTCTGTCGTTATTAGAACATTGAACTTTTAAACTATAACCTCTTGACTTTGAACTCTGATAATTTGCAGACTAATCAGTCTAATGTAACCAATTCTAATGGTAATGATACTATTATCACTATAGCGGTGAATCATGACAATGTAAACACGACATTGACCCCTTTTCGATGCCTTTTTTTAATACATGACTCAATATTATGATTTTCTGACGTACTCACGTGGGAGAGCCATGTTTTCGGCTCTACTGGGCCAAGTTGACCGGAGTGATACCACGGCGCGAACTAGCCTTGCTTGCCGTCCGCAGACCCGCACTTACGGTGGCCGGAGATCATCACGCGATCCCCGACGCCCAGTGTCTCTCGCGACGGCTGGGGCGTGAGGAGGTTTGTTCTCTCACGCGCCCTTCTGCTTCGCAGAAGGAGGAGACGGCATCCCAGTCCCCCTAACTCCGCACCATGGCCTGAACCAATGCTGGACGCGATAAGTCGCCGTCGCCGACCACATCCCTGAGGACACGATGGTGCTCAGCCCATGCATTCGAGTTACATGAAACGACAGACCAATGGATCTGTATCTCCAAGTTATCTAGTATCCAAGTATCTCGCCGGTGGCGTTGTGAACCAATCGAAACGAGAGCGTAGTTCACGGCGAAATGGAAAGTTAAACACGTGTGGTTGTGATTCGATTGCCGTTTACAAACATGCAATGCAAAATATTGAATAGTTTAACCAAGCCTGCTGTCAAAATCGACGTGAAATTATAAACAAATCAAAGCATGAGGATAGTCTTAATCCTTTCAGCAAGTTTTGACTTGAATCATACAAAGTTTCGAATTTATAGTATTAAATGCGATATTATTTCTGAACTTATTGATTAGGCCCCTATCTAGGGTTCTTTTCCACCAGAGAGTAAATAGCTAAGCTGTCGAAACTATGTGAGCGTTTCAACTGATGGTAAGCTATGTAGCTGTGCGAGGATGATTTGCAGCTCGAGTATCCGATGTATGGAACGATGTACGATTGTAGGGAAGCTATCCATACATCCATAGCACGCATCTTTCCAATAAAACACATAGCTTAACTGAGTCCATTTCTACCTATGTGCACCAAGCTATGTGTACCAATGAATATGATTGGTGGAAGCCAAACGCATCTACAGCAACGTACCATAGCACATCTCTGGTGAAAAAAACAACCTAATACTAGGGATTTTAGTTTCTAAAAAAAACCCCGAATACTTGAAAAATACACATGTTGCGCAAATACATTGTATTTAGGTATGTATATGAATCATATACCAATTCGTATCACATACACGTTGTATATAGTGATTCATCTCACGTCGATCGGGGCAACTGATAGTGTCAATATATAATATCATACTATGTTTCGTAATATGCTGATAATATGGTTAGGATAACGCGAAACTGTGTTATAATATAAATAATAAAATGCTTTATTTGTTTTTAACAAGATTAAACATCAAATAAACCCACCAAACTGTTAAGACAGTTTGACGGCGGGAATAGCGCTCTAAATTATATATCTATTTATACCTATTATTATATGAACTAACAACAAAAACCTCGGAACAAACTTTACCTTAACAAAAAAAATTAAATTAACTTCTATTAACAAACTATATACTACATACTTATATTTTAACTATATACTTATATTTATTACTATTATAACATACAACATACTGACATTCATCAATATTTTTAAGTACTATGTTTTTTGGTAAGTTCGGTAAGTAACATTTTTCTTAATTTATTTTTTAGAGATTGCTTATTTATTTTACTATTAATATTCCTTAACCAATCGTTTTCATTATATAATGTCGGAATCAGATACTTATTGGTTCTTGACCCATAATAATTTTTACTCGGTGGACGGACTAGCTTATTTTCTCTTACACGCCTTGTATTGTATTTATTTGTAACTTTTTCTTTATTTTGCTGACTATAAAATTGTTCAAGAATCAAAAAGTATTTGGCCCGGTCGTGAACAGGAAGTATTTTACATGGAATATACAATTTCTCATAGTTCTGTTTACATTTTTGTTTGACTTTAGGTGGTACAAGGTATTTAAGAAAGCGGATTTGCAAGGACTTAATGTTATCTAAATAAGTTTTAAAAGTACGACCATAGACACTTAACCCGTAACCTATTAGCGATTCGACTAGAGCAAAATAAACAATGCGTAACGTTTTTCTACTTAGTGGCGCTTTTAGTACATAAAACTTGCTCAAAACTGTTCTAAGCTTTGTGCACACTGTGTCAACGTGCGTCCGCCAGTTGGCGTGGCTGTCCACCCACAGCCCCAGATACTTAAATGTTTTAACATATTCTATATTTTGACAATTACAACTAATGTTATTTGCATGCAAGCACTCGTAAGTATGACCCTGTATACTAATATCTGAACTATTGAATCGTTTTGCAACTAAGTTATGAGGTGAGTATAAGTGCATTATTTTGGTTTTATTTACATTCAGGATGATTCCATTATCATGCGCCCACTTGGTGATGTTAATGAAATCCTCCTGAATCACGGCTCTGGCTTCGAGTATATTTTTAGAAGAATATAGTAAGCACATATCATCTGCGTACATGTAAACTTGGCACTTTTTAACCACATTTGCTACGCTGTTCACGTGCATGATGTATCCGACTGGCCCGAACACGGATCCGGTCGGCACTCCCAGAGCAACCCCAGCTTCCCGTCCCGTGATACCCGCCAAGCTAGTCTGGATGGTTCTTTCGTTTAGGTAAGTACGGAACCACATATTAGTGGGTCCCCTGATACCACAATCATCCATGGCCTGGAGGAGCACCTCATGGTCTAACGTGTCGAACGCCTTTTTGTAGTCTATAAAAAGAGCAAGGATTTGGTGACCCTGGTCCAGCCTGTCATTTATATATTCGGAAAACCCCGCCAAAGCCGTTGCCGTGCTGCGACCGCGCCTGAACCCGTGCTGAGTATCTGATAACAACGTGTGCTGTTCCAGGAACTCGCTGACCTGACCTACTACTATTTTCTCTACTATTTTATTTATTACGGAAAGGATGGCAATTGGCCTGTAGTTGGAATATTCAGTATGGGCTCCCTGTTTAAATATAGGTCTTATTAAAGCTTTCTTAAGCAAAGTAGGGTATTGCCCCCTGGACAAACACATGTTGACAAAGTGTGCCAAAACAGGTGATATTTGCTTTTTTATTGACTTAAGATCTATAGTTCTTATACAGTCTATGCCTGGCGCCTTGTCAATGCTGAGGTTGTCAATGACCTTGGATATTGCGTCACTCCCAACTGGCCTATAACGAAATGTTACAATACTAGGCTTAACATAATGAGATCTATCTAGGAACTTTGTGTTACAATTATGCTTAATATTAACAATTTCTTGAGTAAATGTATCTGCAAACTTATTACATATATTGTACATTGTATCACTATTACCCAGGTACTTACTCACTATACTATCTATATTAGCTTTTCTTTTACCTAACCAACTGTTAATTTTTTCCCATATCATTTTAGGATTTCCATTGCACTTTTTAATTTCTTCCTGTTTATATTTATTTTTTTCTTTAAATACTACTTTATTTACCCTATTTCTGTATCTCGTGTATTCTAGTCTTTTTGTATTGTTTTTAGGATCCGCTTTCCATTCCCTGAATAACTGATCCCTTCGTGTTAACATGTTTTTCAACATTTCTCCTACCCATGGTTGTGACGTTCTTTTTTTCGTATTTGACATAATACTTTGACTCTCACTATAGATCTTATTAAATACAACATGTAACCTATCGTAAAGTTCTAACGGACATTTAATATCCAACAATTGAGACCAGTTATAATCACATATATTCTTATAAACTAACTTATTATTAATTACATACCGACACTCCATACCCGAATCGTCCATATTTATGCTATTTCCTATAGGAAATGCAACTCCAATCATATGGTGATCGGAAATAAAACACTCAATAACAAACGACTCGCACTCCCGCAGCTGTCTCGCTCGCACCCACGCGTGGTCGATGCACGACGCCTCTCTCTCGCCCGCGACGATCGCCTCGCGCGTCACCTCGCTGTCCGGTATTACACACGTAAGGCCGAGTTCACACAAACAGTCCTTGTACTTGGATGAACACACGTCACTCACTACACATAAGTTTATATTGATGTCGCCCACAATGATAACACTTTCGTTTCTCGGTATTGTTTTTATTAACTTTTCCATTTCCGAAATAAACTGTAATTTGTTTGTCCTTGGCGGTCTATACACTGCGATAATATTTAAGATAGTTTTATTAATTTGCGTTGTAACATGTAAGATTTCAGCGGAATTGACTCGGGATGTTTTTTCTGTTAAAGTTAAGTCTTCTTTTATGTATATCAGCAATCCTCCTCCTCTATTGTTCTCTCTTGTTTTTGTAAATAGATTGTACCCTTGTATATAATATAACGGAACCTCTTCTTTCTTAATATTAACTTCGGACAGTACCAGCACATTGATGTATTCTGTATAGCCATTTAATAACACAAGTAATTCATTAAAGTGCTTCCTAAGTGAACGGATATTTAAATGCAACACTCGCAAGTATTTATCATTGTTTGAGATATTTCGCCTCCAACTACTCAAATTTAAATGCCGATCATACTGACATTCCAGTGTATCTATTGTGTCAAATCTATCCATTATTAAATGCGGTGGAAGTGATCACGCAGTGTGTACGCCGCACTATGCGCGCGCGTTAGTGTGCTGTCGGTGTGCCTGACTAGGCCTACTCAGCTGATGCATCGTTGTTTAATATTTTTTCGATATCGTTTTCGCAACGAATCGACATAATTTTTTTCTGTTCATCATTCTTTCTTATTAGTATTTTGCCATCTTGAACCCAAATATATTTATAGGTTTTTTTAAGCTGCAACTTTGTAGCCCATAGTAGACTTCTCTTGTATCGAGTTAAATTTTCATTGATGTAAATCCGGTTATTATTATTCGTGCCATATATTTGGCCGTTAGTTATTACACTCTTACGTACTTCAAGCCATTTATTACGTGCATGTTTAGACTTCAAAGTAACAACTACTGGAGGTGGTTTCTCCGACCCGGGTTTTTCTCGTCCCACCCTCTCAACACATTCAATATCACCGGTGTTCAATTGAAGTTTCTGAGCGATTTGGGTTACGACCTTTGAAATGTCCTCGTTATTATTCTTCTCTAAGCCAGATAACTCCACCTTCTTCTCCTTGTCCTTCTCTTCTAACTCGTTAACGCGTTCTTCTAGCGATTTATTACACTTTTCTAAGTACGCGTTCTTGTTTTCTAAGGCTCTTATCTTTTTTTCACTTGAAGATTGAAGTTCACACATCTTGTCGTATTTTTCGGATATAAAATCAACAAGTTCCGTTAACTCGCTCAGTTTCTTCTCCATGTTGAACATAATATCCATTTTCTTATTCATTTCTGCCAGGATGCTTCTGATATTGAAGTCCTCAGAACTAGGTGACTCGAACGTAGGTACACAGTCCTCACATTTTTCGTTTTTAAAGGTTATTTTTGCCGCGCATTTTTTATGAAACACAGCTTCACAAGTCCCTTTACATTTAATAATCTCGTCCTTAGCCGAAGCCACAAACTTATTACATTTTTTACACTGCACCATGGTTACTAACAATAGTCAATACTCCGAACTTCCGAGCGTTCGCGAAAAATAGGCATAAACAGTTAAATTCCGGGAATTACACGACTCGCAGCCGACGTCGCCGAGCGCGCGCGCGCAACCTCAGTTAGTTTTTCTCTTTGCCATTTATCACTCAATCAATCAATTATTTTATTGACAGTTCACTTAAACATACCTCCTCACTAAACACGCATCGCACGCGTTTCGTATGACGTCATCAGTACGCATCGCATGTAGGCATTGCTGATGATGCGGTCCGTACGATGCGGATCAGTGGACGCAGTTGTATGAGTTTCTGTACAAGACAAACTAAAATCCGTTTCGTGCGTTTTATGCTTGGAAATGACGTATTTGCTCCCACTCCTAAACTTTGATTCGTGTTATCTAAGTATTGTTATCTTATATGACAAAATGAATAAATACATGTCTAATATTATGTTTTCATTACCTAACTGACGGACTTGACTGCACGGTTGGCACGGTGGCTGGGCAACTGCCTGCCGTGCAACGTGTCGCGGGTTCGATTCCCGCATTTAGTAACTCTTTGTGTGATCCACAAATTGTTGTTTTTTGTCTGGGTGTCATGTGTATGTGAACTTGTATGTTTGTAAACGCACCCACGACACAGGAGAAAATCCTAGTGTGGGTCAACGTTTATAAATTTTTATATACCCCGACATCATCCCTATTAAGCTCCCCAACAAATAAGACAGAGAGGCAAACACTGTCTTTCTCACAAACCTTCAAAGCTCGGCATCTAAGGTAGTTTTGCATAAACGTCGGTTTAACTTTCACAAACCCGTTTACCTTACTTTCAAATCAGTGCCGCGGTTAAAATTAACTTCGATTCATTAATGACAGTTGCCAAGGTCGTGTCAATATGCAAATTGGCTTTGCTCCGTACTATTATTTTTTTTTAGAGGGGAAAGACGTACTAATTGCACCCCTGCTCCAACTCCGGGTCAAAGTTTTGTTTTTTTTTTACGTTAAATGGGTCGACGTTTAGCCGTTATCTCGCCTGATGGTAAGTGATAATGCGGCCTACGATGAAGCACGTCTGCCCATAAGCAACCTATTCACTCGGGCTTTGAAGACACCCAGGTTATACCCATCAGGAAACACAGACTCCGGCAAGGAGTTCCACTCCCTAGCAGTTCGCACAAGGAAGGAAACTTGTGGTATTTTGTCAGTAACTGCCGCACTTAGAGACATTTAATGATTACTTAAACTATTCCTTAGTAACGATTTTGATTTTAAAGATCGAAAACAATCGCTAAGGACTGGGTTAAGTTACCATTAAACAACTCTGGGGGCCTACTCCGGTTCTCGAATGCGAAGTTTCGTTTAATTTTCGGCCGTAGGTTTTATTAATTTACTAATGAAATTACTTAAAATAACGTTTTATTTTTAATTTCAAATCAAAAACGATTTATTTATCTTCATTTCTTTTGTTCATTTTTGTTCACAAATGTTCGCAATAAATGGAATTGTAGTAAGAAATTTGCGAAGTTTCGGACGAAACTTCGTTTTTCGTTGAATTAGAGTAGACCCCCTGAGTATCTATAGCGGTAAGAGTCTTACTGTGCTTTTCCACCAGAGATGTGCTATGTAGCTATGCCACGAGGTTGTAGTACACGAGGACTGCACATATATCAACCAGTTTATACTGGTTTTGTATAGCTTGATGTGCAGCTGTGTACACAAAGTACAACACTTTGGCTCTGAGAAAAATCACAAAATAATTTCAATACAATGGTTGGAAGGTACAATTCTAACAACACGATTGATTTGGCTTCAGTTTTCCGGTATTTGTTATTCTGGACAATGATATTGTCAGTAATTTGTACCAAGAAGAGAAGGCTTATCAGGAAATGTCACATCTTTGGAGTGACTTTCGTAAAGATTTTCGTCTTTCGTAGCATAGCTACATAGCACATCTCTGGTACAACAGCACCCTAATAATTGCTATTGCTAATTTGCATTTTCAAATTTATTAATTCAACCAAATACATTTTACTAATATTAAGAATGCGAATGTTTGTGTGTATGTTGGTTATTCAATCACATAAAAACGGCTAAAGAAATCCGGATGAAATTTGGGACATGGCTTTTTTTAAGGGCGGAAAATCATCGAATGACCTCTCTCTCTCGCCTTGGGCGAAGCGAGAGGGAGTGTCAGACTCTTACTGACTAAAAACTACCCTGTTCCTACACCTGCTTTTCGAGCCGGATCCCCGGTAACCCGCTAGGCAATCCGCAGCTCCGGGTCGGCATCAGCTCTACTGGGCTCCATATGTTGTGGTCCGACGGTCGGTGTTTCTCGCGACTACTAGGGCACGAAGAGGTTTGTTCCCTGATATGTCCCGCCTCCTCCTCAGCCAGCACGACTGCTTCGCAGTCAAGGAGGAGACACATAGTCCCCCTCGCTTCTTTTCTTCTCCTTTAATAATATCATCTGATTTATTTCGTTGCGGGATCCAGACTGTTATTCATGTCCCTGAGACGCGCAGCTAATTGTCGGTAGCAGGTAGCAGCGCGACAATCGCCGCGTCGTGTGTCGCGGAATGATGCTCATGAATATGAGCCTCTAGCATGGCTTAAATCTAATTGAGTTCCTCGTCAAACAGTTACGTGAGTAAGCCGATAACATAATAATTAATTTAGTATGTCTTACGAAAGTTATAATGAAACTTCTAATGACCTTAACAAAGATAGCAAAAAATACATAGGCTAGAATGTCACTAAGATATAACCTTTATGCTAATTAGGACACGACTAATGAATTAATAATAGTATCATGGCTCGTTTTACTATTATAATGGTCCATTATACAATTAGTGATGCTGGGTCGCAGTTGATTATTGTCTGTTAGTTGTATTGTGTAGTAATTTGTTAGTACCTAGTCATATTTAGCGCCTTCATATAAGTGCTTGATAAACTTATGTGATAGATAGTTCATACAAATTATGTTCTTAATTCTAATTTTTCTGGCACATAGCTGCTATATAGACATTGTGAATCTGGCTCTTAGTTATCATACAGCCATTAAATATATCCTAACTTCACTTCGGGTCCTGCAGTTTTTTTTAACGTTCATAAGTCTGCGTTGGGCCACCAACCCGCTTACTGCCAGGACGGCGAAGCGAAGATGTGGCCGAAGATGGTACACACAGACGTAGACAGTAGTTACCTATTCACTCTGCTATTGAGCTACGAACGGGCTAGCCGCTAGCAGGTTACTGCGGCTCCAGCTTAAAGCAGGAGTAGGAACGAGGTGGTGTTTAGTCAGTAAGAGTCTGACACTCCTTCTCTCCGGCTCAAAGAGCAGGAGTAGGAACTCCTATTATTTGATCCAGAGCCCCGGTAAACCCACTAGGTGGTCCGCAAATCCAGGTCAGGCATCAGCCCTACTGGTCCCTATCTGTAGTAGTAAGATGGCTCTTTCAAGCACGCGCAGAAAGCGACGTTGTCCTGACGCAGTTTCCTGGCCCTGGCATCGAATTCAGGACCTTGTACTCAGTTAACACCCTTGATGACCCTTGTACTTTCCTCAACGAGGCAATGAAATGCAATATCATTAAATATGAGTCTGTAATCATTGGATCATCGTCCATTTAAATTAGACCCTGTTTCTGTAGTAGTTAATTTGACACCATAGTTCATTTTATATTGGACTCTAATTAATGGATCGTCCATTTAAATAAGACCTTGTTTCTCTAATAGATAATTTGACATTGTGGCTTATTTTATATTAGACATTAATTAGTAGGTTATCAATTTAAATCTGCTGCTAAGTCTCTGACTGTCTGACAAGTCGAGCAAAAAAAAGCGCTTCGCTTGAAGCTTCCTTGTGCGAACTGCTAGGAGTGGAACTCCTTGCCGGGGTCTGTGTTTCCTGATGGGTATAACCTGGGTGGGTTCTGGGCTTTTAGGGGTTATGAATTTAAGGGTTGTTGGGGTATCGGGGATTGGGAATAATGGAAAGGAGTAGTTGGCCTCCGGTAATCTCACTCACACAACGAAATACAACGCAATCATTGTTTCACATCGGTTTTCTTTGAGGCCGCTCCAATCGAGCTGGCCCATTCGTGCCGAAGCATGGCTCTCCCACACATGGTAAAAGAAACTTGTAAAATGGTTTAGACTTCAGTAGTTCCGGATCAATTCGATTGAATGTAAAAAATAATAAAATATTTCCCTATGACAATATACTGTTAATTTTTTTTTTATTTCATTTGTTCGCAATATCAAGGGCTTGGTTTGACAAAAATCAATGGGGACATGTAGCCATGAGCAATGACCTTAGCCTACGACAGACAGTTCTCCGGAGCGATCGATAGTGTTATCATGAAACTTTTATCTGTTGACTGAACAGTCACTGTGACTGGGCGACCGGCTGCTGCGTGATGCGTCGCAGGTTGGATTTCGGAACTATTCTTTATGTGATCAGTAAATTGTCTACTCAACTCAACTTCACGCGTTTTATCCCCGAAGGGGTAGGCCGAGGTGCCCAGTACGGCACGTAATGTCACTGAATAATGTACAGTTGTACACCCACTTTTCACAATTTATGTTGTAAGTCCCATGTAATGTGTTACATTACATGTGTGTTATGTGACACATTTCCAGACTCCGCGCTACTACTGAGAATTTTTTAGAAAATCCGAAAAAAAGCCCAGCAATACTTTGCCCGACCCGGGAATCGAATCCGAGACCCCTTGTACGGCAGTCACACACGAGGCAATCCGATTTTACTTTTGCGGGTGTCCTATCCATGGGCGACGCTAATCACTTACCATTATTCAATCCGCTAGGCTCATTCCACTATCATGGGTCATGGCCCGTGGGCTAAAGTTGTCGCTCAAGGGCACTGGGTATAACACAAATAACATGTCCCCATTGATTTTCGTGAAACCAAGCCCTTGGTATGAATGGCGAAGCGAATTCGGCACTAGCTACGCTTTGATACCTTCACGGCTAATTTTAATGGTGACGGCAGGTTATAATACATTTTGTTATGGGACAAGTCCGCTACAACCTCCCAAAACTACTGCAACAAGTCCTATAAGCCAGGATCTACAGTAGATACAACCATGAAAACACCGGAACACTGAAGTTAGGTGCGTCCACTGACTGCACGGTTGGCGCGGTGGCTGGGCAACTGGCTGCCGTGCAACGTGTCGCGGGCTCGATTCCCGCACGAAACAACTCATTGTGTGATCCACAGATTGTTGTTCCGGGTCTGGGCGTGATGTGCATGTGAACTTTTATGTTTGTAAACGCACCCACGACACAGGAGTAAATCCTAACTTGAGGCAACGTTTAAAAAAATCACTGTCTTGGATCCCGCAACGAAATAAATCAGAAGATATTATTAGAGGAGAAGGAAAATAATATAGTTTCCACTTCCCTCGGTGAATTTAATGCAGTCGGCAAGCAACACGGAAGGACGTAACGATATCTTTTGTAACCATTGCCTTGGTCGGCTCAATAACCTTTATTTTACCTTTTAAATCTTTATTTTCACACACGACAAACATGCATGAAAAGACTGATGACGTTGTTGAAGCGAAAGTGGTATGTAAGATTCGTAGCAATTGGCGTTCCATTGTCTCTGCCTACCCCTATGGGAGACAGGCGTGAACTTATGTTTGTGTGTCCATCGCGGGGACGGAGAAACGTAAGCGCGGGGACGATGAGCCGTAAGCGCGGGAATTCAAGTTCGGAGCCTGTTCCGAGGCGAGGCGATTACGTTATTATTCCGATTAGTGTGCGTTGCAGTAGGGAGTTTAATACAAACCATTCTGAACGGCTCGAGGCGATACGGTGACGATCCCTTTCCGATCCCATATGTGTGCTGAGACCCTTAGATTGTCCTTATAAAATCTTATAATTTATCATCATCTTGGGAAACACATTGTACGTACCTAAATAACTTCACTGCTTCCCATAAGACGGATCGTAAGTTTGTTTGTCACATCATTGATGATAAAATATTAAATGAAAATGGAGAATAATTTACATTTTCATGTAAAAACATACGTCTTGGGAAATTACTGTAATGTTTGAGTAAATTACGAATGTGTTTGTGGGAAACGTGTTTGATATTTCATTGTGTAACTTAAGTGGCTTCCCACGAGAAAACAATGTGTTGTGGGTGTACGGTAGTGAGAGCCAAGTTTGCGGAATAATGACACGGTGTCCGATGGAGATGTGAAATATTTTAAGAGTTGCATTGGTTGCTTTTTTATTTCTTTTTTTTTTTGAGTGTGGAAAATCAACCAATGCCTTTTCTCGCCTTGCGAGGCGAGAGGGAGTGCCAGACCCTTACTGACTAAAAACCACCCCGTTCCTACTCCTGCTTTTTGAACCGGAGCCCCGGTAAACCCGCTAGGTAGTCCGCAGTTCCGGATCAGGCATCAACTCTACTGGGCCCCATCTGTGGTGGTCTGATGGCGCTTTGAGGCGCGCGCGGAACGCAATGTGCCATAGGCATGCGTCTGAAAACTATGGATTAATCTACACAAGTTTTAACAGAAACTTTATACCTAAAGCTACTTAAATGACAAACATTTTTGATTCGAATAGGTTAGATCGTTATCGCCCGTTAGATGGCGAGTTTCAAATCAAATTATCGGGTTGTCCGTTTTTTAAATTCGATTTTCATGACCAACTTGGCGTTTGTTTCATATTAATGATTTATTTGATACCTAGCAATTCTCATGTCGTACGTATGTCTTTGTGTGTGTCTGTTCAGGTACAATACCCAGTAAAATAAATAAGTTATTACGTTATTTCATCATAAATTATTATTATTTCAGTGTTGACTGTCGATATTACTGTATTGGTCGTCTATAGAATATTATTTATCTACATAGTTACTAGGCAAACATTTTTAGTACTTTTTTAGATAGCTACAAAGCTTACAGCCCGCCTGGTGGTAAGCGGACGCCGTAGTTTAATGGTACGCGTCCACAGGTCCGCATCGGTACGTATCTGACTCTACTAAACTAAACTATTTCTTAGTAACGATTTTGTATCGAAAGCAATCGCTAAGGACTGGTTTAAGAACCATTAAATGACTTTAAATAAGGCGGTAACCGACTTCAAAAAAGGAGGTTCTCAATTTGACTGTATCTATCTATGTATGTTTGTGTTGTGTTAGTTTTGCTGAACCGATTTTGATGCGCTTTTCAGCATAGTATTTTTCAGATTTAGGAAAACGTTTTAGGGATATTGCTTGACTTAAAAAAAAAAACTGTAAAGAAAATAGAAGGCGGTTCCCTTTTTTCAAAAAAGCTTTTTTCTATTGTATTATCGATTCTCGTTAATTTGAAACTAGTTGGACTCTTAAAATATTTCGAATTACCGAACGTTTTAAATATTAAATGGACCGAAATATCAAAAATCTAATATGTTTACCCTATAAGTAGCACTTAGTATAAAAAATAGGTAGTCTAGAAAGAATACATTAGCGTCCCGCCTTTCCTAGCTAGATGGTAAGTTACCCCCGAAATAGGTCTGCCCCAATAAAAGCCAGACTCGCGTCGCCAGACACCATTGATTATGTACTGATCGGAGTCTCAACTTACTGCAGATGTGTCGATATAATCACTGCGTCGTTGTTCGAGAGGTCGCAAGTGCGACTGTCGGATAAGGGGTCTCGGGTTCGATTCCCGGGTTGGGCAAAGGATTACTATACTTTTTTCGGTTTTACGAAAATTTCTCTGTGGTAGCACGGAAACTGGAATTGTGCATATGGCTCACCCCCTTACATGGGACTTTTTTAACACAAATGGTGAAAAGTGGGTGTACATTGTATAGCTGCATTACGTACGGTAATGTGCACAGTGTAATGGTTAAAGGCCTGATGTTGTATGTTATGTATGTCGATTTACATACACACGACACCCAGACCCGAAATAACAATTTATGGATCACACAAAGAGTTGATCCGTGCGGGAATCGAACCCGCTACACGGTGCACGGTATTTACCGAACAGTGAATTTATCCTTGTGTTTAAAAATCTGTAACAATACCCAGCAAAACCTAGCTAGCATTGTTAAGCTTAACTCTCTGTACACTACATACTCCGTGCCCTAATGTCGATCTACGTCGTTGCGTGCAAAATATGACCTACTTGTGTAGGTCGGGTCACCTTTTCAAATAACCTTTTTTTCGACAAAGCAATTTAGAGTCTGTTTATAAAAGGTTTTGGTTGATATTTGATTAGCGATAGTCAATATGTTGATTGGACAAGTTAAATGGTTAGTTTTGATTTTTTTTCTGTATTATGTAAATTTATACTTGGTTATAATATTAGGTAAGTCTGTTATTTAAAGAAAGGGTAGATAGAGGTGAATCTCAAAGTATTTACCTAGTTCAATGTCATACACACTAAAAAAGTATAATAATAATTATCTTATTTTATACATTTATTTTGTAACTATCGTTAGACAATATTAAATTAACTAAAATTAACTGTTTACTCACGTAAATAAACGGAGAAACTACTAGGTACAGGCAGGTTGTCGTTCGAAATTAGTCGAGCATCTGCTAATGCTAACTACTATCTACTTTACTTTAATCTGTATTATTAAGTGTGGAAGAGCAATTCTTCGGCATTATCGGGCCGACTTGACCGGAGTGATAGAATAGCTTCACAAAAAACCGACGTGAAACGACGCGTACGTTGTGTTTCGTTATGTGAGTGACATCTTCTCAATCCCCGATTCCCCAACAATCCTTAAATTTCTAAGCTCCAAAAGACCGGTAACGCACAAGTAACACATCTGGTGTTTCAAGTGTCCATAGGCGGCGGCGATTGCTTACCATCAGGTGATACGTATGCTCGTTTATTGATGTGTTCCATAAAAAAAAATGCCTAAAGATGATTCTGATTTACAAAATTATGCGTACTATAAATGAGGATATACAAAACGATTTTCTGCGAAATGAAGTTTCTTCCATGGGTTGTTATGCAAAATAGAATTATGACATAAAACATTCTGCTATAAAAGGTAGACCCGAGTCTAACATTGTACCTACTTTACTATGTCTTCTTAAATCTTACTAAGATGTATTTTTTTCTTTGTTACAGATAACCTGAAAGGCAACACAACTCCCTAAATGGTTAAGTAGTTAACTGTATGTTTAGATAGCTGTGATACGCAGCCGCGATAAGTGCCAAATATATAAATTATAAATTAATTTGTAAGCTAATCAATAATGGATCCTGGGTATTTTGATATTGAGAGGAAGCAGAACCCGAGAGAAACGGCTAGTTTCCTATCCAAGTTTTGTTTTTGGTGAGTAAAAAAAAACTATTTTTCTTTAAAAAAAGTAGTGTAAGTAAAGATGGAGTTACTCCATTCAAATGTATATGTACTTTGGAACGACTACCTTTTTTTGAGGGGGGAAAAATCACCCAATTACTTCTCTTGCCATGGGCGAGGCGAGAGGGAGTGTTCCCCGTTCCTACTCCTGCTTTTCGAACCAGAGCCTTGGTAAACCCGCTAGGTAGTCCGCAGCTCCGGATCAGGCTTCAGCCCTACTGGGTCCCATCTGTGGTGGTCTGATGGCTGGAACGACTACCTACCAATGCAACGTCACGCTTTGTATCCCCGAATGGGTAGGCAGAGGTGCACATTACAGCACGTATGCCGCTATACAATGTACACCCACTTTCCACCATGTGTGTTATAAGTCCTATGTAATAGGGGGTCAGCCTATTGCCGTATACTGGGCACAATTTGAGACTTCGTGCTATTACTGAGAAAGTTTCGAAAAACCGAAAAAAGCACAGTGATTCTTTGCCCGGCTCGAGAATCGAACCCGAGACCCCTTGCCCGGCAGTCGGAATAGGGGGCAAACGAGCAGATAGTTCACCTGATGGTAAGCGGTTAGCGCCGCCCATGGACACCAGTAACACCAGAGTAGACATAGGTGCGTTGCCGGCCTTTTAAAAAGGATTACACTCTTTTCTTGAAGGTTTGAAGCTCGTATCGGAATGCTGCTTATAAATATGAGCCTCTAGCATGACTTGAAAGTAATTGAGTTCTTCTATCTGTTAATCAAATGTGTCCTTTATTCACAGGTACACAAAGCCGATTTTCGCGAAAGGCAGGAAAGGACAGCTGAGCATATCAGATGTTTATAGGTAATGCATTCATTGCACATTATATTCATAATTCTGTGGTGTCAAGGTAAAAGGGGATAAGTCATACATTTTGAAAACTGAGTTAATGGCACAGTTGGATAAAAAACTTCATTAGTTTTACGGGAAATAAGTCAATTTACCATTGACTTATCTTTTTACCGTAATTTAAATTGACTTATCTCCTCTTTACCGTAAAACTATTTCATTTTTTTTATCCAACTGTGTCATTAACTCATTTGGCAAAATTTATGACTTATCCCCTTTTACAGTGACACCACAGAATTATTATATCGGAAACTCATAGACAGACATAAACATGGTACAGAAATAAACAAGTTCCAATTCTACTTTTAGTGACCATGTCAGTTTAAAAACTTATATCAATGAAAACAATTAGAAATTTGGAGGAGGCGTATGTTCAGCAGTGGACGTCTTGTGCCTGATATGACTATTAACTCTTCAACCGCATATTTCTGTGTCCCTACCACTCGTGTCGTAGAACATTCATCATTTTTTCGTTCTATTCACACGATTGCTCCTACTTATTTAGTGTAGATATAATTTGAAAGGGACAAGCTCGCCCTGACCTTCCATACCGCTGCAACTCCTGTGCACCAGGATCTACAGTAGATACAAACATGAAAACACCGGAACATTGAAGTCCGGCGCGTCACTGGGACATGAATAACTGTCTTGGATCCCGCAACGAAATAAATCAGAAGATATTATTAGAGGAGAAGATATAGAAAAAAAGTTTCCCTTCGGGGATTAAAGGCGTGAGGTTATGACGGGGGAAAAAAATGAAAAGAGTGTCAAACGATAGTTTCCACTTCCGTCGGTGAATTTAATGCAGAAGACAGAATGATTTAAACCTAAAGTGGTAAAAGAGACTGCACAATTGGGATTGATGTTCATTAAGACGAAGAAAATGTCCCAATTTCATAATTTCTAGTAGATTGCCTAGCAATATTTTCAATAGCTTTATTTGGTACTTTTCAGATGTACACCGGGACACAAGGCGGCGCCGCGCGGCGACACTATGGGCGCACAGTGGAGGAAACAGTTGCAGAAAAAAGGTGAATAGTTGTTTTTTATTAACATCATTGATTTTTTGTAGCAAACAAAGCTTGCGATTGGGCTGATGGTAAGCGGATAATATTGCGGTCTACATCTGGAACATTCAGTGATTGGAGTATTGACTGCGCGGTTGGAGCGGTGTGAGCAGAGTGCGCTACTTATCAGAGAGCGTTACTGTACTTCAGTCGGGTATATGACACCCGCGAGAAGAGTATGGGTGGTACTCTGCCGTCAGTTATGATGTTCAGGATGATCATTTGTATTTTATTTTAATTTCGCAGAGAAAGGCAAGCAGCCGTCCCTGCTGCGTGCCATAATCCGCACGCACGGGACCAAATTCATCATAGGAAATATTATATACGCCATACTAGATGCATCTATTAGGTGAGTCATTATATTCCTATATGTTTTCTTAGAATAGGGAGCAAACGAGTAGATCACCTGATGGTAAGCAATTAGTGCCGGCCGTGGACGCCCGTAACACCAGAGGAGTTACAAAGTATTTAACTAGTAGGAAACTAGCTTATTGTCATACACTAATAATTAATTATTGCATTGTGTGGAAACAGAAAAATTTAATTTGTAAGTACATTGTTTAACACAATTAAAGACATTGACGTGAGGCAAGTAATTCATCTATGTATATGTAATGCATTGTCGCTTCTTTTATCCCCGAAGGAGCTAGCAGAGGTGCACATTATGGCACTTGATGCCACTGTTCAATATACGCCCATACAAGTCCCATATAATATGGGGGTGAGCCTATTCCCATATATTGGGCACCATTCCAGACTCCGTGCTACTACTGGGCAATTTCTGAAACACCGTAAAAACCTCAATAATACTTTGCCCGACTCGAGAATCGAACCCTACCACTCGACTAACGAGTCAGTGATTCTTTGTATCAGGCATAATGTTTATTAATGTCATATATTTTCCACAGATTATCAATACCAATGTGCTTAGAAGGTCTAATCAACTACTTCTCCCCGTCGCACGCCGGCGTCAAAGCGAACGAGGCGTATCTATACGCTGTCGGCGTAGTGGGGTAAGTTGTACTATGTGTATTTGTTATTTTAGAACGAAAAGAAAGAAAGAAAAGGAAAACAGTTTATTTGCACCGATTAAAAAATAATTAATATGAAAAGGAATTAAAAAACTAAAAAACCCGACTGCGTTTCTTCATTATATGAAAATGAAAAAACCCTAAAACAAGAAAGTCATCGTAAAATTAAAGCAGTCGGGACCCATTCTAGAAAGCAAGCCGTATGTGCCCTCACTAAGTCTTCATATTTAGAATGGGTCCCGACTAATCAACTACTTCTACCCCCCCCCGTTCCTACGAACGGGGTAGTTTTTAGTCAGTAAGAGTCTGACACTCCCTCTCACCTCACCCAAGGCGGGAGAAGTCATTGGATGATTTTCCCCCTTGAAAAAAAGCTCAGTCTAGACTCATCCTTTGTCAGGTCTTTAGACACCCGCAGGAAGAGTAAAATTGGATACAAATGATAGTACACTACTTACTGTCTAATATTTCTATGAAGTAGAGTAGATGACTAATTATTTATTGTTTGTCTTGTAAATTATTTTAAAATATTAGAATCGTATTTTTTATTGATGTTTATGATACATTGAATTGAAATATCGCTTGACGTCACTTTTGGGTACATTTTATAAACTAAACATTGATTCAATTTATCGAAGTATTTTTACCTTATAATATGACAAAATAAAAAAAATACGTGTCTAATGTTTCTCGTTACCTAACTGACGGACTAAATAGATTTTTAATTTTCATACCCCCGGCATCATCCCTATTAATTGTTAATACATATCATCACGCCTTTAACCCCGAAGGGGTAGGCAGAGGTACACATTATGGCATTGTGTACACCCAATTTTCACAATTTATGATGTAAGTCCCATGTGGTGAGCCTATTGCCATGTACCGGGCACATTTCCAGACTCCGTGCTACCACTGAGAGATTTTCGAAAAACCGAAAAAGTAATACTTCGCCCGACTCGGGAATCAAACCCGAGACCCCTTGCCCGGCAGTCGTTCTTGCAACCACGAGCCAAAGAGACAATCTAATTTGTTGATCAGAATTGATAAGGTTATGTAATATTCCAGGCTAATGGCGCTGAGCGCTAGTCTAGTACACCCCATGCTGCTGTGGCTGCTCGACATGGCCATGAAGGTGCGCGTCGCCTGCGGGTCGCTCATTTATAGAAAGGTAAGCAATATATTTTATGGTATAAGCCGGTAAACAGACGGATCACCTGATGGTAAGCAATCGCCGCCGCCCATGGACACTTGAAACACGTAACGCCTCTGGTGTTTCAAGTGCGTTATCGTCGTTTTAGGGGTTAGAAATTTTAAGGTTGTTAGGGAATCGGGGATTGGGAAGATTGGGAAGGAGGGTAATTGGGCCTCCGTTAACCTCACTCACACAACGAAACACAACGCATGTTACATAAATGGTGTATGAAAGAATGCCAAAGTTTGCTTTTCTTTCAGCGATCTAAATACCTACATTTTAGAATTTTTGTGTGTAGAGATTGTTAGAAGTCTGTAAAATTATATATTATGTATTCTGTATAATTATATAACACTTAGTAATATAAAATTTGAGAAATATTATTTTACTTTTACATCAATAACTCCTTTTTATTTGATCTTCCAGCTACTCCGTCTAGATTTAACCAAAGGAGGGAAAGCCTCGGAGGGTCTAGCGGGTCACGTAGTCAACCTGCTGACGACGGACGCGCAGAGGTTCGACATGGCCTCTCTCTTCATGGTGGACCTCGTGAGGACTCCGATAGAGAGCACTCTCATTGTCTACCTCATGTATCGGCAGATTGGGGTCGCTACCCTTATAGGGGTCGCGTTCCTACTCATGTTTATACCTTTACAAGGTAAGTTTCGGAATGGGGGCTACCGTTTTTTTTGCTCACCAGAGGGCGCTGGTGTGAACTCGTTTTCGTCCAATAACTAGTGTCATATCATTTCCGGAGCTGCGGACAACGTAAAAGGTTACCGGGGCTCCGACTCAAAGTAGGAGAAGGAACAGGGTGGTTTTTAGTCAGTAAGAGTCTGACACTCCCTCTCGCCTCACCCAAGGCGGGAGAAGTCATTGGATGATTTTCCCCCTTAAAAAAAAAGTGTCATATCATTAGAAACACCACGATGCGTTCAACGACTAAAATCATTGACGGTGGTCATAAAGCCGCCAGCTTGAAGTGGAACTGGGCTGGTCACGTTTGCTGCATGTCGGACGAGCGGTGGGCAAAACTCTCAAGTGAGTGGAGCCCACTCAACGACCGTTTGTCAAGTTTTTTTGTTGTTATCAATTAATGGTTTCCGATTCATGCTTACTTCAAGTAAACGATATTTTTTCTTGAGCAAAATAAAGAAGAACGCTTTAATTTGACTTGAAAATAATTGTCTATGGATTAAACGAGAATCGATTTATTTTTGGTATTTGGATCTGTTTTTTTTTTTAATTAAACCCTGCCCCCACACTGGGTTTCTCACCTGTGTCGTGGGTGCGTTTACAAACATACAATGTTACATACACATGACACCCAGACCCGAAACAACAATTTGTGGATCACACAAAGAGTTGCTCTGTGCGGGAATCGAACCCGCTACCCGTTGCGCGGCAGCCAGTTGCCCAGCCACCGCGTCAACCGTTTGCAGCATTTTTAATTTGACTTTTTAATGAACTAATTTTAATTATTTAAGATCTGTATTTATAATGCATACCTATGGTCCACAATAAAGCTGATTTGATTTGATTAATATGTTTGTTTTTTTACAGGTTACCTAGGAAAAATATCTAGTAAATTGCGTCACCAGACGGCGATACGGACGGACAACCGCATCCGGCTGATGAACGAGGTGATACAGAGCATCGAGGCTATCAAGATGTATGCGTGGGAGAACGCCTTCGCTAGGATTATCGGCAAGGCGAGGAAGTAAGTGAATAATGAACTACCCTAGCATATTTTCATTTTAATTATTAATAAGTAAGCAATCGGAATGATAATATAATTATATGTATAAAATAAGGAACTTTAAAAGTATCTGCCATGGTTTTAATGGGAGGTAGAGTTGTGTTTGAAGATTACAATAGTAAAGAAACTTCGTACCCCGGACCAGTTAATTCAATTTAAGAGCTTAAAGAAGTTAAATTAACATTGACTATACTCTGTATAAAGTCACAAATACGCACGGCGCGTCGCTTCGTCAATGAATGCAATTGATAGCAATATCTTAACAAAACTCGTGCGTAGATTTTTTGTATGAAAAACAAATACTCATAATCAATCATCCATAACTATTGGCGGATACTTTTAGAACACTTTATATTATACAAAGCATCGAGGCTATCAAGATGTATGCGTGGGAGAACGCCTTCGCTAGGATTATCGGCAAGGCGAGAAAGTAAGTGAATTACCCTAGCATATTTTCATTTTTAACACCCCAAAAAGAGGGGTGTTATAAGTTTGACGTGTCTGTCTGTCTGTCTGTCTGTCTGTGGCATCATAACTCCCGAACGGATGCAGTAATTTCAATTTAGTTTTTTTCGTATTAAAGGGGACTTATGTGCGCAATAAGTAAGCAATCGGAATGATAATTATATGTATAAAATAAGGGACTTTAAAAGTGCTCTGCTACGGCTTTAATGGGAGGTAGTGTTGTGTTTGAAGATTACAATAGTTATGAATGATTGATTATTATGAGTAATTTTTATTTCATACAAAAAAATACATTTGAATTTGTTATAAAAGAGCTATCTCTTTCATTGTCTGTTTCTGTAAGTGTGTTCATCGTGCGTATTTGTGACCACTTTATACAGAGTAGAGTCAATGTTTATTTAACTTCTTTATGTTCTCAAATTGAATTAACTGGTTGGCAAGGCGAGAAAGTACGTGACCAATGACTCCCTAACCCCAAAAGGCTGGCAATGCATTTGTAACTCCTCTGGTGTTGCGGTCACAATCAGCGGTGCCGATTATTTACCATCAGGTTATCTGTCTGCTCGACTGCCGGCTTAACACATAAGAAGTTTTTTTTTTAATATTATACAGTATGTTAACTAACAGAGGGCGTTCCTGTTAACCCGCAATAGTATAGCATCCATACATGCTAAAAAAATATTACCATTCAAAAACAAAACATTTTTTTTTTAATATTAAAATATTCACCAAAAATTTTAAATCGATACGTAAAAGAAACACTCTGTGCACGCGTAGTTGAAGGAAGGCAACGTTGCAATTTATTGCTTATTTTTCTATGCTGATATTTTTATTTTAATCTATTAATGATATAGATTAATAAGTTTAAAGGAACGTCCTCTGTTAGTTAACATACTATTTATATATTTTTTTTTATGGAACAAGCCGGTAAACGAACAGACGGATCTCCTGATGGTAAGCAATCTCCACCGCCTATAGACACTTGAAACACCAGAAGCGTTACAAGTATTACCTACCTATTTTTATTTTTGTCGAAGATTTTTGATCCCATTTATTCTCAGTCTTGTACCATCATCATTAAACAATTCTTTCCATTTGTCCACAGAAAAGAGATGAACGTAATAAAAAAAATGTCGTGGCTCCGAGCAGTGATGATATCCTGCGTCAAATTAAACACCAAAGTCGCCATCTTGCTGAGTATAATGTCCTACATATCATTCCAAAACGAATTAACAGCTGCTAAAGTCTTCGTCATATTTTCGTACTATGAGATTTTGAAGTATACTCTTGTGGATTTCCTCCCTCTCGCGATCACTTTTACCCTAGAGGCGTATGTGAGTGTGAAGAGGATGCAGGAGTTCCTCCTTCTCCCGGAGGTAGATAACCAGGATGGAGTGGATCTGATGACCATTGAGGAGAAGTTCGTTCAGTCCAATGGTGTTTTTGAGAAGATTGGTAATGGGTGAGTCTGGTTTTTTTTTTATTTGACTGAAAATAATGTGGTTATTTGGATAAGGTAATGTTAGGATAAAAATGCTTGTCAGAATTCTTTTAAAAGAAGATATATTGAAAATAAACAACGCTTCCAACGGTAGACAATGAAAATTTCTTACGAACATAGACAACTTTATAAACATTTTTTCAACAGCAGCAAATTAATTAATTTTCATATTTTATATCTAAATAACATATGCCACTGTCCACATTGTTTTGTAAGCTTATCCCTACTGTATTTTCGTGGTGTACAATGAAGTATAAATAACACGTTTTGTTTTACAAAGAGCCTGCCTCTTTGAAAAACAAAACGTGTTATTTGCACATCATTCACACCAATTTACATGTTAACATATTTGCCAATTATTAATTTCTTAGGAGATAAACCTGTTACCCTACATCGGATTCAATTCCAAACTAAAAAAAAAAACAGAAAAACAAAACTATATTTTACCTGACCCGGTAATCGGACTCCAAACACCTTACTTGGCATTCTTACTTACTACATAAATAATATAATGCTAACCCATCATGTTCCCCACCTCAGGCAGCAAGCGTACATCAAGTCGGAGTCGAACCTCGAGCAGATGAAGCCGCCGGTGCTGATCGCCATGAAGGACTACACGGCGCACTGGAAGAGCGTCGACGACGACGGTGTCGACGGCAAGATACCCGCTCTTGAAGATATTAACTTGACTGTGAGTTGCTGTTTATAGTTATCATGCTAATGCCGGTAATCGGGCAGACGTATTACCTGATGGTAAGCAATCGCCGCCGCCCATGGACACTTGAAACACCAGAGGCGTTACAAGTGCGTTGCCGGCTTTTTGGGAGTTAGGAATTTAAGGGTTGTTGTTCGGGAATCGGGGATGGGGAAGATTGGGAAGGGGGTAATAGGGCCTCCGGTAACCTCACTCACACAACGAAACACAACGCAAGCGTTGTTTCACGTCGGTTTTCTGTGAGGCCGTGGTATCACTCCGGTCGAGCCGGCCCATTCGTGCCGAAGCATGGCTCTCCCACACTTAGAAACTTGCTGTTTATAATACTAACTGCCGCACTCAGAGACATTTAATGATTACTTAAACTGTTCCTTAGTAACGATTTTGTATAGAAAACGATTGCTAAGGACTGGGTTAAGTAATCATTAAATTACTCTGAGTACGGTGGTTAGATTTAGATTTGAGCCATGAACATCCCACTGCAGGGCAAAGGCCTCCCTACCTTCCTTCCACTCCTCTCTGTTTAAAGCTTTTTGTGGCCAATCCTTGTCATAGATGTCGAGTTCATCCCGCCATCTCCATACTGATCATGCTAATATTATAAATGCGAAAGTTTTATTATAACTTTCGAGAGACATTAAATAAGATGTTACTGTTCGACGAGGAAGTCGACTAGTTTCAAGCCATGTTATACAGCTGCTACTCAGTAGCAACGCGACAATTCAAACGCGCCGCGTATGATGAATATGGGCCCCTAGCATGGCTTGAAACTATTCGAGAATCCTCGTCAAACAGTTACGTGAGTAAGCGGATTACATAATAATTAATGTGAAAGTTTGTATATTTGTTTACTTGTTATTCCTTCACATCAAAACAGCTGAAAGGATCGGGATGAAATTTGGAACAGGGGTGGATTGTAATTTGGAATAACACATTGGCTACTTTCTACCCTACGGGAAAGTAGGCCGCTGGCTGGCGCTAGCGAAGCTAGTTAAATCAAAATAATAAACTACATGTAGTTGCATCGAGGGTTTGATATCACATGGCGGAAAAAGTAATTGGATGATTCCCCCTATAGTATTAGGAAATGACACACGTACTGCTAGTTCAATCGTTTATTGTGGACTGACTGTCCGATGCAGCACTCAAGGGTGTGCGCGCACGCACACTCATACACTACACCCCCCTCAAAGGGATGATTCCCCCTTAAAAAAAAGCTAGTATATTTCCCGTTCAATATCGAAATATTTAAGGAATCAATTATTTCCCCCACAGGTAAAACCGGACACGCTAACGACAGTAGTGGGCACCGTGGGCTCGGGCAAGTCGACGCTGCTGCAGGCGATGCTGCGGGAGCTGACCCCCACCACTGGACACCTCCATGTCCACGCCATCGTGGCGTACGCGTCCCAGGAACCCTGGCTGTTCGAGGCTTCTGTGAGTATTTTTAACCGACTTCCCAAAAAGGAGGAGGTTCTCAACTCGGCCGGCACTGACTTCTAAACTAGCACTGGGTAGACACAGGAAATTTTTTGGAAGTCGGTTTTTTAAACGTAATTTTAAACGTCTGTAATAACTTGGTTAGAGGGGGGGGGGGATTACGTGATGGTTTTAATTTTGGTGTATTATTTGGTACAGCGCTTCTTTGGTTTAACCAGTCAAATGAAATATGCGGTTATGTATTAAAAAAGTCTGATTGATCTCGAATCTAAGACTACATGCTCTTTAACGGCTAAAATAAATATCCGATTTCAATCTCTGGATCGAACTAGAGGTTTTTTGATACAATTTAGTAGTCTAAACAACGCTTGCGTTTATGTTTCGTCTAGTGATTACCCCTCCCCCTCCCTAATCGCCCTTATTCCCAAAAATCTTCAAATTGCTATCCCCCTCCCCTCAAAGCCTGGCAATGCACTTGTAACTTCTTTAGTGTTTCGAGTGTCCATGGGCGGCGGCGATTGCTTACCATCAGGTGATCCGTCTGCTCATATACTGGCTTTTACCATAAAAAATGTTATGTTCTATACATAACGTTTTTTATGGTGGTGGTACCATGGATGCATTAGTGATTTGATTTGATTAGAAAGAAAGATAGCATCTATTGATTTCTTATTTTAACAATTTAACTGCCTCGGTGGCCGAGTGTTCGCAAGTGCGATTGCTGGACAAGGGGTCTCGGATTCAATTCCCAGGTCGAGCAAAGTATTACTGATTTTTTTTCGGTTTTTCAAATATTCTCAGTAGTAGCACGGGGATATCGGGATATCTGTGTTTCCTGATGGGTATAACTTGGGTGTCTTCAAGGCCCGAGTGAATAGGTTGCTTATGGGCAGACGTGCTCCACCGTAGGCCGCATCATCACTTACCATCAGGTGAGATAGCGGCCAAACGTCAACCCATTAAATGTGCTCGATTAAAAAAATACTTCGATAAATGAGGAGTGACGTTACTTATTTCAACAATGTTCACGATATGTTCCAGGTCCGTCAAAACATCCTGTTCGGCCAGGACATGGACCTGCGCAGGTACAAGCAGGTGATCAAGTGCTGCCAGCTCAAGACCGACCTGGAGATACTCCCGCACGGAGACAAGACTGTGGTGGGGGAACGGGGTGAGCTTATCTCTTTTTTTTACGTTTGATGTGTCTAGTTTGGCCGCTATCTCGCCTGATGGTAAGTGATGATGCGGCCTACGGTGGAGCATGTCTGCCCATAAGCAACCTATTCACTCGGGCTTTGGAGACACTCAGAGGTTATACCCATCAGGAAACACTGACTCCGGCATCCGTTTATTGCAGTAGTCCCCAAACGGTGGTCCGCAGAAGATAATAAACGGTCTGCGAAATGAAAAAAAAATCAAAATAAATAAATGACTCTGTCTAATAAATTATATCAAATGAGATAACTGATTTCAGTAATCTAAAAGTCTTTACATGTATACTTCAAACTAACTGTTATATAAATTATTATATTATCGACTTACTCGTGTGTCGCAGAATGCTGCTCATGAATATGCGTCTCTAATATGGCTTGAAACTAATCGAATTCCTCGTCAAACAGTTACATGAGTAAGCCGATAACATAATTAATATAAAGTATACATAACATATAAAGTTTGTTTGATATTCTTCTTTTACTATAAATAAATATATTCCCAGGAGCCTCCTTGTCGGGCGGGCAGCGCGCGAGGATATCGTTAGCGCGCTGCGTGTACCAGAACGCGGACGTATATCTACTGGACGACCCACTCGCCGCTGTCGATGCTAAGGTCAGTTACTGTTTGTTATATCCACGTATCGACTTACTAAGCTAGCTCTTAAGTTCAATTCAATTCAATCCATTTAATGCAAACGTAGGTAGGTAGTGTGTTGTGTTGTAGAAGTAGTTTTGGAACCATTTATTGCATTCATGCTGTTAGTGGTAAAGAGGGAGGTTATTAGTTTTATAATTATATCGTCGGTAAGTGGTCACCGCAGCCTAAAGATCAAAACACACATAACAAACACGGCTCCGGCACGGCGTAGTTTCGAATTGTGGCTACCGCTAGCTGTCAGCGTGCTTACAGCGCGCCGACTGCGAGCTGCAAGCGCGCGATGCGACGATGTCTCACTTGCGCATGGCGTCCGGCTTGTGCGGGCGTGTAAGTACGGCTCAAGAGGACCGCGCGTTGGCCACCCGCTGTCGACTTTTTTTATAGACGTTATGAAATTATATCATACGATATAAGGGATAATTGGGCCTCCGATACATAAAGTATTCTGACTTATTTTTTTATTTAATGAACTCTTTATGCACATGAAACTGTAATAGTAAGTAGTGGGCTTAAGTGGGCTTAATGCCGTAGGCTTTTACTTATCTTATCACTCACATATAATATTAATTCATAACACTGATTTTTTACTTGAAATTGGATCTCTCCAGGTAGCCCAAGCGATATACGAGGACTGCATCCGCAACTTCCTGCGCGACAAGGCGACAGTGCTGGTGACGCATCATGTGCAGTACGCGAAACACGCGCACAACGTCTGTGTCATGAGGTCCGGCAGAGTAAGTAGCTATACCAGTAAGCGATATACGAGGACTGGGCACAATTCCACTCCGCCCGGGTTTCGAACCCGAGACCCCTTGCCCGGCAGTCGCACTTGCTACCACTCGGCCAACGAGGCAGTCTTTCTGTGTTATGGGTTTTTTTGAGGGGGCAAATTCATACTTCTCCTGCCTTGGGCGAGGTGAGAGGGAGTGTCAGAGTCTTACTGACTAAAAACCATCCCGTTCCTACTCCTGCTTTAAGCTGGAGCCCCGGTAACCCGCTAGGTAGTCCGCAGCTCCGGATCGGACATCAGCCCTACTGGGCCCCATCTGTGGTAGTCTGATTGCTCTTTGAGGCGCAGACGGAACGTGAAGCGCCTCACGCATAAGTCTCTTTTATGGGATAGGATAATCAATGAGTAGATGGATCAAAATAAATAATGGTAAGCAATCCACGCCGCCCATGGATATCTAAAACTCCAGAGGCGTTACAAGTGCGTTGCCGGCCTTTTAGGGGTTAAGAATTTGTGGGTAATTTTGAAGATTGGGATGGGGGCAATTGGGCCTCCGGTAATCTCACTCACACAACGAAACACAACGCAAGCGTTGTTTCACGTCACGTTAGTTCATTTCCTACTTTGACCAAGCTTTATTTTTTTATTATATTAGAACTTATGACGGGATATTTACCATGTTTATTCACTTTGGTGAGTTTCCGATATTTCGGCACTGTTGCAAGCGCCATGATCACGGATGAACTGGAGTAAATGTGGATGTTTAAGAGCAGACAAATCGGTCTACCCTCTTTCTAGTTCGTTTTTTGCTGACACCGCTAACATTTATTTTTGTATTAGATCGTAGCCCAAGGCACATACCACGAGTTGAAGAATGGGGTAGCAGAGTTCGAGAAGTTGATAGAGATGGGGGAGAAGGTGGAAGAAGAGAAACAGAAGCAGAAGAGTTATGAGAACACTGAGAGTGTGGTAAGTTATCTTTCAGGCTTATATTATACCTTTTTTTAAGCGTTGGAGTGGAGTTTCTTGCTCGTTCTTCTCCATTCGAAGCAACACTTTGGAACGAGCGCCTAGCTTCACTGACGGACAATTCAATTTGACGTTTCAAAAGTGCCTAATTTAGGATTAATTGAAATAAATGCTTTGACTTTGACTTTGGTTGATAAGTCTGCGTTTGGCCACCAACCCACTTACTGCCAGGACGGCGAAGCGAAGATGTGGCCGAAGATGGAGCACACAGACTTAGAAAGTATCTATTCACTCTGACCTTGAAAAGACCCGGGTTGTATTTCTCAGGAAAAATAGAAGCCGGCACCTTGCTATATGTCCCTAAATTAAAAGTACCTTTAACCGACGAGTATGTATGAAAAGACTGATGACTGTTGATGAAGCGAAAGAGGTGTGTAAGATTCGTAGCATTTGGCGTTCCATTGTCTCTGCCTACCTCCATGGGAGACAGGCGTGAGGTTATGTTGGTTTGTCATTCAAAAAATAACTCTAATGACTTTCCTATCTTTTCCTAGTATCCTTTTTTTCCATATTAATGTTCCTAACGGTGTGAAAATCCTCTTTCAAAATGTCGTACAGACTAACAACCTATTTAGTAGAATTATGAACCTTCTAGCAGTAGTTTTAGATACTAATTTCCTTTCTTTCCACTAAATCCATAACGTTTCGTACAGACTAACAAACTATTTAGTAGAATTATGAACCTTATAGCAATATAATTAGATACTAATTTCCTTTCTTTCCACTAGGTCTATAACGTTTCCGTCAAATCTGAGAAACCGGATCCCATAAGAAGTGTTAGTTGTTATTTTCTCTTGAGTCACGTTATTTTTTTATGTAGTTTTTAGTGCTATTTCACCTGCTTCTCTTTGATCTTAGAATTAGATTTAGGGCATTTTTCCACCAGTAATGTGCTATGTAGCTATGCTACGAAGATGTAATATCTAAACTGTGAAACTATGTGACCGTTTCCACTGATAATAAGCTATGTAGCTGTGCAAGTAAGATGTGCTATGAAGATGCGCCGCCGCAAAGTAGCTACACGAATGAGAATCGTAGCTCGAGTATGCAATGTATCGATAGTATGCAAGCCATCCATAGCACGCATCTATAGCAAGCATTTATTTTACTTATCCATAGCACGCATCTTTCCATATAAAAAACATAGCCCAGCTCTGTCCATTTCCACCAATGCTAAGCTGTATACCAATGAATATGATTGGTGTAAGCCAAACGCTCCACAGTAACGTTACGGTGGCGCTGTGCCCTGCATGGGCTGAGCACCGCCGTGTCCTCAGGGATGTAGTCGGCGACGGCGACCTCTCGCGTCCGGCATTGGTACAAGCCATGGTGCGGAGCGAGGGGGACTGGGATGCCGTCTCCTCCTTCTGCGAAGCTGTCATGCTAGCTAAGGAGGAGGCGGGGCGCGTGAGAGAACGAACCTCCTCACGCCCCAGCCGTCGCGAGAGACACTCCGGGCGTCGGGGATCGCGCGACGATCTCCGGCCACCGTAAGTGCGGGTCTGCGGACGGCGAGCAAGGGTAGTTCGCCGCCCGACCAGAACCAGACCCGTGCGTGCGGCGCGTCGCGTTCCGCGCGCGCCTCAAAGAGCCATCAGACCACCACAGATGGGGCCCAGTAGGGCTGATGCCTAATCCGGAGCTGCGGACAACCTAGCGGGTTTACCGGGGCTCCGGCTCGAAAGGCAGGAGAAGGAACGGGGTGGTTTTTAGTCAGTAAGAGTCTGACACTCCCTCTCGCCGCGCCCAAGGCGAGAAAAGTCATTGGATGATTTTGCCCCCTCAAAAAAAAAAAAAAAAAAAAATCTACAGCAACGTAACATTGTACATCACTGCTGGAAAAGCACCATAATAAATAAAATTGGAGTGTCTGTTTGTAATATTGAAATAACCGTTTTTTACTTCATGCATATGAATATACATACGACACATACATCTAAATGTCATATTTTACAATTTTTGTCTGTCTGTCTGTTTGTTTGTTCTGGCTTATCTCCGAAATGGTTGGACCGATTTTGACGGGACTTTTATTGGCAGGTAGCTGATGTACTAATTAGTAACTTAAGACTACGTAGACTACTTAGTACTTAGTCAATGTTAATATTGTACTTTTTCAAAATCCCAAATTCTGTTGGAAGTATTCTACATTCTACTTTTTATCCCACGGAAACGCGGGCGAAGCCGTTGGCATAAGCTAATAATGTATAATTAATTATGTACTAATTGTCAATTATTTCTCCCTAGGAACACAGTTACAACAAGCTCCGGTCCCAGAGGTCTATGTCTGAGGCGTCACAGCTGTCTTTCAACCTAGATCTAGACAATAATCTAGATCCAAAATATGAAGGTAAGTCTATCTAAACTCGGTTAAAAGTAACAACTTGAATCACTCTATATATAAAAAAACAATTCAAAATCCGTTGCGTAGTTTTAAATAAAGATTTAAGCATACAAATGGACATAGGGACAGAGAAAGCGATTTTTTTATAGAACACGCCGACAACCAGATGAGCTGACGTATCACCTGATGGTAAGCAATCGCCGCCGCACATGGACAGTTGAAACATCAGAGGCGTTACAGGTGCGTTGCCGGCCTTTTGGGGGTTAGGAATTTAAATGTTGTTGGGGAATCGGGGATTGGAAAGATGGGGAAGGGGGGTGTCCGTAACCTCACGCAACGAAACACAACGCAAGCGTTGTTTCACTTCGCTTTTCTGTGAGGCCGCGCCGTGGTGTCATTTCGGTCGATCTAGCCCATTCGTACTGAAGCGTGGGTCTCTCACTGATACATTTTGCTCGACCTGTGAATCGAACCCACTGTCCATTGCTCAGTGAGCGCATTTGTAACAACTCAATGTCATTTTTTAGTTTCAAATGTACCTCATGAATGTACCTTGTGAATTGAAATAAATCATTTCAATTCACCTTTGAAATTGATTAAATCTATACTAATATTATAAAGCTGAAGCGTTTGTTTGTTTGATTGTTTGTTTGTTTGTTTGTTTGAACGCGCTAATCTCCGGAACTACTGGTCCGATTTAAATAATTTTTTTTGTGTTGGATAGTGCATTTATCTAGGAATGCTATAGGCTATAAAACATCACGCTACGATCAATAGGAGCTGAGCAGGTGAAACCGTGCGGAAGTAGCTAGTGTATTATATTATTCTAATATTTGTTTCTAGGTGAGAGCCAAAAGAAGGGTTCTGTGGACAACAGCGTGTACGTGGCGTACGTCCGCAGCGGGGGCAGCTCGCTGTCCATGGCGCTGCTCATACTGCTGTTCCTACTGGCGCAGTTGTTCTACTCGTCCACCGACGTATGGCTCAAGGAATGGTGAGTTATCATTGTATGGGGGCAGCTCGCTGTCCATGGCGCTGCTCATACTGCTGTTCCTACTGGCGCAGTTGTTCTACTCGTCCACCGACGTATGGCTCAAGGAATGGTGAGTTATCATTGTATGGGGGCAGCTCGCTGTCCATGGCGCTGCTCATACTGCTGTTCCTACTGGCGCAGTTGTTCTACTCGTCCACCGACGTATGGCTCAAGGAATGGTGAGTTATCATTGTATGGGGGCAGCTCGCTGTCCATGGCGCTGCTCATACTGCTGTTCCTACTGGCGCAGTTGTTCTACTCGTCCACCGACGTATGGCTCAAGGAATGGTGAGTTATCATTGTATGGGGGCAGCTCGCTGTCCATGGCGCTGCTCATACTGCTGTTCCTACTGGCGCAGTTGTTCTACTCGTCCACCGACGTATGGCTCAAGGAATGGTGAGTTATCATTGTATGGGGGCAGCTCGCTGTCCATGGCGCTGCTCATACTGCTGTTCCTACTGGCGCAGTTGTTCTACTCGTCCACCGACGTATGGCTCAAGGAATGGTGAGTTATCATTGTATGGGGGCAGCTCGCTGTCCATGGCGCTGCTCATACTGCTGTTCCTACTGGCGCAGTTGTTCTACTCGTCCACCGACGTATGGCTCAAGGAATGGTGAGTTATCATTGTATGGGGGCAGCTCGCTGTCCATGGCGCTGCTCATACTGCTGTTCCTACTGGCGCAGTTGTTCTACTCGTCCACCGACGTATGGCTCAAGGAATGGTGAGTTATCATTGTATGGGGGCAGCTCGCTGTCCATGGCGCTGCTCATACTGCTGTTCCTACTGGCGCAGTTGTTCTACTCGTCCACCGACGTATGGCTCAAGGAATGGTGAGTTATCATTGTATGGGGGCAGCTCGCTGTCCATGGCGCTGCTCATACTGCTGTTCCTACTGGCGCAGTTGTTCTACTCGTCCACCGACGTATGGCTCAAGGAATGGTGAGTTATCATTGTATGGGGGCAGCTCGCTGTCCATGGCGCTGCTCATACTGCTGTTCCTACTGGCGCAGTTGTTCTACTCGTCCACCGACGTATGGCTCAAGGAATGGTGAGTTATCATTGTATGGGGGCAGCTCGCTGTCCATGGCGCTGCTCATACTGCTGTTCCTACTGGCGCAGTTGTTCTACTCGTCCACCGACGTATGGCTCAAGGAATGGTGAGTTATCATTGTATGGGGGCAGCTCGCTGTCCATGGCGCTGCTCATACTGCTGTTCCTACTGGCGCAGTTGTTCTACTCGTCCACCGACGTATGGCTCAAGGAATGGTGAGTTATCATTGTATGGGGGCAGCTCGCTGTCCATGGCGCTGCTCATACTGCTGTTCCTACTGGCGCAGTTGTTCTACTCGTCCACCGACGTATGGCTCAAGGAATGGTGAGTTATCATTGTATACAACGTCGCAAACAGGTGATGGTAAAAAACGTGTATTATTTAAAAAAAATAAAGAATTCAATGTTTATTTTAAGTAATAATAGTTGTAATCTAATGCTGAATGTTAATATAGCATGAATAATACAAACACAAAAACGAATAAAATTATAAAAACATAAACAATTTGTGGCGTTTTTCGGGAGCGTTCCGCTTACACCCTGTATAGGGGCTTTTCCACCAGAGATGTGCTATGTAGCTACGCTACGAAGATGTAGTAGCTAAGAGATATATATTATGTAATAGTAGTAAAAAGTAATAACATTGTATAAGTATAAGAGCGTCACTATCGCCAACAAACTGTTATACAGTTTGGCGATTTTTGATGTGAAAGTTAAATATGTAAACTTTAATGAATAAATGATTAAAAAATAAGCTGTGAAACTATGTCACCTTTTCCATTGTTATTAAGCTGTTTTTTTATGGTATAAGTCGGTAAACTAGCAGACGGGTCACCTGATGGTAAGCAATCGCCGCCGCCCATGGTCAATTGAAACACCAGAGGCGTTGCAAGAGCGTTGCCGGCCTTTTGGGGGTTAGGAATTTAAGGGTTGTTGGGGAATCGAGGATTGGCAACCTCACTCACACAACGCAAGCGTTGTTTCACGTCGGTTTTCTATGAGGCCGTGGTATCACTCCGGCCACGCTATGTAACTGTGCGAGGAAGATGCGCAGTTCGAGTATGCGATGTATCAGACATCCATATAAAAATCATCACGCATCTTTCCATATAAAAATCATTGCCTAGCTGCTATACTGTATTTTAAAATAACCCTTATGACTTTGTAATAAGATTTATTTTTCCAGGGTAAACTTAGAAGAAGCGAACAGCGCGTTGACCGTAGCTAGCGCCGCGAATGCGACA
The DNA here is from genome assembly GCF_023101765.2 of Spodoptera frugiperda. Lineage (NCBI taxonomy): Eukaryota > Metazoa > Arthropoda > Insecta > Lepidoptera > Noctuidae > Spodoptera > Spodoptera frugiperda. Next base: position 5,613,840 of record NC_064232.1, read on the forward strand.
CAAACGACGAACACTACTGGGGAAACTCCTGTCGTGCCGCCGGGTAAGATATACCTACTAGCTTGTTCTATAATGGGGTAGGCAGAGATATAATACAATATAAGACTAGGTATTTTGGTAATTGGGTAGTATCCTCGGTCAAAAATAAATAATTACAACTTTTCAATACAATAAAATATTCAAAAATAATTACACTCTCATTCATAGATTTGATGAACTACTTAATTTTCAATTTTTTCTAGCTACATTTCTAGAGCGCCGCGAATACGACACAAACGACGAACAATTAGTCTGCTAATTGACGTCAAAAACTTATGACGTCATAATAGAGTATTTCATACAAAGTTCATAGAAAATATCGTTTTTGACGTTTCTAAAAAAGTATTGAATTTGACTAGTAGGAAACATGCCTATTATGTTATGAGTAAATGTTTTAAATTTTTTTGCCATTACTGACATTTTTTTGCGTCATGCTTTGTCCAGGACTGCCTCGTTGGTCGAGTGGTTGCAAGTGCGACTGCCGGACAAGAGGTCTCGGGTTCGATTCCCGAGTCGGGCAAAGTACTAATGGGCATTTTTCAGTTTTTCGAAAATTTCTCAGTAGCAGGAATTGTGTCCAATATATGGTAAATGGCGAAATGGTGAAAAGTGGGTGTACATTGTACAGCGGCATTGCGTAACGTAATGTGCAATTCTGCCTAACCTTTCTCGGATAAATAGCGTGACATTGCATTCAAAAGTACCTATAACCATAAATAGGTACTTTTTAATTGGATTGTAACTTTTTTGAATTGACTTCGACTATCAAAACAACAAGACACTTAGCTATATTTTACTTAACCCACCTATCTTTGCCCAACAGCGACAAGCTTCGAAGACATACCTTCGAACCGCTTCCACCTGACCCGAGAACAATGCCTGTACATCTACGGCGGATTGATAGGCATCTGCATAGTGTTCACGTGGAACAAGCTGGTCATATTCTACAACACCTGCATCAGGGCCTCCGTCACTCTCCACGATAATATGTTCAGGTAAGGGGGATGGGGGGTAGGCAGAGATGGGGATAACAGTACATATATATATATACATACAGACATGACTGTCATATTCTACAACACCTGCATCAGGGCCTCCGTTACTCTCCACGATAATATGTTCAGGTAAATGGGGGATGGGGGTAGGCAGAGATGGGGATAACAGTACATGTATATATATATATATATATATATATATATATATATATATATATATATATATACATACAGACATGACTGTCTCTTCTACAACACCTGCATCAGGGCCTCCGTCACTCTCCACGATAATATGTTCAGGTAAACGGGGGATGGGGGTAGGCAGAGATGGGGATAACAGTACATATATATATATATATATATATACATACAGACATGACTGTCTCTTCTACAACACCTGCATCAGGGCCTCCGTCACTCTCCACGATAATATGTTCAGGTAAATACTACATACAGTACTCTCAACGGATCTTGGCAGGTCTGAACTACGTGAAGAAGGCTGCGCAATAAGTGTAAAGGGTCAATTGTATTTAGAAATGGTCAATCTCTAGCCTAAATCGCCGCCCCCGCACCTCGCCTCATGCCACCATTTGGTTCTAAAAAGACTTATTGCGCAGCCTTCTGCACGTAGTTCAGACCTGCCAAAATCCGTTGAGAGTACTGTATATACATACATAACCTGACGCCTGTCTCCCATGGGGGTAGGCAGAGACAATAGAACGCCAATTGCTGCAATTCTTAAATACCTCTTTCGCTTCATCAACAGTCATCAGTCTTTTCATGCATGCTCGTCGGTTAAAGGTACAGGTAAATACTAATAATACGTAATAACGTTGTATTTATAAGTATAAGAGCGTCACTATCGCCAACAAACTGTAATACAGTTTGGCGATTTTTGATGTAAAAGTTAAATATGTAAACTTTAATGAATAAATTATTAAAAAAAAAGGGGATTGGTAGAGATGGGGATTAAAGTACCTGTATTATAAACATACATGACTGTCTCATTGGTCGAGTGGTCGCAAGTGTGATTGTCGGATAAGTGGGCTCGGGTTCGATTCCCCGGTTTGGGCAAAGTACCTACCTACCTACATACATACATGACTGCCTCATTGGTTGATTGGTTGTAAGTGCGATTGTCGGATAAGTGGTCTCGGGTTCGATACCCGGGTCGGGGAAAGTAATTTCGGATTTTCGAAAATTTTCTCGGAGTAGCACGGAGGCTGGACTTGTGCCCAGCCTGTACTTGTGCGCCGTAGATGTAATGCCTGTACATCTACGGCGGATTGATAGGCATCTGCATAGTGTTCACGTGGAACAAGCTGGTCATATTCTACAACACCTGCATCAGGGCCTCCGTCACTCTCCACGATAATATGTTCAGGTATAGTGGGGGATGGGGGGTAGGCAGAGATGGGGGTAAAAGTACATATATATATATATATACATACAGACATGACTGTCTCTTCTACAACACCTGCATCAGGGCCTCCGTCACTCTCCACGATAATATGTTCAGGTAAATAGTACATACATACATACATAACCTCACGCCTGTTTAGGCGTGACATCCCCCCTAGGTAGAGGCAATAGAACGCTAATTGCTACGAATCTTACATACTTTTTTCGCTGAATATTTTTTTATTGAATATAAGCCGGTAAACGAGCAGACGGGATCACCTGATGGTAAGCAATCGCCCATGGACACTTGAAACACCAGAGGCTTTACAAGTGTATTGCCGGCTTTTGGCAGCTAGAAATTTAAGGGTTGTTGGGGAATCGGGGATTGGGAAGATTGGGAAGGGGGGTAATTGGGCTTCCGGTAACCTCATTCACACAACGAAACACAACGCAAGCGTTGTTTCACGTCGGTTTTCTGTGAGACCGTGGTATCACTCCGGTCGAACCGGCCCAGCAGTGCTCAACCATGGTTCTCCCAAACTTATTACCTATCTACAACTTTTTACTTAAAATGTCATTTTTGTGTCACAGTGCACAATTACATTATGGCATCTCCTCTTTGTACTTGATACATAGTCCATACACCTGATCAGGCTTTAAATTGTTTTTTTTTTTTTTATTCCCACCACAGGGGAGTGACGAGTGCTCCGATGTGGTTCTTCCACCACAATCCTTCGGGCCGTATCCTCAACCGTTTCTCCAAGGACATGGGGCAGGTGGACACGTTGCTGCCGGTGGCGCTCGTCGACTGTCTCGGGGTAAGTAGTCATTATTGTTGTTTTTTATGGTATACTGGGTAGATAGGATCACTTGTAACCTTTGTTAGAGTTTGCTTTACGTTTGGCTCGCATAAAGCAAGTAATCAGAGCGCCGAACACGCTTGCGCTTCGATTACATTGAAACTTTTTTTTTTTTTTTTTTATGAGACATGCCGGTAGTCGAGCAGACGTGTTACCTGATGGTAAGCAATCGCCGCCGCCCATGGACACTTGAAACACCAGAGGCTTTACAAGGAATTTAAGGGTTGTTGGGGAATTGGGGATTGGGAAGATTGGGAAGGTCGGTAATTGGGCCCCCGGTAACCTCACTCACACAACAAAACGCAACGCAAGCGTTGTTTCACGTCGGTTTTCTGTGAGGCCGTGGTATCACTCCGGTCGAGCCGACCCATTCGTGCCGAAACATGGCTCTCACACACTTAAAATCTGTTTCATCACCAATCATAATTATTTATTTACCTCTTTTCTCTTTCTCAGTTCTTCCTAGAAGTGATAGCGATCCTGGTGGTGGTCTGCCTGGTGAACTGGTGGCTGTTGCTGCCCACGGGGGTGGTGGCCGTGCTGCTGTTCCTGCTGCGGGACCTGTTCCTCAACACCAGCAGGGAGCTCAAGAGGATCGAGGCTATTGGTGAGTCGTGGTTGTTTGGAGAAGGTGGTTTTGACTATCATTTACAGTTTGAGCTGTATGTATGTATGTATAAATATTGGTTTGTCTGCGATTATTATTATTAGATTCGTAGCAATTGGCATTCCATAGTCTCTCCGTACCCGCCAGACAGGCGTGAGGTTACCTATGTATTAGATTATAGTTTTGGGGTGTGGAACCTTGACGAGTACCTTTGACTGCAATGTGATGGCAAAGTAAAGGGACTTGCATTTGATTCCCAAGTAGCGTAAAGTGTTATTTGGGTATTTCGGTTTTTAGAAAATAGTTATAACACGAATGCATTACGGTTTATGGTTTGGGCTTTTCGAATTTTTTTCAGTAGTAGCACGGAGTCTGGAATTGTGCCCAGTATATGGCAATAGGCTCACCACCTATTACATGGGACTTACAACATAAATTGTGAAAAGTGGGTGTACATTCTATAGCGGCATTACGTGTCATAATGTGCACCTCAGCCTACCCCTTCGGGGATAAAAGGCGTCAGAAAGTGACAATACATAATTTAATTGTATCAAGCAACATTTTTATCATAAATATTAATTTAATGGAGGTCTCTCCTTCTCGGGATTGAGTATTATTATTATGTAATATAATATAATATTATTAAACAAACCTAATCACTTAATCTCTCCCCCCACCAGCCCGAAGCCAATCCCTGAACCACCTCCAAGCGACAGTATCAGGTCTGACCACGATCCGCGCCGCCCGGCAACACCAGCGCACCCTGGCGAGAGAGTTCGACAAGCAACAGGACCTGCACTCCTCGGCCTGGACCCTCGTCCTCAACACCAACAGGGCCTTCGGATTCTGGATGGATATGATCTGCTGTCTTTATCTTGCTTTTGTCACGTTCAGCTTCTTCTTGTTCGCGTCTGAAGGTGAGGGGTTTGATATTTTTTATTTAAGTGTTTTTTTTTATGAAACATGTAATCGATAGATCGGTAATCGAGCAGACGTATTACCTGATGGTAAGCAATCGCCGCCGCCCATGGACACTTGAAACACCAGAGGTGTTACAAGTGCGTTGCCGGCTTTTTGGGAGTTAAGAATTTAAGGGTTGTTGTTCGGGAATCGGGGATGGGGAAGATTGGGAAGGGGGGAATTGGGCCTCCGGTAACCTCACTCACACAACGAAACACAACGCAAGCGTTGTTTCACGTCGGTTTTCTGTGAGGGTGTGATATCACTCCGGTCGAGCCGGCCCAGCAGTGCCGAAGCATGGCTCTCCCACACTTTAAAGTTAGGGGGCGCTCAAGTATATATTTATTTATTTACAAATTCATAAGCTATATAGCTTACCCCATTACGTTATACAGCCAATCTTGCTTAGCAAAAGAAGAAATTAAATAGTATAGAAAAATCTAATACAATTCTCAACGAAACAATCACAACAAAGTATAACGTAACGCGATTCTTTACGATTTTTGACCTCCCCCTCCCCCTTTGTAACGCAACGTAACGTATTGCTTTGGCACCCCCCTCCCTCTTTGAACGTTACGCAACATTCAAGTGAGCATTTGTATCCTAAAGTCGCAAAAAGTTATGTTATAGTTCTTATCTTTGGTATTTTAATCCACAACACCTGCGAGTTTTGTTCATATTTTTATAAATTTTTGGTCCTACAATTGTTTTCGTCCTTCATTCTCCCATTTTAGCTTTTTTTATTTAATATTTTTTAAGCTACGTAACGGGTTGTAAAAAATATCCCCTCCCCCCAAATTGCGTTACGTAATACATGAACGTACCCCCTTTCTTTTAAAAATGTGGTGAAAAGTTAAAAATAGTGAATGGTGAAAAGTTGGTGTACATTGTATAGCGGCATTACGTGCCGTAATGTGCACCTCTGCCTATTCCTTCGGAGATAAAAAGGCGTGACGTTACATCTATTCTTCGAAAGAAACCATAACCTATGCAACTATAAATAAGAAAGATATACCTACCTATACTTTAAATAAAGCAACATTCCCATTAATTTCCAGACACACTAGGCGGCAACGTGGGTCTGGCCATCACCCAGGTGATAGGCCTGGTCGGCATGTGCCAGTACGGGATGCGGCAGACTGCTGAGGTGGAAAACCAGATGACTTCCGTGAGTATACGATCATATTTAAATATATACTGGCTTTTCCTGTTACTTTGTTCGCGTAAATTTGCCTTTTCTTACCAAATCTCTCCTACCAAATCAAATAAAGTATATTTTTATATAATTTGTTGGTCGGTTGGCGCGGTAGCTGAGTAATCGGCTGCTGCGCAACGTGTAGCGGGTTTGATTCCTGCATAGAGCAACTCGTTGTATGATCCACAAATTGTTGTTTCGGGTCTGGGTGTCATGTGTATGTGAACTTGTATGATTGTAAACGCACCTACGACACAGGAGACAATCCTAGTGTGGGACAACGATTAATCAAACGAAAAAGATAGTATAAAACTATTACAAGACTATTGTATTGTACTACGTTGGTAGAGAGGTACATATAGAGATCAGATTGGCGATATGTTAAACAAAGATCAAATTAAAATTATCCTCAACCGACGAGCATGTATGACAAGACTGATGACTGTTGATGAAGCGAAAGAGGTATGTAAGAGTAGCAATTGGCGGTCCATTGTCTCTGCCTACCCCCATGGGAGACAGGCGTGAGGTTATGTATGTTATGTATTGTTTCCAGGTTGAAAGAATACTAGAGTACACGAACCTGCCCCCCGAGAAGCCAGTGGACGTGGACAAAGATGCACTGAAGAGGGAGCACCCGGCATTGGACTTCGACAAGTGGCCCACGAAAGGTAATAATAAAATATTTTATTTGTTTTACAAGAGAGAATACAGTCATAAACCCATCAAACTGCTAAGATAGTTTGACGGCGGGAATAGCGCTCTTAATTTTATGCCTATTTTTTAATCTTCATTTTATATTTTCTGCTGGTCCGTATAGTTATTTTTTGGTGTTAAGTTAAAGGTTTTTTTCATTTATACAATAAGTCTCACATTGTACTTCCCAAATCATCATCATCATCATCAGCCGAGAGACGTCCACTGCTGAACAAAGGCCTCCCCCTTGGTCCTCCACGTAGAACGACAAGCCGCCACCTGCATCCACTGGCTCCCCGCCACTCTGACGATGTCGTCGGTCCACCTAGTGGGAGGTCTGCCCACGCTGCGTCTTCCGGTCCGCGGTCGCCACTCAGTCACCTTCCTGGCCCAGCGGCCATCAGTCCTCCGAGCGACGTGGCCTGCCCATTGCCACTTCAGCCTGCATATTTTGAGAGCTATGTCTGTAACTCTTGTTCTTTGGCGAATTTCCATATTTCGGATTTTGTCGCGCAAAGATACTCCGAGCATAGCTCTCTCCATCGCGCGCTGGGCGACTCTGAGCCTTTCTAAAAGGCCAGCAGTTAGGGACCATGTCTCGGTACCGTACGTCATCACTGGCAACACACACTGGTTGTACATCCTGGTCTTCAGACACTGCGGGATTTTTGACGAGAAGACTTCATGCAACTTCCCAAATGCTGCCCATCCGAGTTGGATTCTTCGAGCGACCTCTTTCTCGAAGTTGGACCTACCTAGCTGGATGATCTGACCCAGGTATGTGTAGTGGTCTACAACTTCGAGTATATCGTTCCCAACGACAACCGGTATAGGTGCAACATGGACATTTGACATGATTTTCGTCTTGTCCATGTTCATTTTAAGGCCCACCTGTTGGGAAACGGTATTGAGGTCGCTGAGCATGGTGTTCAGCTTTTCCAGCGACTCTGCCATTACGACTATGTCATCGGCGAAACGGAGATGAGTGATGTATTCGCCATTAATGTTGATGCCGCGTCCGCTCCAGTCCAAGAGCTTAAAAACGTCCTCCAGTGCGTTTGTGAACAGTTTCGGAGATATAACGTCTCCCTGTCTCACGCCCTTCCGCAACTGGATTGGCCTCGTAGTCTCTTCCTGGAGTCGGATGCGCATGGTGGCGTTGTTATACAAACACTTCAAAACCTCGATGTATCTATAGTCGATGTGGCACCGCTGGAGAGACTGCAGCACCGCCCAGGTTTCGATTGAATCGAAGGCTTTCTCATAGTCCACAAACGCCAAGCATAGTGGCAAGTTATACTCCTCGGTCTTCTGTATAATCTGCCGCAGCGTATGAATGTGGTCTATGGTACTGAAACCTTTTCGGAATCCGGCTTGTTCGGGAGGCTGGAAGTCATCAAGCCTGCGTTCGAGACGGTTCGTGATGACCCTCGAAAACAGCTTATACACATGGCTCAGAAGTGAGATAGGTCTGTAGTTCTTTAGCAGACAGTTGTCGCCTTTTTTAAAGAACAGAACCACCACACTCCGTTGCCATGCTACCGGCGTGGTTCCCTCGAGTATGACGGAATTGAATAGCTTCTGGAGGACTAAAAGTATCGGTTTTCCACCCGCTCGCAGAAGTTCCGACGTGATTCCGTCATCGCCCGGCGCCTTGTTGTTTTTAAGCTGTTTGAGAGCCATCCTAATCTCGTACAGGCTGATGTCTGGGATATCCTCAGTGTAGTGCCGCGTCAGTTTAGCTCTTGGGTCCCGAGCTGTACCGACGATGGGTTGCCGTGTTGAGGTGTATAACTGTCCGTAAAACCTCTCGAGCTCTCCGAGGATCTCGGACTTCGACGAGATGACGCTGCCATCCTCGGTCTTCAGCCTCGTCATTTGGCTTTGCCCAACAGACGAATTCTTTGCGAAGACTTTTGAGCCCTTGTTTCGCTCAATTAAGTCTCTGACTCTTGCGGCGTTATAGGCCCGCAGGTCACGTCGCATGTATTTCGAGATTCGTCTATTGAGCTTGCCGTATTCAGACATATCGTCTGAAGACTGCAGCCTCATCTCGCTACGATCCTTAAGAAGTTTTAAGGTTCCGTCGGAGAGCTTTTGGGGCCTGTTTCGGCGGGGGTCTTGAAGAAGTCTGACCCCACTGCTCGGACAGTTTCCACCAACCCATTATTTATCTCGTCCACGTTTCCACAATCAGCTAGACACTGGAAGCGATTTTGCAGTTGGAGTTGGAACTGCTCGGGGTTTTGGATCTGGGCACGTCCAGGGCGGAGCGTGGACTTCACCAGGCGTGACCGCTCTAGTTTTACATTGATGTTCAGTGTGCCCCTGACAATACGGTGATCGCTACCGGTTTTCACCTTCGCTATCACAGAGACATCACTGAATATACGTCTTTCGGTCGCCATGATGAAGTCGATCTCATTTTTGGTAGAACCATCAGGGCTTATCCATGTCCACTTCTTGGCCGGTCGCTTCTGGAAGAAGGAGTTCATCAAATAGAGTCTCTCCTCTCCATAAAGTCGACCAGCCGCTGGCCCCGATGGTTTCGCTGCCCATATCCAAATGGCCCTATTCTCAACTCATCGCTATTCCGTGTGCCCACCTTTGCATTGAAATCCCCCATCACAACGGTGAAGTGTGTTTCGGAGGAGTGTATGGCTTTTGAAATTTCCTCATACAGAGCCTCTACTTCGTCGTCACAATGTGTCGAGGTCGGCGCATATACCTGTATGACCTTCAGCGAATACCGGTTAGATATTCTGAGTATAAGGTACGCTACCCTGTTCGACACACTGTCGACCTCACACACGTTGTTGACGAGAGACTTGCGGACGAGAAATCCGACACCACCCTGGGATTTACGGTCTCCTTCCCGGAAGAAGAGCAAGTTGCCGGAATCTAGGATTATCGTATCCTGACCCTCTCTTCGGATTTCAGATAGTCCCAAGATGTCCCACCGCATTTTGCTCAATTCTTCCTCCAGCTCGACAATCTTCTCATCAGTCCGCAGTGTGCGGATGTTGTGCGTTGCCAGGGCCAAAGTTCGTCGGGGGTGGTAGCGCTTTCTCTGCCGGGGATTCTTAGCACCCCTGCTCCGCCGTTACCTGATCCGCTACCTAGATCAGGAATAGCGGAGCTGCCGGGGACTGGGGGCCGTGTAATTTTGTTGTCGCTCATAGTGAAAGGGGGGGGTTGCCATAATCCCCACGCTTGGCAGGCGGCTTGGGGATCGCAGTTAGGTCACCGATAAATTTTGAGAATGCTGCTGCCCATTCCTCGGTGGCTGGTCGCAGTTTTAGGACGTACCCGGGTCCACTTCCCAAATAGTAGAATTTAATACCAACTTCTGACTGCACGGTTGGCGCGGTAGCTGGGCAACTGGCTGCCGTGCAACGGGTAGCGGGTTCGATTCCCGCACGGAGCAACTCTTTGTGTGATCCACAAATAGTTGTTTCGGGTCTGGGTGTCATGTGCATGTGAAATTGTATGTTTGTAAACGCACCCACGACACAGGAGAAAATCCTAATGTGGGGCAACGTTTTTTTAAAAAAAAAAAACTTTTTATTCCAATTTGAATTCATTCATATTGTTTCTACAAAAGTCAAAAAAGTAAAAATAATTTATTTCAAATAGACCAGGAAGGCACTTTTGAACATCAAAGCAAATATAATAATATTAATAACGTCTGTCTGTCGGTCAGTCTTCTAGTGAAGCTATTTGCTCGTTCCAAAGTGTAGATTCCTATGGAGAAGAACGAGCAAGAAACTCCATAGGTTACTCTTTTTCAATCAGATTCACAATACAATTCTTGGTTACATTGTTTCGGTTGCTTCAACTATGTGAGAACAATGTAAAACTAATATTCAGTCAAAGCGATAGAAAAAGAAAATAACATTTAGGAGAAAGAAAATAACCTTTAGGTTTTTTTTATTTATTTCCTATGTGCAGGCGAGATAGTATTCGAGGACGTGTCCCTGGAGTACGAGAAGCCGCCGGGCGCGGGCGGCGAGGCGTCGTACGCCATCCGCGGCGTCAACTTCACCGTGCACGCGGCCGAGAAGGTCGCCGTCGTCGGACGGACCGGGGCGGGGAAGAGCTCGCTGCTCAGCGCATTGTTCCGGTAAGTACACCACTGTGGCGACACTCTGACAAGTGACAGATGACAGAAGTCGCACATAGACTGTCGACGAGCAAATCAACGGATGACGTCATAAATATCCTGCATCGCACATGTGAAGTTTACATGCGAATTAACACGGATAGAAAATCCCAATGAACAACAGTTGGGCAGAAAGCCCGCTAGGCATGATCACCTCGCCTGGTCGGAGGATCCTCCTTTTCTTAGGGAACTTTACTCTCTGTTCTCTAAAGTGGTGACCCCCGATGTCCACCACTCCCCCCCCCACATACTCAGGGGGTGTGGGCTCTAGCATTTCTGAGCGTGACACTATCGCCCGAATACTGAAATGCTACTCAATTTTAAGTTGTACTTAAATATCGTGCTATCTCTGTCGTTTATAAACAATTTGTAGAGGCAGAACCAATCTTGAGAGCGTCTTAAAATTGAGTGACGTTTGTATATTTGCCCGTAAGCAGTGCCGGCGTTAGGGCCACTGACACCCCGGGCGAAAATATTGTGGCGCCCACTTGAGGGAAACAATATCAAGTGTTAGTTTAAAATATATTTATTTTTAATGTTATATTGATGTTTTAAATTTTCTTAAACAGTCGTTACTCAAATAGTCGTTAATGATAATTGATATTCGAGTAAATCATAACTTTCAATTGAGAAAATACTTTCTTTTAGTTTTATTTTCATGTCGAAATATCGTTTATTAATGACAAAATTAACTATATTTCTAAATTTTATTTCGTTTAATATATCATATAAAAAAAACAATAAACTCTAAATAAAAATATCGATTGCGATATTTGATCGATAAAGGGTCAATTGTATTTAGAAATGGTCAATCTCTAGCCTAGATCGTCGCCCCCCGCACCTCGCCTCATGCCACCATTTGGTTCTAAAAAGACTTATTGCGCAGCCTTCTGCACGTAGTTTGTAGTGCCAAGATCCGTTGAGAGTACTGTACGTTGTATTAATTGTGGTATAAATGTGTTCCGAATGCAACGGCATTTAGTTGAATCTGACGATGTCCGTTCATTGTTACGGCAATGGACTTCACTTTCTGAGGTAAAGTACGATTCATATTACCAGAATGTAAACATAACCTCCAATTAAAAATATTTGAATAACTTCTTTTGTAGACGTTCGATGTAAAAGTGGAAATCACAGAAATGCTGGCATTAAACAACACTTTTTTGAGGGGGAAAAATCATTCAATGACTTCTCCCGCCTTGGGTGAGGCGGGAGGGAGTGTCAGACTCATACTGACTAAATACCACCCCGTTCCTTCTCCTGCTTTGAGTCGGAGCCCCGGTAACCACATTAAACAACACTAGGAAATGTAAGAATATTCACCGTTCGTGACAAATTAATATTGAACTACTGCCGAATATCCTTTCGATCTTTTGCTTGTTTGATTCGATCTATGGTTTTGCTTGTCCCACAACAAAGGCCGAAAGTGTACTTAAAAAATAAGTCTCTCTGTGTCAATTTTCATTTTATTGCGTGATTACACATACAACACGTAGGTACAATTATAATGCGTGTAGCCCGCGTCACAGTAAAAACAACCCTGACGGCAGAAGAACGCTGTCCGCGTACAGGGGCCTTAGTCTGCTATTACAATTGTGTCAGAATGGTCGATCATTGAGCAGTGCGAGAGGGACGGAGCTATACAACCTATATAGCTATATAGCCCCAGGTAGCACGCACGCGGGTTGCGCGCCCGCAGCCAATCCGCGTTCTGCGTGCGTGCTAATGATAAATGATATTTATTTTACAAATAGGTTACAAAATAACACTTTTACACATCAATCTCTTAAATAACTAGATGAGGCCGGCATTTCCTATCGGACTACTCTGAGAAGAAATGCCGAAACAAACTCAGAGGTCATAGTCTCTTTTAAAGTACTTACCCGCATGATAGGAAAAACATATATGAAATGATAGGATGCGGACATTCCCCATGCGGGCCAAATCAAGTCAACACGCACGACAGGAAAAGGGCCCTTAGTTAGTGACCATGTCAATTCTTTTGAGGTTTTTTTTGAGGGGGGAAAATCATTACTTTTCTCGCCTTGGGCGAGGCGAGAGGGAGTGTCAGACTCTTACTGACTAAAAATCACCCCGTTCCTTCTCCTGCTTTTCGAGCCGGAGCCCCGGTAAACCCGCTAGGTAGTCCGCAGCTCCGGATCAGGCATCAGCCCTGCTGGGCCCCATCTCAAACGTACCTTTAGGGAACAGAGAGTAAGAAAAGGAGGATCCTCCGACCAGGCGAGGTGATCGTGCCTGGCGGGATTTCTGCCCAACTGTTGTTCGTTGGGATTTTCTATCCATGTTAATTCGCATGTAAACTTCGTATGTGCGATGCAGGATATTTATGACGTCATCCGTTGATTTGCTCGTCGATAGTCTATGTGCGACTACTGTCACTTGTCAGAGTGTCGCCACATACCTATAGAATCTACAATGTCCCTGTATTGTAGACTAGCCCGGGTGTCCGGCTCGGTCCGAGTAGACGGAGTATCCGCCGGCACCGCCGGGCTGCGCGCGTGGCGCGGGCGGCTGTGCGCGCTGCTATACATGTACTATAGAATGTCCCTGTATTGTAGACTAGCCCGGGTGTCCGGCTCGGTCCGAGTAGACGGAGTATCCGCCGGCACCGCCGGGCTGCGCGCGTGGCGCGGGCGGCTGTGCGCGCTGCTATACATGTACTATAGAATGTCCCTGTATTGTAGACTAGCCCGGGTGTCCGGCTCGGTCCGAGTAGACGGAGTATCCGCCGGCACCGCCGGGCTGCGCGCGTGGCGCGGGCGGCTGTGCGCGCTGCTATACATGTACTATAGAATGTCCCTGTATTGTAGACTAGCCCGGGTGTCCGGCTCGGTCCGAGTAGACGGAGTATCCGCCGGCACCGCCGGGCTGCGCGCGTGGCGCGGGCGGCTGTGCGCGCTGCTATACATGTACTATAGAATGTCCCTGTATTGTAGACTAGCCCGGGTGTCCGGCTCGGTCCGAGTAGACGGAGTATCCGCCGGCACCGCCGGGCTGCGCGCGTGGCGCGGGCGGCTGTGCGCGCTGCTATACATGTACTATAGAATGTCCCTGTATTGTAGACTAGCCCGGGTGTCCGGCTCGGTCCGAGTAGACGGAGTATCCGCCGGCACCGCCGGGCTGCGCGCGTGGCGCGGGCGGCTGTGCGCGCTGCTATACATGTACTATAGAATGTCCCTGTATTGTAGACTAGCCCGGGTGTCCGGCTCGGTCCGAGTAGACGGAGTATCCGCCGGCACCGCCGGGCTGCGCGCGTGGCGCGGGCGGCTGTGCGCGCTGCTATACATGTACTATAGAATGTCCCTGTATTGTAGACTAGCCCGGGTGTCCGGCTCGGTCCGAGTAGACGGAGTATCCGCCGGCACCGCCGGGCTGCGCGCGTGGCGCGGGCGGCTGTGCGCGCTGCTATACATGTACTATAGAATGTCCCTGTATTGTAGACTAGCCCGGGTGTCCGGCTCGGTCCGAGTAGACGGAGTATCCGCCGGCACCGCCGGGCTGCGCGCGTGGCGCGGGCGGCTGTGCGCGCTGCTATACATGTACTATAGAATGTCCCTGTATTGTAGACTAGCCCGGGTGTCCGGCTCGGTCCGAGTAGACGGAGTATCCGCCGGCACCGCCGGGCTGCGCGCGTGGCGCGGGCGGCTGTGCGCGCTGCTATACATGTACTATAGAATGTCCCTGTATTGTAGACTAGCCCGGGTGTCCGGCTCGGTCCGAGTAGACGGAGTATCCGCCGGCACCGCCGGGCTGCGCGCGTGGCGCGGGCGGCTGTGCGCGCTGCTATACATGTACTATAGAATGTCCCTGTATTGTAGACTAGCCCGGGTGTCCGGCTCGGTCCGAGTAGACGGAGTATCCGCCGGCACCGCCGGGCTGCGCGCGTGGCGCGGGCGGCTGTGCGCGCTGCTATACATGTACTATAGAATGTCCCTGTATTGTAGACTAGCCCGGGTGTCCGGCTCGGTCCGAGTAGACGGAGTATCCGCCGGCACCGCCGGGCTGCGCGCGTGGCGCGGGCGGCTGTGCGCGCTGCTATACATGTACTATAGAATGTCCCTGTATTGTAGACTAGCCCGGGTGTCCGGCTCGGTCCGAGTAGACGGAGTATCCGCCGGCACCGCCGGGCTGCGCGCGTGGCGCGGGCGGCTGTGCGCGCTGCTATACATGTACTATAGAATGTCCCTGTATTGTAGACTAGCCCGGGTGTCCGGCTCGGTCCGAGTAGACGGAGTATCCGCCGGCACCGCCGGGCTGCGCGCGTGGCGCGGGCGGCTGTGCGCGCTGCTATACATGTACTATAGAATGTCCCTGTATTGTAGACTAGCCCGGGTGTCCGGCTCGGTCCGAGTAGACGGAGTATCCGCCGGCACCGCCGGGCTGCGCGCGTGGCGCGGGCGGCTGTGCGCGCTGCTATACATGTACTATAGAATGTCCCTGTATTGTAGACTAGCCCGGGTGTCCGGCTCGGTCCGAGTAGACGGAGTATCCGCCGGCACCGCCGGGCTGCGCGCGTGGCGCGGGCGGCTGTGCGCGCTGCTATACATGTACTATAGAATGTCCCTGTATTGTAGACTAGCCCGGGTGTCCGGCTCGGTCCGAGTAGACGGAGTATCCGCCGGCACCGCCGGGCTGCGCGCGTGGCGCGGGCGGCTGTGCGCGCTG
Organism: Spodoptera frugiperda; assembly: GCF_023101765.2. Taxonomy (NCBI): domain Eukaryota; kingdom Metazoa; phylum Arthropoda; class Insecta; order Lepidoptera; family Noctuidae; genus Spodoptera; species Spodoptera frugiperda. Next base: position 5,629,438 of record NC_064232.1, read on the forward strand.
CTATACATGTACTATAGAATGTCCCTGTATTGTAGACTAGCCCGGGTGTCCGGCTCGGTCCGAGTAGACGGAGTATCCGCCGGCACCGCCGGGCTGCGCGCGTGGCGCGGGCGGCTGTGCGCGCTGCTATACATGTACTATAGAATGTCCCTGTATTGTAGACTAGCCCGGGTGTCCGGCTCGGTCCGAGTAGACGGAGTATCCGCCGGCACCGCCGGGCTGCGCGCGTGGCGCGGGCGGCTGTGCGCGCTGCTATACATGTACTATAGAATGTCCCTGTATTGTAGACTAGCCCGGGTGTCCGGCTCGGTCCGAGTAGACGGAGTATCCGCCGGCACCGCCGGGCTGCGCGCGTGGCGCGGGCGGCTGTGCGCGCTGCTATACATGTACTATAGAATGTCCCTGTATTGTAGACTAGCCCGGGTGTCCGGCTCGGTCCGAGTAGACGGAGTATCCGCCGGCACCGCCGGGCTGCGCGCGTGGCGCGGGCGGCTGTGCGCGCTGCTATACATGTACTATAGAATGTCCCTGTATTGTAGACTAGCCCGGGTGTCCGGCTCGGTCCGAGTAGACGGAGTATCCGCCGGCACCGCCGGGCTGCGCGCGTGGCGCGGGCGGCTGTGCGCGCTGCTATACATGTACTATAGAATGTCCCTGTATTGTAGACTAGCCCGGGTGTCCGGCTCGGTCCGAGTAGACGGAGTATCCGCCGGCACCGCCGGGCTGCGCGCGTGGCGCGGGCGGCTGTGCGCGCTGCTATACATGTACTATAGAATGTCCCTGTATTGTAGACTAGCCCGGGTGTCCGGCTCGGTCCGAGTAGACGGAGTATCCGCCGGCACCGCCGGGCTGCGCGCGTGGCGCGGGCGGCTGTGCGCGCTGCTATACATGTACTATAGAATGTCCCTGTATTGTAGACTAGCCCGGGTGTCCGGCTCGGTCCGAGTAGACGGAGTATCCGCCGGCACCGCCGGGCTGCGCGCGTGGCGCGGGCGGCTGTGCGCGCTGCTATACATGTACTATAGAATGTCCCTGTATTGTAGACTAGCCCGGGTGTCCGGCTCGGTCCGAGTAGACGGAGTATCCGCCGGCACCGCCGGGCTGCGCGCGTGGCGCGGGCGGCTGTGCGCGCTGCTATACATGTACTATAGAATGTCCCTGTATTGTAGACTAGCCCGGGTGTCCGGCTCGGTCCGAGTAGACGGAGTATCCGCCGGCACCGCCGGGCTGCGCGCGTGGCGCGGGCGGCTGTGCGCGCTGCCGCAGCGGCCCGCGCTGTTCGCCGCCACGCTGCGCGACAACCTGGACCCCGAGGGGGTCTACTCCGACGCTGACATCTACAAGGCGCTGGATCAGGTGCGTAGCGGTTTTTTTGTGGAATTATAATTATATCAATCTACACAACACGTATTTAATAGCTTAACTACACTAACTAACAATATGAATGGCAGATTAATTCCAAATGTTATTTGGTTCGGGCAAATAGTTGGTATTAAATCCTTTTTTATGGTATAAGCCGGTAAACGAGCTGACAGATCACCTGATGGTAAGTAATCGCCGCCGCCCATGGACACTTGAAACACCAGAGGCGTTACAAGTGCGTTGCCGGCCTTTTAGGGGTTATGAATTTAAGGGTTGTTGAGGAATCGAGGATTAAGAATTTTGGGAAGGGCGGTAATTATGTCATTTTTTCTATGATCTGTACTACATATTTTACTTTGTAAATAATTTTATATCATATTAATAACTCCTCCCAATCTCCCTCCCAGGTGGAATTAAGTGACATGGTAAGCAAGATGCCCGCCGGGCTCAATACCAAGGTGGGGGACGGAGGGGGGAACCTGTCCGCGGGACAGAGACAGCTGATCTGTCTCGCTCGCGCCGCGCTCGCGGGCTGCAAGGTGCTAGTACTGGATGAGGCCACTGCTAATGTTGATACTGAGTGAGTATATATTGTAAGGAGAATGAAACCACCTCTACAACTTACTAAATAGTTTTAATATTACTAACACAAATACAATGCTTGATATTACCAATTTCTGGCTACAAAGGATAACAATAAAGAGATACGATTCAAAAGCGATATCATGCACCGGTCGCGGTGCGGTCTGGAGCGGAAGTGGGCGGAAGTGACGCTTGTCTTATCCTGTCAATTGAATTTGACAGTTCGACAAACGTCAAACCGACGACGTTCCCTTACACGGCCTCTCCTGACACACTGGCGTCCTCGACAGGCGTGGTTGCACCAACTTCTTCACCGTCGAAGACTGGAGTGCTCAGCACCTCTGTCATCGGAAGGATCTGCACGAATAAAAACACATCCCAAGCTATATTAAGTGGCAAGCAAGTGTTGAAAAGAAATATTAAGATTTCCAGTCCTGTTGAAAAGAAATATTAAGATTTCCAGTCCTGTTGAAAAGAAATATTAAGATTTCCAGCCCTGTTGAAAAGAAAGATTAGGATTCCCTGTCCTGTTGAGATGATAAATGATCTATTGCAATTAGTCATATACAAAGCAAGGTAAGGTCTAGGTTGCAAGCAAGGCTAGACATAACACACAAAGTCAAATTATTTAGCAAGGCATAATACACAAGGTCAAGTTATTCAACAAGGTAAAATACACAAGGTCAAGTTATTCAACAAGGCATAACACACAAAGTCAAGTTATTTAACAAAACATAATACACAAGGTCAAGTTATTTAACAAGGCATAACACACAAAGTCAAGTTATTTAACAAAACATAATACACAAGGTCAAGTTATTCAACAAGTAACACACAATGTCAAGTTATTCAACAAGACATAACACACAAAGTCAAGTTATTTAACAAGACATAATACACAAGGTCAAGTTATTCAACAAGTAACACACAATGTCAAGTTATTCAACAAGGCATAACACACAAAGTCAAGTTATTTAACAAGACATAATACACAAGGTCAAGTTATTCAACAAGACATAACACACAAAGTCAAGTTATTTAACGAGACATAGTACACAAGGTCGTGATATACAACAAGACATAACACATAAGGTCTAGACATCCAACTAGACATAATACACAAGGGCTAGTTATCCAACTAGACATATCACACAAGGGCTAGTTATCCAACTAGACATAACACATAAGGGCTAGTTATCCAACTAGACATAACACACAAGGGCTAGTTATCCAACTAGACATATCACACAAGGGCTAGTTATCCAACTAGACATAACACATAAGGGCTAGTTATCCAACTAGACATAATACATAAGGGCTAGTTATCCAACTAGACATAACACACAAGGGCTAGTTATCCAACTAGACATAACACACAAGGGCTAGTTATCCAACTAGACATAACACATAAGGGCTAGTTATTCAACTAGACATAATACATAAGGGCTAGTTATCCAACTAGACATAATACATAAGGGCTAGTTATCCAACTAGACATAACACACAAGGGCTAGTTATCCAACTAGACATAACACACAAGGGCTAGTTATCCAACTAGACATAACACATAAGGGCTAGTTATTCAACTAGACATAATACATAAGGGCTAGTTATCCAACTAGACATAACACACAAGGGCTAGTTATCCAACTAGACATAACACATAAGGGCTAGTTATCCAACTAGACATAACACACAAGGGCTAGTTATCCAACTAGACATCTGACCTATTTTTATGATATCTTTGATTGCTTATGAGCTTATTTTTTTCTTTATTATTGATTTAATTTATTTCAATTGTATAATTCTTTATTATTTAATTTGAATTTTTAATTTGATTATTTGTAATGTTGATTTTAAATTTGTATATCTTGTTTTTTTATTTTATTATTATTTTAATTTGATTATTATAATAACTATTGATTGTAATGTTATATAGTTATGCATGTAATTTGTAGTAATTATGATTTTATTTTTCTTTTTAAATGTCTCGATACTGTATCAAAACTGGGGAGGAGCGAGACAACCCCAACACAAGTGTTATTAACCACTTTCAGGGGCTCTTTTGAGCACTTGAGACATAATACACAATGTCTAGACTTCAAGCAAGGTTAAACATGGCACACAATGTGTCTAGTTATCCAACTAGACATAATACACAAGGTCTAGACTTCAAGTAAGGTTAAACATGGCACACAAAGTCTAGTTATCCATAACTACTATATACTCCATAACAACTAGACATAACATATAAAGTCTAGTAATTCAACAAAACTAGACACAACACAAGGTCTAGGTTTTAAGCAAGACTAGACATAAAACAAGGCCTAGTTATTCAACAAAACTAGTTATGGTTAGCCATTCAGCAAGTACTCACATGCAAAGAAAGCAGCACACCCATAAGGAGTCCATTCGCCATTCCAGGGCACTATGAACTGCAACACAGCAAAGTTACCTTTCCATAAGCCCCAGCAACAAGTTTCAACTCATTTCAGTCATCCTTCAAGATTCTTGTGACCCTATAAGGTCCGTGCATTCCAGGATCTAGTTATGACAATAGCAAGGTCTTCCTTTTGGAAAACATGAGGTGCTCAGCATACTGTGTCACACTCCAATGCCAATCAAAAAGTTGAGTGGAGACGCTTGAGTAGTTTCCTGTTTGGTGACATTTTGCGAATGCCACAGCTCTTCAAACCACTTATTCTTCCTGTTACAGGTCTCAACCCTTAACATATTGAAAAGAGTACAAACACCGCTCCACTTGACCATTGGCATGATACATCTCAAGAGTTATGTAGTGAATGGAGCATCCTAAATCATTACCCCATTTTACAAAGTTTGCTGATTTTAACTTGCAACCACAATCAGCATCTATAAGATGTGGAGTGCAATACAAGGAGATAGCATTTATAAATGCTTTCTGTAGCTCATAAGAATACTGTGTGTACAGTAGGTAAATAAGACAGCAATTAGAAAAAGCATCAACCATAAGAAGAACATGCTCATAGCTATTATTCCAGTAGAGGACCCAGGACATTGGTATGAAGCAACTTAATTTAGGTATTAAAGCAACTTCTGGCTTTTGCCATGAAGTAATAGGTTGTAATGGTGCTTAAAGAATCCACTTACTAGCCATGCAAGCTAAACAATATGCCATGTACTTTTTCACAAAAGCATGAAGACATGGTTCCTTAACCAAAAGTGATTTGGGATCAATCCAATAGTTTTATATGCACCAATGTGACAATTTTAATTATGAAAGATTTTAAGTACCGTAACCATAACTACTAGCATCAGTATGTGCCTTCGTATTTAAATCAGTTTCAAAGATAGCGATAATATTTCATCATTATGAAAAACATTTAAGTGTAGGATTTTGAGCAGGTCTGTATTAAGTAATGTAATTTTACAGCCTCTTTAGAGTGAACAGTCTCGATCTACGCGACCTTCATTTTTACTCCCGACTGGTTTTACAAAAGTAGAAAAATAATTAACTAACTCACACGGTTTCAGATTTTTATTTGTAGCAGCAGTTTTTAGTTAGGTTCATTGACCCCACGCATAACGATCGCGCTAATTAGTTCGTCACTTCAACTTGTAATCGTAATAATGATCGTCTTACGTATACGTAACAAAACTATCAGAATTGGTACTCATGACCTCGTATAACATGTTCGCTACGTCAATCTCGCACACAATGATTTAAAATCTCGTTGGAAGTTACTCCAGGACCGATCCGTAGTAGGTAACCCACTCGTCTAACCAAGATTTCGCGTCGCCTTTAAGACTGACCGATACGTGACAAACATTCAGCATCATTCCACTTATTAAAAATTTGAGGTCGGTCTACCTCATCAAACCAGGCATCAACGTTGTGTATATTCGGGTCGAGTTTGAGAAGTAAAAATCACGTGTTCCGCCATATTTTAAAGAATGAATTGCCTCAACGACTTTTTCTGTCGAATCACAATTTGATGGTGGTACTTCGATATTAGACGACGTACCTAACGAAGATCTATCCTCTAACGCGTTTAGCCTCATAACCATAAGAATTGTTTGAGAGGAGTTACGTAGCACTGAATTACTCCGAGTTCGCGGGCTGCGCGCGAGACGGTTACGATGCCGACGCCGTTTTGAGTGTCGACTCCTCGAACACGAATCTCCACGGGATACGTGAGATCCACTGCGTGAACGATCACGTCTGCCCATTGTTACACGCAATTACACAGTAATCCGTCACTAGTTACGCCACGAATCAAGAAGCCAGAAATTGATAATTAAAGACTGCACGTGGATATGCAATAGGTAGGAATCCCACTTCTGATGTAAGGAGAATGAAACCACCTCTACAACTTACTAAATAGTTTTAATATTACTAACACAAATACAATGCTTGATATTACCAATTTCTGGCTACAAAGGATAACAATAAAGAGATACGATTCAAAAGCGATATCATGCACCGGTCGCGGTGCGGTCTGGAGCGGAAGTGGGCGGAAGTGACGCTTGTCTTATCCTGTCAATTGAATTTGACAGTTCGACAAACGTCAAACCGACGACGTTCCCTTACAATATCTTATTTTTAGCTATTTAACTGACTTTCAAAAAAGAGGTTTTTTGTTTGACTTTTGTGTATGTATCTGCGATTATCCTGTAATTATGGCTTTTTTTAATTTATTTATCATTTTTACAATAAATACAGAGTTATGCATAGTTATTATGTAATAGCAATCAAAAACCACTAAGGAACTAAACCGTGTTTTTTTAATGTATGTGGTTTTCAAAAAATATTTAAATATTTTGTTTTGTGTATATTCTTGTTTTAAAGTGAATATTTTAATAAGAATTCACACACAAAAATGTGTTGAATATTTTTTTTCATTTAAGTTACTAATTTAATTTCACTTCAAAGACATTTTTATGATATTATTTTAATTATCAATATGGTTAACTAACTAACTTATTATAACGATGTTTCCCCCCAGCACGGACAAGCACATCCAGCGCACGATCCGCACGAAGTTCGCGCACAGCACCGTGCTCACCATCGCGCACAGACTCAACACCGTCATGGATTACGATCGTGTCATCGTCATGGACAAGTACGTACTGCATTCTCTTGTACAGTTGTTTTATACAGTATGGGGATCACTTATATGACTTAAATTAAATTACGTTTAATATCTTTAATTATAAAATTATATAATTCTTCTGTAAGTGTGTATGTCACTGAACTTCTCTTAAACGAGTGGACCGATTTTGATGAACTTTTTTGTGTGTGTTCAAGGGGATCTGAGAATGGTTTAGATTCACAATTTTGTCCGCTGGACAATGTTTTTTTGGTTAGTTTTTAATTTATTAGTAGTTGTTGATTTTAGAATGTTTTACATTGGATCCGACAGACGGCGCTACCATCGCAGTGTCAAATATTAATGACGTTAGATATTGTCATAACATTTGAATAACAATTTTCATCAAAAAGGTCCAGAATGTTTTAGCTTATTAAAAAAAGTTTAAAATTTTCAAATTAAAGTTGTGTAGACAGGACAACGTCTGTCGGGTCCGCTAGTATCATATAAAAAAAACCAATAAACTCTAAATAAAAATATCGATTGCGATTTTTGATCGATAAAGGGTCAATTGTATTTAGAAATAGTCAATCTCTAGACTAGATCGCCGCCCCCGCACCTCGCCTCATGCCACCATTTGGTTCTAAAAAGACTTACTGTGCAGCCTTCTACACGTAGTTCAGACGCGCCAAGTTAAGTTGACGGTACTGTAGTACTCGTCCACAGGAGCATAATACAACTAATTATTTCAACGAAAAATCGAAATTTTCATAATGAAATCAAGTATTAAATTCTGTGTGAACAGCTCCATGTATCTTGATCACAGAAGAGTTGTAATGTTGTAGGTTGTCTAGGAATGTTACGGACATGTGACGCGGCTGTTTTAATGCCGTATTTGTAAAGAGGGTACAAATTAGCTCAAAGGCCTATTACGCTCAGTGGTTTAAATTAAGTCATAAGAGGTTTCCCCAAACGGTATAACTCGGAAAAAGTCACATTGGTATTTGCCGTTGGTAGGTTTCTAACACGCACTCCCATGCATGAGAAGCGGGCGTCTTAAACGACCGCGCCACCACGATATTTATTTATATATTAACACACTGTTAATCCATCATTGTTTGTATTGCAGAGGTCGTGTAGTGGAGTCTGGGCACCCGTTCGAGCTGCTCACCCAGACCGGTGCGCCGCGGAAGGATGACGCCGTGCCGAGGAACAGGATCCTGTCTAAAAGTCAGGTTGGTTGGTTACACTCTTATTTTATGGTATAAAACGGTAAACAAGCAGACGGATCACCTGATGGTAAGCAATCGTTGCCGCCCATGGACATCTGAAACACCAGATTCGTATCGCTTTTTAAGCCCCAAAAGGGGTAAGTAGATGTGCACAATGCACATTACGGCATGTAATGCCGCTATACAATGTACACCCACTTTTCACCATTTGTGTTATAAGTCCCATGTAATAGGGGGTGAGCCTATTGCCATATACCGGGCACAATTCTAGACTCCGTCCTACCACTGAGAAATTTTCGAAAAACCGAAAATAGCCTATTTCGCCCGACCCGGGAATCGAACTCGACACCTCTTGTCCGACGGTCGCACTCGTGACCACTCGACCAACGAGGCAATCAGTCAGTTTAACATTGATTTTAACATTACATTACAGTTTGTCTTAAATATCAAGTTGGACTTTGACTTTGATATTGATGTTTGATTAAGTGTTATCATATTTCAACACATGCCTGTTGTTACACATACTGTTGTCTCTCTGTATCACCCTCAGGTTGACTGGTAGAGAATGCCAAATTGACATTAAGTCCACCTCTGTATAATGTACATAAAGTGTAAAATAAAATAAATAAATAAACGATGTTTAAGACTATCTCCCGAGTGAGTCAGTGAGTAATGTAACGTACGTTGATTTAGTATAAACGATGTTTAAGACTATCTCTCCTGAATAACTCAATAAATAAATCTATATTGCCCCCAGGCGCCGCTCGCCATCCCGGAGAACTTCACGTTCGAGCCGAGCACGGCGCAGAGCGACACGAACGAGACGCTTGTGCTCGCCCGGGACAGGATACGGACCTACTCCGGACGGTATGTAGCATTATATTATGTGTTAGAATGCTTATGTGGTTATTTGGGGGTAAGTAGAGTAAATAAATAAATAAATTTATACAAAAAGTATAAACAAATTACATATTTATGTCTTAATTCTAGCATATTATATATAGCAATAATTATACCATAATATAGAGTATAAAATTACCTATAGAATATTACATACGGCGACTGGTAATTAGTGAACGATATCTAAACACGTGATTGTAAACATGATTACAAACAACTTTTCCCAAAGAAACTCTTATTGTATACTCATTAGTTTTATTTTTGAACTTTTGTTGTTTTGTTATTGTGATAAATAACAAAACAACAAAAGTTCACTCACGTAACTGTTACGAGCTTTATACGAGCTTACTCTATGAATTTCAAGCCCCCGCTATCTCGCAATCTTAAGCAATCACACAACCTCATGATAGTTTTACCACGAATTTTATTCCTTAATGTTTAAGCTCTGCACAGAGAGGAGTGAAAGGAGGGTAGGGAGGCCTTAATTAATTAACTAATGCTGTAGGTCGGAGGTGTCGGAGCCTGAGAGCGGCGGTATCTTCAAGACACTGGTGGAACAGACCGGGCAGGAGACTGCCGCACTGCTCTACAAAATGGCTGAAGAGGTAAACTATTAATGCACAGATTATTAACTCTTTAACCGCCCAGATAAATATCAATTACCGTGCCTCTAGCAAGTGGCTACAAATCGAAATAATTATATCTACATTAAATAAGAAGGAGTAATCGTGTGAATAGAACGAAATAATCATGTGTGTCCTCTGTCGCAGCAATATGATACGAGCGATAGGGACACGGAAATATGCGGTTAAAGGGTTAATACTATGTTAATATGTACTCCACTAGTTTCTGCCAGCGGCTTCCCCCGCGTTCCCATGGGATAAAAAGCCTATATGTTATTCCAGACAGTAATCTACCCCTCTTCCAAATTTTATCCCGACCCATTTAGCTGCTGTTGACGTATTTTTTTTTTTTTAAACGTTGCCCCACACTAGGATTTTCTCCTGTGTCGTGGGTGCGTTTACAAACATACAAGTTCACATGCACATGACACCCAGACCCGAAAAAACAATTTGTGGATCACACAAAGAGTTGCTCCGTGCGGGAATCGAACCCGCTACCCGTTGCACGGCAGCCAGTTGCCCAGCCACCGCGTCAACCGTGCAGTCGAACTAGTTATTCATTTACTATTTACTAGTAATTGAGGAACAAACATACACCCTCTTAATCTTTTACGTTTCCGTGCGACAAAAAATAGCCTATGTGTTTTATAAATTGAATATAACACTTCAACTCAGAATCGAACCCCAACTTCATTTAATCTATCCACCTATCTTAACTTATCATTTATTTCTTATTACAGAGTTACAACAAAATGCAAGAATCAAAGAAGAATTCGTGAATATATACAAAAACGTACTATTTCGATACATTCCTGCCCAGTGCCTTAACGCAGTGGTAGCGTGATGTAGGTAGAACCAATTAGATATACAACATAATATATGTACAGGAGTATTTTTTACATAATTGTAAAAAACAACATCCTATGAAAATGAGAATTTATTTAAAAGTTTAAAAAACAACTAGTTTTTGCACGCGGTTTTGTTCGTCTATGTACTTCTACGTACTCTCAACTACACTTGGGAGCAAAGAAATGAAGTTATTAGCGTTTTCTTTTTATTTAAATTTACTCTCTTATAACTTTAAACAAACATATTCGTTTTACAACAAAATACTTGCTTACCATCAGGTGATCCGTCTGCTCGTTTACATTATATTACATATAACATAAAAATACTTGTATTACAAAATATTTATTAAGAAATGAATAAGAAAAAACGCTAATGCGTCCGTTTCTCTGCTCCCAATTGTATCATTATCATCAACAGCCTATAAGTGGCCACTACTGACCAAAGGCCTCTTCTCACACGGAGAAGGTTTGGTTTAATGCCCAATTGTATGTGTATGGAATATTTCCAGAAGATAATTGAGTATATAAAAAAGGTGACAAACTTACATTCGCATTTATAATATGAAATTAGTTGTTTTTTAAACTACAATTATGCATTTAATGTACCTAATAAGGATTGGTGAATTATCCTTGAATTGAATAATATGTGAATTATGAGATTTCATAAACAATTATAATTTACTTATAATAAGAGTTATTGGTTCTTTTTTTGCTCACTAGATGGCGCTACGTAGTTTGAGGTCTGTACCCTTAGTACGAGTTTGCTTTACGTTTAATGTATTACCACAAAATTGAGAGTCTTGTAACTAAAATTCAGTATAATTTTAAAATATTTTCACACGATCCAAACAAATAAATTCATAAAACTGAATGAGACAAAAATATATACTCGTATATCTATCTCACTCTTGCAAATAGCATACCTACACTACTATTTGCTTCTTATTTATTCAATAATTATGATGGTATAACCTGGGTGTCTTCAAGGCCCGAGTGAATAGGTTGCTTATGGGCAGACGTGCTCCATCCATCGTAGGCCACATCATCGCGTCGACCCATCAAATGGAAAAAATAGATACATAAGACAAGTTTCTATTAGACAAAAATGAGCTCTTTATATTTTAGTGCCATCTAGTGAGTAAAAAAAACGATAGCTTTTATTACTGAAATTACCTGAATATGTGAATTCATATTTAATTTTATATAATAACACAGGAATTCCTAATATTCTCGTTTGTACGGGAAACTAAGGAAAGTCCTGTAAATGATTTTATTTAAATAATGTTTTATTATTATTGAATAATTATTCTTAATTATAATAATTTTGGAATTCTGGTAATTCCTATTTGCATGTGTAAACGCGGGTGTTCCTGCAATGTTTTTTATTTACTTAATAAACAAAATTGTAAGTACTTATAATTCTATTACATATGTACTTAAAACCATGGTTATGTGAATAAAGGAAAAATATATATTCCCTTTTGAAGAAGTTCCTGTTGTGATAAAACAACAAAAATATGGTTTTATCGATATTTAAACCGTCATATTGAAAACCAATATCCTTAGTACTAGTTTGCTTTACGCTTAAAGTAATCGAAACGACAGTACGTTCGGCGTTCCCATTGGTTAGTTATTCGAGTAATTCGAGCCGGCCAATCATAGCGCCGAACGCGTTCTCGTTTCGATTACTTTAAGCGTAAAGCAAACTTGTACTAAGTGTACAGAAATATGGCGATGGTTATAACAAAAAACAAAATATAATAATAAAAAATATTATACTTAATTAGCGTCAATTTTAAATAAATGCCTTATAATTGTGAAATGACTGGATGGACCATACGGGGTAATTTTGACCCATACTTTTATACCAATGAAAAACGAATATACGCTTTGTTCTGGATTCCTATTGGTTATGTGATTTGGGTCAAAATTACCCAAACTTTCCCGGTTTGTAAAAACTATACATGAGCTGGGATTCGAACAATTACCTTAAGGTCGGTGTTTATGCTCTTTCCTACTGAGTTCTATATTTACTTTTTGTCAATTAGTATTGTCAATTTTAAAACTTGTATGTGACTTTAACATCGCAAGGCGAGGTGATCGTGTCTGGCGGGCTTTCTGCCCAACTGTTGTTCGTTGGGATTTTCTATCCATGTTTATTCGCATGTAAACTTCATATGTACGATGTAGGATTTATGACGTCATCCGTTGATTTGCTCGTCGATAGTCTATGTGCGACTTCTGTCATCTCGACACCAGCAATTTATACTACGCTAACTCGAAATTTGGAAAAAACTTTTTTTATGCCAAGTTGCTTAAAATGTGTGTTTACATACGTCATAAAAAAATTGAGAAGAAATATGCAAAAATAAGAAAGTTACAAATCTTATAAAACGCTAAGTAAAGGTTCTTTTTGAAATCACTCGATTTATATTACGCCAACTATTATTAGCGGAGTGTGCGCGCGGATCACTTTGGTCAAAGTCCGTGCAACACTGCACTAACTCATAGTTAGCGTAGTTTAGTGCGTTCGTGTGTATACTTGTTCGTTTGTAAAATGAACGACTTAGCGACTTTTACGTAGTAAATACTTATGTGTTAACGTATTAATTAGTTTATTAATGGTACGTTGACTATTCTTTTTGTAAGTAAGTACATTTCTTTATAAAAATATTGTAATATGCATCAGATGATTGATCATGCACTACGACCTCCCGTACTACACTACGCTAACATAAGTTAGACGTGTATAAGATGTAACATTTTTTTGATGAATTACGTTTATATACGGCTAACTTGCGCTAAATCAAAAAATAGAAATAATTAAGGAAATATAAATATGAGATATTACAATGAATAAATTAAATATTAAGCATACCAAATTTCAAAAAAGTATCTTAATTAATGTAAAAGTTATCACGTTTTTCCCTTTAAACGCCTCTACTGTAAAGTACGCTTTTTGAGTTAGCGTAGTATAAATTGCTGGTGTCGACATATATGAATCCATTTAATAACTTTTGTCAAAAAAAGTTTCGTTGAATGAAAATATGTATTCCATAATTACCGATATGGGTATCGAAGTCAAGACTCCGTGCTAAGCTTTATATTATTAATTTAATATAATTATTATAGAAAATATACGTCCTAATAAAAATGCCATAGCATTAAAAAAACTAGAACAAATAAATGTCGATAATGTTAGCCCAACACTATTGAGTATCGATAAAAACTACTTGTAAGAACAACACTAGTTCGTGGTAGAGAATTGAGAATTATGAGCTTTATCGCCTTGTTATAAAGTCGATTTTTCAATGACATCACGATTTTATCTCTAGAATGCAAATTTATAGATAGGTTATTAAATAATGGCCCTGGAAATGAGTAAAAAAAAAGTAAAAAGATGTACTTAGATAGTCAATTCTTGTGAAAAATTGTAATTATTTTTTGTTATATCTTTCATTTTAATGTTTAATTCTTATTATTATGTGAAATTGTTATTATTAGCGTAATATTATGTAATTGTAATCCTGTAATTATGATTTGTGTCGCGGAAATATATGAAATTGTGTTGAATTGTGTGTGCAATAATTATTTCACTTTATTAAAGAATAGAAATGCTTAAGAACAGAGCGTATTTCTTTTTGAAAGGTCGACAACGCACTTGTAACTCTTCCTCTCAATTACAAAAGTAATTTTAATTTGTCATATGAGTGTTATGTCCGAATACTCAAACGCTACTCAATTTTAAGACGCTCTCAAAACTAGTTCTGTCCCTATCAATTCTTTATAAAACGACAGAGATAGCACGATATTTAAGTACAACTTAAAATTGAGTAGCATTTCAGTATTCGGGCGTTAGATACTAAAGATACAATTTTGACTCGTTTTATATGGAGCTGGGTCGGTTCATATCTGACGGAACATGCGTCGCGTATCATCGGTCGCGTAACGCCAGAACAGACAAATGTATAGACAAACAGTTGACCGTTCACACTCAACCGATGATACGTCAGTACGACCGATGATACGCTCGACGTATTTTACTTCAGATATGAACCGACCCAAGTCAACATTGTATCTCTTACTGCCACACTCAGAGTCATTTAATGGTTACTTAACCCAGTCCTTAGCTATTGTTTTCCATACAAATTCGTTACTAAAGAATAGTTTAAGTAATCATTAAATGTCTCTGAGTGCGGTAGTTATTCTTATAAGTAAATCTACAGATAGATAGGTAGTTGAAAACAGCCATAAACTGTGTATAAATAAATTCTAGTTTTATCGAAGTTGCTGGATCAATTTCTTTAAAAACACAACTCTATTTCATAGTTCCTAAGGTATATTTTGCAATGTACACACTCTTTCTACATAATTTTATATGTTTTTGCGTGAATATATGTCGATATTTCCTGTATGTACAAACTCGCCGCCCGGCGACCCAGTGGTACTTAATGTGATATATTATTATATTATAGTAAATAAATATAATTATATTTTAATTAGCCATTTTTTGTTTTATTACTGAAGATTTTTTGCTCATATTTACTCTATTTTTTCCTTCCTTTTTTTAATGGGATAAGCCCGCCACAACCTCCCATACCGCTGCAACTCCTGTAAGCCAGGATCTACAGTAGATACAACCATGATAACACCGGAACACTGAAGTCCGGCGCAAATAACTGTCTTGGATCCCGCAATGAAATAAATCAAACTGCCACCAATTTTCCTTTCTTTTATATAAAATCGTAGAACTAATAGGATTTTCTCCTGTGTCGTGGGTACGTTTACAAACATACAAGTTCACATACACATGACACCCAAACCCGAAACAACAATTTGTGGATCACACAAAGAGTTGCTCCGTGCGGGAATTGGTCGAATCAGCCGGTTGCCAAGTAACCTCACCGACCGTGCAGTAATTTTATTTTTTTAGGACACAAAATAATAACTGGTAATTTTTTCTTCAAATTTTTATTTATAAACCCTTAACATTATTATTTTTATCACTTAGGACTTTCAAGGAAGTAAAAATATTGACAAAAGCTCTACTAGTTTCCAGTCACAGAGGGTCTTTTCATCATGAGCTGAGAGAGAGAGCAGGGTGCAAGGACGCGGCAACGTGTGACGTGCAGACTTGTGACTGACTGTATTCCCTCTGTGATTTAAAACCAGTAACCAGTTTTTTGAGAAGGGAAAATCATCTAATGACTTCTTCCGCCTTGGGCGAGGCGAGAAAAGTGTGAGACTATTACTGACCTAAAACAACCCTGTTTCTACTCCTGCTTTGGGCCGCAGCCCCGGTAACCTGTTACATTGCTCTGGAGCATCAGTCATCAGTCCCACGGGGCCCCATCTGTGATGGTCTGGCTAAATTCTTTCTACCTAATATTGCAATCATAATAGCTAGAGAGATCGTTGATAAATAATATCGCGCATATCAGTCGATGTTCAAGGTTATGCGATGCTTGCCGAAGTTAGTTTTTGGATGGGTTGCCACCCATCTTATCACACTTATTATCGAACTGACTTCCTGGTAGGTTAGTAGGTACCTACCTACTACTAGTGTAGTGAAGGATAAGTCGTAGCGCGAATTAAGTTTTGGTTAACAATTTTTTTAATGAAATAATCCGGTGAACGAGCCTAAGGATCACCTGATGGTAAGCAATCGCCGCCACACATGGACACTTCAAACACCAGGAGGCGTAGCTGGCCTTTTAGGGGTTAGGAATTTAAGGGTTTTTGGGCCTCCGGTAACCTCACTCACACAACGCAAGCGTTGTTTCACGTCGGTTTTATTTGAGGCCGTGGTATCACTCCCACACCTTTGAATCAAGACACGATTTCATGCCGTCGTCGTCCATGACATGTCATCGTTTTATCTATTTCATATTCACGTTTGATCATTTGTGAATTTATGCCTTCAGACAATTTAGATGGTCGGTTTTGCTAAAGGTAAGCGTCGAGTCTACAATTATGCCAGAGG
The DNA here is from genome assembly GCF_023101765.2 of Spodoptera frugiperda. Taxonomy (NCBI): domain Eukaryota; kingdom Metazoa; phylum Arthropoda; class Insecta; order Lepidoptera; family Noctuidae; genus Spodoptera; species Spodoptera frugiperda. The sequence goes on from NC_064232.1 coordinate 5,646,037, forward strand.
AATGTTGCTTCGATCCCACTACTGGATGGGTGGCAATTTATTATCATACTGCCTTTCTAGTAGGTACTAGTGGTAGGCATTTCAACAATTACTTTTGAAATGTTTTATCTTATAATTTTTATTTTTTTAATCTTATAATTAAGTGAGCTACGAATCGTAGCTACGATCATTACTTGATTAGTTCGGGAATACTTTCTTAGCAACATTCTATGCAGTATAACTCCGAAATCACTGACGTTTGACTTTAATCGTAATACTAAAGTTTTAGTTTACATAAGAATACCTATCCATTGATAGCTCTTTGGGGCGCACGCGGTTTGCTCGGCGCCGCACGCACGGGTCTGGTTCTGGTCGGATGGAAAGCTACACTTGCTCGCCGTCCGTAAACCCGCATTGCAAGTGAGATACCACGCATTTATAACCCTGCGAGTGTCACTCGTTCTTGGACGATATTTATGACATTTTTGATCTTAGAAACTTCAAGGTATGTACCTATAAATAATGCACATAATCATGCTTTTTATAGCCGAAGGGGTAGGCAGAGGTGCACGTTACGACACGTAATGCCACTGTACAATGTACACCCACATTTCACAATTTATGTTATAAGTCCCATGTAATAGGGGGTGAGCCTATTATCAAATACCGGGCACATTTCTAGACTCCGTGCTCCTACTGAGAAATTTTCGAAACAAGCCCAGCAATACTTGGCCCGATTAGGGAATCGAACCGGACACCCCTTGCCACTAGGCCAACGATAAAGGTATAAATAAGTAAAAGTAAAAATAAAACTCAAAACTAAATAATATACACCATTTGTTTATTTGGTCCCATTTTAAACATAACATAACTTTAAATAATAAATAACTTGTTACATGGATGACTTGTCAAACATAATTATCACTACACACATACAATATGGGTTACTCAATGGTTATTTTAAAACCTGGTTTAACTTTTAAACGAGCTGACGGATCACCTGATGGTAAGCAATCCGCGCCGCCCATGGACACACAACACTATAGGAGTTACAAAATGATTTACTGGCCTTTTTGAGAATAAGGGGTGTAGGGGGAAAGAGAGAAGGGGAGGGGGATTGGGGATTGGGCTTCCACCCGAAACACTAGAGGAGTTATAAATGCGTTACCGGCCTTTTGGGGAGATGGGGGAAGGGGTAAGGGGTAAGAGAGAAGGGGAGTCACCTGTAACCTCAATCACACAACGCAGGCGTTGTTTTTATACAACGTTTTTTTGTTAAACCACATTTTAAAATATGGATAAAGAGGACATAGAACTCAATATAGCATTTTCACATAAAATTATTCAACAAAGCATTACACATCTTTACATTATGTAAAGTCGGGTAAATCGGGAATGTACTGTACATTAATTTGCGAGTTACATACATGTATTTGTTTGTATTCATTATGAATACATCAATTGAATAATAACCACTCCAATTAGCTGCCATAAAAACAACCAATCACATGAGTTAAAAAAAGTGGCAACAAGAAAAATCTACATATTTTGGAAACTAAGATTTGCATGACATATTATTTAATTATTTAATAATGCATAAAATAAAATTGAATTTCATACGATATTTTGATTATTGATTGAAAAATTCATAATTACACCTTTTGACCGTCAGATTGCAAGTTTGACATTACACAGGATGTTTTAAAAAATAGCCTCCTCAATTATGGTTACACCATGTGTAATGTCAAACTTTTGAGTTAGTGATGTGTCTATTAGCGTACGCGATATATGTACAGGCAACACTTCACTACATAGTATAAAACAAAGTCGCTTTCTCTGTCCCTATGTCCCTTTGTATGCTTAAATCTTTAAAACTACGCAACGGATTTTGATGCGGTTTTTTTAATAGATAGAATGATTTAAGAGGAAGGTTTATTTGTATAATACATGCATAATATATATCCATTGCACAAATATATATATAGGGGTGTACATATCTTTTAAATTTATCTACAAGAGTATCATATTAAATTTTTACGCTTTTGAGCTTTTTAAGCGAAAGCGAATATAATCATAAAAATCTAAGTTAACTTGATTGCTTATCACATTTATTAGACTACTGAAATACCCAATAATCCTTTACTCGACTCAAGAATCTAACTTGGAATTTCGTGCTTAACAGCCGCGTTGGAACCGAAGGCGTAGAAAGAGGTGCACATATACAATGTAACACACAGTGTTCACCATTTATGTTATGATTGAAATGTAAAAGGAGGTAATTCTAGAGCTATATACATATAAAAAATCGGGTTAAAATTTAACTGACGGTCAAAAAGTGGTATTTTAGGACCAATATAGCATATATACAACCATTAGGCAACTACATTATATAATATCTATATGTTTCGTTTAATATATGTAATATATAAAACAAATAAATATGCAATTGGACACTACAATTAGATTGTCATGTTTTATAAATTTTTTAAATCGTGTGAAAATATTTCTGAATTATTTTCCCAAATAGAGTGGTTAAAAGAGCTTGAGATGCGTTTTATTAAGGGGGGGGGGGTTTGGATCGTCCAAAAGGAAAGATGACGGGGTATGAAAATTAAAAACCTATTTAGTCTGTCAGTCCGTTCCCCCTTGGGCGAGGCGAGAGGGAGTGTCAGACTCTCACTGACTAATGTATAGCCACTATGACTAAAATTCAGTATAATTTTAAAATATTTTCACACGATCCTAAAAACTATTACATTACAAACAAATAAATTCATAAAACTTAACTTTTATTACAAATCTGTTGTACTTGAGGTCGAGACAAACATACATATAGCTGTCTCACTCTTGCATAGTATATGTAGTATATCGTTGTGGATATAGCTATCTCTATTATTGATATATTACAATAAAATTATAGCTATCTCACTCTTGCGTAGTATATTGTTGTGGGTGGGCAAAAATGGTGAAGAAAGGATGGATGAAAGTAGAGTTATGATAAGAATTTATAAAAAAGGAGATATTTTACCCTATGATAACCTAGGTATATGGAATAGGAGGTATACGAGCAGACGGATCACCTGATGGTAAGCAATCGACGCCACCAATAGACACTCGAAACACCAGAGGCGTTACATTAAAAAGCACTACGCTTATACTTAAAGCTTTGAAATACATAATTACAAAGAAAAACCTGCGCAAGAGTTCAACTACCCATTTTCACCAACCTCTCCCAAATTTAACAGAACCCCTAAACTAAGATAGGTGACACTTACCATCATTTAAACATATCATTACATATCGTCACGCCTTTAATCCCCGAAGGGGTAGGCAGAGGTGCACATTATGGCACGTAATGCCACTGTTTTGGTTTTAACCAGCCTATAAGTGACATCTAACAATACAGGGCTTAGTTTAGGTGCTCCTTCACTTAGGTAACACTTAGTTAAGAGATGGTTGGTGAAAATAGTTTTATTCTGGTTTTAACCAGCCTATAAGTGACATCTAACAGTAGTTTAATAAGTTTAGGTGCTCCTTCACTTAGGTAACACTTAGTTAAGAGGATGGTTAGTGAAAATGGCCATATAGAAGAGTCTGGACCTCAGTAAAACAGACATTGTACGCATCTAGAAGCCCCAACAAGAAATAAATATGTACCCTAGATAAATTTGTTCGACCTAATTGTTTAATTTTAACATTACCTATGTGTTACGCTCAATGTTCCATCTCTAGAGCCGACAGTTTTCTTATAAACTCGCCTCGCTGGGACGGTGTTAGTTTCTGCAAAGATATAGAAAATTTATTATTTAGTCAAAGTCAAAGTATTTATTTGTGAAAAATATTATTATGATACATTAGAGGTTGTAGGGTATGCTGCTATACATGAAGAGATCCTGCTATGTTTTGCTAAAGGAAAGCGTACAAAATTTTACAATATGTTAAATAAAAATGGAATATAAAAAAATATAGTATTAATATAATGTTACATTTTTGAAAAAGGGGAGTAATCTTTATTCTTCTTTTTGTATATAAAGAGTAACATTTTTGAAAAGGTGGTAATTTTCTTCTTTTTATATATACAAATGAATCTAAAAGTAAATTAGAAGATATTAATAGACCAGTAGAAAAAAACTATAGTTTCCATACTTAAAGACTCTCTCCTCAGATTGCACTATCTTTTGTGCCTTTACATAAGTCTACACAACTGGGAGAAGCTCTATCATCAAGTACCTCACTTATATGCAGGTGGGGAAACATATATGCAACGTCACGCCTTTTATCCTCGAAGGGGTAAGCAGAGATTTATATTACGGCGTATAATGTCGCTATACAATGTACACCCACTTTTCACCATTTGTGTTATAAGTCCCATGTAATAGGGGGTGAGCCTATTGCCATATACCGGACACAATTTTAGATTCCGTGCTGCTACTGAGAATCTTTCGAAAAACCGAAAAAAGCTTCGTCTCGAATCAGAGACCCTTCCGCCAATTGCACTAGTGTCTACTCGACCAAGAGGTGTGGAAACTGTTCCTTTTTTTTTGAGGGGAGAAAATCATCCAATGACTTCTCCCGCCTTGGGCAAGGCGAGAGGAAGTGTCAGACTCTTACTGACTAAAAACCACCCCGTTCCTTCTCCTGCTTTTCGAGCCGGAGCCCCGGTAAATCCGCTAGGTAGTCCGCAGCTCCGGGGAAACTGTTCCTAGGATATTTTAGTGACTCACCAGTACGAGGTTGTTGACGGCCTGCATGAGCGCGTCCTGGTGTATGGCATGGCGCAGGTTGTATGTGTATAAGTCAGTGACTCACCAGTACGAGGTTGTTGACGGCCTGCATGAGCGCGTCCTGGTGTATGGCGCGCAGGTTGTATGTGTATAAGTCAGTGACTCACCAGTACGAGGTTGTTGACGGCCTGCATGAGCGCGTCCTGGTGTATGGCGCGCAGGTTGTATGTGTATAAGTCAGTGACTCACCAGTACGAGGTTGTTGACGGCCTGCATGAGCGCGTCCTGGTGTATGGCGCGCAGGTTGTATGTGTATAAGTCAGTGACTCACCAGTACGAGGTTGTTGACGGCCTGCATGAGCGCGTCCTGGTGTATGGCGCGCAGGTTGTATGTGTATAAGTCAGTGACTCACCAGTACGAGGTTGTTGACGGCCTGCATGAGCGCGTCCTGGTGTATGGCGCGCAGGTTGTATGTGTATAAGTCAGTGACTCACCAGTACGAGGTTGTTGACGGCCTGCATGAGCGCGTCCTGGTGTATGGCGCGCAGGTTGTATGTGTATAAGTCAGTGACTCACCAGTACGAGGTTGTTGACGGCCTGCATGAGCGCGTCCTGGTGTATGGCGCGCAGGTTGTATGTGTATAAGTCAGTGACTCACCAGTACGAGGTTGTTGACGGCCTGCATGAGCGCGTCCTGGTGTATGGCGCGCAGGTTGTATGTGTATAAGTCAGTGACTCACCAGTACGAGGTTGTTGACGGCCTGCATGAGCGCGTCCTGGTGTATGGCGCAGGTTGTATGTGTATAAGTCAGTGACTCACCAGTACGAGGTTGTTGACGGCCTGCATGAGCGCGTCCTGGTGTATGGCGCGCAGGTTGTATGTGTATAAGTCAGTGACTCACCAGTACGAGGTTGTTGACGGCCTGCATGAGCGCGTCCTGGTGTATGGCATGGCGCAGGTTGTATGTGTATAAGTCAGTGACTCACCAGTACGAGGTTGTTGACGGCCTGCATGAGCGCGTCCTGGTGTATGGCGCGCAGGTTGTATGTGTATAAGTCAGTGACTCACCAGTACGAGGTTGTTGACGGCCTGCATGAGCGCGTCCTGGTGTATGGCATGGCGCAGGTTGTATGTGTATAAGTCAGTGACTCACCAGTACGAGGTTGTTGACGGCCTGCATGAGCGCGTCCTGGTGTATGGCATGGCGCAGGTTGTATGTGTATAAGTCAGTGACTCACCAGTACGAGGTTGTTGACGGCCTGCATGAGCGCGTCCTGGTGTATGGCGCGCAGGTTGTATGTGTATAAGTCAGTGACTCACCAGTACGAGGTTGTTGACGGCCTGCATGAGCGCGTCCTGGTGTATGGCGCGCAGGTTGTATGTGTATAAGTCAGTGACTCACCAGTACGAGGTTGTTGACGGCCTGCATGAGCGCGTCCTGGTGTATGGCGCGCAGGTTGTATGTGTATAAGTCAGTGACTCACCAGTACGAGGTTGTTGACGGCCTGCATGAGCGCGTCCTGGTGTATGGCGCGCAGGTTGTATGTGTATAAGTCAGTGACTCACCAGTACGAGGTTGTTGACGGCCTGCATGAGCGCGTCCTGGTGTATGGCGCGCAGGTTGTATGTGTATAAGTCAGTGACTCACCAGTACGAGGTTGTTGACGGCCTGCATGAGCGCGTCCTGGTGTATGGCGCGCAGGTTGTATGTGTATAAGTCAGTGACTCACCAGTACGAGGTTGTTGACGGCCTGCATGAGCGCGTCCTGGTGTATGGCATGGCGCAGGTTGTATGTGTATAAGTCAGTGACTCACCAGTACGAGGTTGTTGACGGCCTGCATGAGCGCGTCCTGGTGTATGGCGCGCAGGTTGTATGTGTATAAGTCAGTGACTCACCAGTACGAGGTTGTTGACGGCCTGCATGAGCGCGTCCTGGTGTATGGCGCGCAGGTTGTATGTGTATAAGTCAGTGACTCACCAGTACGAGGTTGTTGACGGCCTGCATGAGCGCGTCCTGGTGTATGGCGCGCAGGTTGTATGTGTATAAGTCAGTGACTCACCAGTACGAGGTTGTTGACGGCCTGCATGAGCGCGTCCTGGTGTATGGCGCGCAGGTTGTATGTGTATAAGTCAGTGACTCACCAGTACGAGGTTGTTGACGGCCTGCATGAGCGCGTCCTGGTGTATGGCGCGCAGGTTCCGCTCCAGTACGGAGTTGTCGTCCGCGGCCTGCGCCTCCAGCCACTTGCACACCGCCTCGTTGTCGTGCTCCCACTGGTGGGACTGGGGGGGAGGGGATACATTAAGTATTACAATTTTAACTGTCCCAATACTGGGCAAAAACTTCTTTATAATTATCCTATCAAGCTCATCTATATACTATAGACAGACAGACAGACATATTCATGAGTAGTATTAGCTTGATTGAAACTAGTCGAGTTCTTCATCAAACAGTTACGTGAGTAAGCCGGAAAACATAATAATTAACCTTACAACCTTACACTCAAACGAAATGAGAGCGCGTTCGGCGCTGTGATTGGTTGGTTCATTTGGGCCGGCCAAACAAAGCTGAACACGTTTTCTTTTCTTTTAGTTCAACGTCAAAGTCAAAGTCAAAGCATTTATTTGAATTAATCCTAAATAAGGCACTTTTGAAACGTCAAATTGAATTGTCCGTCAGTCTGTCAGTGAAGCTATAGGCGCTCGTTCCAAAGTATAGTTTCTAATGGAGAAGAACGAGCAAGAAACTCCATATTTATTCTTAAAAAAAAGGATTTTTACCATCTCGCTGATACATTATATGATCATTTACACACACACACAACTTCACGCCTTTTATCCCCGAAGGGGTAGGCAGAGGTGCATATTACAACACGTAATGCCGCTATACAATGTACACACACTTTTCACCATTTTTATTATAAGTCCCATGTGAAGTAAACTCATACTAACGCTACAGAAAATACTAGTATAAAGATAATAAGTTACCTGCGTCTCCCCCCGGTCCTCGGTGAACCACCTGCGCAGCGTGGCGGCGGCGGGCCCCTGCTGCATGGCGTCGGCCGGGCGCACCGCGGCCTGCACGCGCCGCTCCTGCTCGTTCTGCCGCAGCAGCCGCTTCAGCCGCCAGTAGAACAGGCGCCGGGACTCGCGCCACGGGATGATGTCCTGGGGATAGCACATAGGTTTCATTATATATTACATACATATATACATGTCGTGGTGATACTTACCATGTTTATTTCATTTTCATCCGCGCGATCCCCGACGCCCAGAGTGTCTCTCGCGACGGCTGAGGCGTGAGGAGGTTCGTTCCCTCACGTGCCCCGCCTCCTCACGATGTGTCCCTTCAGCACGATTTCGTGCACTATGTCCATGACATATCATCGTTTATTTATTCCACATTCGCGTTTGCTCATGGTTTAGGGCCGAATTTGTGCCTTCAGCCAACTCAGATAGTTGCTGTTGCTAGCGGTAATTGTCGAGTCTACAATCGTGCCAGAGGTATGTTGCTTCGATCCCACTGGATGGGTGGCAACTTATTATCGAACTGCCTTTCTAGTAGGCACTAATAGGGGTAGTAGGGATATCAACAATTTCCTTAGGAATGATAATTTGAAACTTATAATAGAGTTTCTTTTCGAAAGGGGAAAATCATCCAATGACGGATGCTTTGGAGCGGGCTTAAGTCTTACTGGGCCCCATCTGTGGTGATCTGCCTAATATTACAATCATATAGGATAGCTGGAGAGATCGTTGCTGAATAAGTCACACATATACGTCAATGTCCAAGGTTAAGCTATGCTTGCCGAGGTCAGATTTTGGATGGGTGGCAATTTATTATCATACTGCCTTCCTAGTAGGTACTAGTAGAAGTAGTAGCAACAGTTAGCAACATTCTAGGCACTATAACTTTTTTAAACGTTACCCCACTTTAGGATTTTTACTATGTCCTCTAGTTTTGACGCGGGTTAGCACGTATTTATATTCGCTTCGAAATGTACTCGTACTTGGATGATCTTTATGACATTTCTTATCTTAGAAACTTCAATGTATAAGTAGGAGAAAAACTAAAAAATAAAACTCAAAACTAAATAATATACACCATTTGTTTATTTGGTCCCATTTTAAACATAACATAACTTTAAATAATAAATAACTTGTTACATGGATGACTTGTCAAACATAATTATCACTACACACATACAATATGGGTTACTCAATGGTTATTTTAAAACCTGGTTTAACTTTTGGGTGAAACGAGCAGACGGATCACCTGATGGTAAGCAATCGGCGTCGCCCATGGACACACAACACTATAGGAGTTACAAAATGATTTACTGGCCTTTTGAGAATAAGGGGTGTAGGGGGAAAGATAGAAGGGGAGGAGATTGGGGATTGGGCTTCACCAGATACACTAGAGGAATGCGTTACCGGCCTTTTGGGAAGATGGGGGAAGGGGTAAAGGGGTAAGAGAGAAGGGGAGTCACCTGTAACCTCAATCACACAACGCAGGCGTTGTTTTTATACAACATTTTTTTATTAAACCACATTTTGAAATATGAATAAGAGGACATAGAACTCAAAATTGCATTTTCACATAAAATTATTCAACAAAGCATTACACATCTTTACATTATGTAAAGTCGGGTAAATCGGGAATGTATTGTACATTAAATTGCGAGTTACACACATGTATTTGTTTGTATTCATTATGAATACATAAATTGAATAATAACCACTGCAATTAGCTGCCATAAAAACAACCAATCACATGACTTAAAAAAAACTGGCAACAAGAAAAAATCCTACATATTTTGGAAACTAAGATTTGCATGACATATTATTTAATTATTTAATAATGTAATAAAATAAATTGAATTTCATACGACATTTTGATTATTGACTGAAAAATTCATAATTTCACCTTTTGACCGTCAGATTATAAGTTTGACATTACACAGGATGTTTAAAAAAATAGCCTCCTCAATTATGATAACACCATGTGTAATGTCAAACTTTTCAGTTAGTGATGTGTCTATGATTAGCGATCGCGCTGTATGTACAGGCTGCTTTAATGCCAACACTATCACTACATAGTATAAAACAAAGTCGCTTTCTCTGTCCCTATATCCCTTTGTGTGCTTAAATCTTTAAAACTACGCAACGGATTTTGATGCGTTTTTTTAATAGATAGAGTGATTCAAGAGGAAGGTTTATATGTATAATACATGCATAATATATCACCATTGCACCCATGCGAAGCTGGGGCGGGTCGCTAGTAATATATACAAGGGTGTAGACATTTTTTAATTTTATCTACAAGTACTACATAAACTTTTTACGCTTTTAGCTTTTTAAGCAAAAGCGAATATATTGCAAAACATCTAAATATTTGAGTATTTAACTTTTGCCATTAATCTAACTTGATTGCTTATCACATTTTTTTATTTGACTACTGAAATACCCAATAATCCTTTACTCGACTCAAGAATCAAACTTGGAACTTCGTGCTTAATAGCCACGCTGAAAAATCACCTTTTCCTCCTCGAAGAGGTAGACAGAGACGCACATATACAATGTAACCCCCCCTTTTTATTAGTTACGTTATGAGTCCCATGTAATATGGGGGTGAGCCTATAGCCAAAACTAACATATAAAGCTGAAGAGTCTGTTTGTTAGAACGCTCTAATCTCCGGGACTACTGATCCGAGTTTAATAATTCTTTTTGTGTTGGATAGTTCATTTATCAAGGAAGGTAATAGGCTATAAAACATCACGCTACGATTAATAGGAGCCGAGCAGAGAGGTTGAAACCGCGCGGAAGTAGCTAGTTATAGTTATAAAATCGGGTTAAAATTTAACTGACGGTCAAAAAGTGGTGTTTAGGACCAATATAGCATATATACAACCATTAGGCAACTACATTATATAATATCTATATGTTTCGTTTAATATATGTAATATATAAAACAAATAAATATGCAATTGGACACTACAATTAGATTGTCATGTTTAATAAATTTTTTAAATCGTGTGAAAACATTTCTTAATCATTTTCTAGGTATTTTCGCAAAATAGAGTGGTTTGAAAGAGCTTGAGATGCATTTTATTAGGGGGAGGGGATTGTCCAAAAGGAAAGATGACGGAGTATGAAAATTAAAAACCTAATTAGTGTGTCAGTCCGTCCCCCCTTGGGCAAGGCGAGAGAGAGTGTCAGACTCTTACCGACTAATATATAATCACAAAACTAAAATTTTGTATAATTTAAAAATATTTTCACACGATCCCAAAAACTATTACATTACAAACAAATAAATTCATAAAACTTAACTTTTATTACAAATCTGTTGTACTTGAGGTCGAGACAAACATACATATAGCTGTCTCACTCTTGCGTAGTATATCGTTGTGGGTGGGCAGAAATTGTGAAGAAAGGATGGATGAAAGTAGGGTTATAATAAGAATTTGAAAAAAAAGTAAATTACTGGAACGCCTTAGGATAACTTAAGTATATGGAATAGGAGGTAAACGAGCAGACGGATCACCTGATGGTAAGCAATCGCTGCCGCCCATGAACACTTGAAACACCAGAGGCGTTACATTAAAAGGCACTACGCTTATTCTTGAATCTTTGAAATACATAATTAATAACAAAACAACACCTGCGCAAGAGTTCAACTACCCATTTTCACCAACATCTCCCAAAAAAGTAACCCCTAAACTAAGATAGGTGACACTTACCATCATTTTAACATATCATTACATATCGTCACGCCTTTAATCCCCGAAAGGGTAGGCAGAGGTGCACATTATAACACGTAATGCCACTGTTTTGGTTTTAATCAATCTATAAGTGACATCTAACAGTACAGGATTTAGTTTAGGTGCTCCTTCACTTAAGTGACTCTTAGTTAAGAGATGGTTGGTGAAAATGGCTATATTAGAGTCTGGACCTCAGTAAAACAGACATTGTACGCATCTAAAAGCCCCAACAAGAAATAAATATGTACCCTAGATAAATTTGTTCGACCTAATTGTTTAATTTTAACATTTTAACATTACCTATGTGTTACGCTCAATGTTCCATTTCTAGAGCCGACAGTTTTCTTATAAACTCGCCTCGCTGGGACGGTGTTAGTTTCTGAAAGAGATAGAAAATGTATTATTTAGTCAAAGTCAAACTATTTATTTGTGAAAAATATTATGATACATCAGAGTTTGTTATGAAGAGATCCTGCTATGTTTTGCTAAAGGAAAGCGTACAAAATTTTACAATATGTTAAATAAAAATGGAATATAAAAAAATATAGTATTAATATAATGTTACATTTTTGAAAAAGGGGAGTAATCTTTATTCTTCTTTTTGTATATAAAGATGAATCTAAAAGTAAATTAGAAGATATTAATAGACCTGTAGAAAAAACCTCCGTGCTGCTACTGAGAATCTTTCGAAAAACCGAAAAAAGCTTCGTCTTGAACCAGAAACCTCTTGTCTGGGAGTCGCACTAGCGTCTACTCGACCAAGAGGTGTGAAAACTGTTCCTTTTTTTTGAGGCGGGAAAATCATTCAATGACTTCTCCCGCCTTGGGCGAGGCGAGAGGGAGTGTCAGACTCTTACTGACTAAAAACCACCCCGTTCCTTCGCCTGCTTTTCGAGCCAGAGCTCCGGTATGGTGAAACCCGCTAGGTAGTCCGCAGCTCCGGGGAAACTGTTCCTTTAATACATTTTGATGTGTATACTCACCAGTACGAGGTTGTTGACGGCCTGCATGAGCGCGTCCTGGTGTATGGCGCGCAGGTTGTATGTGTATAAGTCAGTGACTCACCAGTACGAGGTTGTTGACGGCCTGCATGAGCGCGTCCTGGTGTATGGCGCGCAGGTTGTATGTGTATAAGTCAGTGACTCACCAGTACGAGGTTGTTGACGGCCTGCATGAGCGCGTCCTGGTGTATGGCATGGCGCAGGTTGTATGTGTATAAGTCAGTGACTCACCAGTACGAGGTTGTTGACGGCCTGCATGAGCGCGTCCTGGTGTATGGCGCGCAGGTTGTATGTGTATAAGTCAGTGACTCACCAGTACGAGGTTGTTGACGGCCTGCATGAGCGCGTCCTGGTGTATGGCGCGCAGGTTGTATGTGTATAAGTCAGTGACTCACCAGTACGAGGTTGTTGACGGCCTGCATGAGCGCGTCCTGGTGTATGGCGCGCAGGTTGTATGTGTATAAGTCAGTGACTCACCAGTACGAGGTTGTTGACGGCCTGCATGAGCGCGTCCTGGTGTATGGCGCGCAGGTTGTATGTGTATAAGTCAGTGACTCACCAGTACGAGGTTGTTGACGGCCTGCATGAGCGCGTCCTGGTGTATGGCGCGCAGGTTGTATGTGTATAAGTCAGTGACTCACCAGTACGAGGTTGTTGACGGCCTGCATGAGCGCGTCCTGGTGTATGGCGCGCAGGTTGTATGTGTATAAGTCAGTGACTCACCAGTACGAGGTTGTTGACGGCCTGCATGAGCGCGTCCTGGTGTATGGCGCGCAGGTTGTATGTGTATAAGTCAGTGACTCACCAGTACGAGGTTGTTGACGGCCTGCATGAGCGCGTCCTGGTGTATGGCGCGCAGGTTGTATGTGTATAAGTCAGTGACTCACCAGTACGAGGTTGTTGACGGCCTGCATGAGCGCGTCCTGGTGTATGGCGCGCAGGTTGTATGTGTATAAGTCAGTGACTCACCAGTACGAGGTTGTTGACGGCCTGCATGAGCGCGTCCTGGTGTATGGCGCGCAGGTTGTATGTGTATAAGTCAGTGACTCACCAGTACGAGGTTGTTGACGGCCTGCATGAGCGCGTCCTGGTGTATGGCGCGCAGGTTGTATGTGTATAAGTCAGTGACTCACCAGTACGAGGTTGTTGACGGCCTGCATGAGCGCGTCCTGGTGTATGGCGCGCAGGTTGTATGTGTATAAGTCAGTGACTCACCAGTACGAGGTTGTTGACGGCCTGCATGAGCGCGTCCTGGTGTATGGCATGGCGCAGGTTGTATGTGTATAAGTCAGTGACTCACCAGTACGAGGTTGTTGACGGCCTGCATGAGCGCGTCCTGGTGTATGGCGCGCAGGTTGTATGTGTATAAGTCAGTGACTCACCAGTACGAGGTTGTTGACGGCCTGCATGAGCGCGTCCTGGTGTATGGCGCGCAGGTTGTATGTGTATAAGTCAGTGACTCACCAGTACGAGGTTGTTGACGGCCTGCATGAGCGCGTCCTGGTGTATGGCGCGCAGGTTGTATGTGTATAAGTCAGTGACTCACCAGTACGAGGTTGTTGACGGCCTGCATGAGCGCGTCCTGGTGTATGGCGCGCAGGTTGTATGTGTATAAGTCAGTGACTCACCAGTACGAGGTTGTTGACGGCCTGCATGAGCGCGTCCTGGTGTATGGCGCGCAGGTTGTATGTGTATAAGTCAGTGACTCACCAGTACGAGGTTGTTGACGGCCTGCATGAGCGCGTCCTGGTGTATGGCGCGCAGGTTGTATGTGTATAAGTCAGTGACTCACCAGTACGAGGTTGTTGACGGCCTGCATGAGCGCGTCCTGGTGTATGGCGCGCAGGTTGTATGTGTATAAGTCAGTGACTCACCAGTACGAGGTTGTTGACGGCCTGCATGAGCGCGTCCTGGTGTATGGCGCGCAGGTTGTATGTGTATAAGTCAGTGACTCACCAGTACGAGGTTGTTGACGGCCTGCATGAGCGCGTCCTGGTGTATGGCGCGCAGGTTGTATGTGTATAAGTCAGTGACTCACCAGTACGAGGTTGTTGACGGCCTGCATGAGCGCGTCCTGGTGTATGGCGCGCAGGTTGTATGTGTATAAGTCAGTGACTCACCAGTACGAGGTTGTTGACGGCCTGCATGAGCGCGTCCTGGTGTATGGCGCGCAGGTTGTATGTGTATAAGTCAGTGACTCACCAGTACGAGGTTGTTGACGGCCTGCATGAGCGCGTCCTGGTGTATGGCGCGCAGGTTGTATGTGTATAAGTCAGTGACTCACCAGTACGAGGTTGTTGACGGCCTGCATGAGCGCGTCCTGGTGTATGGCGCGCAGGTTGTATGTGTATAAGTCAGTGACTCACCAGTACGAGGTTGTTGACGGCCTGCATGAGCGCGTCCTGGTGTATGGCGCGCAGGTTGTATGTGTATAAGTCAGTGACTCACCAGTACGAGGTTGTTGACGGCCTGCATGAGCGCGTCCTGGTGTATGGCGCGCAGGTTGTATGTGTATAAGTCAGTGACTCACCAGTACGAGGTTGTTGACGGCCTGCATGAGCGCGTCCTGGTGTATGGCGCGCAGGTTGTATGTGTATAAGTCAGTGACTCACCAGTACGAGGTTGTTGACGGCCTGCATGAGCGCGTCCTGGTGTATGGCGCGCAGGTTGTATGTGTATAAGTCAGTGACTCACCAGTACGAGGTTGTTGACGGCCTGCATGAGCGCGTCCTGGTGTATGGCGCGCAGGTTGTATGTGTATAAGTCAGTGACTCACCAGTACGAGGTTGTTGACGGCCTGCATGAGCGCGTCCTGGTGTATGGCGCGCAGGTTGTATGTGTATAAGTCAGTGACTCACCAGTACGAGGTTGTTGACGGCCTGCATGAGCGCGTCCTGGTGTATGGCGCGCAGGTTGTATGTGTATAAGTCAGTGACTCACCAGTACGAGGTTGTTGACGGCCTGCATGAGCGCGTCCTGGTGTATGGCGCGCAGGTTGTATGTGTATAAGTCAGTGACTCACCAGTACGAGGTTGTTGACGGCCTGCATGAGCGCGTCCTGGTGTATGGCGCGCAGGTTGTATGTGTATAAGTCAGTGACTCACCAGTACGAGGTTGTTGACGGCCTGCATGAGCGCGTCCTGGTGTATGGCGCGCAGGTTGTATGTGTATAAGTCAGTGACTCACCAGTACGAGGTTGTTGACGGCCTGCATGAGCGCGTCCTGGTGTATGGCGCGCAGGTTGTATGTGTATAAGTCAGTGACTCACCAGTACGAGGTTGTTGACGGCCTGCATGAGCGCGTCCTGGTGTATGGCGCGCAGGTTGTATGTGTATAAGTCAGTGACTCACCAGTACGAGGTTGTTGACGGCCTGCATGAGCGCGTCCTGGTGTATGGCGCGCAGGTTGTATGTGTATAAGTCAGTGACTCACCAGTACGAGGTTGTTGACGGCCTGCATGAGCGCGTCCTGGTGTATGGCGCGCAGGTTGTATGTGTATAAGTCAGTGACTCACCAGTACGAGGTTGTTGACGGCCTGCATGAGCGCGTCCTGGTGTATGGCGCGCAGGTTGTATGTGTATAAGTCAGTGACTCACCAGTACGAGGTTGTTGACGGCCTGCATGAGCGCGTCCTGGTGTATGGCGCGCAGGTTGTATGTGTATAAGTCAGTGACTCACCAGTACGAGGTTGTTGACGGCCTGCATGAGCGCGTCCTGGTGTATGGCGCGCAGGTTGTATGTGTATAAGTCAGTGACTCACCAGTACGAGGTTGTTGACGGCCTGCATGAGCGCGTCCTGGTGTATGGCGCGCAGGTTGTATGTGTATAAGTCAGTGACTCACCAGTACGAGGTTGTTGACGGCCTGCATGAGCGCGTCCTGGTGTATGGCGCGCAGGTTGTATGTGTATAAGTCAGTGACTCACCAGTACGAGGTTGTTGACGGCCTGCATGAGCGCGTCCTGGTGTATGGCGCGCAGGTTGTATGTGTATAAGTCAGTGACTCACCAGTACGAGGTTGTTGACGGCCTGCATGAGCGCGTCCTGGTGTATGGCGCGCAGGTTGTATGTGTATAAGTCAGTGACTCACCAGTACGAGGTTGTTGACGGCCTGCATGAGCGCGTCCTGGTGTATGGCGCGCAGGTTGTATGTGTATAAGTCAGTGACTCACCAGTACGAGGTTGTTGACGGCCTGCATGAGCGCGTCCTGGTGTATGGCGCGCAGGTTGTATGTGTATAAGTCAGTGACTCACCAGTACGAGGTTGTTGACGGCCTGCATGAGCGCGTCCTGGTGTATGGCGCGCAGGTTGTATGTGTATAAGTCAGTGACTCACCAGTACGAGGTTGTTGACGGCCTGCATGAGCGCGTCCTGGTGTATGGCGCGCAGGTTGTATGTGTATAAGTCAGTGACTCACCAGTACGAGGTTGTTGACGGCCTGCATGAGCGCGTCCTGGTGTATGGCGCGCAGGTTGTATGTGTATAAGTCAGTGACTCACCAGTACGAGGTTGTTGACGGCCTGCATGAGCGCGTCCTGGTGTATGGCGCGCAGGTTGTATGTGTATAAGTCAGTGACTCACCAGTACGAGGTTGTTGACGGCCTGCATGAGCGCGTCCTGGTGTATGGCGCGCAGGTTGTATGTGTATAAGTCAGTGACTCACCAGTACGAGGTTGTTGACGGCCTGCATGAGCGCGTCCTGGTGTATGGCGCGCAGGTTGTATGTGTATAAGTCAGTGACTCACCAGTACGAGGTTGTTGACGGCCTGCATGAGCGCGTCCTGGTGTATGGCGCGCAGGTTGTATGTGTATAAGTCAGTGACTCACCAGTACGAGGTTGTTGACGGCCTGCATGAGCGCGTCCTGGTGTATGGCGCGCAGGTTGTATGTGTATAAGTCAGTGACTCACCAGTACGAGGTTGTTGACGGCCTGCATGAGCGCGTCCTGGTGTATGGCGCGCAGGTTGTATGTGTATAAGTCAGTGACTCACCAGTACGAGGTTGTTGACGGCCTGCATGAGCGCGTCCTGGTGTATGGCGCGCAGGTTGTATGTGTATAAGTCAGTGACTCACCAGTACGAGGTTGTTGACGGCCTGCATGAGCGCGTCCTGGTGTATGGCGCGCAGGTTGTATGTGTATAAGTCAGTGACTCACCAGTACGAGGTTGTTGACGGCCTGCATGAGCGCGTCCTGGTGTATGGCGCGCAGGTTGTATGTGTATAAGTCAGTGACTCACCAGTACGAGGTTGTTGACGGCCTGCATGAGCGCGTCCTGGTGTATGGCGCGCAGGTTGTATGTGTATAAGTCAGTGACTCACCAGTACGAGGTTGTTGACGGCCTGCATGAGCGCGTCCTGGTGTATGGCGCGCAGGTTGTATGTGTATAAGTCAGTGACTCACCAGTACGAGGTTGTTGACGGCCTGCATGAGCGCGTCCTGGTGTATGGCGCGCAGGTTGTATGTGTATAAGTCAGTGACTCACCAGTACGAGGTTGTTGACGGCCTGCATGAGCGCGTCCTGGTGTATGGCGCGCAGGTTGTATGTGTATAAGTCAGTGACTCACCAGTACGAGGTTGTTGACGGCCTGCATGAGCGCGTCCTGGTGTATGGCGCGCAGGTTGTATGTGTATAAGTCAGTGACTCACCAGTACGAGGTTGTTGACGGCCTGCATGAGCGCGTCCTGGTGTATGGCGCGCAGGTTGTATGTGTATAAGTCAGTGACTCACCAGTACGAGGTTGTTGACGGCCTGCATGAGCGCGTCCTGGTGTATGGCGCGCAGGTTGTATGTGTATAAGTCAGTGACTCACCAGTACGAGGTTGTTGACGGCCTGCATGAGCGCGTCCTGGTGTATGGCGCGCAGGTTGTATGTGTATAAGTCAGTGACTCACCAGTACGAGGTTGTTGACGGCCTGCATGAGCGCGTCCTGGTGTATGGCGCGCAGGTTGTATGTGTATAAGTCAGTGACTCACCAGTACGAGGTTGTTGACGGCCTGCATGAGCGCGTCCTGGTGTATGGCGCGCAGGTTGTATGTGTATAAGTCAGTGACTCACCAGTACGAGGTTGTTGACGGCCTGCATGAGCGCGTCCTGGTGTATGGCGCGCAGGTTGTATGTGTATAAGTCAGTGACTCACCAGTACGAGGTTGTTGACGGCCTGCATGAGCGCGTCCTGGTGTATGGCGCGCAGGTTGTATGTGTATAAGTCAGTGACTCACCAGTACGAGGTTGTTGACGGCCTGCATGAGCGCGTCCTGGTGTATGGCGCGCAGGTTGTATGTGTATAAGTCAGTGACTCACCAGTACGAGGTTGTTGACGGCCTGCATGAGCGCGTCCTGGTGTATGGCGCGCAGGTTGTATGTGTATAAGTCAGTGACTCACCAGTACGAGGTTGTTGACGGCCTGCATGAGCGCGTCCTGGTGTATGGCGCGCAGGTTGTATGTGTATAAGTCAGTGACTCACCAGTACGAGGTTGTTGACGGCCTGCATGAGCGCGTCCTGGTGTATGGCGCGCAGGTTGTATGTGTATAAGTCAGTGACTCACCAGTACGAGGTTGTTGACGGCCTGCATGAGCGCGTCCTGGTGTATGGCGCGCAGGTTGTATGTGTATAAGTCAGTGACTCACCAGTACGAGGTTGTTGACGGCCTGCATGAGCGCGTCCTGGTGTATGGCGCGCAGGTTGTATGTGTATAAGTCAGTGACTCACCAGTACGAGGTTGTTGACGGCCTGCATGAGCGCGTCCTGGTGTATGGCGCGCAGGTTGTATGTGTATAAGTCAGTGACTCACCAGTACGAGGTTGTTGACGGCCTGCATGAGCGCGTCCTGGTGTATGGCGCGCAGGTTGTATGTGTATAAGTCAGTGACTCACCAGTACGAGGTTGTTGACGGCCTGCATGAGCGCGTCCTGGTGTATGGCGCGCAGGTTGTATGTGTATAAGTCAGTGACTCACCAGTACGAGGTTGTTGACGGCCTGCATGAGCGCGTCCTGGTGTATGGCGCGCAGGTTGTATGTGTATAAGTCAGTGACTCACCAGTACGAGGTTGTTGACGGCCTGCATGAGCGCGTCCTGGTGTATGGCGCGCAGGTTGTATGTGTATAAGTCAGTGACTCACCAGTACGAGGTTGTTGACGGCCTGCATGAGCGCGTCCTGGTGTATGGCGCGCAGGTTGTATGTGTATAAGTCAGTGACTCACCAGTACGAGGTTGTTGACGGCCTGCATGAGCGCGTCCTGGTGTATGGCGCGCAGGTTGTATGTGTATAAGTCAGTGACTCACCAGTACGAGGTTGTTGACGGCCTGCATGAGCGCGTCCTGGTGTATGGCGCGCAGGTTGTATGTGTATAAGTCAGTGACTCACCAGTACGAGGTTGTTGACGGCCTGCATGAGCGCGTCCTGGTGTATGGCGCGCAGGTTGTATGTGTATAAGTCAGTGACTCACCAGTACGAGGTTGTTGACGGCCTGCATGAGCGCGTCCTGGTGTATGGCGCGCAGGTTGTATGTGTATAAGTCAGTGACTCACCAGTACGAGGTTGTTGACGGCCTGCATGAGCGCGTCCTGGTGTATGGCGCGCAGGTTGTATGTGTATAAGTCAGTGACTCACCAGTACGAGGTTGTTGACGGCCTGCATGAGCGCGTCCTGGTGTATGGCGCGCAGGTTGTATGTGTATAAGTCAGTGACTCACCAGTACGAGGTTGTTGACGGCCTGCATGAGCGCGTCCTGGTGTATGGCGCGCAGGTTGTATGTGTATAAGTCAGTGACTCACCAGTACGAGGTTGTTGACGGCCTGCATGAGCGCGTCCTGGTGTATGGCGCGCAGGTTGTATGTGTATAAGTCAGTGACTCACCAGTACGAGGTTGTTGACGGCCTGCATGAGCGCGTCCTGGTGTATGGCGCGCAGGTTGTATGTGTATAAGTCAGTGACTCACCAGTACGAGGTTGTTGACGGCCTGCATGAGCGCGTCCTGGTGTATGGCGCGCAGGTTGTATGTGTATAAGTCAGTGACTCACCAGTACGAGGTTGTTGACGGCCTGCATGAGCGCGTCCTGGTGTATGGCGCGCAGGTTGTATGTGTATAAGTCAGTGACTCACCAGTACGAGGTTGTTGACGGCCTGCATGAGCGCGTCCTGGTGTATGGCGCGCAGGTTGTATGTGTATAAGTCAGTGACTCACCAGTACGAGGTTGTTGACGGCCTGCATGAGCGCGTCCTGGTGTATGGCGCGCAGGTTGTATGTGTATAAGTCAGTGACTCACCAGTACGAGGTTGTTGACGGCCTGCATGAGCGCGTCCTGGTGTATGGCGCGCAGGTTGTATGTGTATAAGTCAGTGACTCACCAGTACGAGGTTGTTGACGGCCTGCATGAGCGCGTCCTGGTGTATGGCGCGCAGGTTGTATGTGTATAAGTCAGTGACTCACCAGTACGAGGTTGTTGACGGCCTGCATGAGCGCGTCCTGGTGTATGGCGCGCAGGTTGTATGTGTATAAGTCAGTGACTCACCAGTACGAGGTTGTTGACGGCCTGCATGAGCGCGTCCTGGTGTATGGCGCGCAGGTTGTATGTGTATAAGTCAGTGACTCACCAGTACGAGGTTGTTGACGGCCTGCATGAGCGCGTCCTGGTGTATGGCGCGCAGGTTGTATGTGTATAAGTCAGTGACTCACCAGTACGAGGTTGTTGACGGCCTGCATGAGCGCGTCCTGGTGTATGGCGCGCAGGTTGTATGTGTATAAGTCAGTGACTCACCAGTACGAGGTTGTTGACGGCCTGCATGAGCGCGTCCTGGTGTATGGCGCGCAGGTTGTATGTGTATAAGTCAGTGACTCACCAGTACGAGGTTGTTGACGGCCTGCATGAGCGCGTCCTGGTGTATGGCGCGCAGGTTGTATGTGTATAAGTCAGTGACTCACCAGTACGAGGTTGTTGACGGCCTGCATGAGCGCGTCCTGGTGTATGGCGCGCAGGTTGTATGTGTATAAGTCAGTGACTCACCAGTACGAGGTTGTTGACGGCCTGCATGAGCGCGTCCTGGTGTATGGCGCGCAGGTTGTATGTGTATAAGTCAGTGACTCACCAGTACGAGGTTGTTGACGGCCTGCATGAGCGCGTCCTGGTGTATGGCGCGCAGGTTGTATGTGTATAAGTCAGTGACTCACCAGTACGAGGTTGTTGACGGCCTGCATGAGCGCGTCCTGGTGTATGGCGCGCAGGTTGTATGTGTATAAGTCAGTGACTCACCAGTACGAGGTTGTTGACGGCCTGCATGAGCGCGTCCTGGTGTATGGCGCGCAGGTTGTATGTGTATAAGTCAGTGACTCACCAGTACGAGGTTGTTGACGGCCTGCATGAGCGCGTCCTGGTGTATGGCGCGCAGGTTGTATGTGTATAAGTCAGTGACTCACCAGTACGAGGTTGTTGACGGCCTGCATGAGCGCGTCCTGGTGTATGGCGCGCAGGTTGTATGTGTATAAGTCAGTGACTCACCAGTACGAGGTTGTTGACGGCCTGCATGAGCGCGTCCTGGTGTATGGCGCGCAGGTTGTATGTGTATAAGTCAGTGACTCACCAGTACGAGGTTGTTGACGGCCTGCATGAGCGCGTCCTGGTGTATGGCGCGCAGGTTGTATGTGTATAAGTCAGTGACTCACCAGTACGAGGTTGTTGACGGCCTGCATGAGCGCGTCCTGGTGTATGGCGCGCAGGTTGTATGTGTATAAGTCAGTGACTCACCAGTACGAGGTTGTTGACGGCCTGCATGAGCGCGTCCTGGTGTATGGCGCGCAGGTTGTATGTGTATAAGTCAGTGACTCACCAGTACGAGGTTGTTGACGGCCTGCATGAGCGCGTCCTGGTGTATGGCGCGCAGGTTGTATGTGTATAAGTCAGTGACTCACCAGTACGAGGTTGTTGACGGCCTGCATGAGCGCGTCCTGGTGTATGGCGCGCAGGTTGTATGTGTATAAGTCAGTGACTCACCAGTACGAGGTTGTTGACGGCCTGCATGAGCGCGTCCTGGTGTATGGCGCGCAGGTTGTATGTGTATAAGTCAGTGACTCACCAGTACGAGGTTGTTGACGGCCTGCATGAGCGCGTCCTGGTGTATGGCGCGCAGGTTGTATGTGTATAAGTCAGTGACTCACCAGTACGAGGTTGTTGACGGCCTGCATGAGCGCGTCCTGGTGTATGGCGCGCAGGTTGTATGTGTATAAGTCAGTGACTCACCAGTACGAGGTTGTTGACGGCCTGCATGAGCGCGTCCTGGTGTATGGCGCGCAGGTTGTATGTGTATAAGTCAGTGACTCACCAGTACGAGGTTGTTGACGGCCTGCATGAGCGCGTCCTGGTGTATGGCGCGCAGGTTGTATGTGTATAAGTCAGTGACTCACCAGTACGAGGTTGTTGACGGCCTGCATGAGCGCGTCCTGGTGTATGGCGCGCAGGTTGTATGTGTATAAGTCAGTGACTCACCAGTACGAGGTTGTTGACGGCCTGCATGAGCGCGTCCTGGTGTATGGCGCGCAGGTTGTATGTGTATAAGTCAGTGACTCACCAGTACGAGGTTGTTGACGGCCTGCATGAGCGCGTCCTGGTGTATGGCGCGCAGGTTGTATGTGTATAAGTCAGTGACTCACCAGTACGAGGTTGTTGACGGCCTGCATGAGCGCGTCCTGGTGTATGGCGCGCAGGTTGTATGTGTATAAGTCAGTGACTCACCAGTACGAGGTTGTTGACGGCCTGCATGAGCGCGTCCTGGTGTATGGCGCGCAGGTTGTATGTGTATAAGTCAGTGACTCACCAGTACGAGGTTGTTGACGGCCTGCATGAGCGCGTCCTGGTGTATGGCGCGCAGGTTGTATGTGTATAAGTCAGTGACTCACCAGTACGAGGTTGTTGACGGCCTGCATGAGCGCGTCCTGGTGTATGGCGCGCAGGTTGTATGTGTATAAGTCAGTGACTCACCAGTACGAGGTTGTTGACGGCCTGCATGAGCGCGTCCTGGTGTATGGCGCGCAGGTTGTATGTGTATAAGTCAGTGACTCACCAGTACGAGGTTGTTGACGGCCTGCATGAGCGCGTCCTGGTGTATGGCGCGCAGGTTGTATGTGTATAAGTCAGTGACTCACCAGTACGAGGTTGTTGACGGCCTGCATGAGCGCGTCCTGGTGTATGGCGCGCAGGTTGTATGTGTATAAGTCAGTGACTCACCAGTACGAGGTTGTTGACGGCCTGCATGAGCGCGTCCTGGTGTATGGCGCGCAGGTTGTATGTGTATAAGTCAGTGACTCACCAGTACGAGGTTGTTGACGGCCTGCATGAGCGCGTCCTGGTGTATGGCGCGCAGGTTGTATGTGTATAAGTCAGTGACTCACCAGTACGAGGTTGTTGACGGCCTGCATGAGCGCGTCCTGGTGTATGGCGCGCAGGTTGTATGTGTATAAGTCAGTGACTCACCAGTACGAGGTTGTTGACGGCCTGCATGAGCGCGTCCTGGTGTATGGCGCGCAGGTTGTATGTGTATAAGTCAGTGACTCACCAGTACGAGGTTGTTGACGGCCTGCATGAGCGCGTCCTGGTGTATGGCGCGCAGGTTGTATGTGTATAAGTCAGTGACTCACCAGTACGAGGTTGTTGACGGCCTGCATGAGCGCGTCCTGGTGTATGGCGCGCAGGTTGTATGTGTATAAGTCAGTGACTCACCAGTACGAGGTTGTTGACGGCCTGCATGAGCGCGTCCTGGTGTATGGCGCGCAGGTTGTATGTGTATAAGTCAGTGACTCACCAGTACGAGGTTGTTGACGGCCTGCATGAGCGCGTCCTGGTGTATGGCGCGCAGGTTGTATGTGTATAAGTCAGTGACTCACCAGTACGAGGTTGTTGACGGCCTGCATGAGCGCGTCCTGGTGTATGGCGCGCAGGTTGTATGTGTATAAGTCAGTGACTCACCAGTACGAGGTTGTTGACGGCCTGCATGAGCGCGTCCTGGTGTATGGCGCGCAGGTTGTATGTGTATAAGTCAGTGACTCACCAGTACGAGGTTGTTGACGGCCTGCATGAGCGCGTCCTGGTGTATGGCGCGCAGGTTGTATGTGTATAAGTCAGTGACTCACCAGTACGAGGTTGTTGACGGCCTGCATGAGCGCGTCCTGGTGTATGGCGCGCAGGTTGTATGTGTATAAGTCAGTGACTCACCAGTACGAGGTTGTTGACGGCCTGCATGAGCGCGTCCTGGTGTATGGCGCGCAGGTTGTATGTGTATAAGTCAGTGACTCACCAGTACGAGGTTGTTGACGGCCTGCATGAGCGCGTCCTGGTGTATGGCGCGCAGGTTGTATGTGTATAAGTCAGTGACTCACCAGTACGAGGTTGTTGACGGCCTGCATGAGCGCGTCCTGGTGTATGGCGCGCAGGTTGTATGTGTATAAGTCAGTGACTCACCAGTACGAGGTTGTTGACGGCCTGCATGAGCGCGTCCTGGTGTATGGCGCGCAGGTTGTATGTGTATAAGTCAGTGACTCACCAGTACGAGGTTGTTGACGGCCTGCATGAGCGCGTCCTGGTGTATGGCATGGCGCAGGTTGTATGTGTATAAGTCAGTGACTCACCAGTACGAGGTTGTTGACGGCCTGCATGAGCGCGTCCTGGTGTATGGCGCGCAGGTTGTATGTGTATAAGTCAGTGACTCACCAGTACGAGGTTGTTGACGGCCTGCATGAGCGCGTCCTGGTGTATGGCATGGCGCAGGTTGTATGTGTATAAGTCAGTGACTCACCAGTACGAGGTTGTTGACGGCCTGCATGAGCGCGTCCTGGTGTATGGCGCGCAGGTTGTATGTGTATAAGTCAGTGACTCACCAGTACGAGGTTGTTGACGGCCTGCATGAGCGCGTCCTGGTGTATGGCGCGCAGGTTGTATGTGTATAAGTCAGTGACTCACCAGTACGAGGTTGTTGACGGCCTGCATGAGCGCGTCCTGGTGTATGGCGCGCAGGTTGTATGTGTATAAGTCAGTGACTCACCAGTACGAGGTTGTTGACGGCCTGCATGAGCGCGTCCTGGTGTATGGCGCGCAGGTTGTATGTGTATAAGTCAGTGACTCACCAGTACGAGGTTGTTGACGGCCTGCATGAGCGCGTCCTGGTGTATGGCGCGCAGGTTGTATGTGTATAAGTCAGTGACTCACCAGTACGAGGTTGTTGACGGCCTGCATGAGCGCGTCCTGGTGTATGGCGCGCAGGTTGTATGTGTATAAGTCAGTGACTCACCAGTACGAGGTTGTTGACGGCCTGCATGAGCGCGTCCTGGTGTATGGCGCGCAGGTTGTATGTGTATAAGTCAGTGACTCACCAGTACGAGGTTGTTGACGGCCTGCATGAGCGCGTCCTGGTGTATGGCGCGCAGGTTGTATGTGTATAAGTCAGTGACTCACCAGTACGAGGTTGTTGACGGCCTGCATGAGCGCGTCCTGGTGTATGGCGCGCAGGTTGTATGTGTATAAGTCAGTGACTCACCAGTACGAGGTTGTTGACGGCCTGCATGAGCGCGTCCTGGTGTATGGCGCGCAGGTTGTATGTGTATAAGTCAGTGACTCACCAGTACGAGGTTGTTGACGGCCTGCATGAGCGCGTCCTGGTGTATGGCGCGCAGGTTGTATGTGTATAAGTCAGTGACTCACCAGTACGAGGTTGTTGACGGCCTGCATGAGCGCGTCCTGGTGTATGGCGCGCAGGTTGTATGTGTATAAGTCAGTGACTCACCAGTACGAGGTTGTTGACGGCCTGCATGAGCGCGTCCTGGTGTATGGCGCGCAGGTTGTATGTGTATAAGTCAGTGACTCACCAGTACGAGGTTGTTGACGGCCTGCATGAGCGCGTCCTGGTGTATGGCGCGCAGGTTGTATGTGTATAAGTCAGTGACTCACCAGTACGAGGTTGTTGACGGCCTGCATGAGCGCGTCCTGGTGTATGGCGCGCAGGTTGTATGTGTATAAGTCAGTGACTCACCAGTACGAGGTTGTTGACGGCCTGCATGAGCGCGTCCTGGTGTATGGCGCGCAGGTTGTATGTGTATAAGTCAGTGACTCACCAGTACGAGGTTGTTGACGGCCTGCATGAGCGCGTCCTGGTGTATGGCGCGCAGGTTGTATGTGTATAAGTCAGTGACTCACCAGTACGAGGTTGTTGACGGCCTGCATGAGCGCGTCCTGGTGTATGGCGCGCAGGTTGTATGTGTATAAGTCAGTGACTCACCAGTACGAGGTTGTTGACGGCCTGCATGAGCGCGTCCTGGTGTATGGCGCGCAGGTTGTATGTGTATAAGTCAGTGACTCACCAGTACGAGGTTGTTGACGGCCTGCATGAGCGCGTCCTGGTGTATGGCGCGCAGGTTGTATGTGTATAAGTCAGTGACTCACCAGTACGAGGTTGTTGACGGCCTGCATGAGCGCGTCCTGGTGTATGGCGCGCAGGTTGTATGTGTATAAGTCAGTGACTCACCAGTACGAGGTTGTTGACGGCCTGCATGAGCGCGTCCTGGTGTATGGCGCGCAGGTTGTATGTGTATAAGTCAGTGACTCACCAGTACGAGGTTGTTGACGGCCTGCATGAGCGCGTCCTGGTGTATGGCGCGCAGGTTGTATGTGTATAAGTCAGTGACTCACCAGTACGAGGTTGTTGACGGCCTGCATGAGCGCGTCCTGGTGTATGGCGCGCAGGTTGTATGTGTATAAGTCAGTGACTCACCAGTACGAGGTTGTTGACGGCCTGCATGAGCGCGTCCTGGTGTATGGCGCGCAGGTTGTATGTGTATAAGTCAGTGACTCACCAGTACGAGGTTGTTGACGGCCTGCATGAGCGCGTCCTGGTGTATGGCGCGCAGGTTGTATGTGTATAAGTCAGTGACTCACCAGTACGAGGTTGTTGACGGCCTGCATGAGCGCGTCCTGGTGTATGGCGCGCAGGTTGTATGTGTATAAGTCAGTGACTCACCAGTACGAGGTTGTTGACGGCCTGCATGAGCGCGTCCTGGTGTATGGCGCGCAGGTTGTATGTGTATAAGTCAGTGACTCACCAGTACGAGGTTGTTGACGGCCTGCATGAGCGCGTCCTGGTGTATGGCGCGCAGGTTGTATGTGTATAAGTCAGTGACTCACCAGTACGAGGTTGTTGACGGCCTGCATGAGCGCGTCCTGGTGTATGGCGCGCAGGTTGTATGTGTATAAGTCAGTGACTCACCAGTACGAGGTTGTTGACGGCCTGCATGAGCGCGTCCTGGTGTATGGCGCGCAGGTTGTATGTGTATAAGTCAGTGACTCACCAGTACGAGGTTGTTGACGGCCTGCATGAGCGCGTCCTGGTGTATGGCGCGCAGGTTGTATGTGTATAAGTCAGTGACTCACCAGTACGAGGTTGTTGACGGCCTGCATGAGCGCGTCCTGGTGTATGGCGCGCAGGTTGTATGTGTATAAGTCAGTGACTCACCAGTACGAGGTTGTTGACGGCCTGCATGAGCGCGTCCTGGTGTATGGCGCGCAGGTTGTATGTGTATAAGTCAGTGACTCACCAGTACGAGGTTGTTGACGGCCTGCATGAGCGCGTCCTGGTGTATGGCGCGCAGGTTCCGCTCCAGTACGGAGTTGTCGTCCGCGGCCTGCGCCTCCAGCCACTTGCACACCGCCTCGTTGTCGTGCTCCCACTGGTGAGACTGGGGGGGGGGGGACAGAATATAGGTATTATGACTTAGAATTTTATACTTTTATAGTAACTATCATAAGACATAGGGCTAGGAGAAAAACATCAATAGGCGTGGCGATGTCGCGCAACCTACTGACATCTAATGACGCGACGTCGCCACGTCTGCGCACGCGTAACTGTTTGACAAGGTACCCGACTAATTTTAAGCCATGGTAGGGGAATGCTGCTCATGAATATGAGCCTCTAGCATGGCTTGAAACTAGTCGAGTTACGTGAGTAAGCCGATAACATAATAATTAACTTTACGATCTTACACCCAAGCAGACTATTAGGTGATGTATCTCCTGATTTCGTCATCATCATATCAGCCAAAGACTTCTATAGCTTCACATAGTTATCTCCCAATAGGCGAATTTGTTTAACATTTAACAAAATCGAAACGAGAGCACGTTTGGCGTCCTGATTGGTTGGTTCATTTGCGGTGGCCAATCAGAGTGCCGAACGCGCTTTCGTTCAACGTGAAGTAAATGATCATATTTATTTTTGCAAATAGGTTACAATGTAAGTCCTTTCCCAGATCATATGATATATTCCATCCAAAGGTTGTCTGGAAGAAATCGCCGTGTGTGATAAGACTGCCCATTGTACTTTAATTACTATTAATTACAATGTAAATGTTTTCTATGTATGTGTGCAATAAAGTATAAATAAATAAATAAGTTTTTTATACGTCAAATCTCTTAAATAACTAGATGAGACCGGTAAACTCATAGTAACGCTACAGAATATAGCAATATAAAGAGAATAAGTTACCTGCGTCTCCCCCCGGTCCTCGGTGAACCACCTGCGCAGCGTGGCGGCGGCGGGCCCCTGCTGCATGGCGTCGGCCGGGCGCACCGCGGCCTGCACGCGCCGCTCCTGCTCGTTCTGCCGCAGCAGCCGCTTCAGGCGCCAGTAGAACAGGCGCCGCGACTCGCGCCACGGGATTATGTCCTACAAATAGTATATCGGTTTACGGCGTATTCCAATAACCTACCGATCGGTAGATTTGCCTACCAGAGGTAGAATTTTGACACATTTTGTATGGAGCTAATGTCAAAATTCTACCTCTGGTAGGCAAATCTACCGATAGGTAGGTTATTGGAATGCACCGTTAATCATATATTACATACATACATGTCGTGATGGTTTAAACTGACATGGTCACTAACACTAACATTAGAACTTAAAATGGGATATTTACCATGTTTATTTTGACCTATATGACTGAACGATTGACGAATGAATTGATGACAATTCATCCGTGATCATGGCGCTTGCAACAGTGCCGAAATATCGGAAACTCATAGACATAAACATGGTAAATATCCCATCTCAAGTTCTTATGTCATATCGTGGTGGTTTAAGACACTCACTTCTCACGCATGAGATCACGAAAACTACCAACGGTAAGTAAGTGTGTGATATTTTTCGAGTTATACGTACTTACTAAGAATATTAAGACACCACTGACAAACGGTGAAGGAAAACATCATGAGGAAACCTGGGTTTATAGTTTCTAATTATAAGTTTGAAATCGCCAACCTTCACTGGGCAAGCATGGTGAATAATGCTCAAACTTTCTCCGTGTGAGAACAGGCCTTTGATCAGCAGTGGCCACTTATGAATTGATGTTGTGATAATACATATTATTATCGTCTCGCCTGTCTCCCAGTGAGGTAGACAGAGACAATGAAACGCCAAATTACACGAGTCTGACATACCATTTTCGTTTTATCTATGTACTTCACGAGGTCACAATCATGATTAATATCGCGTAACAGTTGTCGATTATAAAAGTCATAACTGAGTCTTTACCATAGCTCGAAATTAGTCGAAATTCAATTTGTAATAAGTTGGAAAGAATAATATTGTTATATAATTCAGAACTGCACGGTTAATGCAGTGGCTACCGCGCAACGTGTAGCGGGTTAGATCTACGCACGGAGCAACTGTTTGTGTGATCCACAAATTGTTGTTTCGGGTCTGGGTGTCATTTGTATGTGAACTTGTATGTTTGTAAACGCACCCATGACACAGGAGGAAATCCTAGTGTGGGGCAACGTTTTTATAAAAAAAAAAAACAAAAAAAGAGAATATCGTCTCGTATATTTTTTATTTTTTTTGATATTTTGTTATTATGGTGTTTCATTATTTACACACGCTATTGACATTTATTTAATTTTCTTTCATATATTTTTTTGACATATTGTAAAATTCTGTAAATAAGTTCTAAAGAATAATATTAGATCGAAATTGTCGTGAATGGCTTCGAGAAAAGGATGGTACGGCCGCTTTTTTTTGCTCGATTTGGCGACAGATTTTGTAATTCAACTATTTTGTATTTTTATGAGGTTTTCTGGTTAGTACCAGAACCTCAAAAAATCATAGGGATTTTTTAACCAAGAATTATTCCATTCATCAATTTGTGTAGTGTATAATGTACAACATATACTTACAAATATGCATCCTTTCTCCAACATCCTCTCAGCCGTGTCGTGTAGTTCCGCGAATTGTACCGCGATCTGTGAACAAAAGAAATTGTATTAGACTAGAATTAGCAAACCGTTTCATTATATTTGTTACCCGACTGTAGGGTAACAATACCGTAGGTAAAAGTTACTGTTTTATAATAAACATCGTGAGATATACTAAATTAATCCAGACTACTTGAACTGTGAAATATCCTTCACTAATTACCAGTCACCCTATAATACGAATGATAGGCCAACCGTCCCGGTTAGGTGTATATTTAATTTGGCCCTTGTTTAATATTATTTCAATAAATAAATAGTTATTTGACATACCTGGTGGTAAATAGGACTGAGTTCCTTTTCACGTGCCTTCGCAGTTTTCTCGGCGGCTAGTAGTTCCGTTTCTAACTCACGGACGCGAGATTCCGCTGTAAAAAAAAATGTATATTATTTTAGTTCCATAAGATTAATCGATAAAATTGAATTAACTGGTCCGGGATACGAAATTTTTTTCACTATTGTAATCTTTAAACACAACACTACCTCCCATTAAAGCCGTGGCAGATATTTTTAGAACACCTTATATAGTATGGAGATCACTCATATGACTTAAATAAAACTACAAGTAGTACTCGTCCAGAGAAACGTAATATAACTAAATATTGTAACAAAAACCGAAAATTAAAAATAAAAAATGAAATAAATCAAGTATTAAATTCTGTATGAACAGCTCCATGTTCCTTGACCACAGAAGAGCTGTAATGTTGTAGGTTGTCTAGGAAAATTATGGACATGCGACGCGGTTGTTATAATGATGTATTTGTAATGAGTGTTCAAATTAGATCAAAGAGAATAATGCACTTTTTGGCTTACGTACTGGGTCTCTTTCACTCATTTTTTGTACATTGTCAGCCAAGATAACAAATGTGTGGTTTAAATTAAATCATAAGAGGTTTCTCCATACGGTATATCTATACTAATATTATAAAGCTGAAGAATTTGTTTGATTGTTTGTTTGTTTGAACGCGCTAATCTCCAGAACTACTGGTCCGATTTGAATAATTCTTTTTGTGTTGGTCAGTGCATTTATCGAGAAAGGCTATAAAACATCACGCTATGACCAATAGGAGCCGAGCAGAAGGGGTGAAACTGCGCGGAAGTAGCTAGTACGTTATATGACATATATGTATGTAGATGGTGTTTACCAGCGCGTCCAGCGTCGGTCCTGATGAGGCTCTCGTCCACGGATCCTCTGCGGTCCAGGCCCTTGGATATCTCTTTGATTTGTTCTTTCAGCTCTGTAACAAGAGGAACATGATTAACATATTAAATTTATCTACTAGTGATTCAGTAGTCGATTTTATGTGTGGCGACACCTGACAAGTGACAGATGACAGAAGTCGCACATAGACTATCGACGAATGACGTTACACAATCAACGGATGACGTTACACAATCTTGCATCGCACATGTGAAGTTTACATGCGAATAAACACGGATAGAAAATCCCAACGAACAACAGTTGGGCAGAAAACCCGCCAGACATGATCACCTCGCCTGGTCGGAGGATCCTCCTTTTCTTAGGGAACTTTACTCTCTGTTCCCTAAAGATAAGCGTCCATAGGCATACGTCGCACGCATCGGACGGATCGCATCAAACGGATGAATTTTTCAGTCTGCGTCCACTGTATCGACATGATACCACTTCTACTCGGAATTTTGGTATCGGCATTCCGCATGACGTCATCAGTACGTATCGCATGTAGTCGATGATGCGGTCCGTACGATGCGGATCAGTGGACGCAGTTGTATGAGTTTCTGTACAAGACAAACTAAAATCCGTTGCGTGCGATGCGTACGATGCGGATCAATGGACGCTTACCTTAACGTTTCATGTATCGCCACACCATTTTTTGATTTTTTCTATAAAAAGAACGTCTTCATAGCATAGCTACATACCACATCTTTGGTGGAAAAGCACCTGTACACAAATACGTGTACAATGAGCGATACAGGATTATAGGAGATTATATACAAGTTTGTAAAGCCTTGAGCTGTATGTGTTTGGAATTAAAATCCGTTGCGTGCGATGCGTACGATGCGGGCCTGGGGACGCTTACCTTATATTGTCATGTGTCGCCACACTGTTTTTTGATTTTTTCTATAAAAAGCTATATGAAGTACCTGAGATCCTGGCGCCGGCTCGCTGCAGCTCAGGGTCGAGTCGGTGCATGGTCTTCAGTATGTCTCGCTGCTTGAACTTCACCTCCACTATCGCCTCCGCTTCTAGGACTCCGCCCCTGAAGGAGTACAAAGAGGAATTAAGCTAATTCGTCTAACTGCCGTACTCAGAGACATTTGATGATTACTTAAACTAGTTTCGAAAACAATTACTAAGGACTGGTTTAAGTAACCATTAAATGACTCTGAGTACGACGGTTAGATCTGTTTCGCTTGTGGTACATTAGTATCATCTGGAAATGGAAATCAAAGTGTGTGAGAGCCATGCTTCGGCACTAATGGAGTAATACTACGGCCGAGCAGAAAACAGAAGTGAAACAACACTTGTGTTGTTTCGTTGTGTTAGTGGGGTTACAGGAGGCACAATTACCCCCTTTCCAATCTTCTCAATCCCCGATTCCCTAACAATCTTTAAATTAAGGCCGACAACGCACTTGTAACGCCTCTGGTGTTTCGAATGTCCATGGGCGGCGGCGATTGCTTACCATCAGGTGATCCGTTTGCACGTTTATTTTATTTTATTTATATATTTGACTCACCAACTATTTTTAGTTTACCGGCTTATATAATAAAACACATTTTATAAGAATATTTTTATACTGAATGATGGAGGTACCACATGTTTATGTGTATACCACACCCACAGGAAGACTAGCGATGGTAACATAATAGTGACTCACCTAGCCTCGGGGTCCGCGTACATCTCCATGCGCAGGTTGTTGACGGAGGGGTCGACGACGGCCCAGGCGCCCCCCCTTAGCTCGGCCCCGGGGGGGATGTACACCAGCACGGGGGCCGCGGCGCCGCGCAGCGCGCGCACTATCTCCGCGCCGAACTTCAGGATCTGCTCGTACATGTCTGGGGGGGAGGGGGGAAGGGGTGTTAACGATGGCTTTATGCATGACTTTACTCGATTTTGAATAGGATTTTACTCAAATATATTTTACACTGCCTCTTTAGTCGAGTAGTCACAAGTGCAAGACAAGGGCTCTCGGGTCCGATTCCCGGCTCGGGCAAAGAATTACTAGGCTTCTTTCGGTTTTTAGAAAATTTCATACTGCGTGCTACTACTGAAAAATTTTCGAAATCCCGAAAAAAAGTGCAGTAATACTTCATCCGACCCGGGAATCGAACCCGAGACCCCTTGTCCAGCAGTCGCACAAGCGACCACCCGACCAATGAGGCAGTCAGAATCTTAAGATCTCTAAAGGTGCTCCCACACAGCAGTTATATAACGTTAGAGACTGATTTGTGTTTAAACAAATTATAACAGTAATTGTAGAGTATGTTACACGCTATTGCAAATGTTATATTGTTACACATTGTTGTATAACCGCTGTGTGGGAGCACCTTTAAGAATACATAAAATTAAATTTATACAATACATAATATACAAATGAGTTGTACCTTTCTGCCCGCCGCTGAATCCTCTCCAGTTGGCGAAGATCATGATGGGCAGGCCCTCGCGGGAGAAGTCGTTGATGGCCTGCGCCGTCTTATACGCGGAGTCCGGGAACCAAACCTGCGACCGAATGAAGGGAAATAATGTTTAAGTGATGTCCAATTACCATTATTATTTGATTAAAAGTAAAATGTTTCATTCAGTGACTGCTTCGTGTTTCCAGTGATTGAAAGATCGACTAGCGAGCCGAAGAAGGCTTTTTTTAAAGGGGGGGGGATTATCCAATGACTTCTCCCGCCTTGGGCGAGGCGAGAGGGAGTGTCAGACTCTTACTGGCTAAAAACCACCTCGTTCCTACTCCTGCTTTTCGAGTCGGAGTTTCGGTAACCCGCTAGGTAGTCCGCAGCTCCGGATTAGAACCAGAAGGCTTAGTATGAGTTTGTTATTCGTTTAACGAGATCGAAACGTTACTGTTTTCGGCGCTCTGATTTGTTGATCTATTGAAGCAAGCCAATCAGAGCGCCGAACGCGTTAATGTTTGATTGCGTTAAACGTTAAAATAAAACAAATATTTTACATCACAAAGTCAAAGCTTACTAGAGGCCCAATTACACCCCTTCCCAATCCCCGATTCCCCAAAAATCCTAAAATTGTAGTCCCCAAAAGGCCGGCAATGCACTTGTAACGCCTCTAGTGTTTCAGGTGTCCATAGGCAGGCACTTGTCACGCCTCTGGTGTTTCAAGTGTCCACGGGTGGCGGCGATTGCTTACCTTCAGATGATCCGTCTGTTCGTTTACCTTCAATATTGTAACGTTACCTGTCCAGCCTGCTGCAGCGTCTTGGCCTCGGAGTCCAGGTTGGCGGGGTCGGCAGGGAGGGTGAGTTCCACCGTCCTGGTCTCTACCGCTATCACTCCCACTGGGATACCGCCGAGACGGGCGCGGCCTGGGAGGGGACATTGTATTTTCATATAGGGTATGAAGTCACTTGGTGTATTCAAGACGGTATAGTTCTTATATAAATCACTACATAATGGCTAGTAATAATAATAAAATTAAAAGTAGCCTATGTGTTATTCCAGACCATAATCTACCCCTATTCCAAATTTCATCAAATTCAAATTCATTTATTTCTGCGAATATAGGTACATGTAGATCATACATTATTTAACAAAAAAAAAAAAAACATTGACTATATCCTACCATAAGGCTTGCAAAATTAAGTTCAGCTATTAAATACAGAAGAAATAGATAGAGGCAAATATACAAAGCAATTTTGAATAGAACTACGGTATTATGTTATAATTTCTTTTCTAAAACTTCTCTTACGCTATAATATGCCTTTGACAATAAAAATAACATCTCGATATCTTCAGCCGTTTTGACGTGATTAAGTAACATACAAACAAATACATAAACTCTCAAACTTTCGCATTTATAATATTAGTAAGATATATTTGCATAACCCATGGAGTGTTCGGCTCCCGCGGTCGCGAAACCCGGTAGTGATCCCGAAATTATTAGAATGTTTTTTTCATTCCGACTTAGGTTAGAAAACATGATAATTCTCGTATTTCCCTTATTTATATGTTATAAATTATACACCATTACAAAGCTAAGAATATGGGTCATGATTATAGCGTATTGTTTTAATTCCTACATTACCTTTTCATGACGAAAACTTGAAATTATTTTCTTTGTTTATGTTTTTTTGTAGGTTATCCATAACCTTTTTGCCACAAAACTTCACAATTATTAACAAAAACCACAATTTCACTACATCGGCGGTAACACTAATACATTACGCGATGATTACATGCATTTATTTTATACAACACTGGCTAATAACTTTACAATAAGCATTTGTTTACAAAAAAACAAAACACACTTCACAAGTTCACCGGATTTCGAAAATGGCCGACAATATTTTCCGAGAAAGAGAATAAATTTAATTTTTAAATGTTGTTGCTTGAAATATTTAAAAAAATTAAGTTATTATGTTGGCTAAACTGTCACTTGTCTATGCGGCCATAGAAATATTTTTTACGTCAACCAATCACAGTAGTAATAGATTTGAACGACTTGAAGTCGGCCATACCGCTTATGTTCCAACGTTGGTGCATAAGGCACGTCGGGTCCAAATCTCTTACGCACCACCGTGTGTGCATATGACACTCCATGGGATAAATACCTTGATTGTATATGTATTATTATATATGTATCAATAGTATACAGTCCCCCCTTACCAGTGATCACAGTTTGTGCCCAGGGCTGCATGACCTCGTCCCAGGAGCCGGCGTCGAAGAATCCCCCCCTGTGGGCGTCCCCCGCCAGCATGAGGCGGGGGTCGTGCGCCGCGCGGGGCGGCACCCACTCCACGGGCCGGTCGATGGGGTCCGACGGACGCATTATGGGGACTAGGCTCATCTTGTCCTGGGGGGGAAGAAATAATATAAATAAATAAAAAAATAAAAATAAATAAATAATTTTCAGGTATTTAAGTGTGATTGAGTTTTTTAAGGTCTTCAGTGAAGTTTGTAAAGATATAAGGACCCAATTGAAGAAAAATTGCTGTATTAAAATTTAATAATGCATTTATTTAATGCAATCTAAAAAAAAATGAACATGTAACCCCCAAAAAGAATAGGTAACCCCCACTTAATCTCTTTTATATGAGACCATAAAACAAATTACTGACCCCATCTTTGTATCAGAACCCTGAAGCTTTGACCCCCAAAACTTACTTAAAACCCCAAAAGTCCCATTTTACACCCTCAAAATAAACGACCCCAAGCTGATCCGGAGCTGCGGACTACCAAGCGTGTTTACCGGGACTCCGGCTCGAAAAGTAAGAGTATAGGAACGGGGTGGTTTTTAGTCAGTAAGAGTCTGAATATACCTCTCGTCTCGCCCAAGGCGAAAGAAGCCATTGGATGATCCCCCCCCCCCCCCGAAAAAGCTCACCTTAGGCACGAACGACAGCCATCTGAGCGCAGTCCGAACAGCCTCCAGGTCGGTGGGGGCGACGGCGTGGGAGATAATTTTGACCCCCAAAACAAGTAACCTCAACTCACCTTAGGCACGAACGACAGCCATCTGAGCGCAGTCCGAACAGCCTCCAGGTCGGTGGGGGCGACAGCGTGGGAGATAATTTTGACCCCCAAAACAAACGACCTCAACTCACCTTAGGCACGAACGACAGCCATCTGAGCGCAGTCCTAACAGCCTCCAGGTCGGTGGGGGCGACGGCGTGGGAGATAATTTTGACCCCCAAAACAAGTAACCTCAACTCACCTTAGGCACGAACGACAGCCATCTGAGCGCAGTCCGAACAGCCTCCAGGTCGGTGGGGGCGACGGCGTGGGAGATAATTTTGACCCCCAAAACAAGTAACCTCAACTCACCTTAGGCACGAACGACAGCCATCTGAGCGCAGTCCTAACAGCCTCCAGGTCGGTGGGGGCGACGGCGTGGGAGACCCCGTTGTGGTGCAAAAACAAATAACTTCAACTCACCTTTTTTTTTTAATAAAAACTTTGCCCCACACTAGGATTTTCTCCTGTGTCGTGGGTGCGTTTACAAACATACAAGTTCACATGCACATGACACCCAGACCCGAAACAACAATTTGTGGATCATACAATACCTTAGGCACGAACGACAGCCATCTGAGCGCAGTCCTAACAGCCTCCAGGTCGGTGGGGGCGACGGCGTGGGAGATAATTTTGACCCCCAAAACAAGTAACCTCAACTCACCTTAGGCACGAACGACAGCCATCTGAGCGCAGTCCTAACAGCCTCCAGGTCGGTGGGGGCTACAGCGTGGGAGACCCCGTTATGGTGCATGACCTGTTGCCCCCCCAACTGGTTGTTGCTGGCGTACACCGGCCGGCCCAGCACCTTGTTCAGCGCCACGTAGCCCGTCAGGATTATGTAGGAAGATTCCACTTGGATCACTCGGTGGCCCAGGCTGGAGGGAAAATTATAAGTTTTACTAAGTTAAAAAAAGTTATGGAACAATGCAGTAGTATGTAATATAAGTATGTAATATAATATATATAAGGGGGCAAAGAACATCGTTTTTCCTGCGGGTCGCGAGACGCGGTCCCCATTTTCACCGGGTCAAACCCGAGAACGAGAAACCTCAACATAACACTTTTAATGTGAATTATGTGTATAACCCATAACACTGCTACGGGTTTCCTCTACAAAAAAAGAGGCTTCGAATAAATCTTCACGCTTGGCGAATAGGTTGGAGAGTTTTAAAGGATATAAAATGCCGCAGCCCGGTCTGTTTTAGGTAGTTCCTCCCTGTCCCCGATCCCCCCAAATACCGGCAACGCACTTGTAACGCCTATTCCAAGTATCCATGGGCGGCGGATTACTTACCATCAGGTGATCCTACTCGTTTACCGGCTTATACCATAAAAATAATACTTACTGCCGTACTCATAGTTATTTAATGGTTACTTAACCCAGTCCTTAGCAATTGTTTTCGATACAAAATCGCTACTAAGGAATAATTTAAGTAATCATAAACTTGATCATTAAATGTCTCTGAGTACGGCAGTTAGTTGACTTACACCCGAATACTGAAATGCTACTCAAATTTAAGTTGTACTTAAATCTCATGCTATCCCTGTTATTTACAAAGAATTTGGAGGGACAGAACAATATTTGAGAGCGTTTTTAAATTGAGTTACGTTTGAGTATTTGACCACTAGCTACTTCCGCGCGGTTTCACCCGCTCTGCTCGGATCCTATTGGTCATAGCGTGATGTTTTATAGCCTATAGCCTTCCTCGATAAATGCACTATCCAACAAAAAAAGAATTATTCAATTCGGACCAGTAGTTCCGGAGATTAGCGCGTTCAAACAAACAAACAAACAATCAAACAAACTCTTCAGCTTTATAATATTAGTATAAATTAGACTTACCGTACTACATAAGACCCGATGCCGATAGCCCGGCAGGTGACGATGGATATGGTGACGATGTCCTCGTACGCCTGCGCCGTCTCCCCGGCTATGAGGCCGGCGTCGCGGAGACACTCCACGCCCAGGCCGTCCTCCTTGCCTGGGGGAGGGGTTAGTATATTTATGCTAAGTATACCATATACATAACACAATAAATATACATAAATATATAACATAACGATTAATAAAAAAAAGAAGATTTTATTAACTATCGTACGACATACTAAATTAACTAAAAATCACAGTTTACTCACGTATTATTAATAGAGAAAAGCTCTACTAGTTTCGAGTTACATAGGGACTCTTCATCATGAGCAGCGTGCGCAGACACGGCGGTAAACTAGTAGAGCTTTTCTCCATTAATAAACCGTGATTTTGAGTTAAAGACAATAATGTTGCCCTATCCGCACTAGGATTGTCTCTTGTGTCGTGGGTGTGCTTACATACATATAAGTTTACATGCACCTAAACCCGAAAACACAATTTGTGGATAATACAAAGTGTTCTTTCGTGGGGGAATCAAGCCCGCTACACGTTGCACGGCAGCCAGTTGCCCAGACACCGCACCATCCGTGCAGTAATTTGATCTGGACTCTCCCTCGAGGTCAGTTAGAGGCACAATTACCCCCTTCGCAATTCCCCAATTTCCCAACAACCCTTAAATTCCTAACCCCCAAAAGGCCGACAACGCACTTGTAACACCTCTGGTATTCCATAAATCCATGGACGGCGACGATTGCTTACCATCAGGTGATCCGACAGCCCATTTACCTCATACCATAAAAAAACATCAGAAACTCACCAATAATATCAGTAATCTTGTATCTGGACTCTCCCTCGTCCTCAATGAGAGTGGTCTTCACAGACCCGAGTGGGCCCAGCTTGGAGTACGATTCCGGGGTGAGGTAGAGGTATTTGAATCCCCTTTCGGGACGCTCCGAGTCAATCCAGGCTACGTTGAACTCGGATTTGACTTCTTCGGCGACTCCTATACGGGCACCGGAGTTTACGCTCACGTATACCTGTTATAAGATTTATTTTTAGGGTAAATGTTAGGTGATTGTGCGAAATAATTGAATTTGTTTTGATAAATAAATGTTATGAAAGGGAGTCGAACCACGGACCACTGATGTAGATCAGTGTATTAATATGAAAGGGGGGGGGGTCAGGGAGTCAATCCACGGACCACTGATGTAGACCAGTGTAAGTTAATTGAATTATAAATAAAATTTAGTTATTTTTCAACATTATACTTGGCAAGTACGTCTTTATCAGTTACATGTGAAAAAAATGTATTGCACACTGCACAAGTTTATAAACCCCGGTTTTGCCCGAAAACTGTCGAGCGTCCTTGAAAAAGTGACGTGTAAAATTAGTAAATCTTACAAAAAATAATATACAAATTCAGAGCGCAAATTTTAAATATAATAATAAAAATATACTCGTATTTATTTAACTCTAAAACAAATAAAATTACAACTTACCCTAGGTATTTTCAATTCCCTCGCGTAAGCTGACGCCTTGTAATAGACCCAGTCTTCTTGTGGTCCAAACGACCCCATGTAGTATGTGAGGTCGTTTGCGATCAGGATGATGTCTCTGCCGTCGGGGCATTCCGGCGTGTACAGGGTTAAACGCCACGCTACCATACCGACCTGGGGACGAGAAAAAGTAAACGGTTTGTTAATTTTGACCCCAGTAAGCATTGAAGCGTGTTTTGACGGGGCTCCGTATAAAAAAATGTTTGGAGGTCACTTTTTTGAGAGAAAAGAAAGAAGAAAATTTTGCCAAACCCTTGCAACTTCTATGTACCAGGATCTACAGTAGATAAAACCATGAAAACACCGGAACATAGAAGTCCGATGCGGCCGGCGAGTGCGCTTCTCCCAGTTGTGCAGTCTCTTTTGTGCCTTAAGGCAAATCATTCTGTCTCCTGCATTAAATTCACCAAGGGAAGAGGAAACTATCGTTTTCTTTTTCTTCTCCTCTGATAATATCTTCTGATTTATTTCGTTGCGGAATCCAAGACAGTCATTCATGTCCCTGGGACGTTGGACTTCAGTGTTCCGGTGTTTTCATGGTTGTATCTACTGTAGATCCTGGTGCACAGGAGTTGCAGCGGTATGGGAGGTTGTGGCGGGTTTGTCCCAAAAAAGGGGGGTTTAGAAATAAAGACTCACATTATTCTGTCCAGGCAGCCTGGTGACTTCGACGACTCGTCTCTCGCCGTCCGGTTCAATCACCAGCTCTACCGAGTTCATCACGTTGTCTGGTGGCGGGCCTGTGGTGATTACAATAAGTGTGTTAATATTACAACTGTTTTAGTATAATTTTAATGTAGAAGAGCCATTCTTCAGCTGTATCGCCTCGATCGAAGTGATACCACCAAAGTTAAATAATTTATTCCAATTAAACCATAAATAGATACTTTTGAAATCTCAACAAATAAAGAAATAAATGACCCACGATGCGAAAAAACGCTGTGTTTTTATGAATCTGTTTTGTATAAATTATTGTTATTATTGATTGGAAAAATGTATCAGAGAAATTGTAAACATATATATTTTTTAAAAGAGTAATGAATTGAGTTTCTTTTTGGTTCTTCTCCATTCGAAGCTACACTTTGGAACGAGCACCTAGCGTCACTGACGGACAGACTGACAGACTATGTATTATTTATTTCTTTATTTGTTGACTTTTCAAAAGTACCTTAAAACGGGGTGAATAGATGTCAGAACATTTCCCAAACATCTATTCACCCCATTCCTGTTTATTCGCCCTTTGAATTCTATTCATCCTGTTTTACCGCTACCTATTTATGGTTTGATTGGAATAAATGATTTGGCTTTGACTTTATTATACAGATACACCCACTACAAGAGTGACGGTGGTACTCTACAACAAAGGTACTCACCATCGACACTGCCGTCCTCGATGCACTCCCTCCACCTCCTCTCGATCATCTGGCGGAACATGTCGGGGATGTCGTACACGTATGTCGTGCCTTGCGACGTCGCCTGCGGAAATTCATTATAATATGTATATATTTTTTATAGAAGATAGAAATAAGTCGGGTTTTCCTTCCTGACGCATAATAACTCCAGAACGTACGGACCGATGAGGTTTATAGAAAAGAAAATTTCAAGAGAAAAGCAGGACAACGGGAAAAATCATAGGTGGCGTAAGAGAGTTCGCTGGGTTTGCTAGTACTATATATTTTTATAGATAATGAGCGATAGTAATAAGAAAGGATGGTTTTAGAAAAAAATAGAGAACAAGACTTTTTAATACAAACTTTCAAATACCAATTCATAAACTCAATGAAATTTGATAACACTTTACGTAGTATGTATGTAAAAATCAAATACTGTGGAAGGAAGGAATATGATTTAACGTAGCGCCACACTAGAATTTCTCCTGTGACGTGGGTGCGTTTACAAACATACAAGTTCACATACACATGACACCCAGACCCGAAACAACAATTTGTGGATCATACAAAGAGTTGCTCCGTGCGGGAATCCGTCCCGCTACACATTACGCGGCAGCCGGTTACCCAGCCACCGCACCAACCGTGCAGTCAGATTTGATAATAGAATATTTTAAATGTAATAAAAACAAGTATACTTACCAAGAACCTCTTCTGCTGCAAATAATCCTTGGTGACGTATGGCGTGGAGATCGGCAGGCCGTGCATCGGGCCTTGGCGGGGGCCGAACGATTGGAACATTATCTGCGGAGACGAAATAACGTTTAGGAAAAACTAATATTGAAATAAAATAATTTTATTTTAGCAGTTATTTAGGAGTGGAACTCGTTGCCGGAGTCTGTGTTTCCTGATGGGTATAACCTGGGTGTCTTCAAGGCCCGAGTGAATAGGTTGCTTATGGGCAGACGTGCTCCATCGTAGGCCGCATCATCACTTACTATCAGGCGAGATAGCGGCCAAACGTCGGGCCCATTTAACAATAAAAAAAAAAAAAAAATGGGGTTACAAAGTAAATATTTTGAATGCAAGTAATGTTATAGGATCTTATGTATTGTATAATGAATAGTGTTGTTGTAGCATGTAATATTTTTTGTCATAAGTTCTAGTTTTTGTATAATTATAGCAAATTGAATAACAAGGGCACGGACTCGAGTCCGTGGAGATTAACTTAAATTACATAAAAAAAAGTAAATATTTTACACGTCAAAGACAATGGAATGGCGCTAATAATAAACTTAAAAGCGTGTATATATCGACCGCAGAATAAAAGAGATTGTGGGAGATCTATGCCTCGGTTCGACCGGAGGGATACCACGGCCTCACTGTATACCGATTCACAGGTTACCGAAGGCCAAATCAAGATTGGGGGATTAGGATCCCCCCCTCTCATCCCCAATCCCCCAATCGTGAAAATCCGGACCCTCAAAAGGCCGACAAAGCACTTGTAACCCATATAACCACATCATGTATATAAAAGGGGGATGGAAATTTACCCCCCCCCCCCATCTCCGAACCCTAAAACCTTAAATCCCCAACCCCCTAAAGACCAGCAACGCACTTTTAACACATCTGATGTTTCAAGTGTCCATGGGCGGCGACGATTGCTTACCATCAGGTGACCCATCTGCTCATGTTCCATAAAAAGAGTAATAACAGACTCACCACTCCAATCTTAGGGTCTGACACCTCCTCGTACGTGTAGATGTCGAGGGAGTATCCCGAGCCGTTGGACAGGCAGAGTCGCACGTTCTTTGTAGGCGCTCCCGGACCTGGGGACAAAAAATATGCATTACATCTTTTTAACTATGTAGGGATAAAAGAGACATAGCTAGAAACTAACTTAGGCATATTAATATTAGGCAAACTTAGGCATGCCATATAATATTAGGTATTGTAATCTTTTTATATTATAGTTGGGCGGACCATTACAAACATGCGAACAGATATCCGATTAAAATGATTTAAGACACATTTTAATCGGATCTCTCGCTTACTCTAACGCACTAATACGACATAGCGTAAGGGCAGAGGTATACAATGCAACACCGACATTTCACCAGTTATGTTTTTTAACATCATCCAATGACTTTCTCCCGCCCTTGAGAGAGACGAGAGGGAGTGTCAGACTTTTACTAACCAGAAACCACCCCGTTCCTACTCCTGCTTTTCGAGCCGGAGCCCCGGTAACCCGCTAGGTAGTCCGCAGCTCCGGACCAGGCATCAGCCCTACTGGGCTCCATCTGTGGAGGTCTGGCTCTTTGAGACACGCGGAACGCTCGGCGCGGTGAGCACGGGTCTAGTTCTAGTCGGGTGGCGAGTTACCCTTGCTTGCTGTCCGTAGACTCAACAGTTATGTGTTATGAGTCAAATGTAATAGACAGCCTAATAAGGCACTCAAGTTACTGAATATACTTAGTTTATAAGTTAACTAGCAATAAGTTAACCCACCCCAACTTCGCACGGGTA
This sequence comes from Spodoptera frugiperda, assembly GCF_023101765.2. Taxonomy (NCBI): domain Eukaryota; kingdom Metazoa; phylum Arthropoda; class Insecta; order Lepidoptera; family Noctuidae; genus Spodoptera; species Spodoptera frugiperda. The sequence goes on from NC_064232.1 coordinate 5,690,802, forward strand.
CAATGGTAATATATTACGCATGTATTATACATATAAAACTTCAGCTTGAATCACTCTATCTATTAAAAAACTGCATCAAAAATCCGTTGCGTTGTATTAAAAATTCAGTCATACAAAGGAACATAGGGACAGAGAAAGCGACTTTGTTTTATACATACTTACATATATACATACATACATAACCTCACGCCTGTCTCCCATGGGGGTAGGCAGAGACTAAGGAACGCCAATTGCCACGATTCTTACACACCTCTTTCGCTTCATCAACAGTCATCAGTGTTTTTATGCATGCTTGTTGGGTTAAGGGTACTTTTAATTTGTTTTATACTATGTAGTGATATTATAAACTTACCAATACGCAGCGTGAATCGGATCTCAGCCTGTAGCACTCTCAGCTTCCACAGTCGAGGACCGTATCTCATCACCATGCCCAGTACTGATTCTTCAATCTGTAATACAAAATATTATATCATATTAATATAATAAATAAATGTGAAAGTTTGTGTGTATTCGTTTGTTTCACAATCACGTCAAAAACGGTTGATGGGATCGGGATGAAATTTCGAACAGGGTTACATTATGGTCTGGAATATTTTTTTGGGGTCATCTAGTTACTTCTGCCGCCTTGGGCGAGGCGAGAGGGAGTGCCAGACTCTTACTGACTAAAAACCACCTAGTCCCTACTCTTGCTTTTTGAGCCAGAACCCCGGTAAACCCGCTAGGTAGTGGTGTGGAATAACACTTAGGTTTTTTATCTTACAAGAGCGCATGCGAAAGCAATTATAATTATGTAGAGATATAATCTATATTAATATATAAACTTGAAGAATTTGTTTGAACATGTCAATCTCCAGAACTACTGGTCCGATTTGAATAATTATTTTTGTGTTGAATAGTGAATTTATCGCGGTAGCCTATAGGCTATAAAGCATCACGCTATAATCAATAGAAGACGAACAGTGAGCGAAAAACAATATAAATACGAAAGTAACTCACTTCTCTGTCTCTTCTTTACGCCTAAACCACTGTACGCAATTAAATAATTATTTTTGTGTTGTATAGTCCATTTATTGAGGAAGTTTATTTAAGGTTTATAGGCTATTTAACATCACACTACGAGTCGAGAAGAGCGGATGAAACCGCATGGCAATACCTAGTTAATTATTAATATATGCACCCACGACATAGGAGAAAATCCAAAAGTGTAACGTTTAAAAAAATATAACCATCAGTCCGTATTCGTCTCTCAAAGATGCGTGGAATACTGACTAAGCATTGTATCGAGAGAATAATAGTATGAAAACAAAGGTATTATTAAATAAACAAACTCGTATTGTTAGGAATACAAAACTAACGCCTTGTGTGAGAAGGTGATCTAATATATTACATCGACGCCCGGCTCGACCGGAGTGATACCACGGCCTCATAGAAAACCGACGTGAAATAACGCTTGCGTTGTGTGAGTGAGGTTATCGGAGGCCGAATTACTCCCCTTTCCAATCCCCGATTCCCCAACAACCCTTAAATTCCTAACCCCCAAAAGGCCGGCAACGCATTTGTATCTATCGAATATATTTCAAATATCGCATGACGTCACTTCTAGTTACATTTTATACGTAGAAATTACATTTTTGCCCCCCTTCCAAACTTTGATTCGTTTTATCCAAGTATTGTTATCTTATATGACAAAATAAAAAAATGTGTCTAATGTGCAATGAAAATATCATTGCCTACGTGATGGACTAAATAGATTTTTAATTTTCATACCCCGTCATCATCCCTATTCTTTGATGTTCAAATGCTTTTTTAAAGCGACTTAAAAAAGGCCCTTTATATTCAGACAGAGTTTCTAATATACTCAGAAAACAGAATATTTTTGTGGCTTTCCGTACAGATCAAAATTTACAACGGAAAAGACAATTTAGATAATTAAAAAAAAACTTAATTTGGGTTTATAAATTAATTTGTGACGACTGTAATGGGGTCTATTTAGGACAGACAGGTCACAATTTTTCGACTAGATATAAAGACCACGTTGCCGCTTACAGGAATGGCCATTCAGAAAAAAATGTCTGCCTCGTTGGCCGAGTGGTTGCAAGTGCGACTGCCGAACAAGGGGTTTCGAGTTCGATTCCTGAGTCGGGCAAAGTATTACTGGCCTTTTTGTATTTTCGAATATTTCTCAGTAGTAGCACGGAGTCTGGAAATGTGCCCGGTATATGGCAATAGGCTCACCCCCTATTACATGGGACTTATAACACAAAAATGGTGAAAAGTGGGTGTACATTGTATAGCGGCATTATGTGCCATAATGTGCACCTCTGCCTACTCCTTCGGGGATAAAAGGTGGGACATTGTGTGTGTTACAAAAAGGAAGTTGACGTCAGGTTTTTGAACGATCATTCTTTACTTTAACCCGCCACTGGTGACGTGTATTTGTCTTACATAGTCAGTGACCCTGGTCACCTGCACCGTGATTTTGTGGTTTATGTATTATTTTTTTATTATTATTAGATTTTTTAGATAGATATTTTGAATTAGAAACGATATAAAATAGGACATTGACATTGGAAGGACACAAAATGACATAAATATACAAATAGAAAATAAAAGAGATAAAATTTCATAGAAAGGACATAAAAATAAAACGCCCGCATTGCTGTTGCGGGGTGGACTAATGGTAGAGGGCGTGTAGTAAAGCAGCTACTTGAAATCGCAACCTAATTCAATAAACAGTTTAAAAATTATTCTTAGTTTTTAAATTACCCGGTCTCATAGACATATAGGTCACCAATGGCGGGTTAAATAACCCTGTATATAAAAACTATGTTACCTTAGCGGGGTCCATGATGACGGTGGGTCCGAAGTTGAGGAAGATGTGGTTGCAGTCCGTGCGCTTGGCCAGCGGGTGGGAGAACGCCACCTCCAGCTCGTCCATGGCTTCCAGGAGTACCCTGGGAGATTCAAATAAGGTATTGTTTATTAATTATCTTCGGGAATCGAACCTAAGGGTGTTTTTCCAATAGAGATGTGCTTTGTAGCTATCCTACGAAGATGTAATAGTTGTGAAACTATGTGACCATTTCCACTGATCCTAAGTTATGTAGTTGTGCGGAAGATGCACAGGTCGAGTATGCGATGTATCGATAGTAGGAAAACCATCCATAGCACGCATCTTTCCATATTAAAAAACACAGCTTAGCTGAGTCCATTTCCACCAGTGCTAAGCTATGTGTACCAATGAATACGATTGGTAGAAGCCAAACGCATCTGAAGCAACGTAGCATAGCACATCTCTGGTTGAAAAACTACCCTATTACAAAGACATTTTGAACAAAAATGTCTGAAAACTGAAAATCAAACGATGTATTTTTAAAAAGCGTATTCTTATAAAGCTTATTACTTCAAATCAGACTGTTATTACTGTGCTATAAACTCACCTTTCTCCTTCATTCTGTAGATACTCGAAGCTGGCCTCCTTGGTGATGAGGTCCTGGTGTCTGATGATGGACCGGATGAAGAACCTGAAGTCTGTCACCTCCTGGCCCTTCTTTACCTGTGGACAAATATGAGTTTATGAATATTTCGTACATTCTTAGTACTACTAGTTGCTATTGTAGATTCTGGTTTATGAAAGTTGTAAAAATCGCTAAGTCAAAAAAGCGGGAAAGGGAGTGAGGGGAGGGGGAATGTGGGGTAAGGGGTAGAGGGGAGAATGGGGGAGTTGTAGCGGGGTTGAGAGGTAGGGGGAGCGGGGCGGAGAGGAGCTTAGCGGTGCACGAATTGACCAATCACGCTTCGCGTCAGTGGAAATTCGGCCTGAGTGGAGTGAGCGAGCAGTGTAATTACGTTTGTTTATTACATATTGTATAACTAACCTTAGCTTTACCGAGATACAGATGCATCTTCTGGTTGCTGGTAGGCAGTGCCTCCAGCTCGTAGCTCCTCATGCGGATTGAGTGGGGTGAGGGAGAGTTCTCACTCTCGTGTAGTGTAGTGAGAAATGAGGGGAAGGGTGTGTGAGGAGTAGGTGTAGGGAGGGGGACCCTCCCCCCCCTAGTGGAGTGAGGGTGAGGGGGGGGAGTGAGGGTGAGGGGAAGGGAGCGAAAGGGTGGGGGAAAGAGATAGTGTAATTTCGTTTTTATTATATATTGTATATCGGTAAACTTCACTACTAACCTTAGCTTTACCGAGATACAGATGCATCTTCTGGTTGCTGGTAGGCAGTGCCTCCAGCTCGTAGCTCCTCATGCGGTACAGCTCCAGCTGGAAGGCGGAGGCTGGTTCCAAGTGGCGGTAGATCGTGTCCTCCGTGAAGTCGTTGCGAGCACGGAACGTGAAGAATTTGGGGAATTGGCGTCTGTAGGAAGAAAATTATGAATTATGATTGTATAAAAGCAATCATTTCATATTATCTATTATATAAAAATAAGTCGGGTTTTCCTTCCTGACGCTATAACTCCAGAACGCACGAACCGATTTCCACGGTTTTGCATTAGATGGAAAGGTCTCAGGTTCCGTGACGTTTATAGTAAAGCAAATAAAAAAAAAACAAGAATAGAGCAGGTGGCGAAACGGAGTTCGCCTGGTTTGCTAGTGATGTATATTGTAAGAAGAAATGTATGTTATGATTTCGCCGGGGTTTGCGATGTATATTGTATGTTTTACGAAATAATAATTTTATAATATAATAAAAAGGAACGCTCTCAAACGCTGCAAATGAGGTGATGGTAAAAATGAGTTTTATTTTATTGTTGTTTTGTTATTGATAATAAAATTATACAAAATAAGTTTCTTTACGGAAGTTGTTTATAATAATGAGTACAATCACGTGTATAAATATCGTTCACTAATTACCTGACACGCTATAGTTTAAAATTAATCGACGTTTGACAGCTATTTCGCTAAACACAACGCAAGCGTTGTTTCACGTCTGTTTTCTGCTCGGCCGTGGTATAACTCCGGTCGAGCCGGCCCAGCAGTGCCAAAGCATGGCTCTCCTGACTTAAAACTCATTAGCATCACTTACTTGATCAACAGCATAAACGTGATCCTCCTAATCCTCTTCTGGTGCAGCTCATGTCGGTGCGCCCTGCAGAAGTTGCCGAACCTCGCGTGTCCATGGGCGGTGATTGCTTACCATCAGGTGATACGTCTGCTCGTTTACCGGCACACAACGCAAGCGTTGTGTCACGTCTGTTTTCTGCTCGGCCGTGGTATAACTCCCGTCGAGCCGGCCCAGCAGTGCCGAAGCATGGCTCTCCACTTACTTGATTAACAGCATAAACGTGATCCTCCTAATCCTCTTCTGGTGCAGCTCATGTCGGTGCGCCCTGCAGAAGTTGCCGAACCGCCGCGAGACGGCGCTGTCGTCGTTCTCGCCTGAGTCGCGGACGCCTATCATCAGGATGTGGATCGGTTCTAGGGGGGCCTGTGGGAGATAGAGGGGGTTTTATGAGTACTAGGGGGTAGGTAGAGTTCATTAAGTTTTTGTAATTACAATTAAAATTTATTTAAAATGATGTTTTGCTGCATCCTTTTTTAATATGTTTTATTGACCGACAGTGAGAAATTGGTCCAGTTTTTCTTTGTCGTCTAAAGCCGACTGTTAAAGAGGTAATACACTAAAAATAATGGTATAATGGTATGTTTTATGTCTCTTTTTCTTATTTTATTATTAAAATAAAGTTGCCCCACACTAGGATTTTCTCCTGTGTCGTGGGTGCGTTTACAAACATACAAGTTCACATATACATAACACCTAGACCCGAAACAACAATTTGTGGTTCACACAAAGAGTTGTTCCGTGCGGGAATCGAACCCGCTACACGTTGTACGGTAGCCTGTTGCCCAGCCACCGCGCCTACCTTTAATACATACTCTACATATTATATATTATAAGTACTGATGACAATCACCTCGTTATCAGGATCATTAGGCTTGTAGTCCAGGCCAACGTTGATGCTGGTACTGTCCCGGCTTTCACTGCCCTCCTGTAACGCTGCCAGATCCTGAAACAATATAGATTCATCAATAATGTTATGTATGTGATAGTAGTCGTAAGTTATATAAAAGTGTGGGAGTGTGCCATGTATCAGCACTGCTAGACCAGCTCGACCGTAATGATACGACGGCTTCACAGAAAATAGACGTGGAAACAACGCTTGCGTTGTTTGAGTGAGGTTACCGGAGGCCCAAATCCCAATTGATTCCCCATCAACTCTTAAATTCCTAACCCCCAAAAAGACTTGTAACGCCTCTGGTGTTTCAAGTGTCCATGAGCGGCTCGTTTACCGGTTTTACCATAAAAACCTTGGTTTCATTTATAGACGACTTTAACTTTCCACCTAATTATTTTGGAATATTTTGCCCATATAAGGCGCACTTGCATTAGGCCCTGCAGCGATCATCTTTTTACATCCAACCGCTGCCAATGGCCCTTGCAGTCTATTCCATGCTACCTACAGCAATTTCCTATAGAACTAGAAGTTCTACCACTCTTCCACCTGGGTACCACTCACCTCTCTCCTGACAGTGGCTGAGCTCGCGAAGTCATGCACCAGGTCGAGGAGCTCGTCCGAATACTGCACGAACTGGTGCAACATGTTCTTTGCTACCTACAGCAATTTCCTATAGAACTGGTTTTTTTTATGAAATATGCCGGTAATCGAGCCGACGTATTACCTGATGGTAAGCAGCCACCGCCGCCCATGGACACTTGAAACACCAGAGGCTTTACAAGTGCGAAAAAGCCGGTTTTTGGGAGTTAGAAATTTAAGGGTTGTTCGGGAATGGGGATGGGGAAGGTTGGGAAGGGGGAATTGGGCCTCCGGTAAGTACCACCACTCTTCTACCTGGGCACCACTCACCTCTCTCCTGACAGTGGCTGAGCTCGCGAAGTCATGCACCAGGTCGAGGAGCTCGTCCGAATACTGCACGAACTGGTCGAACGACTCGAAGGCAGCCAGGGCTCCGGTGCGGTGGTGGCACTTCCTCATCGCAGCCGTGCACAGCTCCGCCGGTATACCTTCCTGGTCTTGGGCTGATGCTAGCTCGATTTCTGATTGGCTGATTGGGATTCTGTTGAAGAAAGAAAAAAATATATTTTTTACAATATTACTGCGTTATACCAAGAATTATATTTAAGTGTGGGAGAGCCATGCTTCGGCACGAATGGTCCGGTTCGACCGGAGTGATACCACGGCCTCACAGAAAACCGACGTGAAACAACACTTGCGTTGTGTCCCCCAACCACCTTTAAATTCCTAACCCCCAAAAGGCGCGTAACGCACTTGTAACACCTCTGATGTTTTAAGTGTCCATGGGCGGTGGCGATTGCTTACCATCAGGTGATCCGTCTGCTCGTTTACCGGCTTATTCCATAAAAAATATGTTTTCTTAGGTTATCACACTCAGAAGACTGCACACGAAGCTAGCATTGTATCACGCCGGGTTCCTATGAGATCGTGGTATCACGCCACTCCTCAACTCACCTGTTAGGATGTCCAGTCGGCAATATGAACTGGAAGTGGACTACTCCGAGTTCCCCTGATAGAGCCAGGTGTTGGAGACAGGTGATGTCGTATGACGTGTACGCCCGGCGGACGTATACTTCTAGGGCGGCGTTGCATACCTGAGAAAGAATGGAATAAATTAAGCTTCATGTCAAAATCATCTTTGTATTACCAAGTAGAACATTTACAGCTTTTAATCGAATAAAATTAGTAGTTAGAACAAATAAATCTCCCGAGTGATTTCGATCTTGATGTCTGTCTAGTACGTAGGAGATATTATAGTGAACTATAGTTTGTGCGCAAACAGGCCCTCTCTGAACGATGGGACGGCAGACCAACACGACCGGAGAAAGGTAAGGTGCAGGATAGAGGGGGAGCAGTCACCGCCGAACTTCCTGACCCCGGTCCAAAAATGGTCATTTTACTCAGAAAATTTCATTATCACTTTGAAAAATAAATACGCCATATAAAAGTAGCAAATTGGAACATTATGCTAATGTTATTTTTTTTTTCATTCAGTGATTGCAAGCTTGACTGTTGAGCAAGGCGTTTCAGGTTCGATTCGGTCGGGCAAAACACATACATACATATAAAAATTGAATATCTTTTTTTATCTCACTGCCTATGCCAAACCCCTTGGAAGGAATTAAAACAATTAAGTTATACATATTTTAAGTAACAACATTCTTACCCAAACTACTAAATACTAAGAATCGAACCCAAATACCCAAGCACAACAACCCCATCCCTCAACCACTACACCAAACTGCAACAATCCTTAATAACCTAATAAAAATGCCTTACATCAAAGAGCTAATGACCCAATCACAAAATTACTTGACAAAAGCAAAATTACCTAAAAGAGAATCACGGGCAATTATAGTATAGAAGTTATAAAAAGAATAATTAATGTACTAAGAAGAACTGGGGAGTATTTTAATCAATTACAAGGTTATTGAAGATTATCGCCTGGGGCGAGCTGTTTGATGTGGTGATTTGACTAACTATGGTTCGTGGGTATGCTTGTATAGTTTTACGAGTAGAATTTCTTTTTATTACATTTGATGGGTCGACGTTTGGCCGCTATCTCGCCTTATGGTAATTGATGATACGGCCTACGATAAAGCACGTCTGCCCATAAGCAACGTATTCACTCGGACTTTGAAGATACCCAGGTTTATACCCATCAGGAAACACTGATTCCGGCAAAGAGTTCCACTCCCTAGCAGTTTGCACAAATTTAGTTAGACTACGATTTTGAAAGAGGTACGTAAGATTCGTAGCAATTGGCGTTCCATTGTCTCTACCTATCCCCATAGGAGCCAGGCGTGAGGTTATGTATGCATGTACTACGATTTTGACTGCCTCGTTGGTCGAGTGGTTGCCAGTACGACTATCAGGTAAGGGGTCTTGGCTTCGTTTCTTGGGTAGGCCAAAGTATTACTGGGCATTTTTCAGCATTTTAAAATTTCTCAGTAGTAGCACGCAGTCTAGAATTGTGTCCAATATATGGCAATAGGCTCACCACACCTGTTACATGGGACTTATAACAAAAATTGTGAAAAGTAGGTGTACATTGTAGTGGCATTACGTTTTAACGAAAATAAGATATTAAAGAAGAAACTAATTCCGGGTAGAAAGCTAATCCACCGAGATTTGGGATTTTAAAATTATTTCAATGCTAAGTTTCCATAAAAACATAACAAACATACAGACAGACAAATGTTTAATACACTTTATACATCAGTTATTAAGTCCTTATACTTCAAACTAGAAGTTAATTCACGATCACATTTACTCGTATAATACTCCAGAGAGAAAGCAGAGGTGCAATACAAATTATTATTTTGAAAATACCAGGAGAGCCGTTTATTAATCACGTGAGGTTATTTTTAGCATTGTTTTGACCCTTCCTCCCATTTGATGATAGATGGTGAAGTTTTAGATTAACCCCCACCCCCATCCAATATCAAAGGTATTATTTTGAAACATTATCATTTTATAGGTAGTTGTTACAAGTAAAGTTTAGAGACACATAGGACATAATTATTATATTCGTTTATGGAGTTAGGAAGTGGAATAAACGCACACATGTTATTTTAGAGTTCAAAAATTCCGCATTTGACGAAAAAATAAATACACGTGATATTTTATTAAATCCCCGCCCCACATAGTGATGTTTCGTGCTTTTTATCAAACCCTTCTTCCCCTTATTGAGCCTCACGTAATAGATTAATCCCCAGGGTTAAACAAATGGAGGAACAAGCAGAATTCACGACGTTCCATGAAACATACAAGTTGATTACATTCGCAATGAGTGTCGGTATGATATACCCGAATCCTAAAACTGAGATGTGGAGGTTGGCTAGTATACGTGAGTAGTACAATTTTCATACATGTTTATATTTTTTTAAAGTGGGTAGCTCATCCAATGACTTCTCCCGCCTCGGGCGAGACGAGAGGGAGTGTCAGACTCTTACTGAGTAAAAACCACCTCGTTCCTACTCCTGCTTTTCGAGCCGAATCCCCAGGTAAACCCGCTAAGTAGTCCGCAGCATCAGCCTTAATGGGCCCAATCTGTGGTGGTCTGATGGCTCTGCATTAAAAATGCTTAGGGTACATGTAGGTCCGGAGCTGCGGACTATTTATCGAGGCTTAAAAACAGAAGTAGGAATGGGATGGTTTTTAGTCAGTAAGAGTCTGATAGTCTCGCCTCGCTCAAGACAGGAGAAGCCATTGAATGACAAGTCAAAAAGGGGTTAATATTGGGGCCTTTATTAAACAGTGGACGTTCGTTTTGTAGCTGATATTATGATGACGACGAAAACATTTCCAGGACATATTTCTGATACTTTTAGGGGATATTTCACAGCGTTTATAATTCAGTCTTTACGACTAAGTATTTGTTTTCTTACAACAGCATTACTAGTAGCGACCATCACACCGCTGGCGACGATGATATTCATAGACATGTACAAGAGTTGGATGGCCACCGATATAGTCAACATCATTCGACATAGCACTGTAGTCGGGCCCTTCCTTGGCGGGTTTTTTAAGGTAAGTTAGTATACATATTCAAGTGTGGGAGAGCCATGCTTCGGCTCGACTGGAGTGATACCACAGCCTCACAGAAAAACGACGTGTCATGTTTCGTTGTTTGAGTGAGTAAACGGGCAGAAGGATCACCTGATGGTAAGCAATCGTCGCCGCCGCAAAGGCTTATTAAGTCATTCTGTCTCCCGCGTTTAATTCACCGAGAGAAGTGAAAGTTATCGTTTTTTTCTCCCGTAATAACATCTTCTGATTTATTTCGTTGCGGGATCCACGACAGTCATTCATGTCCCTGCAACGCGCCGGACTTCAGTGCTCCGATGTTTTCATGGTTGTATCTACTGTAGATCCTGGTGCACAGGAGTTGCAGCGGTATGGGAGGGTGTGGCGGGCTTGTCCCAATAAAAAAAAAATCGCCGCCGCCTATGGACACCCGAAACACCAGAGTTGTGCGTTAAAGTGCGTTGCCTGCCTTTTGGGGGTTAGGAATTTAAGAGTTGTTGCGGAATCGGGGCTGGGAAAGATTGGGAAAGCGTGTAATAGGGCCTCCGGTATCCTCACTAACACAACGCTTTTATTTCACGTCAGTTTTCTGCTCAGCCGTGGTATCACTCCGGTCTATTCATGAAGCATGTCTCTCCCACACTACAATTTCCACATTTCCATTTCCAGATGATACTAATGTACCACAAGCGAATACAAGCGAAACAGATCTTAGACGAAATAAACAGGGACTACAAAAACATCAACAACTACTCGGAAGTCTACAAAGATATAACTCGAGCCAGCGTCAAGAACTGCCAAGTATACAGCGAACGTGGATGGGCTATTACCGTGGTTACATGTGTGATGACTTTTCCTGTGATGGCTATTTCGCTGAACACATATAATTATGCGTTTGTATCTGAGCCCGTGAAGTATATGATACATGATTTGCAGAAGCCTTTTGCTGATGATCCTGAAGATCGGTTTGCGTCGCCTTATTTTGAGGTATTTGTTTTTTAAAATGTTATATGTGGTGGTTTTGGTGGTGGTATGAAATAGGTGGGATTTGATAAAGAGGGTGTGGCATACTGTTTTTAACCGACTTCAAATACAAGGTTTTCAGTTTGACTTGTATGTATGAATGTATGTTTGTGTGCGGTTATCTCACGTTTGGCTCACTGATTTTGATGCGGTTTTCAGCGTAGTATTCTTCAGACTGCATCCTAATTCTTTAAAATAATTCTACATATATTACAAGCGCATTGCCGGCCTTTAGGGGAGGGGAAGGGACAAACTGAGGGTTCCGGTAATCTCACTCACACGGTTGCCTACAACGCAAGCGTTGTTTCATAGCATAGCATTCTTGTGAGGCCCTGGTATCACTTCGGTCGAGCCATGGCTCTCACACACTTAAACTACTGTGCTCAGTGGTCGGATATTGGAGAGGTTTATGTCCACTAATGGTTGGAAACGGGCTCAATAATTATTATGATAATAATGACGACTTTAGGTACGCGTCTACAGGCCCGCATCGTACGCATCGCACGCACCGCATGCAACGGATTTTAGTTTGTCTTGTATAGAAACTCATACAACTGCGTCCACTGATCCGCATCATCAGCAACGCCTACATGTGATGTGTACTGATGACGTCATACGAAATGCGTACAAAGCGTGCGATGCGTACGATTCAGGCCTCTGGACGCTTGCCTTTTATCGCCACAACCTCCCAAAATAATGGCTCTTCTACACAAATGACCCCCTTACTTCGGCTCATGATGAGGCATAACGAATATTCTTCGCAGATAATATTCCTATACATGTTCTACTGTTCGATCCTCTACGTGGTAAACTTCACTGGCTACGACGGTTTCTTCGGGCTGGCCATCAACCACGCGTGCCTGAAGATGGACCTGTACTGCAAGGCGCTGGAGGAGGCCTTCAAAGCTGATGCTCATGAGGTCTGCGGCCGAGTTATTGGGGTTATTAAGGAGCAATGTCGGATGTTTCAGTAAGTTATTTTTTTTTTGTAAGAGAGAGAGAGAGAGAGAGAGAGAGAGAGAGAGAGAGAGAGAGAGAGAGAGAGAGAGAGAGAGAGATGGGAGATTTTTGTACAAAATGCACTTCTTGTTTCTAGGGCTACGGGTTCGAACTTTGGTATGTGATAAAAAGGTACAGATAAAAAAACAACTCACTGAAGAGTTGTTTATTTTTTATCTGTTTAAGTTTAGCGTAGGGTGTTTTTCTTTTTCACTAATGTCTCTGTAGCTATCACACGGTTGTATAGTAAAGTTAGAGGCGTAGCTAGCGCTCTCTCTGCCGCATTAAATATACGAGTGTAAGCAAAAAATTTAAACTTCACAATTTTTGTTTCAATTTCTTTGTTTTTTGCGTAAAGCGCATGCTTTTTTGCGCATGCATTCACAAAAGTTAGCAGCAATTTAGGAAAATTAACGTCATCATAAGGGCTCCCAAACATGGGTTCGTTGTTGTTGTTATAGCATAAGTGAGTCCCTTTTTGAGGCTTGAGGGACAGGGCGAGAAAAGTCATTGGATAATCCCCCCCCAAAAAGGGGGACACCAAATACTATTTTAAACGGAGCCAAAACAGGCTACGCTACTGAGTAAAGTATTATCTTTTTTCCAGATTCGTGGAACTAATTCAAGATACGTTCAACATTTGGCTGGGCATCATATTCTTGGCGACTATGATACAGATATGTACCTGCTTGTATCATATAACTGAGGTACATTATTATATTGAATTGGGTAGTTTTGGTAGAACCCCGGAGGGTAGGCAGAGATGCACATTACAGCATGTAATACCACTGTATAATGTCCACACCACATTTTACCATTTATGTGGTAAGTCCCATGTAATAGGTGGTGAGCCTATTGCCATATACAGGCTACGTTTCCGGACTTCGTGCTACTACCGAGAAATTTTCGTAAAACCGAAAAAAGCCTAGTACTACTGTGCCCGAACCCGACCTTGCCCGGCAGACGCGGTTGCAAACGACTCGGTCAAAACAGGGCAGTCTAAACAATGCTAAGGACTTCGTTGCGGGATCCCAGACAGTCATTCATGTCCCTGGGACGCGCCGGACTTCAGTGTTCCGTTGTTTTCATTGTTGCATCTTCTGTAGATGCTGTTTGATGGGTCGACGTTTGACCGCTATCTCGCCTAATGGTAAGTGATGATGCGGCCTACGATGGAGCACGTCTGCCCATAAGCAACCTATTCACTCGAGATTTTTGTATAAATTACAATTTTTGTGTGTAGGGCTACGGCTTCGACCTTCGGTATATGATATTTGTAACGGGCGCAGTCATACACATCTACCTGCCTTGCCGCTATGCAGCTAAACTGAAGGCTATGGTAAGTGCAAGATTTTCGCGCCAATAGAGGCGCTTGTGTAGAATAAAGTCAACTTGGTTACTGGTGACCAGTAGTCCTAAGGACGGGTTTGTCTTAGTTTAAAGTAATCGAAACGAGAGCGCGTTCGACGCTCTGATTGGCCGGCTCGAATAAACCAACCAATCAGAGCACTGAACGCGCTCTCGTTTCAATTACTTTAAACGTAAAGCAAACTCATACTAAGAGTACAGATCCGTTACAAACCACGCTCTTCTCTCATTGGGCAGAGCCATTTTGTTCTACCACAGTACACAATCATATTATGGCATCTCCATTCTCTTTGTACTTGCTTCATGTTATTACCAAACACTAGCCACATTACAACTAGGCATTTCACCACAAACTTGGGACACTTTTTTATATAAAATCTCATTGTATTTACAAATATTTGTGTATACTATAGATGTCACTTGTTTGTTTAGTGATAAATGATATTTATTTTTGCAAATAGGCTACAAGGTAACACTTTTACACGTCAATCTCTAAAATAACTAGATGATGCATTTCCTATGAGAAGAAATGCTGAAACAAACTCAGAGGTCATAGTCTCTTTTAATGTCCAGACAAAATCAATTAAAGATGTGAGAGAACCGTGCAAGATGATGTGTGAAGTAAATTATTTTTTCTTTCTTTCATAATTATGTTTCCAGTCACTGGACACAGCGAACCGTTTCTACAGCAGCGGCTGGGAACAGATAGACGACCAGAGAGTGAGGAAGATGATACTGTTCATGGTGACGCGTGCGCAAGTGCCCAACGAGATTGTCGCTTTTAACATGCTGTCGTTCGACATGGAATTGTTTGTTTCGGTAAGTTATTTTTTTGTTTGTTTTTAAACTGTCTTGGTCACTAACACTAACATTAGAACTTAAGACGGGATATTTATCATGTTTATATACGGTTCATCCATGATCATGGTGCTTGACACAGTGCCGAAATATTGGGAGCTCATAGACAGAAATAAACATGGTAATCTTCAGTATTCTAATGTCATTAAAATAAAATTGTTAAATAAAAAGCTAGTAATAGTATAATATTGTGGTGTGGCACGCCTTTTATCCCCGAAGGGGTAGGCAGAGGTACACCTACACATTACGGCACGTAATGCCGCTATACAATGTACACCCACTTTTCACCATTTGTGTTATAAGTCCTATGTAATAGAGGGTGAGCCTATTGTCATATACTAGTTAAAACAGGCAAATGACTAACTTATTATTCAAATTGTGTTTTTTTGTTTCAGATCTTGCAAACTTCATATTCTATGTTTACTTTATTGAGATCTTAAAGGCTTGGAATTGAAGCTGCGAGTCGCATTTATACACTGCTATAAGATAATTAATTCTCTCACAAATTAGCGTTTTAGCACATCACACGTAGTGAATATAATCATTTGAAGTTTATAAAAAAATGCGTCCGGCAGTCGTACTTGCGACGAACGAGGCATTCATATGAATTTATAATTTAAATTGAAATAAAATGTTTGATTATAAATAAGTGTTAACATAACAAATAAATCACTACATAGTATAAAACAAAGTCGCTTTCTCAGTCCCTATGTCCCTTTGTACGCTTAAATCTTTAAAACTACGCAACGGATTTTGATGCTGTTTTTTTAATAGATAGAGTGATTCAAGAGGAAGGTTTATATGTATAATAATAACAATAACGTCACGCCTTTTATCCCCGAAGGGGTAAGCAGAGGTATACATTACAATGTACACCCACTTTTCACCATTTATGTTATACTTAAGTCTCATGTAATAGGAGTAATAATAGTAAGGAGGAATAGGAGAGCCTATTGCCATATCCTGGACACAATTCCAAACTCCGTGCTAGAAACTGAGAAATTTTCGAAAAATCGAAAACACCCTAGCAATACTTTGCCTGACCCGGAAATCGATCATGAGACCCGTTGTTCGGCAGACGCACTTGAGACCACTCAACCAATGAGGCAGTCGATAACATAATAATTAATTTAGTATGTCTCACAAAACTTATTATTATTTTTTTACATTTGATGGGTTGACGTTTCTCACCTGATGGTAAGCGATGATGTTACGATGGAGCACGTCTACCTATTCACTCGGGCCTTGAAGACACCCAGGTTATACCCATCAGGAAACACAGACTCCGGCAAGGAGTTCCACTCCCTAGCCGTTTGCACAAGGAAGCTTGAAGCGAAGCGCTTCGTGTGAGTGGGTGGGATATCTACCATGAAGCAGTGACTCCTCGCCGATTGTCTTGTGGTTCGATGATGGAAAGGACTAGGGGGAATCAAGTTGTACAATTCCCCCGCACACTCTCCGAAATGCGAAAATTAATACAAAGTTTCCCAGGCCAGCTAGTAAACAACAAAAGCCACTCACCGCAGCGTTAGTGTGATAGAAGAAGTCGTGCAGTATGTCGAATATGGAGGTCTCCGAGAGGATCAGCTTCTGCAGGTTCTCCGGGTGGAAGTCGTGGCCGTACAGACATAAACACGATTGCGCAAACAATGTGCGCAACTATGTACTACCGTTAGCGCAAAACTCTACTTGCGCAAAACAAACTCTACTTGCGCAAAACCAACTCTAGTTGCGCAAAACCAACTCTACTTGCGCAAAACCAACTCTAGTTGCGCAAAACCAACTCTACTTGCGCAAAACAAACTCTACTTGCGCAAAACACACCCTACTTGCGCAAAACCAAATCTACTTGCGCAAAACACACCCTACTTGCGCAAAACACACCCTACTTGCGCAAAACCAAATCTTCTTGCGCAAAACCAACTCTACTTGCGCAAAACCTATATTACTTTTCTTTTGCCAATAAAAATGAAAATACAAAGCCACTCACCGCAGCGTTAGTGTGATAGAAGAAGTCGTGCAGTATGTATTGTCGAATATGGAGGTCTCCGAGAGGATCAGCTTCTGCAGGTTCTCCGGGTGGAAGTCGTGGCCGTACAGACATAAACACGATTGCGCAAACAATGTGCGCAACTATGTACTACCGTTAGCGCAAAACACTCTACATGCGCAAAACCAACTCTACTTGCGCAAAACCAACTCTAGTTGCGCAAAACCAACTCTACTTGCGCAAAACAACTCTACTTGCGCAAAACCAACTCTACTTGCGCAAAACAAACTCTACTTGCGCAAAACAAACTCTACTTGCGCAAAACCAACTCTACTTGCGCAAAACACACCCTACTTGCGCAAAACACACCCTACTTGCGCAAAACCATATCTACTTGCGCAAAACCAACTCTACTTGCGCAAAACCTATATTACTTTTCTTTTGCCAATAAAAATGAAAATACAAAGCCACTCACCGCAGCGTTAGTATGGTAGAAGAAGTCGTGCAGTATGTCGAATATGGAGGTCTCCGAGAGGATCAGCTTCTGCAGGTTCTCCGGGTGGAAGTCGTGGCCGTACAGACATAAACACGATTGCGCAAACAATGTGCGCAACTACGTACTACCGTTAGCGCAAAACAAACTATAATTGCGCAAAACCAACTATACTTGCGCAAAACACACCCTACTTGCGCAAAACCAACTCTACTTGCGCAAAACCAACTCTACTTGCGCAAAACAGACTCTACTTGCGCAAAACCAACTCTACTTGCGCAAAACCGACTCTATTTGCGCAAAACCAACTCTACTTGCGCAAAACCGAAACTACTTGCGCAAAACAAATTATACTTGCGCAAAACGGACTCTACTTGCGCAAAACCATCTTAACTTGCGCAAAACAAACTCTACTTGCGCAAAACCAACTGTACTTGCGCAAAACCAACTATACTTGCGCAAAACCAACTCTACTTGCGCAAAACCAACTCTACTTGCGCAAAAAAGAAAATCCGAATTTATATTACTTTTCTATACAAAAGCCACTCACCGCAGCGTTAGTATGATAGAAGAAGTCGTGCAGTATGTCGAATATGGAGGTCTCCGAGAGGATCAGCTTCTGCAGGTTCTCCGGGTGGAAGTCGTGGCCGTACACACATAAACACGATTGCGCAAACAATGTGCGCAACTATGTACTACCGTTAGCGCAAAACACTCTACATGCGCAAAACAGACTCTACTTGCGCAAAACCAACTCTACTTGCGCAAAACAAACTCTACTTGCGCAAAAAAGAAAATCCGAATTTATATTACTTTTCTATACAAAAGCCACTCACCGCAGCGTTAGTGTGATAGAAGAAGTCGTGCAGTATGTCGAATATGGAGGTCTCCGAGAGGATCAGCTTCTGCAGGTTCTCCGGGTGGAAGTCGTGGCCGTACATGTCCACCGCAGAGAGGAAGATCGACTCCATCTGGTTGTGGCGGAGCTCGTACGCGGGCTGGTGGGCGGCGATCAGGACCTGGAGGGGAAAGGGGTGTTAAATAGGTTTGCCTTTAGTTTTGTAGTGATGAAAGGGGAAATTGATTTTTAAGAAAGCTTGCAGCTAATACATCTTTTGGTTATTTAATTATCTATACTAATAATATATATTATATATTAATATATATTAATATTATAAAGCTGAAGAGTTTGTTTGTTTGATTGTTTGTTTGTTTGTTTGAACGCGCTAATCTCAGGAACTACGGGTCCGATTTGAATAATTCTTTTTGTGTTGGATAGTGCATTTATCGAGGAAGGTTATAGGCTATAAATCATCACGCTACGATTAATAGGAACCGAGCAGAGCGGGTGAAACCGCGCGGAAGTAGCTAGTTTGTTTATAAAGACCAATTACAAGATTCCATTTATAAACTATACTATATAGGCATAAACAAAACGCCTTTTTTTAGTGAGGAAAACCATCCCCTTGCTTCTCCCACCTTAGACGAGGCGAGAGGAGGAAGTGTCAGACTCACACTGACTAAAAACCACGCCGTTCCTATTTATGCTTTTCGAGCCGGAGCTTGGCAAACCCACCAGGTAGTTTGCAGCTGTTGATAGGGGACTACAAAATTCTGCATGAAGCCACGTTATTGCGCTGATATTATGAATAATACGATAGTTTCCTACTAGTCAAATTCAATACTTTACTATCGAAATGTCAAAGCGTTACTTTTCTATGAATTCTGTAGGAGATCGCAACTTATGACGGCATAATTTTTTTGCGTCAAATATACTAAATAAATAAGTATTTCGTCAAATTAATTAATGAAGGTACGATTATTTTGGGATATTATATCGTATTTTAACGTCAAAATAATTTATTTTTGACCTGGGAAACTACCCAATTCATATTTACTGATATGATACTATAAAGACATACCTGTCTAGCCCTCAATGCGACGCGGCTATGTTCGGCGCGGTGTAGAGACGTCAGCTCGTTCAGAGTAGTCGCTAGCTCGTCCGTGAGGCCGGGCTCGTTGGACCATAGGTGGTCTATTAGGAGGGTCACCTGGGGGAGGAGAAAGGATATATAATAAATGTCATATAAGATAATTTAAGGCACAGAAAAAGTATCAATTCTCGATATTATGTGATTACAAAAAAGTAAAATAACATCACGCCTGTAGTTTTACGAATTCACTTTACGCTTTGGCGCTCCAAGAAACCACCAACCAATCGGTTTTCCATTACTTTATACGTAAAGCACTTCAACTATCGGCGTACCATCTTATTAAAAAATACATCTAGCCGGAAACCACGCAATAGTGACTCCTCTGGTGTAGCATGTTACGAAATTAACTAAAAATCAAGGTTTACTCACGAAAATTAAAGTTATACTAGTTTCGAGTCACAGAGGGACTCATCATGAGCAGCGTGGGCAGACGCGACGAACGTCGCTCAGCCTATGTACTGAGTAAATCGTGTTCTTTAGATAATTTAGTATGTCTCAGTGATAGTTATTATAAAAATCCTATGTGACATAGAGGAAGTAAGTACTCACCAACATGTTCTTCTTGGCGACCTGGTTGTGCGAGAATATGATGTTGGA
This sequence comes from Spodoptera frugiperda, assembly GCF_023101765.2. Classification (NCBI taxonomy): domain Eukaryota; kingdom Metazoa; phylum Arthropoda; class Insecta; order Lepidoptera; family Noctuidae; genus Spodoptera; species Spodoptera frugiperda. Next base: position 5,710,692 of record NC_064232.1, read on the forward strand.
CACCGCCTGCATGTCGTCCTTGTGGCGCTCGCGCAACGCCGCCACGCATTTGTCGTACGATCCTGTGACAAAACGGCAATTATAGTATAATGGATCTTTGTTTATTATATTAAAGGTTGAAAGAAAGTTACTTTTCTCAGTAAAATTGTAAACTGATAATTTTATTAGTGAAAGACTTTCCTAAAGAAACTGTTTTACAAAAACAGTTTTACTCATTCGGTTTTTTTATCACAGTAACAAAAAAACCGCGTTATCGGAAGACTAGTAATTATTTTGGAACTTAACGCGTGCGTTCTAACGAATTGTATTCTTTTGTTATAGTGATAAAAATAAAACTAACGAGTATACAAAGAAAGTTTCTTCGGGAAAGTTGTTAGTAATCATGAGTACAATCACGTGTTTAAATATCGTTCACTAATTACCAGTCACCCTATATTAAGCAAATATGTACTCACCCAATTGGAAATTGCTTTCTACTTGATAGTACTGTTTCAGCAGATCGTGTACTGCCGCCTTCATTCTGCCGCGGATGCCGTTCCTGGAAATATTACATCATATAGTATACAGCCTTTTATTTGTAGAGGGGATAGGCAGAGGTGTACATGTTTGTGTAACTGTCACTTTATAATAGTTGTGTTATGAATGTAATAGGAATAATTTGCAAGAAATGAGGTAAGATTTGATTATCTGTGTTTATCACTGAGAATTTACCTAAACTGAAAATCATTATAGTTCTGAGGCGTTAGTACGAGTTTGCTTTACGTTTAACGGGATCGAAACGAAGCGCTGTGATTGGTTTGTGTGTTAGAGTCTGTCATTCACAGCGCCGATCACGGTCTCGTTTCGATCTCGTTATACGTAAAGTAAACTCGTACTAAGGCCCCTAGTATCACAAGAACGAGAGAGAAAAAACTGAAAGGTTTAACTCAAACGATAAATATAGTAAAACATATACAGTAAATTGTATATTATAGTGAAAAAAAAATACTTTTTCAAACCTGGGATTCGAATCAGAAACACATAACCTTCTATAAGTCAGTAGATGAAAATTTGATGACTATACCATCCCGCCGTAGAAAATTACATACAAGTGAATTAATATTATATAACTCACCTATATCTCTGCACGAGTACGACGAGCGCCTGTGTGCTCATGAAGAACACATCTCTGTCAGCCCTCTTGGCTAGGGAGGCGGCGTGGCTGTAACAAACATACTCATTATTGGTTTTTGTATGAGATAAGTGCGTGACCGAGCAGACGGATCACTTGATGGTAAGCAATCGCCGCCGCACATGGACACTTGAACCACCAGTGACCTCCGGTAACCTCACTTACACAACGAAACACAACGCAAGCTTTGTTTCACGTCAGTTTTCTGTGAGGCCGTGGTATCACTCCGGTCGAGCCGACTCATTCGTGCCGAAGCATAATTCGAAGACCGGAGGGATATGTACAAATGTTATAGGACCCATGTAGAAGTAAGTAAATAAAGTCTCCTTGATCAATTTCCATCACTGTGGCCAGTCTGACTAACTAGTTCACTACGCAGGAGATATTATAGTGCACAAGTGTGTAACTAACACAGATGCACTCTCTGTCCTATCACTCTCAGAAAATGGTCAGTTTACCCAGAAAATGCCAACCCGAATCGAGCCCGCAACACAACAAATTAGTGATTTATTTATGTATTTCAATAATAAAGCTGTGAATAAAGATCGATTTTCAACAAAAACTTCATACTGGAAAAAATCGATCCTGATCCGAGCAGATCTTTGCAAAAAATCACTCTTAGCAACAAAGACTACATTGCTTTAACAATCACAATAAAAATGAACTCTAACAGTCTCTAAATAAGGTACAAAGTGACTCACTGGTCGATAACACTAGCGATCTGTTGGCTGGGGAACTGCGCGAGCACGCTGGTGATGTTCCGCTCGTATAGAGCCATCAGCAACAATACAAAAATGAACTCTAACAGTCTCTAAATAAGGTACAAAGTGACTCACTGGTCGATAACACTAGCGATCTGTTGGCTGGGGAACTGCGCGAGCACGCTGGTGATGTTCCGCTCGTATAGAGCCATCAGCAACAATACAAAAATGAACTCTAACAGTCTCTAAATAAGGTACAAAGTGACTCACTGGTCGATAACACTAGCGATCTGTTGGCTGGGGAACTGCGCGAGCACGCTGGTGATGTTCCGCTCGTATAGAGCCATCAGCAACAATACAAAAATGAACTCTAACAGTCTCTAAATAAGGTACAAAGTGACTCACTGGTCGATAACACTAGCGATCTGTTGGCTGGGGAACTGCGCGAGCACGCTGGTGATGTTCCGCTCGTATAGAGCCATCAGCAACAATACAAAAATGAACTCTAACAGTCTCTAAATAAGGTACAAAGTGACTCACTGGTCGATAACACTAGCGATCTGTTGGCTGGGGAACTGCGCGAGCACGCTGGTGATGTTCCGCTCGTATAGAGCCATCAGCAACAATACAAAAATGAACTCTAACAGTCTCTAAATAAGGTACAAAGTGACTCACTGGTCGATAACACTAGCGATCTGTTGGCTGGGGAACTGCGCGAGCACGCTGGTGATGTTCCGCTCGTATAGAGCCATCAGCAACAATACAAAAATGAACTCTAACAGTCTCTAAATAAGGTACAAAGTGACTCACTGGTCGATAACACTAGCGATCTGTTGGCTGGGGAACTGCGCGAGCACGCTGGTGATGTTCCGCTCGTATAGAGCCATCAGCAACAATACAAAAATGAACTCTAACAGTCTCTAAATAAGGTACAAAGTGACTCACTGGTCGATAACACTAGCGATCTGTTGGCTGGGGAACTGCGCGAGCACGCTGGTGATGTTCCGCTCGTATAGAGCCATCAGCAACAATACAAAAATGAACTCTAACAGTCTCTAAATAAGGTACAAAGTGACTCACTGGTCGATAACACTAGCGATCTGTTGGCTGGGGAACTGCGCGAGCACGCTGGTGATGTTCCGCTCGTATAGAGCCATCAGCAACAATACAAAAATGAACTCTAACAGTCTCTAAATAAGGTACAAAGTGACTCACTGGTCGATAACACTAGCGATCTGTTGGCTGGGGAACTGCGCGAGCACGCTGGTGATGTTCCGCTCGTATAGAGCCATCAGCAACAATACAAAAATGAACTCTAACAGTCTCTAAATAAGGTACAAAGTGACTCACTGGTCGATAACACTAGCGATCTGTTGGCTGGGGAACTGCGCGAGCACGCTGGTGATGTTCCGCTCGTATAGAGCCATCAGCAACAATACAAAAATGAACTCTAACAGTCTCTAAATAAGGTACAAAGTGACTCACTGGTCGATAACACTAGCGATCTGTTGGCTGGGGAACTGCGCGAGCACGCTGGTGATGTTCCGCTCGTATAGAGCCATCAGCAACAATACAAAAATGAACTCTAACAGTCTCTAAATAAGGTACAAAGTGACTCACTGGTCGATAACACTAGCGATCTGTTGGCTGGGGAACTGCGCGAGCACGCTGGTGATGTTCCGCTCGTATAGAGCCATCAGCAACAATACAAAAATGAACTCTAACAGTCTCTAAATAAGGTACAAAGTGACTCACTGGTCGATAACACTAGCGATCTGTTGGCTGGGGAACTGCGCGAGCACGCTGGTGATGTTCCGCTCGTATAGAGCCATCAGCAACAATACAAAAATGAACTCTAACAGTCTCTAAATAAGGTACAAAGTGACTCACTGGTCGATAACACTAGCGATCTGTTGGCTGGGGAACTGCGCGAGCACGCTGGTGATGTTCCGCTCGTATAGAGCCATCAGCAACAATACAAAAATGAACTCTAACAGTCTCTAAATAAGGTACAAAGTGACTCACTGGTCGATAACACTAGCGATCTGTTGGCTGGGGAACTGCGCGAGCACGCTGGTGATGTTCCGCTCGTATAGAGCCATCAGCAACAATACAAAAATGAACTCTAACAGTCTCTAAATAAGGTACAAAGTGACTCACTGGTCGATAACACTAGCGATCTGTTGGCTGGGGAACTGCGCGAGCACGCTGGTGATGTTCCGCTCGTATAGAGCCATCAGCAACAATACAAAAATGAACTCTAACAGTCTCTAAATAAGGTACAAAGTGACTCACTGGTCGATAACACTAGCGATCTGTTGGCTGGGGAACTGCGCGAGCACGCTGGTGATGTTCCGCTCGTATAGAGCCATCAGCAACAATACAAAAATGAACTCTAACAGTCTCTAAATAAGGTACAAAGTGACTCACTGGTCGATAACACTAGCGATCTGTTGGCTGGGGAACTGCGCGAGCACGCTGGTGATGTTCCGCTCGTATAGAGCCATCAGCAACAATACAAAAATGAACTCTAACAGTCTCTAAATAAGGTACAAAGTGACTCACTGGTCGATAACACTAGCGATCTGTTGGCTGGGGAACTGCGCGAGCACGCTGGTGATGTTCCGCTCGTATAGAGCCATCAGCAACAATACAAAAATGAACTCTAACAGTCTCTAAATAAGGTACAAAGTGACTCACTGGTCGATAACACTAGCGATCTGTTGGCTGGGGAACTGCGCGAGCACGCTGGTGATGTTCCGCTCGTATAGAGCCATCAGCAACAATACAAAAATGAACTCTAACAGTCTCTAAATAAGGTACAAAGTGACTCACTGGTCGATAACACTAGCGATCTGTTGGCTGGGGAACTGCGCGAGCACGCTGGTGATGTTCCGCTCGTATAGAGCCATCAGCAACAATACAAAAATGAACTCTAACAGTCTCTAAATAAGGTACAAAGTGACTCACTGGTCGATAACACTAGCGATCTGTTGGCTGGGGAACTGCGCGAGCACGCTGGTGATGTTCCGCTCGTATAGAGCCATCAGCAACAATACAAAAATGAACTCTAACAGTCTCTAAATAAGGTACAAAGTGACTCACTGGTCGATAACACTAGCGATCTGTTGGCTGGGGAACTGCGCGAGCACGCTGGTGATGTTCCGCTCGTATAGAGCCATCAGCAACAATACAAAAATGAACTCTAACAGTCTCTAAATAAGGTACAAAGTGACTCACTGGTCGATAACACTAGCGATCTGTTGGCTGGGGAACTGCGCGAGCACGCTGGTGATGTTCCGCTCGTATAGAGCCATCAGCAACAATACAAAAATGAACTCTAACAGTCTCTAAATAAGGTACAAAGTGACTCACTGGTCGATAACACTAGCGATCTGTTGGCTGGGGAACTGCGCGAGCACGCTGGTGATGTTCCGCTCGTATAGAGCCATCAGCAACAATACAAAAATGAACTCTAACAGTCTCTAAATAAGGTACAAAGTGACTCACTGGTCGATAACACTAGCGATCTGTTGGCTGGGGAACTGCGCGAGCACGCTGGTGATGTTCCGCTCGTATAGAGCCATCAGCAACAATACAAAAATGAACTCTAACAGTCTCTAAATAAGGTACAAAGTGACTCACTGGTCGATAACACTAGCGATCTGTTGGCTGGGGAACTGCGCGAGCACGCTGGTGATGTTCCGCTCGTATAGAGCCATCAGCAACAATACAAAAATGAACTCTAACAGTCTCTAAATAAGGTACAAAGTGACTCACTGGTCGATAACACTAGCGATCTGTTGGCTGGGGAACTGCGCGAGCACGCTGGTGATGTTCCGCTCGTATAGAGCCATCAGCAACAATACAAAAATGAACTCTAACAGTCTCTAAATAAGGTACAAAGTGACTCACTGGTCGATAACACTAGCGATCTGTTGGCTGGGGAACTGCGCGAGCACGCTGGTGATGTTCCGCTCGTATAGAGCCATCAGCAACAATACAAAAATGAACTCTAACAGTCTCTAAATAAGGTACAAAGTGACTCACTGGTCGATAACACTAGCGATCTGTTGGCTGGGGAACTGCGCGAGCACGCTGGTGATGTTCCGCTCGTATAGAGCCATCAGCAACAATACAAAAATGAACTCTAACAGTCTCTAAATAAGGTACAAAGTGACTCACTGGTCGATAACACTAGCGATCTGTTGGCTGGGGAACTGCGCGAGCACGCTGGTGATGTTCCGCTCGTATAGAGCCATCAGCAACAATACAAAAATGAACTCTAACAGTCTCTAAATAAGGTACAAAGTGACTCACTGGTCGATAACACTAGCGATCTGTTGGCTGGGGAACTGCGCGAGCACGCTGGTGATGTTCCGCTCGTATAGAGCCATCAGCAACAATACAAAAATGAACTCTAACAGTCTCTAAATAAGGTACAAAGTGACTCACTGGTCGATAACACTAGCGATCTGTTGGCTGGGGAACTGCGCGAGCACGCTGGTGATGTTCCGCTCGTATAGAGCCATCAGCAACAATACAAAAATGAACTCTAACAGTCTCTAAATAAGGTACAAAGTGACTCACTGGTCGATAACACTAGCGATCTGTTGGCTGGGGAACTGCGCGAGCACGCTGGTGATGTTCCGCTCGTATAGAGCCATCAGCAACAATACAAAAATGAACTCTAACAGTCTCTAAATAAGGTACAAAGTGACTCACTGGTCGATAACACTAGCGATCTGTTGGCTGGGGAACTGCGCGAGCACGCTGGTGATGTTCCGCTCGTATAGAGCCATCAGCAACAATACAAAAATGAACTCTAACAGTCTCTAAATAAGGTACAAAGTGACTCACTGGTCGATAACACTAGCGATCTGTTGGCTGGGGAACTGCGCGAGCACGCTGGTGATGTTCCGCTCGTATAGAGCCATCAGCAACAATACAAAAATGAACTCTAACAGTCTCTAAATAAGGTACAAAGTGACTCACTGGTCGATAACACTAGCGATCTGTTGGCTGGGGAACTGCGCGAGCACGCTGGTGATGTTCCGCTCGTATAGAGCCATCAGCAACAATACAAAAATGAACTCTAACAGTCTCTAAATAAGGTACAAAGTGACTCACTGGTCGATAACACTAGCGATCTGTTGGCTGGGGAACTGCGCGAGCACGCTGGTGATGTTCCGCTCGTATAGAGCCATCAGCAACAATACAAAAATGAACTCTAACAGTCTCTAAATAAGGTACAAAGTGACTCACTGGTCGATAACACTAGCGATCTGTTGGCTGGGGAACTGCGCGAGCACGCTGGTGATGTTCCGCTCGTATAGAGCCATCAGCAACAATACAAAAATGAACTCTAACAGTCTCTAAATAAGGTACAAAGTGACTCACTGGTCGATAACACTAGCGATCTGTTGGCTGGGGAACTGCGCGAGCACGCTGGTGATGTTCCGCTCGTATAGAGCCATCAGCAACAATACAAAAATGAACTCTAACAGTCTCTAAATAAGGTACAAAGTGACTCACTGGTCGATAACACTAGCGATCTGTTGGCTGGGGAACTGCGCGAGCACGCTGGTGATGTTCCGCTCGTATAGAGCCATCAGCAACAATACAAAAATGAACTCTAACAGTCTCTAAATAAGGTACAAAGTGACTCACTGGTCGATAACACTAGCGATCTGTTGGCTGGGGAACTGCGCGAGCACGCTGGTGATGTTCCGCTCGTATAGAGCCATCAGCAACAATACAAAAATGAACTCTAACAGTCTCTAAATAAGGTACAAAGTGACTCACTGGTCGATAACACTAGCGATCTGTTGGCTGGGGAACTGCGCGAGCACGCTGGTGATGTTCCGCTCGTATAGAGCCATCAGCAACAATACAAAAATGAACTCTAACAGTCTCTAAATAAGGTACAAAGTGACTCACTGGTCGATAACACTAGCGATCTGTTGGCTGGGGAACTGCGCGAGCACGCTGGTGATGTTCCGCTCGTATAGAGCCATCAGCAACAATACAAAAATGAACTCTAACAGTCTCTAAATAAGGTACAAAGTGACTCACTGGTCGATAACACTAGCGATCTGTTGGCTGGGGAACTGCGCGAGCACGCTGGTGATGTTCCGCTCGTATAGAGCCATCAGCAACAATACAAAAATGAACTCTAACAGTCTCTAAATAAGGTACAAAGTGACTCACTGGTCGATAACACTAGCGATCTGTTGGCTGGGGAACTGCGCGAGCACGCTGGTGATGTTCCGCTCGTATAGAGCCATCAGCAACAATACAAAAATGAACTCTAACAGTCTCTAAATAAGGTACAAAGTGACTCACTGGTCGATAACACTAGCGATCTGTTGGCTGGGGAACTGCGCGAGCACGCTGGTGATGTTCCGCTCGTATAGAGCCATCAGCAACAATACAAAAATGAACTCTAACAGTCTCTAAATAAGGTACAAAGTGACTCACTGGTCGATAACACTAGCGATCTGTTGGCTGGGGAACTGCGCGAGCACGCTGGTGATGTTCCGCTCGTATAGAGCCATCAGCAACAATACAAAAATGAACTCTAACAGTCTCTAAATAAGGTACAAAGTGACTCACTGGTCGATAACACTAGCGATCTGTTGGCTGGGGAACTGCGCGAGCACGCTGGTGATGTTCCGCTCGTATAGAGCCATCAGCAACAATACAAAAATGAACTCTAACAGTCTCTAAATAAGGTACAAAGTGACTCACTGGTCGATAACACTAGCGATCTGTTGGCTGGGGAACTGCGCGAGCACGCTGGTGATGTTCCGCTCGTATAGAGCCATCAGCAACAATACAAAAATGAACTCTAACAGTCTCTAAATAAGGTACAAAGTGACTCACTGGTCGATAACACTAGCGATCTGTTGGCTGGGGAACTGCGCGAGCACGCTGGTGATGTTCCGCTCGTATAGAGCCATCAGCAACAATACAAAAATGAACTCTAACAGTCTCTAAATAAGGTACAAAGTGACTCACTGGTCGATAACACTAGCGATCTGTTGGCTGGGGAACTGCGCGAGCACGCTGGTGATGTTCCGCTCGTATAGAGCCATCAGCAACAATACAAAAATGAACTCTAACAGTCTCTAAATAAGGTACAAAGTGACTCACTGGTCGATAACACTAGCGATCTGTTGGCTGGGGAACTGCGCGAGCACGCTGGTGATGTTCCGCTCGTATAGAGCCATCAGCAACAATACAAAAATGAACTCTAACAGTCTCTAAATAAGGTACAAAGTGACTCACTGGTCGATAACACTAGCGATCTGTTGGCTGGGGAACTGCGCGAGCACGCTGGTGATGTTCCGCTCGTATAGAGCCATCAGCAACAATACAAAAATGAACTCTAACAGTCTCTAAATAAGGTACAAAGTGACTCACTGGTCGATAACACTAGCGATCTGTTGGCTGGGGAACTGCGCGAGCACGCTGGTGATGTTCCGCTCGTATAGAGCCATCAGCAACAATACAAAAATGAACTCTAACAGTCTCTAAATAAGGTACAAAGTGACTCACTGGTCGATAACACTAGCGATCTGTTGGCTGGGGAACTGCGCGAGCACGCTGGTGATGTTCCGCTCGTATAGAGCCATCAGCAACAATACAAAAATGAACTCTAACAGTCTCTAAATAAGGTACAAAGTGACTCACTGGTCGATAACACTAGCGATCTGTTGGCTGGGGAACTGCGCGAGCACGCTGGTGATGTTCCGCTCGTATAGAGCCATCAGCAACAATACAAAAATGAACTCTAACAGTCTCTAAATAAGGTACAAAGTGACTCACTGGTCGATAACACTAGCGATCTGTTGGCTGGGGAACTGCGCGAGCACGCTGGTGATGTTCCGCTCGTATAGAGCCATCAGCAACAATACAAAAATGAACTCTAACAGTCTCTAAATAAGGTACAAAGTGACTCACTGGTCGATAACACTAGCGATCTGTTGGCTGGGGAACTGCGCGAGCACGCTGGTGATGTTCCGCTCGTATAGAGCCATCAGCAACAATACAAAAATGAACTCTAACAGTCTCTAAATAAGGTACAAAGTGACTCACTGGTCGATAACACTAGCGATCTGTTGGCTGGGGAACTGCGCGAGCACGCTGGTGATGTTCCGCTCGTATAGAGCCATCAGCAACAATACAAAAATGAACTCTAACAGTCTCTAAATAAGGTACAAAGTGACTCACTGGTCGATAACACTAGCGATCTGTTGGCTGGGGAACTGCGCGAGCACGCTGGTGATGTTCCGCTCGTATAGAGCCATCAGCTTTCGGACCTTCTTCTCCACCGCTATGGGGATACGGCCTGATGTCGATGATAGTACCTGGGGATTAACGGGGATTGGTCAGTGATTATATGTGTAGGATTTTTTTTAATCCCCGAAAGGGGATTAGGGTGACTGGTAATTAGTGAACGATATTTAAACACGTGATTGTACTCATGATTACAAACAACTTTCCCAAAGAAATGTTTTTTGTATACTCATTAGTTTTATTTTTATCACAATAACAAAACAACAAAATGTCATTAGCACGCGCGCGTAATGTTCCAAAACACCTGCTACACTTCCGATAGCACATAGTATTAAATGTAAAAGTTTAATTGGATGTTTGTCCATCAATCACGCTGAAACTACTAAACGGATTTTGATGAAGTTTGGTATACAGACAGGGTATGAGCTGACTTGGGTGATAGGAAACTTGTTATTCCAACGAGAATGCGGACAAAGTCGCTGGCAGAAGCTAGTCTATTAAAACTTTATGGATTGCTTACTTAACATTATAAATGTGAAAGTTTTTTTTAGATGTTTGTCCGTCAATCACGCTGAAACTACAGAACGGATTTTGATGAAATTTTTTTCCAAAGGAGATGCGAATGAAACCGCGGATAGAAGCTAGTCTATAATTACAATTATATGGATTACTTACCTCCTGCAGCTCCAAGAGTGGCAGCGAGGGATCCCGCAGACTCTGCATGAACTTCTCCACCACCTCGCGCAGCCGCGGCGTGTTGTACGGCTCCGGGAGGCAGTAGCCTGAGGGTAGCGGGGATCACCATTAAAAAAAAACTTTAACTTTTATTTAACAAATCATTATTCTCCCGCGTTATTAAGCATAGTGGTAGCTTATTATCATCCTTATTTTCATTGGATTGGTTGAGAGCAGTGTCACAGCTTAATTTATTGAAACCAAATTTTGTGTTTCAATCGGCAGATTTGTTAACTTTTGGTTGAGGATAATGACGCCGTTAACATTTTGTGATTTTTTTCAAAGTATCACCCGTTACTTTGTGGAGATACGAAGAATATCAACTGAAATACTTTGACTTTGAGGCTGTTAAAAAGTCATTAACCCGCCATTGGTGACCTATATGTCTGTGAGACCGGGTAGTTTAAAAACTAAGGATATTGTTTACACTGTTTATCGAATTACATTGCAATTACAAGTAACTACCTTAATACACACCCTTAACCATTAGTCCACTCCGCAACAGAGATGTGGGCGTCCTAATTTTATGTCCTTTCTATGACATTTTATGTCCTTTCTTTACTATTTGTATATTTATGTCATTTTGTGTCCTTCTAATGTCAATGTCCTATTTTATATAGTTTCTAATTCAAAATATCTATTTAAAAAATCTAATAATAATAAAAAAATAATACATAAACCACAAAATCACGACCAGGTGACCAGGGTCACTGACTATGTAAGACAAATACACGTCACCAGTGGCGGGTTAAGTAAAAAAGCGATGACATTTTACACTACTCCAAAACTTTGGTTCTCGATGTAATTAGAGCGCTGCGAAAAGTCCAGAGGTACCTTGCCGGACCCAGGAATCGACCCTGAGACTCTTTTCCGGGCACTTGCGACCACTCGACCAACGAGGCTAACATTGTTATAATTGATAAGTTTTAAGAATTTTAAGACGCTCTCAAGAATAGTTCTGTCAATTCTTTATAAAATGATAGAGATAGCACGATATTTAAATACCACTTTAACTTGAGTAGCGTTTCAGTATACGGGCGTAAGCGACTCACCTTGCAGAGTGTTCTCAAGCACGGCCTTGTACTTGTTGTGCGCGTGGTTGAGCTTCTCCGACAGTTGCTTGTTAAATCATAAATAAGTTAAACTTAAGTAAACATGAATGGCTCACCTTGCAGAGTGTTCTCAAGCACGGCCTTGTACTTGTTGTGCGCGTGGTTGAGCTTCTCCGACAGTTGCTTGTTAAATCATAAATAAGTTAAACTTAAGTAAACATGAATGGCTCACCTTGCAGAGTGTTCTCAAGCACGGCCTTGTACTTGTTGTGCGCGTGGTTGAGCTTCTCCGACAGTTGCTTGTTAAATCATAAATAAGTTAAACTTAAGTAAACATGAATGGCTCACCTTGCAGAGTGTTCTCAAGCACGGCCTTGTACTTGTTGTGCGCGTGGTTGAGCTTCTCCGACAGTTGCTTGTTAAATCATAAATAAGTTAAACTTAAGTAAACATGAATGGCTCACCTTGCAGAGTGTTCTCAAGCACGGCCTTGTACTTGTTGTGCGCGTGGTTGAGCTTCTCCGACAGTTGATTGTTAAATCATAAATAAGTTAAACTTAAGTAAACATGAATGGCTCACCTTGCAGAGTGTTCTCAAGCACGGCCTTGTACTTGTTGTGCGCGTGGTTGAGCTTCTCCGACAGTTGCTTGTTAAATCATAAATAAGTTAAACTTAAGTAAACATGAATGGCTCACCTTGCAGAGTGTTCTCAAGCACGGCCTTGTACTTGTTGTGCGCGTGGTTGAGCTTCTCCGACAGTTGCTTGTTAAATCATAAATAAGTTAAACTTAAGTAAACATGAATGGCTCACCTTGCAGTGTTCTCAAGCACGGCCTTGTACTTGTTGTGCGCGTGGTTGAGCTTCTCCGACAGTTGCTTGTTAAATCATAAATAAGTTAAACTTAAGTAAACATGAATGGCTCACCTTGCAGAGTGTTCTCAAGCACGGCCTTGTACTTGTTGTGCGCGTGGTTGAGCTTCTCCGACAGTTGCTTGTTAAATCATAAATAAGTTAAACTTAAGTAAACATGAATGGCTCACCTTGCAGAGTGTTCTCAAGCACGGCCTTGTACTTGTTGTGCGCGTGGTTGAGCTTCTCCGACAGTTGCTTGTTAAATCATAAATAAGTTAAACTTAAGTAAACATGAATGGCTCACCTTGCAGAGTGTTCTCAAGCACGGCCTTGTACTTGTTGTGCGCGTGGTTGAGCTTCTCCGACAGTTGCTTGTTAAATCATAAATAAGTTAAACTTAAGTAAACATGAATGGCTCACCTTGCAGAGTGTTCTCAAGCACGGCCTTGTACTTGTTGTGCGCGTGGTTGAGCTTCTCCGACAGTTGCTTATTAAATCATAAATAAGTTAAACTTAAGTAAACATGAATGGCTCACCTTGCAGAGTGTTCTCAAGCACGGCCTTGTACTTGTTGTGCGCGTGGTTGAGCTTCTCCGACAGTTGCTTGTTAAATCATAAATAAGTTAAACTTAAGTAAACATGAATGGCTCACCTTGCAGAGTGTTCTCAAGCACGGCCTTGTACTTGTTGTGCGCGTGGTTGAGCTTCTCCGACAGTTGCTTGTTAAATCATAAATAAGTTAAACTTAAGTAAACATGAATGGCTCACCTTGCAGTGTTCTCAAGCACGGCCTTGTACTTGTTGTGCGCGTGGTTGAGCTTCTCCGACAGTTGCTTGTTAAATCATAAATAAGTTAAACTTAAGTAAACATGAATGGCTCACCTTGCAGAGTGTTCTCAAGCACGGCCTTGTACTTGTTGTGCGCGTGGTTGAGCTTCTCCGACAGTTGCTTGTTAAATCATAAATAAGTTAAACTTAAGTAAACATGAATGGCTCACCTTGCAGAGTGTTCTCAAGCACGGCCTTGTACTTGTTGTGCGCGTGGTTGAGCTTCTCCGACAGTTGCTTGTTAAATCATAAATAAGTTAAACTTAAGTAAACATGAATGGCTCACCTTGCAGAGTGTTCTCAAGCACGGCCTTGTACTTGTTGTGCGCGTGGTTGAGCTTCTCCGACAGTTGCTTGTTAAATCATAAATAAGTTAAACTTAAGTAAACATGAATGGCTCACCTTGCAGAGTGTTCTCAAGCACGGCCTTGTACTTGTTGTGCGCGTGGTTGAGCTTCTCCGACAGTTGCTTGTTAAATCATAAATAAGTTAAACTTAAGTAAACATGAATGGCTCACCTTGCAGAGTGTTCTCAAGCACGGCCTTGTACTTGTTGTGCGCGTGGTTGAGCTTCTCCGACAGTTGCTTGTTAAATCATAAATAAGTTAAACTTAAGTAAACATGAATGGCTCACCTTGCAGAGTGTTCTCAAGCACGGCCTTGTACTTGTTGTGCGCGTGGTTGAGCTTCTCCGACAGTTGATTGTTGTCCTCGATGGGAAACTGGCCCTTGTAGGGGGTCGCCGTCGTCACTAGGGATGGGTCGTCCAGCTCTAGGGGGGGAGGGGGGAGAGAGATTATGTATTAGTTATTTGTATTATAAAAAGTTTTCTTATATAATTGGGTAGTTTGCTGGTTCAAAACTATATTATTTCAACTTTTCAATAGAATAAAATATTAAAATATAATCACATTTCCATTCATAGTTTCTATGATCTGTCTAGTTTACTAATTTTTTTTATATAATGTTCTAGAAATATGATATTTGACGTAAAAAACTGATGACGTCGCAATGCACTTTTTCATACAAAATTCATAGAAAAGTAACGTTTTTGACGTTTCGAAAAAAGTATTGAATTTGACTAGTCTATTAGGATATTCTTAGAGCTCCTATTGCTTGTGATATAGGAATATTCCTTGTAGTTGTTTTGTAGGCAGCGCGACAATCGCCGCTTCGTGTGTCGCGGAATGCTCATGAATATGAGCCTCTAGCATGGCTTGAAACTAGTCGAGTTCCTCGTCAAACAGTTACGTGAGTAAGCCGATAACATAATTAATTTAGTATATCTCACGAAAGTTATAATAAAAATAACCTCAACACATTGAACGCCGTGGTGGTCACCGGTGACTGACGTTAGCGGAGGATTTGCCTTCAACAGTTTTCTATTGGCAGTTAAAGACTTAAATAAAAAAAAACTTTTGCTTTTAAAAAAAAATAACCGACTTCACAGAAGAAAATCAGTTAAAAAGAAAATTAAAATGGTACTTTTAATTTAGAGGTTGGTGTTAAATAAGAAATAAACTATAATGAGAAACACCGACTTTCGAAATCAAAATCAATGTGATCAGTGAAGTCAGTTATATTTTTTACATACACATCGCCACGCCTTTTATCCACGAAGGGGTAGGCAGAGGTACACATTATGGCACGTAATGCTACTACAATTTACACCCACTTTTTAACAATAATAATTAATTTAGTATGTCTCACGAGAGTAAATAAAAATATCCTTAAAACAAACTCACCAAGGGTTCCAATCATAGCTCCCATATCCAGGACAGCTCCAGGCCGCAAGATCCAGGTCACTTTACCTGACTCCGGAGCAGCCAGGGTCATCACCATTTTCATTACCTGGTGACAATTATAAAATATATAATCACACTTACATATTTGGGGGGGGGGGGAATTATCCAATGACTTCTCCCGTCTTGGGCGAGGCGAGAGGGAGTGTCAGACTCTTACTGACTAAAAACCACCCCGTTCCTACTTCTACTACTTTACGGATTTTGATGAAAGTTGGTATACAGACAGGGTATGAGCTGATTTAGGTGACAAATATTATAAAGCTTAAGAATTTGTTTGTTAGAACACTCTATTCTCAGAAACTACTTGTTCGAATTGAATAAATAATATTGTGTTTAATTGGGATGAAATTTGGAAAAGGGGTAAATTAAGGTCTTGAGTAGCACATAGGCTATTTTTCATCCCACAAAAACGCAGGCAAAGCCGCTGGCATAAGCTAGTAAACAAATACATTTTTGCACAAACCTCAATTTCAGCATAAGGTTGCCCCTTATCGACATGCCCCCCATCTTCCACTAGAGTATTGATCAGTTTGCCGGCAGAGGGCGCCCTCAGCTTGGACGGATCCTTCTCCTTGTCAAAGACCACGGTTTGATTCCCGATCACTATCCTGTATTTGTCCACCTCGTCACGAAGGTAGGTCGTGAAAGAGGCGCCGTCGATTGAAAGGAGCATACCTGGAGAAAATAGTTTGTTTATAGCCTTTCAGTTTTGTCAATTTATTTAAAATGATATCTTTTTATAGTAAAATATGAAATCTTATGGGCTAAGCAAGAAGTACAGAAGTACGACTCACAAAATTAAAACACATGAAAAACAACTTGATCTTTTTAAGTCTACTCTGGTCTTTTTTCTTCTCCAATCTTCATTATAAAATAGTTCTACTATTTGGTACAAAAAAGCCAGCATTTTCTTTTCGGTATTTTCTGGTCTACTATGATCAACTACTAGTCTACTCTTATAAACTAAAATACTAAACACACATATAAACTTTAAAACTAGCATGGTCTTTTCAGGTCTACTCCGGTCTACTATAGTCTACTACTAGTCTACTCGTACAAACTAAAATACCACACTTAAACCTAAAAAACAAGCATGGTCTTCTCAAGTCTACTCCTTGGTCTACTCACCGCCATCAGTAAGCTTATGGACCTCCATCTCCTTGAAGCTGCCGTTCATCGCGAGGAAGTAAGACGTCGGACCGGACTTGGTGGCAGACACCTTGTATTTGGAGCCGGAGTGGATGAGTTCCACCTCCACGCAGTTGGATAGAGCACTGGAACCCTGGATTTGACCCCTGGTGGTGGAATTTTGTTGTTAGTTAAATTTAAATTAGTGATTATGTTATCGGCTTACTCACGTAAGTTTTTGATGAGGAACTCGACTAGTTGTTGCTCATGAATATGATGCCTCTAGCATGGCTTGAAACTAGTCGAGTTCTCCATCAAACAGTTAGAATAACATAATAATTAATAGGGTATATGCATGTATTTTTTAAATGTTTTTAAATGGTAATTTACATCATTATATAAATGTAAAAAAAAAACCAGCACCAAAAAAAAAAACGGAATTCGGGTAAAAAAAGCAGTTTTAAAATAATAGATTCGTAACAGCATTTTAAACGACCGTCATTTTGGCGCGCTCGCGTGACGTCAAAGTCTATAATAACAGTTGAAACTGCAAAGTGTTTTGGGTCATAATTTGTATATATTTCGTGTTTTACGTGAATTCACTTCAATTACATAATGCAACAGGATAGTAAACCGACTTTTAAATATTGTATCGTGCCCAAGTGTAAAAATACAAATAGAAATGCACCAAATAAAGTATTTTTTCTTGTCAACAAGCCTCAGCCTATGTACTTATGAGAACTTGAGGGAGTGCAAGGCACGCCACTTATACTCAAGCAAAGTGTCAAGTTAATGATACAAAGCAGCCTCAGCTTCAGATAATATGTTTTTCACACAATACAATAAATAACCTTAAAATGTTCTCCCATTCGCATTTTAAGGTTATGTTATTTCCAGGCTATTTCTATTTACTTATAGGTAAAAATTATCCAAAGAAGGCGTCGAAAACCAAATAAATATAATATTTATTGTGTAATTACCTTGCTGCTTTCACTCCTTTTATTTCAGTAGACGTAAAATCCGAATTTGATGTGAAATACGCGGTCATCATAAACACATCAATTTTTGGAAGATTGTCCGATTGTGCCTTGACGTAACCAATATCAGTCATTTCCTGTGACTTTCCTGCCACTCTTTTACGAAACAATATCACTTCAATATCAACTCAAAATCACAAAAAAACTGAATTTCGTTGCAAGCATTCAACAATAGCACTTGTTGATATTTGTTATTATAGACTTTGACGTCACAAACTACTCTGACCAATAGCAATGCGTTTCAACTAATTTGAATTTCCCGCTTATTTTGTGCATTTTGCAATAATTATTTTCTTATTCAAAACAAAATTATATTGAAAATTATTGATAGATTTATAAATCTAAAGGAAAAGAGATTATATGAAAAAAAAATTATCGTTATTTGAATCATGCGCATATACCCTATTATTAACTAAACTAGTGTAAAGTAAATTGAACAATAAGAACATATTATGCTAAAGAAACCATTTCACGTACTCAACAAACAAATAAATAACTACTCAATATACGGAGCAATCTCGCTTCAATATTAACACGAATCCTTGAATCGGGGATCGAACCCAACACTTTACAATCACATACAAAGTACAGCAACTCTAAAACCAACCAACACTACTAAATCATAAATCTATGCTCGACACGGGAATCAAAACTACTTACTTCTCTAGCGCACTCTTAAACTCCTGGAAGTTGGCGGTGATGTAGGCGTCTGCTATGAGGATGGAGCCGCAGATCACGCCCAGCATTATGTCAGGCTTCTCCGATTGCATCTGATGATGGAGAGGATCCAGGGTTAGTTTGTTGAGATAAAGAGTGGAAGTTCAAGAATAAACTCCAAATATCTTGTTTGTGTTTTAAGAATTTTGAGTGGAGTGATACCACGGCCTCACAGAAATCCTACGTAAAACAACGCTTGCGTTCTGTGAGGGAGATTACCGGAGGCCCAATTATCCCCCTTCCCAATTTTCCCAATCCCCGATTCCCCAAACAACCTTTAAATTCGCCTCTGGTGTTTCAAGTGTCCATGGGCGGCGACGATTGCTTACCATCAGGTGATACGTCTGCTCGATTACCGACGTGTTCCCTAAACTATTCTACTGGGGCCTTAGTCTGCTATAACAATTGTGTCAGAATGGTCGATCATTGAGCAGTGCAAGAGGGAAGGAGCTATACAACCTACATAGCTCCGTCCCTCCCGCACCAAACAATGATCGACCATTCTGACACAATAGGCTAGTTTCCTACTAGTCAAATTCAATACTTTTTTCGAAACGTCAAAAACGATATTTTCTATGAACTTTGTATGAAATAGTGCGTTATGACGTCATAAGTTTTTGACGTCAAATAGCAGACTTATTACTAGAAATTTAGCTAGAAAAAATCGAAAATTAAATAGTTCATCAAATTTATGAATGAGAGTGTGATTATTTTTGAATATTTTATTGTATTGAAAAGTTGTAATAATTTATTTTTGACCCAGTCATCATCCCTATTCTATTAAATCCATAAAATCTACGGCCGAAGGTTAAACGAAACTTCGCATTCGAGAACCGGAGTACCCTGGTCGGAGGATCCTCCTTTTCTGACCTTTTTGCGCCGTGTATACTTGTTTTATTTTATTTTTTGTCAATTATTTATGTTTATTTATTTTTGTAATCGGTGGAAATTAACTGTTTTTCTTTCTTTCTTAGGGAACTTTACTCTCTCTGCCGCACTCAAAGACATATAATGATTACTTAAACTATTCCTTAGTAACGATTTTGTTCCGAAAACAATTGCAAAGGAGTAGGTTAAGTAAACATTAAATGACTTTGAGTACGTCAATTTGTCCCCTAAACTAGTCTACTAGTCTACTGGTCTCCTCACTCCTCAGAGTACTCACCCTCTCAGCAATGAGCGCGTCCAACCAGGCGGTGTCGATGTCATTGTTCTGGAAGGCGCCGGTCTCCAGCAGGGTGATCAGGTACTCCACTGTCGTGCGGAAGTCTCCGCGGATGCTCAGCTCTTTCAGGGCTATTACTAGGTTCCTGGGAAAGGGGGTGATTTTAAGTTTAACCAAAGTCAAAGTCAAAATCATTTATTTCAAATAGACTTCTCTTTTTTGAGGGGGAAAATCATCCAATGACTTTTCTCGCCTTGAGCGAGGCGAGTGGGAGTGTCAGACTCTTACTGACTAAAAACCACCCCGTTCCTTCTCCTGCCTTTCGAGCCGGAGCCCCGGTAAACCCGCTAGGTAGTCCGCAGCTCCGGATCAGGCATCAGCCCTACTGGGCCTCATCTGTGGTGGTATTTCAAATAGACTAGGAAGGCAATTTTGAACGTCAAAGCAAATATAATAATATTAAAACCGTCTGTCTGTCAGTCAGTCCTCTAGTGAAGCTATTTGCTCGCAACCTCTTATAATATACAGGGTTAAAGGGTAAGTCGACCTAAATCCTTTAAGACGTGATAGTTTACATCATTCCTGACTGATTTGACCATGGGACCCCATATCCCAGTACCTATGTACCTTAATTTCTTGTGTTGTAGTGAATAAATAAATAAATAAACAAATACTTGTAATACGTTATTTCTATGTACGTTTTACACGTAGAAATGACATACCTGAGCCCCCCCGACTGGTATTTTATGCGACAAAAGAAAAAAAAATACGTGTCTAATATTTTTTTAAATGAAGGATTTTTATTTCATTTTCATTCCTATTTTAAATGGTGATAAATCGACTTAAACCTCCTTTTTTGTTAGAAAAGAAAACGTGTCGTAATGTGCACCATTTCAACCTACCCGTCTTTGTCGGGGAGAAGGGTGAAAAAAACTGTGTACAAAACTCACTCTCTAGCCTGTTCCCTGGTCTCGCCCCAAGAGAAGCAGTGCCCAAACTGCGAGTCCGCGAACTCGTGCAGCCCCCCCGACGCGGCCACGCTGAAGTAGCCCCACACGTTCTTCGACGACCTGAAGTTCAGCTCCTGTACCGTACCTGATGATGGCTTGAAACCTGTTTGGAAATAAAATAAGATTTATTTTCCGGTGGTCAATAAATTTATCAGCTTCTGATACAATTCGCTAATAATAAGTATGCAAAAACTAATAAAAGCAACTAGGAATGTCGCTATTTAATACACGAGTGTCAGGCGTTTGTCTATTTATACATATAATATTAAGAATGTAATGACTCTTTAAAATTAAGATACTCATTTATGGAAGGAAGATATGGGGTTAAAATCGGATAATTTTTAGGCCATAAATTTATCAACACCCTCACTCTTTCCGCGGCTATTGTACACCCGACTAAGGGACTACTAAACTATGGGTCTCCTTTACATAAAAGGGTTTGGCTATAGTCACCATCCTTGACGGGTGGTTTCAAGGTTTAAAGTTAGTGCTGCTAACCAGTTTTTATCAAATGTTTTATTTTTATTTATTTATTTATCATCATACTTACCTTATGACATCTATCATTACAGGTTTAACCTAATACATGTACAGTACCTTAGTCGGGTATCACACACCCGCGGGAAGAGTAGTGGTAGCAAATTATTTATAATCCTCTACTATCTCCATAGGACCTAATATGAAATAAAACCCGAAATAACCTCACCTTCATCAGGGTTTTCAGAGGTGATCCTAGCGGCGATGACGTGTCCCCAGGGCGAGGGTCTCTGCTTCGGCTCATCAAACTCTATCTGAGACAACCCCCAGGGGGACTCGCCGTATAGCAGGCGGATGTCCTTAATGTGGTACAGGGGGAGACCCATGGCGATCTGGAATGGAGAAATGGGGCTTGTATCCTGGTTTTGAGATAGAATAATATTAAGATTTTAACGAGTGGTCACAAGTGCACGAGGTTTTCAGCAAGGGTCGCCTCGATTCGATCCCTGGGTCCGGGCAAATTATTGTTTGACTTTTTTCGGCTTTCCGGATTGTCGTTTCTCAATCTAGTGTGGAGTCTGGAATAGTGCCCAGTATATTGCAATAGGCTTATCTCGGAGTTATAACACAAATGGTGAAAAGTGGGTGTACATTGTATAGCGGCTCTTCAGACTTCTTATTGCTAAAAATTATTCGTGCCAATTGTAAGCACAAATTTCCTACTTTAAAAGATATGTTCCAGTCTCAACTCAAGAAACTTTTCACTCAAGTCTACTGAAAAGACTAAAAGACCATTTCCTCGGTCTATTGGTCTTTTCAAGTTACCTGCAGCTAAAATATATTATTTAAATACGAATATTCTTCTACAACAGATTTTATCAATCTAATCAATTCCAACAAAAAATCTACTGAAAATACCAAAAGACCACCTCGGTCTACTTGGTCTTTTCGGTCTTTTCAACATACCTGAAGCTGGGCAGCGGGTAAATTGACATCGGCGACCATCTCCGTGCAAGGATGTTCTACTTGGAGTCGCGGGTTCAATTCCAGGAAGTAGTATGCTCCAGTAGCCGGTTCGTATAGGTACTCTACGGTACCGGCTGATACGTAGCCCACCATCTTAGCTAGGCGGACGGCAGCCTGGAAAATTATGGGTAAAATGTATAAAGGTACAGTGAAACTGGGTTTGTTTGACCCTGACTTTAGTTTTAGGGGGGGGGGAATCATCCAATGACTTCTCCCGCCTGTCAAATAGCTATTAAGACAGACAATAATTATATACATACATAACCTCACGCTTGTCTCCCATAGGGGTAGGCAGAAACAGTTTTTTTTTTAAAGGGGGGAATATCATCCAATGACTTCTCCCGCCTTAGGTGAGACAAGAGGGAGTGTCAAACTCATACTGACTAAAAAAACACCCCGTTCCTACTCCTGCTTTTCGAGCTAGAACCCCGGTAACCTGTTACGTTGTACGCAGGGGTAATTTCAAACCAAAATTTTAGACCAATGATATACTAATACGCTTGTAGAACAAAGCGTATTAGAATAGTTATACATTATAATGAAGTATAAGATAAGTACATACTACTAATAAATTATAAAAAAATATTTAAGTAAGATACTACATCTTAGTTTTGATATCACAATGAGTTCTAAGAACCTTAAAAGCTCTAAAACAGACCTTACAACATCCAAATCAACAAACAACATTCAACCTTATCCCCATACAATTAGAGTTGACTATACTTTACCTTCTCCATCTCAATAAAGACGTCAGGTTTGGCGATGGCGGCGGGAGCTTCCTCAATGATCTTCTGATGACGACGCTGGATCGAACAATCACGACCGAACAGGGAGATCGCGTTACCTGGGAATCGAATATGAGACTTTTACTCATTTACCTATGTCAAAGAATTGTAGGGTAGTAGGGGGGGGGGAGTGTCTATTTTAGTATTAGTTAATGTTTATACTTTTAAACTCAACGTCACGCCTTTTATTCCTGAAGGGGTAGGCAGAGGTGCACATTACGGCACGTAATGCCGCTATACAATGTACACCCACTTTTGACCAATTGTGTTATAAGTCTCAAGTAATAGGGAGGGGGGGGGGGTATTGTATGATGCTTTTACTCATTTACTTATGTCAAAGAATGGGAAATATCTATTTTTGTAACGTTGCCTCCATATAAGGGTATTCTTTTGTGTCCTGGGTGTGTTTATAAATATACAAATTCTCATACACATCACACCTGATCAACAGAACAAAAATCGAACCCAAGACCCATTCCTAGGCAGTTACTCTTGCAACCACAAGACGATTAGAAAGTTTTTTTTTTATGGAGGTAAATCATTCAATGACTTCTCCCGCCTTGGACGAGGCGAGAGGGAGTGTCAGACTCTTACTGACTAAAAACAACCCCGTTTCTACTCCTACTTTTCGAGCCGGAGCCCCGGTAACCCGCTAGGTAGTCCGCAGCTCCGGGAACTTGAAAGTCTAGACTCAAAATAACTTAGAAAAAACTTTTTTTAACCTGAGATTCGAACTAGCAACCCAAATAAGTATAAACTCACCGTACTGATCAGCCAAGAGTTGTACTTCCAAGTGGCGAGCTGACTTGGCGAGCTTCATCACGAATATAGGGGAGCCGGGCACCTCTGCTTGTACCTGTAACAACAAATAATAGGAATGTAAGTGTGGGAGAACCATGCTTCAGCACGAATGGGCCGGCTCGACCGGAGTGATACCACGGCCTCACAGAAAACCGACGTAAAACAACGCTTGCGTTGTGTGAGTGAGGTTACCGGAGGCCCAATTTCCCCCTTCCTAATCCCCAATTCCCGAACAACCCTTAAATTCCTAACCCCCAAAAAGCCGGCAACGCACTTGTAACGCCTCTCTCTCAAGTGCTTATGAGCGGCGGCGATTGCTTACCGTCAGGCGATACGTCTGCTCGTTTTCGTGTCGTGTTTCATAAAAAAAATAATGATATCACATCACATCAACAGCCTATAAAGGTAAGCGTCCACAGGCCCGCATCGTACGCATCGGACGGATCGCATCAAACGGATTAATTTTTCAGACTGCGTCCACTGTATTGGCAGCGATCGCATTGCCGACGCGAGTATCAGCAATCGGATTGCCGATACCACTTTCACTCGGATTTTTGGCATCGGCATTCCGTATGACGTTATCAGTACGCATCGTATGTAGGCATTGCCGATGAGCGGTCCGTACGATGCGGATCAGTGGACGCTTATAAGTGGCCACTGCTGACCAAAGGCCTCTACTCACACGGAGAAGGTTCGAGCATTAATCACCACACTTGCTCAATGCGGGTTGGCGATTTCAAATTTATAATCAGACTATAATAGACTTATCAAATACTCAAACGTCACTCAATTTTAAGACACTCTCAAATATAGTTCTATCCCTACAAATTCTTTGTAAATGATAGAGATAGCACGAGATTTAAGTACAAATTAAATTTGAGTAGCATTTCAGTATTCGGGCGTTAGAATCACCCCAGTAATCGAATTATTTTTAACGTAAAGCAAACACATAAAAAGTTCCTTAGTACGTACCCTTATTACGAGTTTGCTTTATGCTTAACGAGATCGAAACGAAAGCGCATTTGGTGCTCTGATTGGCCGGCTCGAATAAACCAACCAATCAGAGCGCCGAACGTGCTCTTTGATACTTTAAACGTAAAGCAAACTCATACTAAGGGTACTGATGGTAATCAATCTGCACCGTCCATTGACACCCGCAACCCTAGAGAAGTTACAACTCTATTGCCTGCCTTTTAAAAAGGAGTAATTTGCTATTTTCGTAAACGTACCTGTCTGAAAGCGCTGTTGAAGTCATCAGGGTTCTCCACTTTTCTGATACCCTTACCGCCGCCACCTTCCGAAGCCTTGATCATCACAGGGAACCCTAGAATCATCGAAGAAAACATAGGTAAGTAATTTATAAATACACATTTTGGGAGTTAACTTTTTTCCTTTTTTAAATAAAAACTTTGCCCCACACTAGGATTTTCTCCTGTGTCGTGGGTGCGTTTACAAACATACAAGTTCACATACACATGACGCCCAGACTCGGAACAACAATTTGTGGTTCACACAAAGAGTTGTTCCGTGCGGGAATCGAACCCGCTACTCGTTGCGCGGCAGCCAGTTACCCAGCCACCTCATCAACCGTGCATCCTTTAGTACGAGTTTTCTTTACGTTTAAAGTAATCGAAACAAGAGCGCTTTCGGCGCTCTGATTGGTTGGTTTATTCGAGCCGGTCAATCCAAGCCCCGAACGCGCTTTCGTTTCGTTTACTTTAAATGTGAAGTAAACTCATACTAAGGATACTGGTCATAATTATGAGCTCCGGTGTGGTTCGAAATTAATCGAGGATGCTCGAAAACATATCTACATACAAACATACATAACCTCACGCCTGTCTCCCATGGGCGTAGGCAGTTGGCAGACAATGGAACGCCAATTGCTACGAATCTTACACACCTCTTTCGCTTCATCAACAGTCATCAGTCTTTTCATGCATACTCATAAAATATAAATTTATATGCTTTGTTTTACTTTAACACATTGAACGCCGCGGTGGTCACCGGTGACCGACGTTAGCGGAGGATTTGCCTTCAACAGTTTTCTATTGGCAGTCAGAGACTTAAATATTATTTAAATGTACATCTCTTAAAATGCATTATTCTAGTATGTTTCAAGATGGTTACTACATAAAAATAAATGAATAACTTACCAATCTTCTGTGCGGCTTGCAATCCTTCTTCGGGAGTGGTGACACATCCTCTGGCGAAGAGTTCAGAAGATATCTTTATCTTCTTACTGTTGTATTCAGCTTTCAACTCTGATGGAAAAGAAGAATCAATGATCAGTACTCTTTTGTTACAAGTGAGTAATGTAAGTGACGGACAAACAGCACACTGCTGTAACTACTGGACTTAGCATGTTTCTTTGGGAGTAGGGGGGCATAAAGAGGGGAATTAATGAAATTCTCACGGGGAAGGGATACATAAAACCATGGATTACTACTACTTAGGAGTTAGCTGCGCGACGTCGCCACGTCTGCGCACGCTGCTCATGATGAAGAGTCCCTCTGTGACTCGAAACTAGTAGAGCTTTTCTCCATTAATAACTGTGAGTTTTAGTTGATTTATTATGTCTCACGATAGCTATTGTAAAAATTAAACCATGGGCTTATAAAAACATGCATTCAAAATCAAAAAGAAATAACACATTGCACCTTTAATTCCCCAAAGGGGCAACAGAGTAGAACAAATGCAAATGAACTAAATAATACATATTTCGTTCCGAAAAATCCTATGACATTTTCAGTCAATCATATAACAAAACTAAAGAAAATCAAGAATAACAAACACTTTTTCTCTGAAAACCGCCTCAAAATCGGTTCAGCCAAGCGTGAGATTAGAAGCAGACAAACATACATACTTATAGATCAAATTGAGAATCTCCTTCTTTTTCGAAGTTGGTTAAATATATCAAAAATTCCACTCACCGCTACCACTCCACGGTAGAGTAGGTATCTCAGCAGTCTGCGCTACGATGGACGAGGCGATCTTGTCTCCGAGGGCCCACATGGCCTTCTCCGGGGGTCCGATGAACACGACCCCAGCGCGGTGGAGCAATTCCGGCAGCTTGGGGTTCTCTGAGGCGTGACCCCAACCGGCCCATACAGCCTGGAAGGGGAAACATGGGGTCAAAGTTAATGTTGTTCTGTAAGGCACGTATATTGACTTAGTAGTGATCTATGATTTAATTAAGATGTTTATGTATACTTTAACTATTTTACTATAAGGAATAAAGGTTTATTATCTATTATATTGAGAAGCCATACAGTTTGTATGCAGAAACTAAAGAACACGTAATGTGTGTTTAGTTTTTACCTGAGATATTTGCCAGTGAATAAACCCTATACTTTTAAGGAAACTTATTTTACTTTACTTTTTAGACAAAACCGACACTGTTCTATGAATTTCCGCGTGACGGCGTTCGGCGCTCTGATTTGTTGGTTCATTTGAGTTGGCCAATCAGAGCGCCGGACGAGCTCCCGTTACGTTTTCGTTCAACGTAAAACAACCGAGTTCTATTATAGTTGGACCATTACAGGTATGGTAAATGTGCTGATCTAATTATATTGTATGTAATACCTATGTCATATACCGTTTGAGTAAACAAATAAATAATAAATTTAAAGATTTTTTTAAAAGATAGAGTGATTCAAGAGAAAGGTTTATATGTAAAAAATATAATATCGGCATTCATAACAAGGGATGTATTATACATGCATAATATAATATCACCATTACACCCATGCGAAGCTGGGGCGGGTCGCCAGTAAACAATAAAAACAAAATATAACTAACCTGTACTTGAGTCCGTATAGCGATATCCACAATAAGCTCAACGTTGGCGTAGTTGTTGTTGTTGGACCCGCCGGGCACGGGCACGTAGTGGTCGGCCATCTTTATGTACTCCGCGTTGGCCTTCAGGTCCTCGGGGGTCACCTGCGGGAGGATAGCAACAGATTACAATGAGGTACACAGAAGTGTTTTTTTTTTTTTTTTGAGTTCAGAAGATATTTTAATCTTCTTACTGTTGTATTCAGCTTTCAACTCTATGGAAAAGAAGAATTAATCGTCAGAACATTTTTTATAAAAGCGTTTCCCCTCACTAGGATTTTCTCCTGTGTCGTGGGTACGTTTACAAACATACAAGTTCACATACACCCGAAACAACAGTTTGTGGATCACACAAAGAGTCACTCTTCACTCACACGACGCAAGCGTTGTGTTGTTTGGTTGAAAATCATCCAATAGTTTCCGACTCTTACTGACTAAAAACCACCCTATTCCTTCTCCTGCTTTTGGAGCCGAAGCCCTGATAAACCCGCTAGGTAGTCCGCAGCTCCGGTAGACAGAAGTGTAGTATTATTTCTTTAACTTGCTTTTGTAGTGTGTGTGATACCTCGCCTTTATAAGTAGTTAGTTGTATAGGTAAGATACACTTAATAAAAAAGTATTCTTAAGAATCACACGTGTCCTCATTTACTGTCTAAAGGTAAGCGTCTACAGGCCCGCATCGTACGCATCGGACGGATCGCATCAAACGGATTAATTTCTCAGACTGCGTCCACTGTTCGGCAGCGATCGGATTGCCGACGCCAGTATCAGCAATCGGATTGCTGATACCACTTTTATTCGGATTTTTGTCGTATGACGTCATTGGTGCGCATCGCATATAGGCATCGCAGATGAGCGGTCCGTGCGATGCGGGCCTGTGGACGCTTACCTTAAGTCTCTACATTGCACTTTACACAGAACTTATTTTTCATATCAAAAATACATCAGGTAAGTATGAGTTGAGAAAAAACATAATTCTCGGTAAGACTTTAAAAGTCCGAGTGCGAAAAATTCAAGGACGCTCGATTGGTTTCGAGTCAAATCGGGACTCATAATAATGAATTACTTCTAATCACTATTATCGTAATTTCTTCCAGCTATCAGGTCGCCTAAACATTAAAAACAAAATAAATATGAACAAAAACTCACCATAACGACGAATCGCACGGCGCGTTCGTTTTTGAACATCTCGTAGGACCATCTTCGGACTGAACGCATACATTTCACAGCGCCGATACCGTTGTTCGCGATTAGGACCTGCAATGGAACATAATATTATAATTAGTACTAGCAAACCAGGCGAACTCCGTTTCGCTACCAATGATTATCCCTGTTTTACTCTTGATTTGTTCTTCGCTATAAACCTCACGGAGACCGAGACCTTTCCAACGAATGCAAAACCGTGGAAATCGGTTCGTGGGTTCTGGGGTTACAGCATCAGGAAGGAAAACCCGACTTATAGATTATTATATGGCAGTACAAATCATACAGTACGGCTTAATTTAAACCACATATTTGTTAACATCTTGATTGACATGCATTGCATTATTATCTTTGAGTTAATTTGAACACTTTTTACAAATACGCCATTATAACTGCCGCGTCGCATGTCTGTAGCATTCCTAAAGACAACCTAAAACATTGCAGCTCTTCTGTGGTGAAGGGACATGGAGCTGTTCACACACAATTTCCCGGGTCGGGCAAAGTACTGATGAGCTTTTTTCAGCACTTCGAGAATTTCTCAGTAGTAACACGGAGTCTGGAATTGTGTCCAGTATATGGCAATAGGCTCACCGCCTATTACATGGGACTTATAACACAAATGGTGCAAAATAGGTGTACATACGTGAAACCACGCTATAATAATAAAAAAACAAGAAATATATTTCTCAGCTCGTGAATCAAACATAAGACCTTGTGTAATCTCAATGATAATCATCTTTAAGTACTCTGTATCTCTGTTTACCCCCCTTAGTAACGAAATATACGTGATATGTTATCATCATACAGTGTTATGATTCATAAACATATTATCTCAGCATACTATCTTAAAGAATAACATATTTGTTTATTTAATACTAGCAAAAATAATGTATCAGAGATATTGTAAAAAACATTTTTTAAAAAGAGTAACGATGGAGTTTCTTGCTCGTTCTTCTCCATTCGAAGCAACACTTTGGAACGAGCGCCTAGCTTCACTGACAGACAGACTGACGGACAATTCAATTTGAAGTTTCAAAAGTGCCTTATTTAGGATTAATTGAAATAAATGCTTTGACTTTGAATTTGACTAGCTGGTACTTGCCACTTCGTCCGCAAAGAATAATGATTTCTGACAGTATTTTGGCCATTCGTTCTACAATTGTTTTAAGTCTACTACTAAATCCTAGAATTCTCATTTCGCGAATTCCCAGTGTGGTCCCTAAGTTACACATACATATTTTTTTTCTAAACTAAAAGTATCCTTAGTTGCTTCTTAGTACATTAGGTCATCAATAAAAGTCCTGTTAAAATCAGTCCAGCTATTTTAGAGATTAGCCGGAGCAAACAGACATAAAAATTGAGAAAAATGTGACTTGGGTATATGTATTGTATGCATGTAGTAAAAAGTGGTTATTTAAATATTACAAACAGACACTCCAATTTTATTTATTAGTCTAGATAAACAGCTGATTACATTGGTTATTATTATGATAATTAAAAATGATGAAATAGACTCATCCCCTATTACATGAGACACATAACATAACTGGTGAAAAGTGAAATACATTGTATAATATGCATGATTGTACACCCTCTATGGTTAGAAGAGTCAAAGACCGTTCCGTTTGTGTTATAGCCTATTGCCATATACCAGGCACAATTTCAGACTCCGTGCTACTACTGAGGAATTTTTGAAAAACTGAAAAAAGCCCAGTATTTTAGCCGATCCGAGACCCCTTGCCTGGCCGTCGTATTTGGGACCACTCGACCAACGAGGCAGTCCATACCATTAATAACCAGTCATACATACCTTATTAATAGGTTTAGTTCCCTGGAACCTCCTGACGAACTCCTCCGGAGTGGCTACCGTGAAGTCTTTCTCCTGGAAGCGCTGGCTGTGGATCACCGTCCCCTGGGACATAGACGGCCTGCAAATATAATAATATAATATTAATAACAAGATCAGGTAACAAGTCTTTTTATATATTTAAAGGGTCTACCAGAGATGTGCTGTCAGCTATGCTATGTTGCTGTCGATGTGTTTGGTTTCCACCAATCATATTCATTGGTACACATAGCTTAGGACTGGAGGAAACATACTCGGCTAAGCTATGTTTTTCGTAAGGAACGATTTGTGCTATAGATGACTTTCATATTATCAATATCAGGTGCGCATCTTCCTCGCACAGCTACATAGCTTAGTATCAGTGGAAATGGTCACATAGTTTTATTATATCTTTGTAGCATAGCTACATAGCACGACTTCAATAAAAACTACTAGTTTACCACTCCAAATCTTAGGGTGAACTGCTGTTGGGTATATTGGGTCCTGTTTCAATTCACAGTAAACCCAGTTATGTTTTTTAATATTGTACAATGAAACAACACTAATAATTTTTTAAATATCTCAAACTCAGGATGTCCTTCCTATATGTATTATAAATATAAATAAAAATACATCTACCGCTATGTATTTACAAAATCAAATATTAAATCTTTCATATACATGCCTTTTACCCCACATTTTTCCAAAATTATGTAACAAAACTTCTTAATCCACTATTTAACACTTTAACAATATTTTAAAACACTTTTTTTTATATTATTGCTCAAAATTCATATAACAATCTGTCCAGTCGTTTCTGAGTTATACACTTAACAGTTTAACTAACATTACTATATTTTAAGAATTTCATTGCAAATTTAAATAATTTTGAGTGCACAAAACACTACTAGAACAAGCAAAAATCAAAAATAAATTAAATAAACAGCTGATTCATATTTAATATCAATGCAAAACAATCTTGATTTGATAAATAAAACAATTAATGATAATAAAATGATAATAATTATCTATTTAGAATTATTTGTGTTATATATCGATTAAATTATCTGATTTAAAAGATAACAAAGTTTACTAGCTTGTATACATGGTTTTGTCTGCATCGTCAAAGGATAAACTGTTATATATCACTACCCACCGTCCAAACTACTACAAATTCATGTTCATAAATTACTCTATTGTATTTTAACACATTGAATGCTGTGGTGGTCACTGGGGACCGATGTTAGCAGATCATAATGCATTTTTAGAGTGTATATGACCGAATCCAAAAACTGCAAGTTGTGGGAAATGAGCCCAATGAGTGGGATTGAATACATTTTACTTAGTATATCTCTTCCGTATTCCATGACATACGATACAATTCACTAGATTTATGGATTAGTTCTTTGGTTGTTGAGTATATTTTATATGCTATGATAAAATCGAATGTTATAGAAATTTTGAGTTAAGTCACTTTCATTCTAAGCGTGCAATATAATATTATATTTGCAATAAGCCCAATCAATTTTGTATTTATCTTAAAATGTAGTGCACTAGATAAAAAGATTTTTGATCTGTCAGATAAAAGCATATCAGCATAGTCAGTTTCTTTTCATTTTCGAAGAATTTTGAACACACAATTAGGTTTTTTACAGCGATTTCATAATGGGGGTAGATAGAAACTACAGAAGTTATATAAAGATTATAATGTTACATATTTATTTATTAGGTAGTAATATTAAAAACTTACAGCATTGAAGAAGGTAGTTTTTTAATCTATGTACTTGAAGATCAAAATCCTTTCCTAGAATGTCACTTTATGAAAAGAATCTTATTAGTTTTGTAGTTTTTGTTAACTTAATTCCAATAAGATAAAATGTTTTTAGATTTTATGATATTAATTTTGTTTTCCAGACATAACTAGGTAGGATCTTGTGATATATTTATTTTAATACACAAAGGCAAAAGCAACTAGCATAAAACTAAAATAATAATTATGGTCTAAGCTGAATAGACAACATTGATTAAAAAATTGTTACACAATACTGTTATACTATTGGGTGCATGGTTGATAATTAAGACAATTTAAAAACAAATAAAACTTAAGAATTTTATGTTTCAAAGTTTAAATTATTTAAATTTTTCTAAGATAAAAATTGTATTTACTTTGAACCAAATAAAACTTGCCAAAAAGAGGACCACAGACAGAACATAACAGAAAAAAAATAAATAAAGAACACAATTTTAGAGGAACGTGATTTTTAAAATACGAATTTTAAGTAAAAGTACTTAGTTTAAATACATTTATTTTGATTAGGCAGAGAAACTCGGAGAAATCACGGTCAGTGGCATACTTTGAACGCTCCGTCACATTTTACACATATTTCTAGCTTTAAAACACAAAGATCGGCGCTCAAAAATCATAAATAAACTACAAAAAGCAAGAAAAACATCGTATTTCAAATAGAATTACGAATTCGGAGAATCTCGTATAATAACTTTTTTTTCTAACCTGTATGGCGCATCGGAATACAATCCATTCATCCCTTGATACATTTTTATCAATGAAAATTCACTTGAAACACTATTTTACACAGTAGAACAGATAACAGCTTTAATTAATTCATTAAAACTATAATAACTAAACATTTCTTTAAATCAAGAAGCGACATATACAGTTTTGTTTTCCTATTTTGACGTAAAGGATTCGCGATGAAACTCGCATGACGGATCATACGATCATGTCGTCTCGCTTACTCGCAACAATTTACGCATGTGTGAACGAGATGGCACTGTAATTGGTTCAAAGTTGCCATAATAAGGAAATCGCAAGAAGGTTGCATAAGAAAAACTTGTTTGTTGTGTACTTAGAGATGGGAAAGGGTCAAATTGTATCGATAAGATATAAATAAATAATGCGTCGCTTATGTTATTGTGTTCCAGCACGTTTACAAAACATGTGAATGTCTGACCAATTAAAAT
This sequence comes from Spodoptera frugiperda, assembly GCF_023101765.2. Lineage (NCBI taxonomy): Eukaryota > Metazoa > Arthropoda > Insecta > Lepidoptera > Noctuidae > Spodoptera > Spodoptera frugiperda. The sequence goes on from NC_064232.1 coordinate 5,744,132, forward strand.
GGTCATGAATAAGTTAATTTATAATGAGATAGATTGTTATAAATTCGAATTCACGTGTTTAGAATTGATATAATACGTAAATTGTGTAGGTACAAAGGTTAAGATTACATTGGAATAGAATGTTTAATAATGTAGGGGCCTATAACAGAGGGAAATTGTGCAATCAATAGTATCTTTCTTTTCCTTCCAAAAACTTGATTAGATCATCCAATTCACCAGAAATTTTAACCACAAAACAGTTATGTATTTGCTCAACATATTTAAAAATAGTTACTGGGTTTTTATTATTTAATTTATTCATAAAATTGGAGTCGTAATGATTATAATGTATCAAGTATCATCAAAATAGATGATAACTATTTAATGAACAATAAATAAGACGTAAATAAATCAACATATTATTTTGGGATAATCCTATGTATTGGATCATAATCTGTTTTAATACGATAAACAGTTGTCTGTACCATTTTACGATATCGGTCGTCGCAATTCATCATCTTTGCCATCATGTCAGCTATATCATAATAGTTACGTATATTGTTAACATATTACCCTTAGTGGCGTTTAACCTACATACATATTTGTAAGTTCCTTCGGTTAGAGTAGAGTATCCTTTACAAAACAGAGAAATAAACTATACACTACGAAGCTACATTACTTATATAGAAGAAAAGGGTACACAACCCCTTATGTACCCCTTTTCATACTTGCCGACTTGTGGCTACTAAAAATCATATTAAAACGTAGTATCACGTTTATTTCTATTTTTGAAGCAGGCAGTTGAGAGTGAATATCAATATGAGACATATTTTCAGCAGTTAAATAGGGTAGATGACTAATTTTTATTTTAATATTCGTCTTGTAGATTATTTTAAAATATTAGGACACTGTTTTCATTTTCTTACAGAAATAAATATTTTCGAAGATATAGGTATCGATTTTAAATATCGCTTGACGTCACTTCTAGACATTTTTTATACACAGAATGACGTATTTGCTCCTAAACTTTAATTCGTTTAATTAAATATTTTTATATGACAGAATAAAAAATACGTGTCTAACGTAATATTTTTGCATTAGGTACCTAACTGACAAACCAAATAGCTTTTTAATTTTCATACTCAGTCCTTATCCCTATTACAAACCCTGTACAATACATATATTTAGACATTAACGCTATTATCATACAATGGCTACATTCCAATGCCCTTTTTACTATCTTACAAATAACCTTATTTTCCGAACCTCTCGCGTCATTGATAACGTAACAAGACCAGTTATTCAACTTAAAACTTGATATACATACAACTAAGTAGGTAATAAGCGGCAATTAAGTAATTTAAACCTGTCATACTTGTTTTTGAATTTATTTATATAATTATGATTTAATTCAACTGTTCTTGGTGCAGTTGTTGTGAGGTTGACTTTTGAAAAAATATGGAATTTTTCTTGGTTCTGTGTCAAGGAAGGAATTTTGATTTTTTAGTTTTTGGTGTTCTTGGCATTTACAAGCGAATGGTAACAAATGTAAATACAGGTTCTGCTTATTACATTTTACTGTTTAATTGGAGGTACTAATAGACTTATTAGATTAGATTATCCTACTCAAAACTTAAGAATTACATGTTATTTGATATCCGTTAAATCACATCAGTTTTTTAACATACTAGACGCCATGGGGGCAAAAGTGATCGGCGCTAGCGGAGAATTTGCCTTCAACAGATTTTTGTTGGCAGTCAAAGTCATATACATATTATACTACTCCTTCTATTATTAGACATACCTATTCCTATTATTTCAAATATTTTCTTTACATCAGATTCAATCTTTAAAAACGGAACTAACATTTAGAAAAAATCACCCAATCATTAAAACTAAAACTACCGCTGATATGCTATTGATTCTATTTATCGACGTAAACAGAATCAATATCATATCCCACACATCACTACCTATTGTTTATGTACAAACACTAAATAGAATCATTACGCCACGTGTTTCCATACAGTGTTGTTCACGGCTGACTGACTGCCAGACGAAATTAGCACATACAGCTCGTCAATAGTAAACAAGCTTGATATAAATATACAATAACGTAAACAACAGAATATACTCTTTATACTAGCACTTATAAGAAAATAATATTAGCAACGTCACGTCATAATTATACCCTTGAAGGGGTAGGCAGAGGTGCACATGGCACGTAATGCCGCTATACAATGTATACCTACTTTTCACCCTTCATGTCAAAAGTCGTCATGTAATAAACGGTAAGGCTATTGCCATAATACCGGACACAATTCCAGATTCCGAAGATACTACTGAGAAATTTTCGAAATACCCAAAAACGCCTAGGTAGTAATACTTTGCCCGACTCGGGAATCAAGAAACCCGGCAGACGCAATTGCGACCACTCGACCAATGAGGCAGTCATGGATAAGTAAATAATATTAGAACAATAAATAAGTCATCATGAATAGGTCGGCAATGCTCTAAAGACTCCTGTGGTTCATGCGCGATGCTGATCGCTTATCATCAGGTAATCTGTCAGTTTGTTAGCCCGTTTAGGTTAAGGTGAAAAAAGAACAGGTATTAAAGTACTACATTTATATTTCACTAGCTATGTTTTAGTTCCAGAATAAAAAACAAACGGCACCAAAACTGGATTTTTGAAATGGAAAATTTCAATAATGATTTTTAGTGCATAGTTGACGCATTAGCTGGTGCGATTGGCTGCTACGCAATTTGTTCAATAACATAAATAATTTGTGTGTATGATGTAGTGTTTGCAGCTTGAAAATATGGCAGTCTAAAATTTAAATGTAGAGATTTTGTAATACGTCTTCTATATTTCTGAAAATTCAGTTTTTGTGGGTTAAGGGCAATGATACTAACAATAGAACCAATAATTATAATAAACAACTTAGCAGCCAATCACGCAACTACTGAGTCAGTCTTAAAACTATTCTGATTAAAAAATATCTGCAAACTATACCTTCCTACCTGTATACTTTTTTTGAAGAGGGGAAATCATCCATTGATTTCTCCCGCCTTTGGCGAGGCGAAAGAGAGTGTCAGACTCTTATTGACTAAAAACCACCCATCCTGCTCCTACTCCTGGCCTTTGAGCCAGAGGTCCCAAAAACCCTCTAGGTAATCCGCAGCTTCGGATCGCACCTACCTACCCACTACTACTACGGTGACTATGCAGTTATTTTATCTACGTTTATACAATAAAATAATAAAAAAGTCATAAAAAAATAAAGACACACATAATAAATGCTGTGAGCAGTGAATTACAGACTGAAGTAGGTATAAAGCAAGTGAAAAATTACGGTATTAGGTTAAAATAAATATCTTCTAACAGATAAAACAGTTTTTCATATCCCATCTCGACCTTGCCTCGTCAATAGTATGTAATAGAGTACATAAAACACACGTCAAGCCAAACAAAACCAGTATAAACTGACCGTTGTATAAGCAGAAAGATTATACAAAAGCGAGACCAAGATAAATTGGTCATGTATAGCTTGATTTGTGTGTAGGTACATAGGTTATATTTGCTCACTACAAGTACGACTCGAGCGAACAAATGTGTGAGAATAACTGAGTATGCTTACAAATCATTAAATTCACTGGAAACGTTTGCAAATGACATAATGTCACGTCTTTTTATGATTCGAAGGTTATATTGTAAATGTGGTCATTTCTCCAGCTAGGTATGTTGTTTTTAACTGAGTAGACTAGACTAGACTGCCTTGTTTGTTGAGTGGTCTAAGTGCCATGGTGATAGCGGAAACAGATTATTAATTCGGGCCAAGTTACAGAATTATGAACACTTTCTAAAGGGAGACAAAAAGATGAACGTAATATAGCGACTGTATTGGCGATATATTAAACAAGGGCCAAATTAAAAGCACCTTTATTCGACGAGTATGCTTGAAAATCTTGATGATAGTTGATGAAGTTTCATAGTCTTTGCCTGCCCCCATTGGAGAAAAGTGTGAGGTTATGTATGTATTACGTATGTATGTAAACACTTTTCCAGTCGTTCTTTTATTAAATTGAGCCAAAAAGTTATAAATACTTCTTCGTACAAACAAAACATATTACTAATAATAATTAAGCATAATCACAATAAATCACAACACTTAAAAAAGCCTTAAAATTTAATAGGGCATCACAAAGGTCGGTAGACTTGATATCGATAAATTACTTTAACAGTTTTCCGCATGAGTTTAACTATTGCAATATAATTGCAACTCAGAAAATCTATTAATACGCCACTTATCGTCCACGCTTAGCGGAGGATTTGCCTTCAACAGTTTTCTTTCGGCAGATACTGCTTTAAGGGATTTTTTGATTTAAGTAATAAACTGATTTCTGCCATAATCTTTGTCGAGATTTTCAGTTTTTTGTAGCCCTTTATAAGGCTGCTTACGTTAAACACTTATAAAAATAAACAACATACATGCATATTAAACCTTAACACCAAACATACCATTGTCCATCATCTGTTCCAGACCTGTATGTAGCAAAAAACTATATAATAAATATGTAAATATAAACATAATTATTATGTACCTTATATTTCTAAGTTTCAATGTCGAATTTTATAGTAAAAAGAACTTAATTGTTTACTGTATAAAACTTGTTTTTGTTTAACGAAACTTTAATTTACTGTTGTTTTTTAAAATAAACGCTAAGGCAGAATAGTGCAGATTGATCAGATGATATATTTTTATTACACGTTTACAGACTAAACAGTAAACAGCCAGTTAAATTAAGTGTGTTGTGTAGTGTAAATGTTTTCACTAAAGCTAAATTAGCCGTGTGATAAACTAGTTTTGCATTTTTATTATCTACATTAAAATTGTAATTACTTATTAAAATGTAAAACAACAATGCAATGTTAATGCTGTAATTATACTAATCTGTGCTAATGTAATAAAAATGTAGAATTTGTGAGTTTGTTTGAAATGCTTATCTCTTTGCATACTTAATTAACTATTATGTAGATATTCTCCATGTAGTTAAGGTATGAACTTGCAGGTGAGATAGGTATTACTCGGATCAGTGGACTCCGTCTTTTGACAATATTTGAGCAAAATTAGACTCCAGTAGCAAATAACGACATCCGGAGCTGTCATCAACGTAACAGGTTACCGGGCTACGGCTCAAAGCAGAAGAAGGAACGGAGTGGTTTTTAGTCAGTATGAGTCTGACACTCCCTCTCGCCTCGCCCAAGGTTGGATAAGACATTGAACGACTTCCCCCTCAAAATAAAAAATCGTATATATTCAAAAAGAGAGTGAAATAAAGCGACATGTTAGTATGTAAACAAAATGTAGCAGACTATTATTGAATACATTATCTAATCTAACAACTAACGTCCACCTGTTTTATTGGACACACATAAGTGCTCATGTTATCCTATCCTACTGTTATTATGTACACGAATCTGTCTGTGTAATAATATTTACTCGTGCAAAAATACGGAGTAGAATACATTTTTTTTATAGTATAAGCCGGTAAACGAGCAGACGGATTACTTGATGGTAAGCAATCGCCGTCTATGGACACTTGAAACACCAGCCAGAGGTATTACAAGCGCGTTGCCGACCTTTTGGGGTTCAGGAATTTAAGGATTTTTGAATTTAGGGCCTTCGGTAACTTCACTCACACAACGCAAGCGTTGTTCACATCGATTTTCTCTGAGGCCGTGGTTTCACTTCGGTCGAGCCGTCCCAGCATTGCCGAAGCATAGCCATGCTTCGGCAATGCGCCCGCGCGCAACCACGCGCAAAATAATTTCCACTATACAAGAGTTGTTTCATAAGTGTTAACAAGAGGAGTAAAAGCTGATGTAATGGGTGGGATTTACCTAGTTTATTTCTTTTGGCATTGGTTATCGTGGCTCTGTCTGGTCGTGACTAACAAACTGATTACTAATACCAATCAGACCACACGCTTTCAAATTAAAATAGATTATATTTATCAATAGATAGTTTTATTTACGATGCTATCTACCCACAGTATTTGGTTTTTCAAGGAAATTCGTAGAGGTATGTCGATGACTCATTATTTTGGTCAAATCCGTAAGTTTGTAAGCTAATCTCTTATGCTATAGGAGGCCCACATTCCATCAGTAAATATTACAACAACACGCCTTATATTTCTAAAAGGCTAGGCTAAAGGATTTTGCAACGTCACGCCTTTTTTCCCTAAGGGGTAGGCTGAGATGCATATTTCTTCATGCCGCTGTACAATGTACACCCACTTTTTACCAAGTCCCATGTAATAGGGGATGACCGATTACCATTTACTGGGCACAATTCCAGCTTCCGTACTACTGCTGAGAAATTTTCGAATATCCGAAAAAATACTAGTACCTATTACTTTGCCCAACTCGGGAATCGAACCCGAGATCCCTTGTCCGGCAGTCGCACTTGCGACTACTCGACCAACGAAGCAGTAAATATTGATTATTAATATTGACAATATCATTCAAAAGAACATTATTTTGTAGTTTGAAAAGTACACAAACAGCTAGATTAGGAAGTATTAAAACGGATTATAAGATAAGTGCAAATTATAAAAAAGTTGATGTAGTTCAATTGAACCTAAATAGATAAATATTTTTACGCACGATTTCACACCCAGTGTATAATGAAAGGCTCATCAGCTACTAACAGAAAATAATTAGGAGAATTTGTGAAAAGTAGTACACTAAGTACACTAACTAGCCTTGAGAGTACATTGAGGCTACAAATCAAGATATACAAAACCAGTATAAACTGACCTTCGAACGCGCAGAAGTTCATACAAAGCGGGACCATGATAAACTGGTTTTGTATAGCTCGATGTTTAGTTCTGACGTTATGTTATGATGTCATTACGAATACACCGAAGCCGTATAATCCACCAATGAGTGAAAATTCTGTATCCAAGTTATGAAGGTAGTTAATTACCATTTCTGGTTATTGATGGTTAAATAATCTATTATATTATAAAAATAAGTCGGGTTTTCCTTCCTGACGCTGTAACTCCAGAACGCATAAACCAATTTCCACGGTTTTGCATTAGCTGCGGTGTTTATAGCAAAGAAAATTCAGGAAAAATTAAAGAGAAATGCAGGAAATCAGGGAAAATCATTAGTGACGAAACGGAGAATAATACCAAAACCAATAAGGCTTGCACTACTGGCTAGAAGACTATAAAAATAATAGAAGCCTAATCTCCGTAATCCAAACCGATATTATTATTGTATTGACCCATTTTTTGCCTTATTTGCCAGACAAAAAATCGAGTTTCAAAACAAAATAATCTGTACTGCAACCAAAAATAGACATCATCATACCACTAACATATAAAAAGATCCGGCAACACCAATAATAACATAGTATGATATTTTTTACATACATACATAATAGCAAGTTGAAAATCGTAGAGCAAATAAACGCAGTGGATATTTGTTTTGCGATCCAAGGTTGGTTGTTATCTACAACATATTATATGTCTATATGATTCGACCTGAAGATTATCGCTTGAGGTTGATAGTGCATATATCTTGGCAGACTTGCAGTAGAAATTGTTTACTTATTACTTCGCGGTTACTAGATCAATGTGGTTGAGGTTATAATAACAAATTTTGTGATGTAATCTTATTTTATGTTTGCCTAACTACTAACTACTTTTCGCCAATTATTTTAGGTTAGGTGTTGTCTTATTTAATGTCAAAATCTGGGCGATTATTTATGAACTGTAAAATAATATTATTTACTGGTTAGTCTCAATTAATAACAACTAGTTGATCGAAGCTATAATCTACCAAATTTGTAAATAAGTTCTAACTAAAATGGGTCAAAATTGTATTTCTTATTAGCCAAATATTTACAAAGAAAGAGATAGAAGAGATCTTTAAGAAGATGAAACTGGTTCTAATTTGTTATATTTAGTACAAAACACTTGATAAATTAGGTAATTGTAATATTACACACAATATTGAAAATTATTACCAAATAAAAAGTCGATAGATTTTCATCGAATTCACCACATCCCTAAACATTGAAGTTGCCACTAACAAAAAATTCCATACCATATTTTCCGCTTAATAATTTTTAAAATATTAACGTATGAATAATTTTGTCAAGCATAAAGTTTTAAAATTATAAATAATCTTCAAATAAAAGGAGCAAAAATATATTTACCTACGGACAAGGAAAACAGTAATTTACTTAATTGCTGACGTATTCATTTACCAAAATAATTAAAAAAAGAAACAAAAACACATTTGACGCAAACGTTGGTAACAAACAAATTGTTTTTAAATTCCCTTATATAATATATTGAATTTAAATTTATTTCTACAATGTAAAAGATATATTGCAATTTGCAAAGTGTTATATATTCAAAATTATAAAAACATTCGTTGTTTTTCGACATGAGCTGCTGTTTACATGTGAACATTAGCTCGTGACGATACCTAAGTACGTGTGTCGCCTGGACAGTCTACGCTACATCCTTGTTGACTGGACATCTACACTACATGAGCTGCTGTTTACATGTGAACATTAGCTCATGACGATACCTAAGTACGAGTGTCGCCTGGACAGTCAACCTCGCTACATCCTTGTTGACTGGACATCTACACTACATGAGCTGCTGTTTACCTACATGTGAACATTAGCTCATGACGATACCTAAGTACGTGTGTCGCCTGGACAGTCAACCTCGCTACATCCTTGTTGACTAGACATCTACACTACATGAGCTGCTGTTTACATGTGAAATTTGCTCATGACGATACCTAAGTACGTGTGTCGCCTGGACAGTCAACCTCGCTACATCTTTGTTGATTGGACATCTACACTACATGAGCTGCTGTTTACATGTGAACATTAGCTCACGACGATACCTAAGTACGTGTGTCGCCTGGACAGTCAACCTCGCTACATCCTTGTTGACTGGACATCTACACTACATGAGCTGCTGTTTACATGTGTTCATGACGATACCTAAGTACGTGTGTCGCCTGGACAGTCAACCTCGCTACATCCTTGTTGACTGGACATCTACACTACATGAGCTGCTGTTTACATGTGTTCATGACGATACCTAAGTACGTGTGTCGCCTGGACAGTCTACGCTACATCCTTGTTGACTGGACATCTACACTACATGAGCTGCTGTTTACATGTGAACATTAGTTCATGACGATACCTAAGTACGTGTGTCGCCTGGACAGTCAACCTCGCTACATCCTTGTTGACTGGACATCTACACTACATGAGCTGCTGTTTACATGTGAACATTAGCTCATGACGATACCTAAGTACGTGTGTCGCCTGGACAGTCAACCTCGCTACATCCTTGTTGACTGGACATCTACACTACATGAGCTGCTGTTTACGATTTTCATCAAAAGTGTTCAGTAGTTCTTGCGTAAGTGACAAAAAAGGGTACAAACTTTGACATACAAATTAGTATGTTAAGTTAAATCGATTCTTAATGTAAACAGAACATTAAAATTACCTTGACAAAGGTGAACACGGATTCTTCTACTTAAATAATACGTTTTTGTATTAGAACAGGTTTTTTTATCGATTTTAGACTCATAGATTTTTTTATGGTATAAGCCGGTAAACGAGCAGACGGATCACCTGATGGTAAGCAATCGCCGCCGCCTGTGAACACTTGATACACCAGAGGCGTTACAACGGCGTTGCCGGCTTTTTGGGGGCTAGGAATTTAAGGGTTGTTGGGGAATCGGGGATTGGGAAGGGGGGTATTAGGAATTAGGACCTCTAGTAACATAGGGCCTAGCTGATCCGAGTTGTGTATAGATATGACGTTCGGCGCTCTGATTGGCTACCGCCAATTAACCAACCACTCACAGGGCTAAACGCGATAACGTTTCGATTCCGTAGGAATTAAAAAAACTTTATAAAAAATTGACACATGTATTTTTATCAAATGAGGCAATCTTCAAGTTCCAGTAGGTTGATACTACGCCTTATTAAAAATAATAAATCGATCAATCTGCACTTCTCTTAACCATAACACAATTCACAATGGCGATATTTTCGAGTCGAATGTATCTTGAGTAAGTATAGAAACTAATTAAAAATATATTATCTCTTTCAAATTCCATATTACTTTGAAGTACCATTAACAATTAATTATTATGTTATCGGCTTACTCACGTAACTGTTTGACGAGGAACTCGACTAGTAGTACTGACCAATAGCAGTGCGACAATCGCCGCGTCGTGTGTCGCAGAACTTTCTCATGAATATGAGCCTCTAGCATGGCTTGAAACTAGTCGAGTTCCTCGTCAAACAGTTACGTGAGTAAGCCGATAACATAATAATTGATTTAGTATGTCTCACGAAAGTTGTAATAAAATACCATTAATAATAACGGCGGTGTTGCGGGTGAATGTGCGGCACTGATTGCTTACCATCAGGTGATCCGTCAGTCTCATATCCCATAAAATTTGCTGTCTTCTCACCCCATAAAAAATCTTCATTCTCCTCCTAAAGTACCAAAGTTCTCCCAAAAATACATATTTAAAACCACCACCTCCCATCAAAAAACAAAAACAAAACTTACTGCAACGTCCCAGAATTAGGTGTCCTTAAAAGTCTAAAGTCCTGTTGCTTCTGCTGTTCCTCATCACGGCTTGGTGGACCCTCCTCAACATCATCAGTGCTTAACGTCATCTGAAACTTCTGTGTCAAGTTCGGTATGACTTCCGTGGGCCCATCATCATCAAATGACTGTGGTTCATTGTTCTCACCAAGCACGAATCGTTTCGATGTTCTACGCTTCAACATGATCACAAATTGACTGACATACGTGAATAGATTTGAAAAAACGTTCATATAATCACTTTGCACTGTTCATTCTACTTGTTTTCTTTATTTAAAACACTGTTTTCACTGTTTTATTGGTGGTCACTATTAGGAGATATACGCCCAAATACTGAAATGCTACTCAATTTTAAATTGTACTTAAATATCGTGCTATCTCTGTCATTTTATAAAGAATTGATAGGGATAGAACTAGTTTTGAGAGCGACTTAAAATTGAGTAGCGTTTGAGTATTCGGACGGTAAGCGTCCACAGGCCCGCATCGTACGCATCGTACGTATTCCGTATGGCGTCATCAGTACTCATCGCATGTAGACATTGCCGATGATGCGGTCCGTACGATGCGGATCAGTGGACGCAGTTGTATGAGTTTCTATACAAGACAAACTGAAATCCGTTGCGTGCGATGGCAACTAGGTTGGTTGTTTTTCTTTTCGTTTGGTTACATATACTTGATATATTTGGTGCTTTGAGTGAAGAAATTATTTTTTTAGTTACAAAGCATTTTATTTAAACTATTATAATAAGAAAAATATAAAAAAACCAATTCTAAAAATTAAAAACAAACAAACGGTAAAAGCCTAAATTTTTAAGTTGTGTAATATTACTAAATCCTTCTCCTAAGTCTGAAAAATACTATGCTGAAAACTGTATCAAAATCGGTTCAGCCAAACGCGAGATAATCGTGCACAAACATACATACACAGTGACAACTTTACTACTCTCTCTGTAGACAAGCGCTAAAGCGGTATTTGGCTAGAGGCTCAGAGGGCTTACTACAAGTTTGCTTTACGTTTAAAGTAATCAAAACAAGAGCGCATTCGACGCTCTAATTGGCCAGTGCGAATGAACCAACCAATCAGAGCGCCAAACGCGCTCTCGTTTCGTTTTCGTTCAACGTAAAGCAAACTCGTACTAAGGGTACCTACTGTTCAGTTTGTATTGCGTACATATTTACCACACGACTATTACGAAATTTGATTATCGACTTTATTTATAGCACGTTAAAGTTGACATTTCTTTAAAGGAGGAATACCTAAATTGGTTTTACGTAAACATTTAATTTTGGAGATTTTCAAAAATGGCTTTATTACCTAAGTCTAGATAAATAAACCTAAGTAGGTTATATTAGTCAAAAAGTATAACATTGCATAACATCACGCCTTTTATTTCAAAGTTGTGTAGGTAGAGATTACTTATTATGTGAAATGATGAAAGGTATAACAGACGGGAACATCAGAAGACAGTATTAGATAATTATGATGAATGTTTTTTTAACGGGGGAAAATCATCCAATGTCTTCTCTCGCCTTGGGCGAGGCGAGAGGGAGTGTCAGACTCTTACTGACTAAAAACCACCTCGTTCCTACTCCTGCTTTTCGAGCCGGAGCTCCGGTAACTCGCTAGGTAGTCCGCAGCTCCGGAGTACGAGTACCTAGTTAGTATGAGTTTGCTTTACGTTTAAAGTAATCGAAAAGAGAGCGTACGGCGCTCTGATTGGCCGGCGCTGATGAACCAACCAATCAGAGCGCCGAACGCGCTTCGATTTCGAGTTTCGATTACGTTCAACGTCTTAACTTTGGATACTTTTTACAATATTACAAAATATACACAATTTCGAGAAAAAATCTTTGAAGTATCTAAAGACCTGAATGATGATCTAGGCAATCAAAAATACTTTAAAATGTCGTTAGAAAACAATTTGTTTATATTTAGTCGATAGCATCGTAAATCATCACTTTAAAAGGTGTTATCAGAGATGTACTGTGGCGGACAGATCCGCCTGATCGCTTTAAATATTGCTTGAATCCAGTAGAAACATTAAGCCATGCCTTATATAATGTCTCATTTAATCGAAAAGCGATAACGTCGCAGCTTAGTGACGGAACGCGTTTACACATGTTCCAGGGATTACACCCTTAATCAATGGTGCGTTTGATATTGTTCGGCTACCTGTGGCACCGGCGCTGGTACCCCCAATACCTCGTTTTATTCGTCAACTCAAGGTCATGGGGCGGGGCTAATATGCAGATCTCAACAGGTGCAAGCAAAAATTAATTGAGAAGTGGTCAGGCGCATGTGACCACCATTGTACTTTGTATGCAGAGGTAGACAGAGGTACAGAGGCCAGTTATGTTATGAGTCCCATGTAATAGGGGTTGAGGCTATTGCCATACCATAGTACATGTCATATACTGAACACAATTCCAGACTCCGTGCTACTCTACTACAGAGAAATTTTCGAATACCTAACCGAAAAATACTTTATCCAGTAATACTTTGCCCGACCCGGGAATCGAAGCCTTGTCCGGTAGTCGCACTTGGGACCATTCGACCAATAACGGCAACGCACTTGTAACGCCTCTGGTGTTTCAAGTGTCCATCCGCGGCGACGATTGCTTACCATCAGGTGATCCGTCTGCTCGTTTACCGGCTTATACCATAAAAAAAACAGCAATTGATTTTTATATACAGAGATTTACTTATAGAAATAACAGCTTATTCGCCTGTTAGATCCGGAAGCATATTAACGTAATTATTAGATACGTTTGATCTTAACCTTGAAGTTTCTAAAACCATAGTCATTCATACCTTAATACGTTAACTACATTTAAGTAAATAAAGTTAAGTTATGTGTGGAAAATCTCGATAAACATTGATACCGGTATTAAGCCGAGTTGTGACGTCAGAGTACATTTGATATCACTTCTACTCTTGCCGCGGGTATCAAAAATTTTACACTATAACATTTTGCTAAAATTCCGGCTAAAGTTGTAACGAGCAAATAGCTTCAATAAAGGACTGACCGACAGATATACATTTTGTTTTTTTCTTAATTGTTATATTTGCTTTGACGTTCAAAAGTGCCATAATGGTCTTTATGAAATAAAAATAATTTTGACTTTGACTTTGGTTATTATTTATTTTGACAATTATCATTTCCTACATTACCACGGTCGTTTTCTTAAATTAAGGTAAACTTGTAATATCTTAACCCACTTTAAACATTAAATTAAATAATAGAAGGACAAGCCATCATATACGAAGTACTGTATATTTAAATATCTAGTTTGTTTGAACGCGCTCATCTCCGGAACTACTGGTCCGATTTGAATAATTCTTTTTGTGTTGGATAGTGCATTTATCGAGGAAGATTATAGGTTATAAAACATCACGCTACGATCAATAGGAGTCAAGCTGAGCGGGTGAAACCGTGCGGAAGTAGCTAGTCGTTAATAAAGGAAAATTAAGTTAAAATTGTGCAGATACGAAACTTGGATTTATTTATAGACAGGAAGGAAAATAAAAGAAGTAATTACATTAAATAAATATGTAAAACAGTTTTAATGAGCTCTATTCTATGTCAAGCCATCTCGTTTGATATCCATAATGCAGGTAGTTGTATGGTCATCAAGATTAAGAGTGTGTACCAGATTTTAGTATCCTTAGTATGAGTTTGCTTTACGTTTAAAGTAATCGAAACGAGAGCGCGTTCGGCGTTCTGATTGGTTGGTTTATTCAAGCCGGCCAATCAGTACCCTTAATATGAGTTTGCTTTACGTTTAAAGTACCTAATCGAAACAACAGCGCGTTCGGCCCTCTGATGGTAATCTATCGCCGCCGCCCATGTGCACTCGAAACACTTGAGGTGTTACAGGTGCGTTGCTGGCGTTTTTAGGGGTTAGAAATTTAAGGGGTTGTTGGGGAATCGGGGGGGGGGGAGATTGGTTTTTTTATACTAAGTACGTGCAAAGGTATGTAAGTATATTTATTCCTTCAATTCCTTGCCAATAAATCCCTAATGACCGGCAACGTACTTGTAACACCTTTAATGTTCCGGGTATCCATGGTCTAGAATAACACATAGTCTACTTTCTATCCTAAGGAAAGCGGGTGAAGCCGTTGGCAGAAACTAGTGCAGAAATAAATGATAATAGAAAACGTGATGTTATGTAAGTAGGTACTATTAATAACAATAATTCATAGATAGATAATAATACGTGCTAATTAGACATTTGCGCATTTGAACATAAATATAAATAAATGCCTTTAGTTAAGTATTATTACGAAGCTAAAATTCAAAATTGTTAATAATACGCAACGTCACGCCTTTTATCCCCGAAGAGGTAGGCAGAGGTGCACATTACGGCACGTAATACCGCTGTACAATGTACACCCACTTCACCATATTATTATGTGTTATAAGTCCCATGTAATAGGGGGTGAACCTATTGCCATTATACTGGGCACCTCCGTGCTACCACTGAGACATTTTCGAAAAGCCCAGCAGTACTTTGCCAGTCCCGGGAATCGAACCCGAGACCTCTTGTCCGGCAGTCGCATTTTCAACCACATTCACGAGGCAGTCCATATAATCAGTACCATATTATATATAATAATTATAAATAATCGCACTAGCAACCACTCGGCTAACGAGGTAGTCCATACATTATTACAATATAGTAAAATAAAATATAATCATTACTTCAAAATAATAAATAATAAGGGATTAGAAATTATCAATATTTTTTATGACATGATTAGATTAGATCTGAACTAAGGCGTATGTGAATTATTTTTGGCCTCTTTTATTTATTTAATTGTTGGCCTAATTTCCTCCAGCAGATAAGTAAAGTCGAATTTCCAAAAACATTACATTATAACTAATACAAATCTGAGACATTTTTTTGTACAACCAATGACGTAAAAATAATTTCAAGAATTGGGTAGTTTCCTTAGTCAAAATAAAGTGTTTCGACTTTTCTATACAATAGAATATTCAAAAATAATCACACAATTATATGTATTTCGTTCATAGATTTGATGATCTACTTAATATTCCAATTTTTCTAGCAAATTTTCTAAAAATTAGTTTGCTGTTTGACGTACAAATCTTATTAATAAATTCAAACATAACGCATTACCTCATACAAAATTCAGAGAAAATATCGTTTTTGTACGAAACTAGCCTATTAAAAACGTTGATTCATACCCATGATTTACCTAGTTTTTATAAATACCAAATACAATTACCTTTTCAATAAATTCATGAATATCAACGTTGTACCTAATTTTATTATTATTATTCGGCTTTAAATTTTACCTCACAATAACAGCCCTAGTTTTGCGTACTTACTATAATAATTAGGTAATTCTTATTAAACAATAATCCGATTACCCAACCACTAAAATCACAAAAACAAAATATAACGCACCAAACGAAAAAAAAAAACAACAAACCACAGTTTATACAGAAAAAAAAACTCTAAACGTCAAATTTGCCGCGCAAAAACAATATCACTTTGACAACACGCACGACACACTTAACGGGAAAATAAAATAAAACATTAAAAATAGACACTAAAACACAAATATACGAACACAAAATATCGAAAAAACTTCGTAAAAACTTTGTAATAATTGTTTGTTATCGTAACAGGAGGACGTAATATCACTCCGAAGGGCAGAGGAGTACTGAATTAAACTTAATATTCTCTGTGGCACTGAAGGCTTTGCCGCGAAAATTTGACGTCACGGCAATGGCGGCCGTCTGACCAAAATGATTACGTAATACTATGCTTAATGCATTTTGATAACTAGTTTTATAATGGCCGTACATTTTATGTATGTTTTATTCAGTAGAAAGTCAATGGCGTTTTGTTTTACGATGCTAAGGTAAATTGGGAAATTAGTTGCGTTGCGTTGTTAGGTGGCGTAAGATTGGGTTGCTTTGACTGCTTTTTTTAAGGGGTGAATCATTTAGTGTCTTCCTCTCGCATTGGGTGAGGTGAGAGGTAGGGTTAGGCTCTTACTGATTAAAAACCACCGCGTTCCTACTCCTGCTATTCGAGCCGGAGTCCCGGTAAACCCGCTAGATAGCCCAACTCCGGATGGTGCTTTGACCCCTAGGTAGTAACTTTGAACTAAACTTTAGGACCAATGTTAAAGAAACCCAATCTTACAGATAGTTGAGAAGTTGTTAAGGTAGAAAGATCTCCAACAATATTTTGCCTGGCCCAGGAATCAAACACGAATCTTTTGTTCACCAGTCGCATTTGCAACACCTCGAAAATGTTTCACTTTTATTAAAAAGCAAAAATACTTCTTATATTCAAGACAGCACATTAATAACAATTAACATAATATAGGTACTTTTATTTAAAGGAAGGAAATAAAATAAATTATTATATTAAATACATGTCCTACCTATAAATTCATCTATAATATAAAAATAAGTCGGGTTTTCCTTCCTGACGCTATAACTCTAGAACGCACGAACCGATTTCCACGGTTTTGCATTCGTTGGAATGGTCTCGGGCTCCGTGAGGTTTAAGGACAAAGAAAATTCATGAAAATTTTCAAGAAATAGGCATGATTTAAAAGGGAAAAGTCATTGGTGGCGAAACGGAGTTCGCCAGGTTTGCTAGTGTCTTATAAAAAACTACAATTTCATATTTTGTACATTAACGACATCTATGTTGCGTTTTAGGAACGTACTACACGATTATAATTATAAACCTGTTAGGATGTTGTGTAAATTAATATATTTCACAATGATCCTATGCATTAACGATTAATAGATATTGAATGCACTTGCAAAGCACATAATAAAAGGATGGCCGGCTGATATCCCAACTCATTTAGGTAATTATTGTTTATCGTGACGGTCTTTTATCCTTGAAGGGGTAGGCAGAGGTGCACATTACGGCACTATACAATGTACACTCACTTTTCACAATTTGTGTTATAAGTATCATGTAATAGGGGGTGGAGGGTGATAATACTGTTTAATGGAATGGTGAAAGAGAACAAATCTATGTAACACGTGTGCCAAAGTCTGCTTATGGTATAAAAGCTAAATGTTTTGACACGAGAAGGCTAGCGATAGATAACTAAGTCAAGGGTCTGTTAAGCTATTCTGTAATTGTCAATTCGATTCGAAACATTCGAAGTGAGCCCGATTGCATTCGTGTCCGTAATTTTTGTAGTTAGCATAGTACATCCCCTGTTTGGCAAAGGTCTCTATATATAACTACCTATGAATCTTCATAATACATATTATAAAGTGTTGTTTTTATTTTTTTTTATTTTGTCACACATTTCATGGGTCGACTTTCTTGAACCCCTCTCGAAACTAAAACCTGGCTACGCCTATGGTTACTACTATTGATTTTTATGTTTGGAATATAGAAAAACCCATGAAATAAATAAAAAATAAACCTAACAAAAAATTTAACTCTAGAGGTACTGGACAGATTTTCATGAACTTTGAGTAATTGGATCCAACATATTAATCAGTTCATATTCATAATAGAATATAAATACAGAAACATAATCTTCCATTAAATCTATTACCGGTATAAAACGTAACTAAATAAATAAATTATAAACAACAACGTTTATAAATCTACTACAAACAACTAACGCCATCTATCTTACGCAACTAGCAACACTTACCTCAAAGTGCTGCGTTTCTCCGCTAGAGCGAGCTGCTGTGCGACTGTCAGAGGCCTGGGTCTGTTCGGCCTGGGCGCATTGGGGAAGGAATCCCTTCCTTCATGAGCTGGTCCATCATCAACAGGCTCTTGTTCCACCTCTTCACCCACCACGAAGTTGGCACCACCCTGGAAAATGGAGAAAGGTATTATGAACTTAATTTGTTTAGCAATAAGATTAACTGAGACTGACAACGGATCCTGGGTCAGTCAAAGTATTACTGGGCTTTTTTCGGTTTTTCGAAAATTTCTCAGTAATAGCACGGAATCTGGAATTGTGCCCAGTATATGGCAATAGGCTCACCCCCTATTACATGGGACTTATAACACAAATGGAGAAAAGTGGGTGTACATTGTATAGCGGCATTACGTGCTGTAATGTGGTCTCCTGCTGCCCTCACTGAAGGGATAGGGATAGGATTTAGAATAGGGGTACATCATGATTTGGCATAACATTCAGCTACTTTTTATCCCACGGGAACTCAGGCGAATCCACTGGCAGAAAGAAGCGATTCTAATCTACATCTTCTATTATATAAAAATCAATTGCTGTTCGTTAGTCTCGTTAAAACTCGAGAACAGCTGGACCGTTTTGCCTAATTTTGATCTGGAATTATTTGTGGGAGTCCAGGGCAAGTCTAAAAAGTGAGAAAAATGGTTGAGGCGGTACAAAGTTTGCCGGATCAGCTAGTAAAAATAAGTCAGATTTTCCTTCCTGACGCTATAATTCCAGAACGCACGAACCGATTTCCACGGTTTTGCATTCGTTGGAAAGATCTCGGGCTCCGTGAGGTTTATATCAGGAAAAAATCAAAGGAAAAGCAGGAAAACAGGGAACATCATTGGTGTCGAAACGGAGTTCGCCGGGTTTGCTAGTAAGTAATAAATTATCATGTACATTGTATAGGCTTTTTTATGGGACAAGTCCGCCACAACCTCCCATACCGCTGCAACTCCTGTAAGCCAGGATCTACAGTAGATACAACCATGAAAACACCGGAACACTGAAGTCCGGCGCGTCCCAGGGACATGGATGACTGTCTTGGATCCCGCAACGAAACAAATCAGAAGATGTTATTAGAGGAGAAGAAAAAGAAAACGATGGTTTCCACTTCCCTCGGTGAATTTAATGCAGGAGACATTGTATGGCTACTTACACTTTCTCCCGCCTCTTCGGATTCGATTTTTTCGAAATTATCACTTTCACTGGACGAACAGCGAGCTTGGTCCGCCTGGTCCGCCATTTTGGTATCTGAAACGAATAAAATTTACGTTGTATTCATTTAAATGTATGAAACACGACGTAATTCTAATTATTTAAAGGTATGCTGTACTAGTGGTAGTCTTTGGGCGGCGGCAATAGGGTAGATGATATTTTTTTATTTTAATGTCCGTCTTGTCAAGATATTTAAAGATTCATGTCGAACATCATCTATATATTATTATATTCATTAGATAGAACTAGCCTGATGCCGATCAATTTAAGTAAATACTATTGATAAATACTATAATTAATGCAGCGCCTATTAATTTAGTAATAGCAACAAGTTGTGTACACTCAACTTATTATAACTTTTCTTGTAGGCGTTACACATTGTACGTAATGGAGGTATAAACATAGTATAAATAACTACCGTAATTAACATATAATTAATTAATAATACGATAGTATGACGTGACGTTTTAAATTAATATTCCACGACGATTGACCTGCAAAGTCGGGTTACTGAGGTGCGTAGAACTTATATGTATAGACGCAAATTATATGAATGAATGTGCCCACCAGAATTCTTTATTAATTCTCTTTTTAAAACGTGGCCCCATACCACGAGCTGCGGACTACATAGCGGGTTACCGGGGCTCCGGCTCGAAGGGCAGAAATAGTAACGGGATGGTTTACAGTCAGTAAGAGTCTGAGAGACTAGGATTTTCTCCTGTGTCATGGGTGCGTTTATAAACATATTAATCCTCATACACAAAAATCAGACCTTGTTTTAAGGAGGAAAGTTAATAATGACTTCTCCTACTTTGGGCGAGGCGAGAGGGAATGTCAGACTCTTACTGACTAAAACCACCCCGTTCCTACTCCTGCCCTTCGAACCGGAGTCCCCTATAAACCTGCTAAGTAGTCCGCAGCTCCGGATCAGGCATCAGCCCTACTGGGCCCCAACTGTGCTATACAATAAAGACTTAGGAAATAAATAAGCAATCGTCTTGAAAATTCCTGCTAAGTATGATGCAGGAAGGAATCAGAAGTGCCACAATGATACCTACCTATAGAGACTCTTATATACCCGCCCTTGTATAATGTGGGGCTTCGGGAGTTTAACGGTGCTTTTCCACCAGAGATGTGCTATGTAGCTATGCTTTTTGTTTTTTAAGGGGGAAAATCATCAATGACTTCTCCCTCCTTGGATGAGGCGAGAGGGAGTGTCAGACTCTGACTAATCACCACCCCGTTCCTACTCCTGCTTTTCGAACCAGAGCTCCGGTAAACCCGGTAGGTAGCCCGCAGGTCCGATGTAGCTATGCTATGAAAATGTAATAGCTAAGCTGTGAAACTGCACAGTTTCCACTGATACTGAGATACGTAGCTGTGCGAGTAAGATGTGCTATGAAGATACGCCGCCGCAAAGTAGCTGTGTAAAAGTATAGGATAATATCGAAAGTAGGGAAGCCATTCATAGCACGCATCTTTCCATATAAAAACATAGCTATGCAAACGCATCCAAAG
The DNA here is from genome assembly GCF_023101765.2 of Spodoptera frugiperda. Classification (NCBI taxonomy): domain Eukaryota; kingdom Metazoa; phylum Arthropoda; class Insecta; order Lepidoptera; family Noctuidae; genus Spodoptera; species Spodoptera frugiperda. The sequence goes on from NC_064232.1 coordinate 5,765,235, forward strand.
TAACGTAGCATAGCACATTTTATCATGGCGGAACAACCCTTACAAGTTCACATTCATAGTGTCGGGAGGTCGACGAAGAATAGCTTTGGGCCACTGATAACCTAACTCACAAGGCGAAACATAACGTACGCGTTGGTTCAAGTCAGTTTACTGAGCAGATGGATCACCGTCTGCTCGTTTACCGGCTTATACATGCAAAAAACTATACTACATACTGACGCAGTAGTAGCGCGACAATCGCCGCGTCGTGTGTCGCGGAATGCGGCTCATGAATATAAGCCCCTAGCATGGCTTGAAACTAGTCTAGTTCCTCGTTAAAACATTACGTGAGAAGGCGATAACATAATAATTAAAACTTAGTGTTCACTAAACCTTCTGCGCATTTTCCTATACAATGTAATGATGAGGTGTGAAATGGAATTTCTTGATGAAAATGGACAGAATTCCAATCTCCGGGCAGAAGGCATTTATTGGGGACCTGATCATATTAAACGCATTACTCGACTTTACCCGAGCTGGCGTAACATCACGACTGTTTTATACTGAAGGGGTGGACAGAGGTGGTTCAATTTACTTTATAATTTGCTAGCGACCCGCCCTGGCTTTGCATGTTTGTTAGTGTTTCTGTATTATATTGACTGCACGGTTGGTGCGGTGGCTGGGCAACTGGTCGCGGGTTCAATTCCCGCACGGAGCAACTCTTTGTGTGAACAGCAAATTGTTGTTTCGGGTCTGGGTGTTGTGTGTTTAAAATTGTATGATTGTAGATGCACCCACGACTCACGACACAGGAGAAAATATTAGCTTGGGACAAAGTTTTAAAAAATATATTATGCATGTATTATACACATATAAATCTACATCTTGAATCACTCTATCTACATATTATTAAGCAAAACCGCATTTATAAGTGGCCATTGCTGTACAAAGGTATCGTATCGCACGGAAAAGGTTTGAGCATTAATCATTCGGTCGGCAGTAATCGAACTCAGTCTGAGTTAAAAATCACACGTGGATTTTACGTTAGATAACAACAAACGTCACGCTTTGTATCCCCGAAGGGGTAGGCAGAGGTGTACATCACATTACGGCATGTCGCTATACAATGTACCCCCACTTTTTACCATTAGTGTTATAACTCCCATGTAATAGGGGTGAGCCTATTGCCGTATACTGGACATAATTCCAGACTCCGTGCTACTACTGAGAAATTTTCGAAAAACCAAAAAGAAAACCCAGTAACACTTTATCCAACCCGGGAATCGAACCCGAGATCCCTTGTCCGGTAGTCGCACACGCGACCTCTCGACCAACAAGACAGTCAAGATAACAACAAATCATAAAAAAATACATAATAAAAAACAAAATCATTCTAGGTACCTTTTTCTTCATAATTAAATCGAAAAATAAATCTCGTTAGACACTTAGCGACACTGAGGAACACACCCATTACTCATGGAAGACAAAACAAAAAAAAAACACTAGTGATTGATTTTTTTTTATCTTAAATGGGCCGACGTTTGGCCGCTATCTCGCCTGATGGTAAGTGATGATGCGGCCTACGGTGGAGCACGTCTGCCCATAAGCAACCTATTCACTCGGGCTTTGAAGACACCCAGGTTATACCCATCAGGAAACACAGACTCCGGCAAGGAGTTCCACTCCCTAGCTGTTCGCACAAGGAAGCTTGAAGCAGTTATTTCAGTTATGTTATTTTAACGTTATCTAATAACGATATCACAGTTCAAAAGGCGAAACGGTTGTAACCGTTGACATTTCGTGGCGGTGTGAAGGTGATTCAGGACAAATGATATCGAAAGATGTGAAATAAAGGTCAAATATAAGATTGACTTTGGATGACATTAGCGTACTAGAATAATATGTATTAGATAAATATGGGAGAGCGAAGTTTAGACACGAATGGGCCGGCTCGACTGGAGTGATGCCACGGCGGAGTGTTACGGAAAACTGACTTGTAACAATTGAACCGTTGTGTGAGTGAGATTACCAGAGAAATTCCTCAATCTCTGTATAAAGCCGGGTCCAGACGAGTGTAACGTGTAATGTAATCCACCGTTTAATGTAACACGAATTCTTCAGCGCGAGTGTTACATGTAATGCTCGTACTGCCGTCCACACGTAGAATTCGTGTTACATTACGCGGTGGATTACATTACACGTTACACTCGTCTGGACCCGGCTTAACAATACTCAAATTAGTAACCCTCAAAGAACCGGTATCGCATTTATAAGAATGCTTTTCCAACAGAGATGTGCTTTGCTACGTTACTATGGATGCGTTTGGATTCTACCAATTATATTCATTGGTATACACATAGCTTAGTATTGGTGGAAACGGTCACATAGTTTCATAGCTTAGCTATCGAATCTTCGTTATAGCTACATGGCACATCTCTGGTGGAAACGCAGCCTTTGTTGTTGCGGGTATACAATTATACGTAGTTGGCGCCGATTGTTTGCAATCAGGTGATCTGTCTGCTCGTTTGCACAAAAATAATAAAGTGGTTTTAATATTTTTACGTTTTCCAGCCGTGACTAAAAACCACCCCGTTCCTTCTCCTGCTTTTCGAACCGGAGCTCCTGTAACACGCTAGTCTAGTTGCAGTCCACAGCTCCGAGTCATCAGCCCTATTGGACCCCATCTGTGGTGGTCTGATGGTTCTTTGAGGTGCAAATGCGACTCACCACACGCACGGGGTCCCTATGTATGCTTCGATATTTTTTAAAACTACGCAACGGATTTTGATGTAGTTTTTTATAACAGATAGAATAATTCAAGAGGAAGGTTTATATAGGCAAAGGCCACAGACGGAAAACTAGTTTAAATTAAGCGAGTAACTCCACATTACATACGTAGGTATTTGCATTTGTTTTTCTGATTAGTATAAAGGTATTGTCGATTTAATATCCGTATGTCAACCTCCTTGTTTGATATTACACTTAGTAGGTAGTGCTCTAATAACACGAAGATGTTTTTGTCTTACGGAGTTAGTTATTTAATATTTTTTATGTTATAAGCCGGTAAACGAGCAGACGGGTCACCTGATGGTAAGCAGTCGCCGTCGCACATGGATACCCGAAACACCAAAGACGTTACAAGTGCGTTGCCGGTATTTTGGGGGGTTAGGAATTAAAGGGTTGTTGGGCCACCGGTAACCTCACTCACACAAGGAAACACAACGCAAGCCTTGTTTCACGTCGGTTTTCTGTGAGGCCGTGGTATCACTCCGGTCGAACCGACCCATTCGTGCCGAAGCATGGCTCTCCCACACTTGAATATCACACACACATAGGCTATTTCTTTTACTTCTCCTCTAATAACATCTTCTGATTTATTTCGTTGGATCCAAGACAGTTATTCATGTCCCTGGGACGCGCCGGACTTCAGTGTTCCGGTGTTTTCATGGTTGTATCTAGTGTAGATCCTGGCTTACAGGAGTTGCAGCGGTTTGTGAGGTAGTGGCGGGCTTGTCCCAATTAAAAAAAATAACATAGACTACTTTTTATCCCACGGGAATGCGGACAAAGCCGTAAGCAGAATCTAGTTTACTATAGGAATGTACGCAGTTAAATAAGATGTGTATAACTGAGATAGATAGTACATTACACCGCTATTGTTGATCAATTGGAGGACCTTGATAATTTCGGCACAATGCTATGATTGCAAGAGATTACCTACTTATCTAATCTAAAGCGTATCAAGGTAGTTTAGGCTTTATTTACTAGTGACTTTATTTACCTTTTAATAGCATTAGTGTAATCAGATGTGTGATTTGGGTAGATTCCGAAGTCAAAAATAAACTATTTCGACTTTTTTTTATACCTTTTAATATAGGCAGATGCACGTAATGCCACTGTACAATGTACACCCACTTTTCAATACAATTTATGTTGTAAGTCTCATGTATGTCATCACTAAGCGGTAAGCCTATTGCCATATACTGGGCATAATTCCAGACTCCGTGCTACTACTGAGAAATTTTTGAAAATCCAAAAAAAGCCCAGTAATACTTTACCCGACCCGGGACTCAAAACCGATTACGAATACAATTAAATATTAAAAAATAATCACACTTTCATTCATTGACTTGATGATCTAGTTAATTTTAGATTTTTTCTACCAATTTTTTTAGAAATAAGTCTGCTGTTTGATGTTGCTTAAGAATCTGATGATGTCTAAACGGACTATTTCGTACAAAAATCATAAAATATATAGTTTTTGACGTTTCAAAAAACGTATTGAATCTAACTAACAGTAGGAAACTAGCCTATTGTCACCTTTTCTGGCGTGGTGTCGTAAGATCCGACTAAGTGTGCTTTTCTACCAGAGATGTGCGATGCTACATTGCTGTGGATGTGTTTGGACTCCACCAATCATATTCATTAGTTCTATTTTTTTCAGCTAAGTAAGTAATATTTTTATATGGTAAGAGATGCTTGCTATGAATGTATGTTACATCTTCTATGCGGCGGCGCATCTTCATAGCACAACTACATAGCTTAGTATCAGTGGAAACGGTCACATAGTTTCACAGCTTAGCTACTACATCTTAGTAGCATAGCTACATAGCACATCTCTGGTGTTAAAGCAGCCTTTAGGGTCTACACATTTGACAAAGGCTGTGTACTAGCGCTCTCTGATAAACCTGAACCTTTTAAACTGTGATTTCAAAAACGATTTTGACACACTCAACAACTTTGTATAGTTATAAATCGAAATCTTCTAATATATAAAATTCTCGTGTGACAGTTTTTGTTGCCATACTCCTCCGAAACGGCTTCATCGATTTTGATTAAATTTTTTGTGCTTATCCGGTATCTATGAGAATCGGCCAACATCTATTTTTCATCCCCCTAAATGTTAGGGGTAGTACAACCCTAAATTTTTTAATTTTCTGCGGACGAAGTTGCGGGCAGAAGCTAGTTAATAAAATTTAGGGTATAATCTTTAGGTGGGTAGGCATAAATATGTATTATAAGATTTTAAACTGACATGGTCACTAACACTAGACAGTAGACACCGCTACCACTGTCACTTGTATTACTTGCTTGTGACAGTGTTAGCGGTGTCAGCAAAAAACGAACGAGAAAGAGGGTAGACCGACTTGTCTGCTCATAAACATCCACCCGCATTTACTCCAGTTCATTCGTGATCATGGCGCTTGCAACAGTGCCGAAATATCGGAAACTCATAGAAATAGAAAAACATGGTAAATATCCCGTTTCGAGTTCTAATACTAGTGATAAATATGTATTGTAATGTGTATTGTAAAGTAGGTATAATTTTAGGGGTGCAGGAGTTAAGTAAGTTGAAAAGTAAGACTAGAAAAATGAAAGTATACTTAATAATCCAAGAAAAATATCAATCATTGGGCAAGGCCGTTTTAAGTGCATGGCTCTCCCAGCCATTTTTCGGCACGAATGGGCCGACTCGACCGGAGTGAACCACGGCCTCACAGAAAGTCGACGTGAAACAACGTTTGCGTTGTGTGAGTGAGGTTACCGGGGGCCCAATTCCCTCCTTCCCAATTTAACCAATCCCTGATTCCCGAACAACAACCCTTAAATTCCTATCCCCAAAAAGCCGGCAACGCACTTGTAACACCTCTGGTGTTTCATACCAAAAAGGCTGATTTGTTTTGTCACAATGCACAACCACATTATGTCATCTCCTCTCTGTACTTGCTTCTTGTAAGGTACCTACGATATAAACTTGAAAATATTCGATTGTTTATATGCAGTAAATTGGCTTCGAAATTCAGTAGTTCCATTACATAACGTGCGCAAAGAAGGTATGTGTTGAGAAATTTACATATATAAGTATACACCTACACATTATCATATAGTAGAGGACATATAATATTGTTTTGCATTTCTAAATATCAGACGACATCACGTATGATAACACCAAGGAGGTTAAAACACAGCTGTACATTTCTACACCACCACAGATAGGGCCCAGTAGGATTGATGCCCGATCAGGAGCTACGGACAACGTAATAGATTACCGGGGCTTCGGCTCAAAGCAGGAGAAGGAACGGGTTGGTTTTTAGTCAGTAAGAGTCTGACACTCCCTCTCGCCTCACCCTGGGCGGTGCAGGCTATACATGTAAACAGCAGCTCATGTAGTGTAGATGTCCAGTCAACAAGGATGTAGCGAGGTTGACTGTCCAGGCGACACACGTACTTAGGTATCGTCATGAGCTAATGTTCACATGTAAACAGCAGCTCATGTAGTGTAGATGTCCAGTCAACAAGGATGTAGCGTAGACTGTCCAGGCGACACACGTACTTAGATATCGTCATGAGCTAATGTTCACATGTAAACAGCAGCTCATGTAGTGTAGATGTCCAGTCAACAAGGATGTAGCATGGACTGTCCAGGCGACACACGTACTTAGATATCGTCATGGGCTAATGTTCACATGTAAACAGCAGCTCATGTAGTGTAGATGTCCAGTCAACAAGGATGTAGCATGGACTGTCCAGGCGACACACGTACTTAGGTATCGTCATGGGCTAATGTTCACATGTAAACAGCAGCTCATGTAGTGTAGATGTCCAGTCAACAAGGATGTAGCGTGGACTGTCCAGGCGACACACGTACTTAGGTATCGTCATGAGCTAATGTTCACATGTAAACAGCAGCTCATGTAGTGTAGATGTCCAGTCAACAAGGATGTAGCGAGGTTGACTGTCCAGGCGACACACGTACTTAGGTATCGTTATGAGCTAATGTTCACATGTAAACAGCAGCTCATATAGTGTAGATGTCCAGTCAACAAGCATGTAGCGTAGACTGTCCAGGCGACACACGTACTTAGGTATCGTCATGAGCTAATGTTCACATGTAAACAGCAGCTCATGTAGTGTAGAAGTCCAGTCAACAAGGACCTAACAAGTTTTAAACGAGCGAGGGCGCGCGTCGAAGAAAAACCGTACTATGTAGTGTATATAGGTATACTTAGTATTCTAGGGTTCAAATCCATGACCTAAGATCGTTAGGTCACACTCGTTATCATTGGAATATAATTATAGACGATTATTACTATGATAGATTAATCTTACGACTAGATTTTCGCATAAGATTTCATCCGCATGCATTTTACGTAAAAACTTGTCTTTTTTTCCATTTTTGTATAAGCCGGTAAACGAGCAGACGGATCAGCTGATCGTAAGCAATCGCCGCCGCTCATGGACACCCGAAACACTAGAAGCGTTGCAAGTGCGTTGCCAGCCTTTTGGGGGTTAGGAATTTAAGGGTTGTTGGAGAATCGGGGATTGGGAATATCGGGAAGGGGGGTAATTGGGCCTTCGGTAACCTCACTCATACAATGAAACACAACGCAAGCGTTGTTTCACGTCGGTTTTCTGTGAGTCTCAGAAACTCAGAACATAAATGTGAAAGTTTGATTTTTCGAGGTTTGTCCGTCAATCACGCTGAAACTACTGAACGGATTTTGATGAAATTTGGTATACAGACAGGGTATGAGCTGACTTGGGTTATAGGATACTTTTTATCCCACGGGACGTGGGCGAAGCCGCTGGGAGAAGCGAATTATTTATAAAATTGTAATTATTTTTCCTAGATAAGATATAAAATCAAAGAAAGCGCTAAATGTCAAGAGTATTTTTTTTTTCAAAATAACTATAAAACGTATCTCGAAGTGACGTTATGCTATATTTCAAATCGACATATCTCCGAAAGTAATAAAACACCGCGTCTAATGTTTTAAAATAATCTACAAGACGGACATTAAAATAAAAATTAGTCATCTACCTTATTGAATTATTGAGCCCCTTTTCTTAAGGGTGGAAAATCATCCAATGTCTTCTCCCGCCCTTGACAAGGCGATGGGGAGTGTCTTACTGACTAAAAACCACCCCGTTCCTACTCCTGCTTTTCGAGCCGGAGCCCCGGTAAACCCGCTAGGTAGTCCGCAGCTCCGGATCAGGAGTTAATGATTAGCTCGGCAGTCATATTTGAGACTACTTAATCAGCGTGGTCATTCAAGGTAAAATTATCGTGAAATAGTTTTTTAATAAATCTTTTCCTCATTTCGTAATTTTATGTATAAATTCTTGATTCCTATATGCAAATGCGTACTGTTAGGTGTTAAAGGGCAAAAACAATGTCATACTATTATATGTTAATTACATAGTTGAACCACTTCATTGCGTTGATAGATTTAGATTTGTAATTCATGTACATTTTTACAACGTAATCGATATAATTTAGAGAAAAATATCTAAAAAATGTAACTGTTTGACGAGGAAATCGACTAGTTTGTGGAATCCTGCTCAGGAATATGAGCCTCTAGCATGGCTTGAAACTAGTCGAGTTCCTCGTCAAACAGTTACGTGAGTAAGCCGATAACATAATAATTAATTTAGTATGTCTCACTAAAGTTAAATAAAAAAATAACCTCAAAATTACTTCAGCAAAAAAAAAAACAAGCTGTCAAAATATTATAAAAAAAACAAATCACTTTCATAGATAATAAAAAAAATACAGACGACATAAAAATACAAATAAATAAATTAAATAAAAATACTCACTCGAATCCTCGATTCCGGAGAAATATTTCAAAAAAACATAAACAAAAACAAATCCGAAAATAAGAATAACAGTAAACATATAATAAAAAAAGTTTTAAATAAATGAAATAAAAAAAAAATCACATCACATCACTGACACTGCATGTTACCGACTGATTGAAAATGCGCGCCAACTTTGACAGCCAAAGTCAACCGTCCGCGGCCAACGACGGACTGACTGACGGACACTAGAAACGACCACAAATTAATTATTTAACGTGATTATTACGTGAACACTATCAACAAACTCTTTAATTTAAATAAAATACGTCTAATTGGCTGTTTATTTGTTCACGCGGCGGCGTGAGCGTGCTACTGACAGTGTCATGCGTGCGCAATACTAAAATAAAGCCGATAAAGCGCTGTTTTGACCTTGAAGTAGTTTCGTGCGTCTAGGGAACGCGTGGGCGGTAAGCGGTGTAAAGCGCTGTTTTTTCTTTTGTCACATTATTTATCGTATGATCCCTTGAACTTAGATTGTTATCATTGTTCTACATTTAGATTTTAGAGATGTCGCGTCGTTTTAATCGATTTTTTTGTTGAAATCTGTATTTATTTACCTCTCTGATAATATTTGTTCGATTATCTATTATTAGTATTGTCGCTAATCCGTTTTAATTTTGATGAATTACATAACCTATTTTTGTTACTAACCTAACTTTTAAGGAATGACAAATATCGAATAGGGAACTTTTTTTAAGTCTTTGACTGCCAATAGGAAACTGTTGAAGGCAAATCTTCCGCTAACGTCGGTCACCGGTGACCACCACGGCGTTTAATGTGTTAATGATCCTTGAAAAATGTTGGACTAAAAATAGTTTTCTGTATTTTTGTTTTGCTACGAAAATACAAGAATGAAACGACACGCTTTTTATCCCCGAAGGGTTAGGCAGAGGTGGACATTATGGCACGTAATGCCGCTATACAATGTACCTCGCTATACCTGCCTCGTTGGTCGAGTGGTCGCAAGTGCGACTGCCGAACAAGGGGTCTCGGGTTCGATTCCCGGGTCGGGCAAAGTGTTACTGGGTTTTTTTCGGATTTTCGAAAAAAATCTCGGTAGTAGCACGGAGTCTGGAATTGTGTCCAGGACTTTGGTGTATGGCAATAGGCTCACCCATATTACATGGGACTTATAACACAAATGGTGAAAAGTGGGTGTACATTGTACAGTGGTATTAAGTGGCGTAATGTGCATCTCTGTCTACCCCTTAGGGGATAAAAGGCGTGACGTTTTATTCTTGTATTTTATAGCAAAACAAAAATACAGAAAACTACTTTTAGTTCAATGTTTTTCAAGGATCATTAACACATTGAACGCCGCGGTGGTCACCGGTGACCGACGTTAGCGGAGGATTTGCCTTCAACACTTTTCTATCGGCAGTGAAAGACTTAAAAAAAGTTCCCTATTCGATGTTTGTCATTCCTTATAGGTTAGGTTAGTAACCATCACCAATCAACCACCACTACATAAGCAACCTATTCACTCTGGCTTTGAAGACACCCAGGTTATACCCATCAGGAAACACCACTGAAGTTCCTGACTCTGGGGCTAACCGGCCATTATCCGTTTTTGCCTGACGCGGGAATCAAATCCGCCACACGTAGCACAGCAGCTGGTCACTCAGCTACTTTTTTTTTAAAAAAACGTTGCCCCACATTAGGATTTTGTCCTGTGTCGTGGGTGCGTTTACAAACATACAAGTTTACATACACATGACACCCAGACTCGAAACAAGAATTTGTGGATCACACAAAGAGTTGCTCCGTGCGGGAATCGAACCTGCTACCAGTTGCCCAGGCACCGCACCAACCGTGCAGTCATTGCTACTGTGGCAACCGCACCATTTCTGATGAAGTAGTATAATATAAAACGTGTAACAAAAAAGGGGTATACATATCAAGTGCGCGGTTTCTAGATAACATAACAAACGATACGGGAAGGGTTTTTTAAACTCATGTTTTTATGGGAGTAAGTTATTTTTACCAATTTTTTTTTTCATTTGAATTAAAATGAGGTAGATAGGTACTAGGCGATCAGATTTACAGAAGAAATGTTTCGTAATTAGCGAGTGACCCCTATAGTGTTGTGACACGTTTGTATGATTTGAAATCAAGAACCATGCGACACCAAGTAAGCTGAAACTTTGTGTAGAGATTCTATTCAACCTGTATTCTTCAGTGCTTCTTGATGTATATGGCTATTTTGTTACACGCTGTATATGTATGTAGGTACTTATTTATAATATGTATTTAAGGGACAGTCAAAATGAAAACCATTGACAGTCAAATATTTTATTAGTTCATGTGTTTACAAGAGATCTTTATATATTTATACAATGTGATAGGGGTGAGACTTCTAACCCGTTAAGGCTGAGACTACATCTAATTTTCTCGACAAAATTAATAATATGGGGGGATGAACCCCCTCCCCCTAAAAATTATGGCTATTTTAATATTTTTTTAATGTATGTGTTATAAAGGTTGTATGCGTCTTAGAAACAAAAAAACGACAAACGGTAGCTAATAACCTTGGCTAACTAATTCATTACTTTTTTCATATGTTTGATAATGTTTTGGTGAGAAAAAAATTATTTGTGAATAATTTTTACCGAAAAAATCTACTCAAAAATCAACTATTTTTCAATATTTTCAATTAGAGGTTCAACCCCCATATTATTATTTTTGTCGATAAAATCAGATGTAGTACTCAGCCTTAACGGGTTAGAAGTCCCACCCCTATCACATTGTATAAAATAAAATTATATAAAAAATATATTATATAAAAAAATTGGGGATTGAACCCCCTCCCCCTAAAAATTATGGCTATTTTAATATTTTTTTTAATGTACTACGGCACGCTTGGTCCTTTATGTGTTATCAAAGGTTGTATGCGACGTAAAAACAAAAAAAAAACAAACGGTATTAACCTTGGCTAACTACTTCATTACTTTTTTCATATATGCATAATGTTTTGGTGAGAAAAGAAATTCTGAATTATTTTTTGGGGGAATTGGGGGTTTAACCCCATATTATTATTTTTTTGTCGATAAAATTACTTGTTTCCATAAAAAAGGGATCTTTAGGTTGTATAATATAACTTTCGGGAGACATACAAAATAAATTATTAAGGTTATCAAAGTAACTACTTGACGAGAATAGTAGCAGCGCGACTGTCGCCGCGTCGTGTGTCGCGGAATGCTGCTCATGAATATGAGCCTCTAGCATGGCTTGAAACTAGTCGAGTTCTTCGTCAAACAGTTACGTGAGTAAACCGATAACTATAATAATTGTTATAATAATCAACTTGCACGGTTCTCTCACATTATCCTCTATTTCATTGTCTGGACTTTAAAAGAGACTATGACCTCTGAGTTTGTTTCGGCATTTCTTCTCAGAGTAGTCGGATAGGAAATGCCGGCTTCATCTAGCTATTTGAAATATTGACGTGTAAAAGTGTTATTTTATAACCTATTTACAGAAATAAATATCATTTATTATTTAATTTATCTTGAGGTTGTATCATCGCCTTGCTAGTCGTCGTCATTGGTGAGGTCTATCACCATCGGTAGACGTCTTTGGGCTGGTGGCGATGATGGTGGCGATGACGATGGCGATGACGATGGGGATGGGGATGGAGATGGGGATGGGGATGGGGATGGGGATGGGGATGGGGATGGGGATGGGGATGGGGATGGGGATGGGGATGGGGATGACGATGACGATGATGTCCTTAAAATAGCAATTTTTCCGTAAATTTTAATAGGAAATATAGCAGCTCCGATGAGGTACTCCAAGTCTCGAACTTCTTTGATTTCTTCTAATAATTTGTACCTCAAACCCTTGGCTAAATTTTGCATCATCTCCCCAATCAGAGCAGCTCCGTTTGCCCTTATGCCTTGCGCTGAAGCAACCTCTGTTCTGGAAATTAAAAGAAAACATTATGACACTATATGGGTTTTACCACACCAATCGATCGATGCCATCGATCGACATCGGTCGACATTAATCGATTGGTGTGGTAGCTTTAATTAATCGACGGATACCGGTCGACTAACCAATCGATCGATTTTCGGTCTATGGTATCAGTTGACGTAGATTCCGGAAACTATCGATTGACATCGACCAATCCATTCTACCATCGACAGATAGTATCTATCTACTATCGATTGATTGGTTTAGTAGAAACTATCGATAGACGTCGACTAATCCGTTCCACCATCGATCGACGATCGCTCGATAGAAAATCCCAACAAACAACAGTTGGGCAGAAAGCCTGCCAGGCATAATCACTTCGCCAGGTCGGAGGATCCTCCGACTGAGGATTTTCTATTTATGTTTATTTGCACGTAAACTTTACTTGTGCGATGCCGGATATTTATGACGTCATCCTTTAGTTTTGCTCGTCAATAGTCTATATGCGACTTCTGTCATCTGTCACTTGTCTGGTGTCGCCACAATACCATAAAAAATACTGACCCAAATGAATAAACAAATAAACAGCTTTTGTGAGAAGATGGATGGCAGATGAATTAGTTTTAAGTAAATAAAATTATTGTACATTTTTATACCTCGTTGGTCGAGTGGTCGAAAGTGCGACTGCCGGACAAGGGGTCTCGGGTTCGATTCCCGGGACGGGCAAAGTACTACTGGGCTTTTTCAGGTTTCGAAAAATTTCTCGGTAGTAGCACGGAGTCTGGAAACGTGCCCGGTATATGGCAATAGTCTCACCCCCTATTACATGGGACTTGTAACACAAATGTTGAAAAGTGGGTGTACATTGTATAGCGGCTTACATACCGTAGCCTACCCCTTCGGGGATAAAAGGCAGATAAATAAACGGGGGTTCGACTTACCGAATAGGCAACATATGTTTTTCTATATCAGAATTTTGATACTCTGGCAATATGAACAACCCAAGTGAAGTTAGGAACTTTATAAATTTCTCAGCAAAATTGTATCGCAGGCGTCTCTCCATATATTTCAGATACTTCATGTAGTTACAGAAACTTTCTCCGTACTCCTGAAATATGTATCAAAGTAAATATTAGCGAAGCAACATTTCTTTATCGAAGAAAGAAACTAATTTTACTCAAACTGACATGGTCACTAACACTAATATTAGAACTAGTCGAGTTCCTCGTCAAAACACTACGTGAGTAAGCCGATAACATAATAATTAACTAATATTAGAACTTAAGACGGGATATTTACCATGTTTATTTGTGTCTATGAGTTTCCGATATTTCGGCACTGTTGCAAGCGCCATGATCACGGATGAACTGGAGTTTATGCGGGTGGATGTTTAAGAGCAGACAAATCGATCTACCCTCTTTCTCGTTCGTTTTTTGCTGACACTTGTCACTTGTATCACTTGTAACTTGATTCAATTCTCGACACACAAAACTCACTGTGTCCGCTCGCGAACTTTCTTCTTTCTTGGAACTTTTGTGGGTTTTACACAATTGGATCACTGGATTCCAAGCTCTAGACAGTTCAAACCCATCCTCCCGGTTCATCCGTGATCATGGCGCTTGCAACAGTGCCGAAATATCGGAATTGCATAGACATAAATAAACATGGTAAATATCCCGAATGATAGAATTCTACTAATGTTTGGGGAATGTTCTAACATCTATTCACCCCATTCCTGTATCTATTCAACATTTGAATTCTATTCACAACGCTTTATGTTAACCCTTCACAAGCTATATTTTACAGCACATGTTAATGCGCGCATCGAAACAGAGATGGCGCCACATGTCTGTTAAAAAATTCTAGCTATGTGCAACACTCATTCTGTTTTAACTGTACAGTCCGACTGCACAGTTAAATCGTAAGGTGTGTAGCGTGCATTAGTTGTGTGAATTAATATAACAACTTACAACGTAAATAATAGCCATCCATTAATTACGTCACACGTTAAGGGGGAGAGGGGGTCGACGAAGTGTGACTTTATGTGACAAGGGGGCGGGAGGGGTCTTAAATTTCGTGACGTCACATTTCAATTATTATAATCCAACTGTTAAAACACGAACTTGGAACTATGTATTATCGAAACACTCAAAAAATTCTAGATGTAAAATAGGCATGTTCTCCTACTAGTCGAATTCAATACTTTTTTCGAAACGTCAAAAACGATATTTTTTATGAACTTTGTCTCACCTCGCCCAAAGCGAGAGAAGTAATTGGATGATTTTCCCCCCTCAAAAAAAATCTGTTAAGACACGAACTTGGAACTAGATATTATTGAAACACTAAAAAAATTCTAGATGTAAAATTATAAAATGTGACGTCACACTAGGGAGGGGGAGGTCCCACAATTGTGACAAGGACAAAAATCATGAAATTCGTGTAACGTAATTTATGGATGGCGATAACTAAAAACTTATACATAACTACATGACTGCACGGTTGGTGCGGTGGCTGGGCAACTGGCTGCCGCGCAACGGGTAACGTATTCGATTCCCGCACGGAGCAACTCTTTGTGTGATCCACAAATTGTTGTTTCGGGTCTGAGTGTCATGTGTATGTGAACTTGTATGTTTGTAAACGCACCCACGACCCAGGAGAAAATCCTAAAGTGGGGCAACGCTTTTAAAAAAAATATAGTAACGTAGGAGGTAACGTACGTAGTAAGCCGATAACATAATAATTAACTAATATTAGAACTTGAGACGGGATATTTACCATGTTTATTTATTTCGATGAGTTTCCGATATTTCGGCATTATTGCAAGCGCCATGATCACGGATGAACTGGTTCATCAGTGATAAACATGATAAATATCCCGTCTCAAGTTCTAATAATAGTGTTAGTGACCATGTCAGTTTAAAAACTTATAATAACTTGAAACACTTACAGGGCCGTAGTTTCTAAGATTATCGTTCGAGCTCCGTACATATAAAACATCGACTCCAATCAGTTCATCCGTCTCGCTTGTGAAACAGCCAACTGTGAGGTGCGTGTTCAAATGTTCGCGTACGAAGGATTCAAGAGACTGCATTGACGCCTCGTCCGAGCTGAAACCTGTATGATAGAGTTACGTTAGGAAAGAAAGAAAGAAATCATATCGTAACTATTATTTATTTTCAGCCATGGTCGTCCCACTGCAGGGCAAAGGCCTCCCTACCCTCCTTCCACTCATCTCTTTGTAGAGCTTTCTTTGGCCAATCCTTTTCATAGGCGTCGAGTTCATCCCGCCATCTCCTTCTGGGCCTGCCGCGGCGTCTATTGACGTTGAGTGCGCTCCACTCAGTAGTGAGTTTTGCCCACCGCTCGTCCGACATGCGGCAGACGTGTCCAGCCCAGTTCCACTTCAAGCTTGCGGCTAACTACTTTTTTTTTGGAACAAGCCCTCCACAACCTCCCATATCGCTGCAACTCCTGTGCACCAGGATCTACAGTAGATACAACCATGAAAACACCGGAACACTGAAGTCCGGCGCGTCCCAGGGAAATGAATGACTGTCTTGGATCCCGCAACGAAACAAATCAGAAGATGTTATTAGAGGAGAAGAAAAAGAAAACGATAGTTTCCACTTCCCTCGGTGAATTTAATGCAGGAGACAGAATGACTTAAGCCTTAAGGCACAAAAGAGACTGCACAACTGGGAAAAGCCCAGTCGCCAAGCACCACGGAAATTTTACTTAAAACTAAAACAACAATTTGGAACAACATTTTGGACCAAGCCCGCCACAACCTCCCATACCGCTGCAACTCCTGTAAGCTAGGATCTACAGTAGACACAACCATGAAAACACCCGAACATTGAAGTCCGGCGCGTCCCATTGACTGTAGGTATTGTAACTACTATAGTACTGATATGATTACATGGTTTTTTTTATGGAATAAGCCGGTAAATCAGCAGACGGATCACCTGATAGTAAGCAATCGCCGCCGCCCATAGACGCTTGAAACACCAGAGGCGTTACAAGTGTGGTGCCGGTCTTTTGGGGGTTAGGAATTTAAGGGTTGTTGGGGAATCGACGATTGGGAAGGGGGGTAATTGGGGTACCTAATAAGATTCAGAAATCGGCGCTCAACTAACAACGCCATTTATTGGCGAATGTACGAACTAATTTATTAAACAGGCATATTTACTTGAACTATGTTAACTTACCTAATGCCTTAATAATATCATCGTCCAAAATTACAGCAAAAATGACTTGAAAAGCGGCATTGATGTCCTCCTCCCTCAAATGTTGAATGTTGAATCTGAAATAAATCAAATAACATGTATTTTTTATATGCAACGTCATACCTTTTATCCCCGAAGGGGTAGGTAGAGGTACACATTACGACATATAATGCCGCTATAGGTAAAATATACACCCACTTTTTACCATTTGTGTTATAAGTCCCATGTAATAGGAGGTGAGCCTATTGCCATATATTGGGTATAATTCCAAACTCCGTGTTATTACTGAAAATTTTTCAAAAACCAAACAAAGCCCAATAGTATGTACTATGCTCGACCCGGGCATCGAACCCGAGACACGTTGTCCGGCAGTCGCACTTGCGAACACTCGACCAACGAGGCAGTCATTACGTCCTTAGCCAATAGTCAATTGAAATCATTAGTCAAATTAGCGCCGTAATGTGCACCTCTGCCTACCCCATCGGGGATAAAAGGCGTGACATTACTGACATATTTTTTTTAATGGGACAAGCTCGCATTACCCTCCCACACTGCTGCAACTCCTGTAAGCCAGGATCTACAGTAGATACAAATATGAAAACACCGGAACACTGAAGGATTACTGACATATACACGGTGTAACAAAAAAGGGGGTATGAACTAAAAGTAAAGGAGATTACAGAAAATTATTTAAAATATGTAAAATTTTGCCGATTACTTTAAAACATAAATATCTTTTATTAGTTATCCACCATGGAACCCAAGAACATACCTTAACTTATGTGAACAACACTCTTACACGATCTATGGCTGCTGGTAGATTCAATGTACCCAGAGTCACCAATTACTATGGTGACAGGACACTAAACAAGAGAATACCTTACCTATTAAACAATCTGCCAGCAGACATAAGGACGTAAATTAAAATTATATTACTTAAACACTTTTAATTTGTAAAAACATATATTATTAACATAGAGATTCAGCGACCCCACAGTCAAACTATTAAAACGGTTTTGTGGGGCTTAGTATATTGTAATGTAATTAATATAGAAAATGAATAAATAAATAATAATAATAAACTGATAACTTCATACTGGACTTATGGTGCTTTTCCACCACAGATGTGCTATGCTACGTTGCTGTGGATGCGTTTGGCATTAATCAAACATATTCATGGGTACCCATAGCTTAGCATTGGTAGTGGAAACGGACCCAACTAAGATATATGGAAATATGTGTGCTGGATGACTACTATGGTTGTGTTCTATGGATGTGTGCTATGGATGAGTGCTATGGATGTGTGCTATGAATGCATACCATAGATGCGAGCTATGGATGTGTGCTATAGATGGCTTTCCTACAATTATGCAACGCATACTCAAGCTGCGCATCTTCCTCGCGCAGCTACATTGCAACGGCGCATCTTACTCGCACAGCTACAAAGCTTAGTATCAGTGGAAACGGTCACATAGTTTCCCAGCTAAGCTATTATATCCTCGCAGCATAGCTATAGCACCCTTATACAGCAACTAAATTTAAACTAAACTTCACAAACTAGTTTCGAAAGCTTTGTATGATTTTCCGATTCAAAACTACATTTCTATTTCGGTATCTGACGTCTCGTTTGACGTTGTACATACGACTACATTTAAAGCTGCACTGAACCAGTTTATCACGGCCTCGCTTTGTACGATCTTTCCTAATATTCGAGGGTCAGTTTATACTGGTAGTATAGCTTGATGTGCAGCCGTGGGTACAATGGAAACTTATAACTTGTGTTTCGTGAGTCATAGCCTAATATTGAATGGTTATTGGTGCAAGGTGTAAGTGGGAGCGGTTTTGGAACTTCCTGTGTTAGATTAGGTGATGGAAAATTGGGTTTTATATGAATTAGGTCTTTAATTGCCTTATGTATCAAGGGGGTAATCAAGTGCACGGTTTCTAGACAACAAAACAAACGATACGGGAAGGGTTTTTTAAACTCATAACGAAACAACGCAAGCGTTGTTTCACGTCGGTTTTCTGTGAGGCCGTGGTATCACTCCGGGCGGGCCGGCTCATTCGTGCCGAAGTATGGCTCTCCCATACTTAGTGTTAAATATTTATATACAACTAGCCAACCTGTATAATGTAAAAAAATTCGTGAATTTTCTTTGCTATAAACCTCACGGAGCCCGAATGCAATTTTAACCGTGGGATTCGGTTCGTGCGTTCTGGAGTTATAGCGTCAGGAAGGAAAACCTGACTTATTTTTATATAAGAGATAACTCATATAAAGAGCAAACGCATAGAACAAGTGTTAATTTCAACAACACGTTAGCTTAATAGGAGTAAATAACATAAAATTAAGTTAAGAAATTTAGTAAAAAAAACGCACTTACTGCCGAGAATATTGATCAGTAAAAAATGACAGCGTCCTTCTATAATTTGGTTCCATTGTCATGCACTTCGGGTGAGGCACAGTGCAACAATGACTCAGTGACTATATGTAGTTAGCGCATCGGCAGTGACGTCAGTCAGTCTATGTACCGTTACAACTTGTTATCAACGCCCTTGAACGTCAACATAGACAATGAATATAATCAATAATTCATTACTTCCTTACTACATACATTTTCATAAAAGGATATCATTTATAAACATTACGTCATTTAATTATTATGTTATCGGCTTACTCACGTAACGTTTTGACGAGGAACTCGACTAGTTTCAAGCCATGCTAGAGGCTCATATTCATGAGCAGCATTACGCAACACACGACGCGGCGATTGTCGCACTGCTACTGGCGATTCGAGCCACGCGCCCATCGCGCCCTCTGCCTGGAATCGCGCGTACTATCCGGCGCGCGCGACGATGTTGGCTCGTTAGACTCGCTCGCCGGCGGCTGCGCAGGTGTTGGGTTCGATTCTCGGGTCGACGCAAAAACGGTGTCACATACCGCGCTCACTGTGTCACACTCCAGACCCGCAACATTGTAGGCTGACGCAGATTGCAGACTTGGCTTCCAGGCAGGAGGTAATGCCCAGCCACCGTCTCTGTTGAAGTTGGGACGACGACTTATTTCGATAGCCTCACGTACTTTCCGCGGTACGAAGTATTTCTCCCTCGCTAGTACGGAGACCTTGTCGAAACGGAGGAAGTGAGTCGTGCCCGCGCTACAAGCATGCTCCGCTACTGCCGATGTATGAGTGTCCCTGTTCTTCACACTGCGTATGTGTTCCTTGAGTCTGGTTGTGATGTTGCGGCGAGTTTCCCCGATGTAACTCGAGCCACAGTCGCACGGTATCATGTATACCCCGGGAACTGCCAGTGGATCCTTATCCTTAGGCGAGCGTAATAAGTTCCGTAATTGACCGGGTGGGCGGAAGATCGTCCTGATGCTGTATCTTCGGCGTAACAGGTGTCCGATGGTGTCGGTTACTCCTTTCACATAGGGTAAGAATGCTGGAGTCCGCTCCGCAACTGCCGGTCGTCTTTTACATGATGAACTCGCCAGTCGAGTACATTGGCGCCAGTTGTACCCATTTGTTTCCAGTACCTGTTTAAGGTGATCAAGTTCCGCGTCAATGTACTGGGGATCACACAGGTTCAGTGCCCGGTTGATTAAAGTACGGGGAACAGAGGCAAGGTGGGAGGGATGATGGTGTGAGTCGGCTCGTAGGTATCGGTCCGTGTGTGTCGGTTTACGGTAAACCGTGTGTGACAGGCGGCCGTCCGTTTCACGCCTCACGAGCACGTCTAAGAACGGTAACATTCCCTCTTTTTCCTCCTCAGTGGTGAACTGAATGCTACCGTGCACCGAGTTTAGGTGTCCCACGAATTCAGCCACATGTTCCCGGTTGATGACGGCGAATACGTCATCAACATATCTCCACCAGTATCGCGGGCGCACCGGGGCGGATGTTAAGGCTTGACCCTCAAACCACTCCATATACATATTAGCAACCACTGGCGCTAGCGGCGAACCCATAGCAACTCCGTTCACTTGCTGGTAATAATCCCCTCTCCACAAGAAATAACCTGTTGTCAGGCAATGGCTTACACAGTCAATGTATCCAGTAGGTAAATCTGTCCCGCTCAAAGTTGTGGTGATAATATTTATTGCCTCATCTACTGGAACATTTGTAAAAAGTGATGTGATGTCGAAACTCATGATTATCTCTTTTTCTTGGAGTTGGATATCAGCCAATAGTGTGATGAAGTGACGGGAATCCTTCACATATGAGTTCGTTTTCCCAGTAAACCGTGCGACTGTGGCTCGAGTTACATCGGGGAAACTCGCCGCAACATCACAACCAGACTCAAGGAACACATACGCAGTGTGAAGAACAGGGACACTCATACATCGGCAGTAGCGGAGCATGCTTGTAGCGCGGGCACGACTCACTTCCTCCGTTTCGACAAGGTCTCCGTACTAGCGAGGGAGAAATACTTCGTACCGCGGAAAGTACGTGAGGCTATCGAAATAAGTCGTCGTCCCAACTTCAACAGAGACGGTGGCTGGGCATTACCTCCTGCCTGGAAGCCAAGTCTGCAATCTGCGTCAGCCTACAATGTTGCGGGTCTGGAGTGTGACACAGTGAGCGCGGTATGTGACACCGTTTTTGCGTCGACCCGAGAATCGAACCCAACACCTGCGCAGCCGCCGGCGAGCGAGTCTAACGAGCCAACATCGTCGCGCGCGCCGGATAGTACGCGCGATTCCAGGCAGAGGGCGCGATGGGCGCGTGGCTCGAATCGCCAGTAGCAGTGCGACAATCGCCGCGTCGTGTGTTGCGTAATGCTGCTCATGAATATGAGCCTCTAGCATGGCTTGAAACTAGTCGAGTTCCTCGTCAAAACGTTACGTGAGTAAGCCGATAACATAATAATTAATTTAGTATGTCTCACGAAAGTTACAATAAAATTACGTCATTTATCTTTATATTATAGAAATGCATTTTAAAGAGACGAATTATGTATTTAAAGAATAATATACTAATAACGCCCGAATACTGAAAAGCTACTCAATTCTATGTTGTACTTAAATATCGTGCTATCTCTATCATTTTATAAATAATTGGTAAAGACAGAACTAGTTTTGAGAGCGACTTAAAATTGAGTAGCGTTTGAGTATTCGGACATAAGAGCCTGCCATTACAAATCCAAATCTTCAGGTTTTCGGATCAATCGTAATTAATATTCTTAAATATCGGTTATTTTAATAAAAATCGGTTATATTAATAAATTTCGGTATTTAGAATCATATTTATTTGTAACATTGTTTACGGTTTTCCTTAATCCCGTTACTCTAATAAATGATTATTTGTTTGACAAAGTCATTTTTATCTTAAAGTTTCGACCAATAGAGTCGCCGCGTTAACATTTGTCAAAACAATATTAAATATGGCGCTGAATCAATTAAAACGCGGCAAAAATTTACAAATCCCTGCTCTATACAAATATAACTTCTGTATATAAGTTTAACTCAATATATTATGTAATATATCTTCTATTTTGTCGTAATTATAGGGCGTGGCACGTTTATCACTGTCTAGATAAATCCAAGGAACTTACTGTCCGTAAGAGTGGTGTCCTCATGGAAAATAGTGACTGAATTTCAGGAGGAGAAGACTTCCATCACTATCTCTGGTCACACAAGATGTAGAACAGTATAAACTGACCGTCGAATGTACGGAAAGGCCACACAAAGCGACACCATGACACATTGGTTGTGTCTAGCTTGATTCCCAATATGAATGAAAGAGATGTTTGTTCCCGGGCTTTTCCAACTCAGAATCATTTTATAAAGTTTCACATTCACAGGGGTCGATGTAATAGCACTCAAATCACTATTTTAGTATCACAAAATTGGCCAGTTACATAATATGATCGAACGAAACAGCCGACGGTCGATATTTATCAAACTTCACTGAGTTATGAGCTAAACTGCTATCGTTCCCAAATACTCGAGTCCCTATCTTATAGAAATATTGATATACCTAAATAATATCAGCAATAACTAGATACAAGTGTGGGAGAGCCATGCTTCGGCACTGCTGGGCCGGCTCGACCGGAGTGATACCACGGCCTCACAGTATACCGACGTGAAACAACGCTTGCGTTGTTTTTCGTTTTGTGAGTGCGGTTACCGGAGGCCAAATTCCCTCCTTCCCAATCTTCCCTATCCCCGATTTCCGAACAACAACCCTTAAATTTCTAACCCCAATAAGCCGGCAACGCACTTGTAACTCCTCTGGTGTTTCAAGTGTCCATGGGCGGCGGTGATTGCTTACCATCAGGTGATACGTCTGCTCGTTTAGTGCAGTATTGATAACCCATGCAGTCTAATATCTATCTAAATCTATATTAGACTCTGTATTAAACTCTTCAGTTCCTGCGTGGCTGACTGACTGACAGACAGACAACGCACAGCCCAAACTACTGGACCTAGGAAGCTGTAACTTAGCATGTTCCTCGGGTAGTGTAGGCAAGCACTAGCACTAGAGCACTAGCACTGGATCCCCGCGGGAATGGGAAACGGGGTAAATGATAAATGATATTTATTTTGCAAGTAGGTTACAATGTAACTCTTTTACACGCCAATCTCTTAAATAACTAGATGAGGCCGGCATTTCCTATCGGACTACTCTGAGAAGAAATGCCAAAACAAACTTAGAAGTCATAGTCTAGACAAACTCAATTAAAGATGTCGAAGAACCGTGCAAGTTTATTCTGTAGTGGTCTTTTGAGGAAAGAACCACAGCAGTTTGAGCGGACCTGTTCAGATGGCAGCACGCATGTGTCAGTTTACAATTAGCTCAGCTGACGGCTGTTTCTGAATGATCCGACAAACAATACCAACCAAAAGAACATTTGGGTAGGCCACACAAATGCTCAAACTGTCAGAATATAATTAACTAAAAATAAAATGACTAGCCAAAGTCTCACACGGTCCTCAAACTAACAATTTAAAAAGGAAATATAAAAATAAAAAAGGAAAAGTATATAAAAGAAGGAGAGTCATCAGTTTCTGTGTACGGAGTCGCTGGCAGGCGCTGGTTGAGCTATAGGTAATATGTCTCCTCTACATAAACGAATTTGCTATAATCTTCACGCTCGGCAGTGGTTCGGAGACCGCAGTTTAAAAAGTTCAGGAACCGTACTCTGCTATTGTAATAGTTGCAAAATTGTAGAATAGAATAGAATAGACATTTATTTCTGAGTATATGTTATGCATCGAGATCTTAATATAATATAAATAGTTTCACATACACTATCGTTGTCGGTGTAGAAATATATTTTTTTTATGAATAAAATAACATCTAAGGTGAGGGGAGGTCTCTCCTTCTCGGGTTTGACCCGGTGGAAATGAGCACCGCGTCCCGCGACCCGCAGGAAAAACGGTGCTCATTGCCCCCTACTAATTATTAATTTGCACGGTTGGCGCGGTGGCTGGGCAACTGGCTGCCGTGCAACGTGTAGCGAGTTCGATTCCCGCACGGAGCAACTCTTTGTGTGATCTACAAATTGTTGTTTCGGGTCTGGATGTCATGTGCATGTGAATTTGTATGTTTGTAAACGCACCCACGGCACAGGAGAAAATGCTAGGGCGAGGAAAAAAAAAATTTATAACTCTCCTCCTTCCTCTTCTGCTGACTTCTTGAGTATTGATACTGTTTGTGTGTTGTTCTGAATTTTGTGTGGATGTAGATTGAATGCCAGTTGTGGATTGTGAGCTTTGTGTGATGGTTGATTGAGTGGTGTGTCGTGTCTGTGTTTGGGATGGCTGTAGTTGATCGGATTCTGGAATGTTTGTGACGAAGACTGTGTCTTACTAAACTTAACAATACAATGAATTTTTAACAAATAAACTAATCTTGGTGCACTTCACAAAATTCAGTCACAGAATAAAAGCATCTGTCCAGTCCAGGAGCTAAACAAATAGTGTTTGTATAACGTTGACTAAATAAAACGGTTTACTCACGTAAATATACTAACAAAAGCTAATTGACAAGTAGTTATACATGTTTAATAAGTACATAGAGTTATTGCACAGAGATCTTTCCTCATCATACATCATGTTTTATTTATTTACTAGCGACCCGCCCCAGCTTCGCATGGTGATATATTATGCATGCATTATACATATAAACCTTCCTCTTGAATCACTCTATCTATTAAAAAAAACCGCATCAAAATCCGTTGCGTAGTTTTAAAGATTTAAGCATACAAAGGGACATAGGGACAGAGAAAGCGACTTTGTTTTGTACTATGTAGTGATTGTACAGTCCAGCTCCCCTGAGGAACTCCAAGCCTGCTCCCTGCTCATCATCTTCTTTGTGTTTCAATTCGTTGGCGACATTTTGTATTTTCTCCCCAATCTGGTAGCTCCGTTTACCGTGATGTCCAGCAGCCTGGCGTTAAAGCAGCATTTGTTCTGGAAATTTAAAGAAAAACGATCACCATCTGTTCAAGTGCCGCCATCTTCACTTTAAATTAGTTACTAAGGAAAATTAGTTCTTAAATATAATCACAGATGGCGTTGTTAGTTTAAGTCCATTTTGTGAATCGCGGTGTTAAGATTCTCCGCGACTTAATGACCCTCCGCGAACATTTTTGTTTTGTTAGTTCATAAGTACTTCAATATAAGTGATTGTGATATAGTACAGTGGTTTGATTAGTATCCCGGTTTATATCCTTCGCTCAGCCAGATTGGCAGTAGTACAAGTACAAATAGGGAAGTGCGTCTCGTCAGACCAAGCGTGGCCATCCTCGTCACACCGGCGGCAGGAACAACCATCATCAGTAGGTATGACGTGGAGCGAAGTGAACTCGAGCTGACCGGGAGGCTTAAGACGCTTCTTATGTACAAGAGTGCGGGTCCCAAACCTACCAACGGTAAGCACCAATGTGACTTTTTCTGAGACATTCTGACTTTTAAATGTACGTTCTAAGATTATTTTATAATAAAGCCTCGTATTCGTGGTAAACATTTTGCTTAGCAACAGTTGATCAACGTTGTTGATGAATAGCGAAAATATTAGAATGCTGCTGGAAACTTGGTTTAAACTAATATAAACTGATGTTTTCGCAACACAAGTGTTGCCCGCAACATGTTTATGCAACTATGTTGCTAAACAAAATGTTTACATGTAATGTGTGTCAAAATGTAAAATTGAATTTGTATGTATCTATAATTTGGAATATTTTAATAATAATGTATTGAGACTATTTATGACCAATAAAATTGTGTTTTAAATTATGATTTCTATTTTGTTATTGTATGCCTCAACGGCGGGACATAGGTGAACTAATTTTAATTATTTAAGACCAGTATTTATAATGCATACCTATAGTCCACAATAAAGATGATTTGATTTGATTTAAACACGACTGACAGCGATGAAGAAAAACATCGTGCGTACTCCTGAAACATGCATAAAAACAAATATTAGCCAAGTAACCGATACAACCTTCCAACCGTCATGAAAAGGGCGTATTCCTTTCCCCAACAACGCACTCTGCTGGATTACAGGCTCTACTTGAGAGGGTTTGCCATAACTTCACGCCTGCCAGGTGAGTTGGAGATAGCAGTTTAAAAGGTTCCCCAACAATACGTAAAATATTAATCAATAACAACCTATAAGTGCCTACTGCTGACCAAAGGCCTCTTCTCACACGGAGAAGGTTTGAGCATTAATCACCATGCTTGCTCAATGCGGGTTGTTGATTTCAAACTTATAATTAGAAATTATAAGCCCAGGTTTCCTCACGATGTTTTCCTTCACCGTTAGTCAGTGGTGTCTAAATAATTTTAGAAAGTACATATAACTCAGAAAATGTCACATTGGTACTTGCCGTTGGTAGGTTTCGAACCCACTCCCGCATGAGAAACGGGCGTCTTAAACCACTGGGCCACCGCGACATTGAAGTACTATGCAATTTGATATCTAAATCCAATGATAACTTACCACTTGATAAGAAAGATGAAGCGACTCTAGATATACCTTAATGCATTATGCATTGCGTAATACGACAAGTTCACAATTCTTTCCAAGCGCTGTTAGAGTCCTTGAGGCCTTAGGGTCCAGTCTCTGACATGGAGACGTGGCAAGCCATGTCCCCACCTTCCGAGGAAGAACCAGCTCCGTCTCCTGCATCATCAGCATATCATGTACTCGGTGGCAATGACTTGCAAGTCAGCTGACCAGCTTCCATCGACTCCTTGATACATGAGCTAAAATTCGACGAAAAATCATTTCTATCCATATTTCAACTCGGCTTTCTCAACAGAATTACACAATTGCTTTTTTAGTATCACTTAGTAAGGTCAAAGATGCACTAAGGTCGATGCAGTAGTATTATTTATCACTGAAACACTATTGTAACTAAGTTTTTGTACTGTGGCGACGAAAACGCCCGGCTTGTCGATTCTGTCGCCCGTCCCGTCAATCGGTCTGGGCTATCTATGTGACGCGAGCTCATATCTAATCGATTTCTAGATAATTCGAACGGGGAAGTCCACTCACTACATGTTGATGTAGCACAATATTTAAAGTAGCGCGCGAAATTGAAATATTCTCACGTTGTTTAGCAATTTGCAACTCGATTGTAAGTTATTCCGCTATGGCTGCAGCTCCGGCCGCGATGTGCAACCTATCTAAGGCAGGATAACTGAATGTTTCTAAATTGGGAACTGTGACGAATCAGACGGTCGAGGCAACGGGAAAATATAATGCTAATGTAGACGCGGCCACACACCACGGTATAACAACCAGTATAAACTGAACTTTGAATGCGACAAAAGATCATAGAAAGCGAGGCCATAACTAACTGGTCATTATTCATTATCTATACATATAGTCATATAGTTTATTATATGTATAGATAGTCATAATCTATACATATAATAAAACTGTAGAAGTCTTAATTCTGTACATTGAAAATATTAGAAAAAGTAGGGGGTGTTACTAGGTAAGTAGGTACAGAAACCAAATATGTGATTTAAAAAAAATGTCTATCTCTCCATCTGCCTGTCTGTCTGTATGTTCGCGCATCACGCAAAAACTACCGGTCCGATTACGATGAAACTTGGTATAATTATACTTTAATATTTTGGGCACAACACTGGGTACTTTTTATCCCGAAAAAATATATACACTAAAAAACAAACTTAATTGGTGCGGCTCGATCCGTAGACACGATTAGAGGTTCAACGCTATGGGGGTGGGGGTGGGGGGTAGGTGTATCCTGAACCCGTTGCCTTAAACGGGGTAGAGGACCCAAATGTTGCCAGAAGTCATCATGTTATTCCACGCGGACGAAGTCGCGGGCAAAAGCTAGTATTAATATTTAGGAACGTTGTTAAGTTAACCAATTAAACTATTTATATGCAACACAAGCGTTGTGCGATAAGCCCGTTATTGTTGGCATGTGTTCTAAAAATAACCCATTCTAAGTGTGGAGTGTCTACAATAATGCAATTTAAGTGTGGGAGAGCCATGCTTCGGCATAAAGTGCATGGATGCGCTGCACATGACCCAGACCCGAAACAACAATTTATGGAACCAAAGAGTTGCTCCGCCCGGGAATGGAACCCGCACTTGCCAAGCCACCGCACCAACCGTGCAGGCTTGTTACAAGAGGCGTACAAGTGCGGGGTATAATAGAATTTAAGGGTTGTTGGGGAATCGGGGATTGGGAAGATTGGGAAGGGGGGAATTGGGCCTCCGGTACTTACTTACACGACGAAACACAACGCAAGCATTGGTTCACGTCGGTTTTAGGTGAGGCCGTGGTATCACTCCGGTTGCGCCGGCCATCCGTGCCGACACTTAAATGCTTTATACTAGAAGAAATTTTAGTAAGACCAAATAAAACAGAAATGGAATTTTGTTGAAAAATAATTTTTAGTGCCGAATATAAGAACCATTGTGCAAAGTGGTATACTATTTTATTTAGAATTACTTATTTAATTTTATTCAGAGTACTTAGTTCGTCTAAAAATTACTTACTTTTCCTGTATGTATCATTCCATATTACTGTAGCACTATTCAGGATAACGTAAGCAAAAATATTGCCTCGTTGGTCGAGTGGTCGCAACTGCGACTACCGAACAAGGGGTCTTGGGTTCGATTCCCGGGCCGGGCAAAGTATTGTTGGGCTTATGGATTTCAGAAAATTTCTCGGTAGCACCACGGAGTCTGGAATTGTGTCCAGTATATGGCAATAGGCTCACCCCCTATTACACGGGACTTATAACACAAATGGTGAAAAGTGGGTGTACATTGTATAGTCATTGTATAATGTGCACCTCTGCCTACCCCTTCGGGGATATAAGGCGTGACGTTGTGTGTGTGTGTGTTAGCAAAAATACAGACGAAAAAAGAAAGATGTGTAGCAACAAGAGTCTAAAGTCTGTAGCAGGAAGGTAGGAAGTCTTTACCAGTTACTAACATGTATTGGTTTGTATAAAAAATTACGATTTCTTTGGTGCCTACGCCATAAGCATTCAGTACAAGCTAGGGTTTGCCACAGACAGTCGGTAAATGTTAGTTTTAGGAATAAAACAATGAGTAATTTTTAATCATTTAAAAAAATCCAATACAAATCAAATTAAGGAATAATAATTAAAGATTAGAATTATTATAAAAAACTAGCAAACTCGGCGAACTCCGTTTCGCCACCAATGATTTTCCCTGTTTTCCTGCTTTTTTCTTGATTTTTTCCTGAATTTTCTTTTCTATAAACCTCACGGAGCCCGAGACCTTTCCAACGAATGCTAAACCGTGCAAATCGGTTCGTGCATTCTGGAGTTATAGCGTCAGGAAGGAAAACCCGACTTATTTTTATATAATAGATATTTATTGTTAAAATAAAATTAAATACAATATCATAATCTTGATTACAGTTAAAAATAAACAAAATTAAATTTAGAAATAATCGATAATTTATAATATAATACTTAATAAAGATGAGCCTCTAGCATGGCTTGAAACTAGTCGAGTTCCTCGTCAAACAGTTACGTGAGTAAGCTGATAACTATAATAATGTATCTTGAGGTTGTATCATCGCCTTGCTGGTTGTCGTCATTGGAGAGGTCTGTCTCCATCGGTGGACGTCTTTGGGCTGATGATGACGATGACGATGGCGATGGTAAGGATCGCTTTACGAGGAACTTTAAGAGCAACAGTTTCAGATTCCGCCTTCACCAAATAAC
The DNA here is from genome assembly GCF_023101765.2 of Spodoptera frugiperda. Taxonomy (NCBI): domain Eukaryota; kingdom Metazoa; phylum Arthropoda; class Insecta; order Lepidoptera; family Noctuidae; genus Spodoptera; species Spodoptera frugiperda. Next base: position 5,795,199 of record NC_064232.1, read on the forward strand.
ATCATTCCCACAATTACAATAGGGAATATATCAGCTCCCTTGAGGAACTCCACACTTGTATTGTTCACATCATTTTCTGTGATTTTTTCGAATACTTTGTAGTTCAAGTCGTCGGCAAATGTTATCATTCTCTCCCCAAACAGAGCAGCTCCGTTTACCTTCACGCCCAGCTCAAAAGTAACAGTCTCTTCTGGAAATTAAAAGAAAACATTTTGACCTTGTCAAACAGTTTCCCACATGGTCCGCAACGTATCGGGAGCGTGCACGACAGCGGCGCCACTTGTAAACGCAACTTAAGATAAAGAGTAAGTCAGATAATGAATCAAATAAACTAACAAACGGGGGTACGACTTACCGAATAGCCATCATTTCTTTTTTTATTTCGGAATCTTGATAATTCGGCAATGTGAACAACCCAAATGAGGTGAGGAATTCTATGAATACATCAGCAAAATGGTCTCGCAGCCTTCCCTCCACATGTTTCAGATACTTCGTGTAGTTACAGAAACTTTCTCCGTACTCCTGAAATATGTATGAAAGTAACATTAGCGAAGTAACATTTCTAGCGCGCCTTCTAATCTCTCAAAATTTGCCAAAATAAAAAAGTTAATTTTAAAAAACTATAAAACCCGACTGCGTTTCTTTATAATATGAAAATGAAAAAAACCCTAAAACAAGAAAGTCATCGTAAAATTGAATCAGTCGGGTCCCATTCTAAATATGAAGACTTAGTGAGGGCACATACGGCTCGCTTTCTAAAATCCATCAAGCCGTTTAGGCTGCAGAGCGTGCCAAACAATTATACATACATACTACATGTCGAACATAACCCTCCTTCTGGCGCAGTTAAATCGTATGGTGTGTAGCGTGGATTAGTTGTGTGAATTAATATAACAACTTACAACGTAAATAACTTAAAACTTATACATAATTATATTAACTTGAAACACTTACAGGGCCGTAGTCTCCAACATGATCGTTTGGCCGCCAAACATACATAATATCGACTCCAACCAGTTCATTCGTCTCGTTTTTGAAACAGCCAAACGCGAACTTGGTTTTCAATTTTTCTTTTATGAAGGATTCAAGAGACTCCATTGACTTCTCGTCCGATTTAAAATCTGTATGATGAAGTAACGTTATTAAAATATCCGTACATCAACAGCCACGGCTAAGGAGGATTTATCCTAACATTCAACTTTTTTTTGAGGGGTGAAATCATCCAATGACTTCTCCCTCTCCCGCCTTGGGCGAGGCGAGAGGGAGTGTCAGACTCTTACTGACCGTTCCTACTCCTGCTTGGTGAGCCGGAGCCCCGATAAACCTGCTAGGTAGTCCGCAGCTCCGGACCAGGACATACATTATCAGGATTAAAAAAATATTGAATAACTTTATACAATGACTGAGGCAATGAAAACTGACCAAGTCAAATCTTATCTACTTTAAGATCTCACATTTTAAATAACAGCAATTGTTATATGTATCCAATAAAACATAGAAATACAGTTTCTGGGGGCACGGCAGTGCCTCCGCCAAGTCGAGCAAAAAATCGGCTTTGCGGAAATCCATTCTTCACTAACAATACAATAGCGAATTCGAGCTGCAGGAGCCGCCGAGTCAACACCTCCTGAGGATGCTCCGTGGCGGAGCGAAACATATGTCGAGTGGTATATTGCATGTTATGTGTGTGTTTTATGTTGCACCTCTGCTGCATGAGCATTTAATTGCGGGCGGGAGGGCGATTATTTAGGCACCACATGTTTAAAAATACATGACGTATTTAAGCGGAATTAAAACTAAAAATCTTATTGCATTGTTAGTGTTCCTATTTTACATTAATTTATGTTTTTGGTGGGATTTGAACTTACCTAGTCCGTAAAACTTGGGAGTACTGTAGATGTCATTTAGTATCAGTCCCAGGGCTTGGTCGTGTTCTTCATTATGTAAAGCTCTTATGAGGTATCTGTAACAAAAATATTAGATTTTTTGTACTGTGAATACCAGTGTATCATGACCTCGCTTTGTATGATTTTTCCGCACATTCGACGGTCAGTTTATACTGGTTTTGTATAACTCGATGTGTAGCCATGTGTATACATTTCCTAATGCCTCATTGAAGTTACTAGATAATAGATTATTATAATAATTAACCAAAATAAAGAACTAAAAAAAAGGTAATTTAATAAACTAAAAAACCCGACTGCGTTTCTTTATAATATGAAAATGTAAAACCCTAAAACATGAAAGTCATCGTAATATTGAAACAGTCGGGACCCATTCTAAAAAGCTAGTCGTATGTGCCCTCACTGAGTGTTCATATTTATTATTTATGAGTGATCTCCATACTATATATAAATCCTAATGACGTCGTATATAAAAAAATGGTTCAAATGGCTTGGTCTGAAAAATATTTTGGCTAGAACTCACCCTGTCGCATCGTATATATCGTGTATAAATGTATATATATTATATAATTATAATTTATGTTATAAGTCCCATGTAACAGGTGGTGAGCCTATTGCCATATACCGGGCACAATTCCATCTACACAATATGAGTAACATCTTTTGTAACACACATATATTCACAGAACAGAGACTTCTTCTCTATTCTGTGTTTTTATGTATATTATATATCGATTCGTTATTGTTTACTCTGAAACGGCGATGTTAAATCTATAAAAGTTATGAATGAATGAATCTAATAGTCAGAATAAAATGGCGTAATGGCGGATAGCACATGTGTTATTACGCCACAACATTTTAAAATAATTATAATGAAACGAGTGAAAGAATTAATGAGACAAATATGCATAATTTACTGTGCATCACTTGGTCCGAATATTCTCTCAACATATCTGATTTGTTCAACAGCCATTATTTAATTGCGTATTGATGCACACCAGTCGATAGACAAAGAAATACTGTTACTGATGAAATTTGCGTGCAATCGACGTTTCTTTTATACCAGCAAATGAATCATCGCTGCATTCCAGATTGCCATAATTTATGTTAATATATATGCATAACATATAATGAAAATTAAATAACGATAATGAAAAAATAAAATAATGATAATTAAAAAAGCAAGCAATATGCAATGAATAACGATTATATTGAATAACGAAATATTGTATTCGTTTTAATGTTGAACTCCTTCATTATATTTTTTACAGTAACTGACTAAAAATAATATTGAGCCTACCTAAAATTTAAGAGCATACACCCAACTGTTGTTTCCCTTTTTTTTTAAGATTGTCTGTATGTACCTTAATTGGTAAGCCTTAATAAATAAATACGGTCTAAGTAATATATAGTAATATAAAATCATAATCTTATTGTAACTTTCATGAGACATATTAAATTAATTATTATGATATAAGCTTACTTACGTGATTGTTTAACGAGGAACTCGACTAGTTTCAAGCCATGCTAGAGGCATTCGTGAGCAGCATTCCGCATCACTTCACGCTTTATACAATATTTTTATGTTCATTTAGATTCAGTATGGTAGTTGGTAGTTTATTATAACATTTAACACATAATCCAATGAAAGATTTTGATAATGATTTTCCCATGAAAAGCCACTGGATGATTTTCCCCCTCAAAAAAAAAAAAAAAAAAAAAAATATAGCTAACTTATTTTTACCTCTCGTATTAAAATTGTGTCTGTCGTTTCTTTTTTGAGAGGGTCCACTCATTACATATTAATGTAGCACAATATTTAAATTTGTTCAGCAATTTGCAACTCGATTGTAAGTTATTCCGCTATGGTTGCAGCTCCAGCCGTGATGTGCAACCTATCTAAGGCAGGATAACTGAATGTTTCTAAATTGGGTACTGTGACGAATTAGACTGTCAAAACAACAGGAAAATAATTATAATGCCATTATTCCACGCTGACGAAGTCGCGGGCAATCTAATAATTAATATTTCCGAATTATCCAATTAAAATTATTTTTATATGCAGACAGAAAAGCCAACAATAGCGGGCTTTTCTGTCCTAAAAATAATTCACTCTAAGTGTAGAGTGTCTACAGTTTTGACTCGACCGGAGCGATACCACAGCCTCACAGAAAACCGACGTGAAACTACGCTTGGGGTGTGTGAGTGAGGTTCCCGGAGGCCCAATAACCCCCTACCCAATGTTTCCATTCCCCGATTCCCCAATAACCTTCAAATTCCTAACTCCCAAAAGGTCGGCAACGCACATGTAATGCCTCTGGTGTTTCAAGGATCCATAGGCAGCGGCGATTGCTTACCATCAGGTGATCTGTACGTTCCTTTATCAGCTTATACCATAAACGGCTACGGAGAAGAATATTTATAAATTCACAGTTAAAATATAATTAACAACCCTCAAATTCCTAATCCCCAAAAGGCCGGCAACGCTTTTGTAACGCCTTCAGGGGCCTTAGTCTGCTATTACATTTGTGTCAGAATGGTCGATCACTGAGCAGTGCAAGAGGGACGGAGCTATTGTAATAGCAGACTAAGGCCCCTTGAGTTTCGTACTTCGTTTTTTGTTTTAGTAATAAATAATACTGCAACATTGACGCCTAAGGCACAAAAAGTGACTGCACAACTGGGAGAAGCCAGACACTTTCCGTCGGCCATAACTACTGCCAGACGCTTTAAAGAATAATAATTGAACTTTACTAACTTTACTTTACTTTTAAGTTGGTAGATGTGGCAACACTGATACAGCGCATAGTAAAATAAGGCGGGCTATGTATTTAAGAGATAAAAATGGCATAGACGTCTCAGTTGCTCCAAAACTAGCGTTTTGGAAACTATAGTACCCCGCGCTCATGCTCGGTTGAATTTTTTTGATGTCTAGGGGGATGTTTGGCCCTTACGATTTGTCTAAGTAACATATATAAAAATCAAACGTCAGAATATAAGTAAAGTTCAATCATTTTTTTAGGAGCTTTAAAGCGTCTGGCAGAAGTTATGGCCGACGGAAAGTGTCTGGCAGTGCGGATATTATTTTCTAATTAATGTTTTATAAAGCATATATAAAAATCAGCCATCAGAATTTAAGTTAAGTTAGTCTTATTTTTACTAACCTTTCTCACCTGATACCTGTAAATCGGCCGTCTATCCAACTTAGCTGGTACGCAGGCGTTCAAGGTACATATAAAAGCTACTCGGTATCCCATGTTTTGTCTTTCAGAAAATAAGTAATGTCTGGCAGGGTTGGGCTCTTACTCTATAAGAAAACGTTTGTATGGGATAAAGAAAGGGCTGTTTTTAGGGCTTTTCCGTCAATTATTTGATATTTTCTCGCCGTAAAAACCATCCTTGAACTTGGACGAATATTACAAAAAAAGGATTGACCAAATTGGTCCAGGCGTTCTTGAGTTATGCGCTTACCAACATATTTAGCGATTCATTTTTATACAATGTGATAGGGGTGAGACTTCTAACCCGTTAAGGCTGAGTTCTACATCTATTTTTTTTTACTTTTTTTGATATCAAAGGTAGCATGCGTCGTAGAAACAAAAAAAAATGACAAACGGTAGCTAATAACCTTGGCTAACTAATTCATTACTTTTTTCATATGTTTGATAATGTTTTGGTGAGAAAAAAAATCATTTGTGAATTATTTTTACCGAAAAAATCACTATTTTTCAATATTTTCAATTAGGGGTTCAACCCGCCATATTATTTTTTTGTCGATAAAATTAGATGTAGTACTCAGCCTTAACGGGTTAGAAGTCCCACCCCTATCACATTGTATATAAGAAGATAGACGATTTTTTTGGTGCCTTTGCCATAAGAATTTAGTACAAGCTAGGGTTTGCCACTGACAGCCTAGATGGGTTTAATGATATATCCAACAGGTGGTAGTAGAATGTCACTTTCTCTATTTTTATAATTATAGTGGACTGTATTAATATTAAATTAACACCCGCCCGCGGACGCCTGGGCGTCGCGTCGTGATGTTTCCAGACATCCGGTAAATATTAGTTTTAAGAATAAAACAATGATTAATTGTTCATCATTATTTATAAAAAAAAACAATATATCAAATGACACATGCAATAAAAATCAAAGTTAAAAATAAAATTAAATTTAGAAATAATCGACAATTTATAATATAATACTTAATAAAGATGAGCCTCTAGCACGGCTTGAAACTAGTCGAGTTCCTCGTCAAACAGTTACGTGAGTAAGCTGGTAACTATAATAATTTATCTTGAGGTTGTATCATCGCCTTGCTGGTTGTCGTCATTGGAGAGGTCTGTCTCCATCGGTGGACGTCTTTGGGCTGATGATGACGATAACGATGACGATGGTAAGGATCGCTTTACGAGGAACTTTAGGAGCAACAGTTTCAGATTCCGCCTTCACCAAATAACATCATTCCCACAATTACAATAGGGAATATATCAGCTCCCTTGAGGAACTCCACCATTGTATTGTTCACATCATTTTCTGTGATTTTTTCGAATACTTTGTAGTTCAAGTGGTCGGCAAATGTTATCATTCTCTCCCCAAACAGAGCAGCTCCGTTTACCTTCACGCCCAGCCGTACAGCAACATCTCTTCTGGAAATTAAAAGAAAACATTTTGACCTTGTCAAACAGTTTCCCACATGGTCCGCAACGTATCGGGAGCGTGCACGACAGCAGCGCCACTTGTAAACGCAACTTAAGGTAAAGAGTAAGTCAAATAATGAATCAAATAAACTAACAAACGGGGGTACGACTTACCGAATAGCCATCATTTCTTTTTTTATTTCGGAATCTTGATATTTCGGCAATGTGAACAACCCAAATGAGGTGAGGAATTCTATGAATACATCTGCAAAATGGTCTCGCAGCCTTCCTTCCACATGTTTCAGATACTTCGTGTAGTTACAGAAACTTTCTCCGTACTCCTGAAATATGTATGAAAGTAAATATTAGCGCAGCAACATTTCTAGCGCGCCTTCTGATCTCTCAAAGTTTGTCGAAATAAAAAAAGTTAATTTTAAAAAACTATAAAACCCGACTGCGTTTCTTTATAATATGAAAATGAAAAAACCCTAAAACAAGAAAGTCATCGTAAAATTGAATCAGTCGGGACCCATTCTAAATATGAAGACTTAGTGAGGGCACATACGGCTCGCTTTCTAAAATCCATCAAGCCGTTTAGGCTGCAGAGCGTGCCAAACAATTATACATACATACATACATACATGTCGAATATAACCCTCCTTCTGGCGCAGTTAAATCGTATGGTGTGTAGCGTGGATTAGTTGTGTGAATTAATATAACAACTTACAACGTAAACAACTTAAAACTTATACATAATTATATTAACATGAAACACTTACAGGGCCGTAGTCTCCAACATGATCGTTTGGCCGCCAAACATACATAATATCGACTCCAACCAGTTCATTCGTCTCGTTTTTGAAACAGCCAAACGCGAACTTGGTTTTCAATTTTTCTTTTATGAAGGATTCAAGAGACTCCATTGACTTCTCGTCCGATTTAAAATCTGTATGATGAAGTAATGTTATTAAAACATCCGTACATCAACAGCCACGGCTAAGGAGGATTTATCCTAACATTCAACTTTTTTTTGAGGGGTGAAATCATCCAATGACGTCCCCCTCTCCCGCCTTGGGCGAGGCGAGAGGGAGTGTCAGACTCTTACTGACTAAAAACCACCCCTTTCCTACTCCTGCTTGGTGAGCCGGAGCCCCGGTAAACCCGCTAGATAGTCCGCAGCTCCGGACCAGGACATACATTACCAGGATTTAAAAAAATACTGAATAACTTTATACAATGACTGAGGCAATGAAAACTGACCAAGGCAAACCTTACCTACTTTAAGATCTCACATTTTAAATAACAGCAATTGTTATATGTATCCAATAAAACATAGAAATACAGTTTCTGGGGGCACGGCAGTGCCCCCGCCAAGTCGAGCAAAAAAAGGCGGCACGGCCGTACCATCCTTTTCTCGAAGCCATTCAGGCCAATTTCTACCGCCTATGTTGTTCAATATAAAACAAAAAGTCTGAGATGACCAAGTCGATTATGTAAACGTAAAATAAATGTAATATTGATATGATAACAATTTACATAATAACTTAAACAGAAGGTCCCTTAAGTAGGGACTAAATAAAATAACCGACTTGGTATTACATGGATCTCACAACTTTTTACGGTAGAAAAACTGATGAGGTGCGAGACTTGAGCTTTTTTACAGGATGTTTTTGATGGTTTATTCTTGTTCATAATGTTATTTTGTTTCTATGAATACATATTTGGATTTTGTACAGAACTTGGCACTCATTTAGATCTCCATTCTTGTTGCGGCGAAGCCCACAACCAAGCATGGGTTTGGATTGAACTTGGCTTTCTTTTTTACATAGAATAGAATCAGGCGTTACTTTGCGGAAATCCATTCTACACTAACAATACAATAGCGAATTCGAGCTGCAGGAGCCGCCGAGTCAACACCTCCTGAGGATGCTCCGTGGAGGAGCGAAACATATGTCGAGTGGTATATTGCATGTTATGTGTGTGTTTTATGTTGCACCTCTGCTGCATGAGCATTTCATTGCGAGATTATTTAGGCACCACATGTTTAAAAATACATGACGTATTTAAGCGGAATTAAAACTAAAAATCTTATTGTATTGTTAGTGTTCCTATTTTACATTAATTTATGTTTTTGGTGGGATTCGAACTTACCTAGTCCGATAAACTTGGGAGTACTGTAGATGTCATTTAGTATCAGTCCCAGGGCTTGGTCGTGTTCTTCTTCATTTAAAGCTCTTATGTGATATCTGTAACAAAAATATTAGATTTTTTTTCATTTAAGTCGTATGAGTGATCTCCGTATGGAATAAAATGACGCGTATATAAACAAAGGGTTAAAATTTTTTGGTCTGAACAATATTTTGGCTAGAACTCACCTAGTCGTATCCTATGTCAAGATATGTATAATATATGAGGTGTTTTTAAAGTAGCTGTCACGGCTTTAATGGAAAGTAATGTTGTTTGACGATTACAATAGTAAATAACAATTATTGGTTATGAGTATTTTCTATCATACAAAAAATCTACGTATGAGTTTGTTATGAAAGAGCTATCTCTTTCACTGTCTCTATCGCTTCGTCAATGAAAACAATTGCTATCAATCGTTTTATTGGCGAAGCGACGCATCGTGCGTTTTGTGAACCACTTTATACAGAGTAGAGTCAATGTTTATTTAACTTATTTATGTTCTCATTATTGTAATCTTCAAACACAACACTACCTCCCATTAAAGCCGTGGCAGATACATTTAGAACACCTTATATAAAAATACCCTTAATACAATTTCTAAAGATATAAATAAGATATAATGTATAAAGATAAAAAAGTAATTTTAAATGAATGCCACCACAATCTACTCTCTTTCAATACATTATCTCATCGTACTACAAAAGATAAGACATTATGCGACCCCAGCGCCATCTAGTTAGAGCGAAAATAACACGCAACTCTCACTTCACCACGATGTTTTAAAAAATATGTATTTCAAATAGGAAAGCACTTTTGAACGTCTAAGCAAATATTGTATTGTTAAAAAAATCAGTCTGTCGGTCAGTCCTCTAATGAAGCTATGAGTATTTGCTTGTTCCAAAGTATAGATTCCTATGGAGAAGAACGAGTCTGTTTTCATTATTCAGACCACAAATTATTGAGTTTACAATTATAAGTATGCAGCAGGATTGCAATTGCATAACAGATAAGTCAAGCATTACATGTTAGGTATTATGAATCAATTGAAAACGTGATAACTAACATTGATACCTAAGTAGCTTTTCTTTAAAGATAGGAGCAGGTACTACGTTTCATTGATTGTTTCTGCATTCTAAGATTATTGCAAATGTGCTAATTATCAATAAAAAATCAGAAATGTATATACTTTGCTATCCTCCTTACTTGTGCGACGTCTCCCGTGAACAACTTGAATTAGAAATGAATTAAAATGATGACGTAATTACTACGCAGTCCCAAAATACAAGCAAACAGCTGATTCTAGTACCGGTATCAGTACCGTTGTGAAATATGTTAACTATGTGTAACAAAATTATATAAGATCATTATTATTAATCTCTAAAGGGGTAGGCAAACGCAAATTATGGCACGTAATGCCACTCTACAATGTACACCCACTTTTCATAATTTATGTTATAAGTCCCATGTAATAGGGGGTGAGCCTATTGCCATATGCCAGGCACAATTCCATCTACACAATATGAGTAACATCTTTTGTAACGGTACTCATATATTTATGTCATCTATATGTTTTTATGTATATTATATATCGATTCGTTATTGTTTACTCTGAAACGGCGATGTTAAATCTATAAAAGTTATGAATGAATGAATCTAATAGTCAGAATAAAATGGCGTAATGGCGGATAGCACATGTGTTATTACGCCACAACATTTTAAAACAATTATAATGAAACGAGTGAAAGAATTAATGAGACAATTGTAAATAACTTACTCATCACTTGGTCCGAATTTTCTCTCAACATATCTGATTTGTTCAACAGCCATTATTTAATTGCGTATTGATGCACACGAGTCGATAGACAAAGAAATACTGTTACTGATAAAATTCGCGTGCATTCTACGTTTCTTTTATACCAGCAAATGAATCATCGCTGCATTTCAGATTGCCATAATTTAAGTTAATGCATAACATATAATGAAAAATTAAATAATGATAATAAAAAAAAAATGATGATAATTAAAAAAGCAAGCAATATGCAATGAATAACGATAATGAAGAATACATTTATTTTTTCATTATTCAATCCAAATATTGTATACGTTTATTTTTTATTATTATGGTTATTTTACGTTGTAATTATTATTTTTGTTTTGTTTAAAATCATAGAATTTTTCTTTATTCTAATTTAAAATTTGTTTTCTACGTCTGTTTTAAGTGTGGCAAAATTTTAATATGTGAAATATTCATTAAGTAAATTTAATAAACTTGATTTTTTTAGACACGTTCAGTATAGAAATCTCTATTATTTATCTATGAAAGATATCCAATGCAAAACATTAAGTATTGTCACAGAATAAATTATACTCCATTCACCACGAAATATACCTGAATTACGTAACGTCACGCCTTTAATCCCCGAAGGGATAGGCAGAGGTGCACATTATTGCACATAATGCCAATGTACCCACATTTCACAATTTATGTTGTAAGTCCTATGTAATACCCGAAATAAATATGGCTATAACGCACCTCTCTATACTCTCGGAAAATGTAATATCTATTATATAAAAATAAGTTGGGTTTTCCTTCCTGACGCTATAACTCCAGAACGCACGAACCGATTTCCACGGTTTTGCATTCGTTGGAAAGGTCTTGCGCGCCGTGAGGTTTATAGCAAAAAAAATCTGAATAAAATCAATAAAATAGCCCGTCTGGTGGCGAAACGGAGTTCGTCGGGTTTTGCTAGTATAATATAAAAATAAGTCGGGTTTTCCTTCCTGACGCTATAACTCCAGAACGCACGAACCGATTTCCACGGTTTTGCATTCGTTGGAAAGGTCTTGGGCTCCGTAAGGTTTATAGCAAAGTAAATTCAGGAAAACAGGGAAAATCAATGGTGGCGAAACGGAGTTCGCCGGGTTTGCTAGTGACATTTATAAGAAACACTACATGGATATATTAGCAACTAAAATATATGTATTTAAATCAGCCATTTATAGTTTGCCCAGTTTTTGAAGTTTTATGTTTAATTAATTTAATTCTTAAACTTTACTTTAATTCTTTAAATAGCTTTTAATGTTTAACCCCCTAATTATACTTTATACTTTAACGGAACAGTCTAAAAATAATGTCGAGCCTACCTTTAATGTAAGAGCATACACTAACTGTTGTTTCCCGTATTTTTAAGATTGTCTATACAGGGTGTAAGCGGAACGCTCCCAAACGTCGCAAACAGGTGATGGTAAAAAACGTGTATTATTTAAAAAAAAATAAAGAATTCAATGTTTATTTTAAGTAATAATAGTTGTAATCTAATGCAAAAACGATTAAAATTATAAAAACATAAACAATTTGTGGCGTTTTTCGGGAGCGTTCCGCTTACACCCTGTATGTATCTTATTTGGTAAGCCTTAATAAATAAATAAATACAATCTAAGACGGAAAAATATTAAAAACATATCTTCGGCGTTCGGTTCCTGTTACAAAATTCCCTATTGTAATAAATTTTGCCGCATCAAAAATAATTTATCCTATTTTCCAGCCGTGGTCGACCTACTGGAGGACAAAGGCCTCCCTACCCCCCACTCCTTCCACTCCTCTCTTTGTAGAGTTTTCTTTCTTTCTTTTTCTCATTTTTTCATTTAGTAGAATAATTTATATTATAGATACTGAATTTTTATTAATTTAAAGATTTTAATTAATTTAATTTATATTATTAATTATGTAAAACTTTACATTATTCATGGTACTGAAAATCCACATTGACCTGCTATTTTTTCTACATATTTTATTAAAACTACTCGATTATAAAACGTGTGATTTTACAATCGACTAATGACTGATATTTTTTTAACGTTGCCCCACACTAGGATTTCCTCACGTGTCGTGGGTGCGTTTACAAACACACAAATTCAATTTGACGTTTCAAAAGTGCCTAATTTATGATTACAATTGGAACTTGAAACGGGATATTTACCATGTTTTTCTATTTCTATTAGTTTATATGAGTAAATATCCCGTTTCAAGTTCCAATTCTAGTGTTAGTGACCATGTCAGTTTGAAAACTTATAATTTCTGATTAATTGAAATAAATGCCTTGACTTTGACTTTGACCTCCGCGTTCGAATTATCTAGAAATTGATTAGATATGAGCTCGCGGCATATCGATAGCCCAGACCGATTGACGGGACGGGCGACAGAATCGACAAGTCGGGCAATTTCGTCGCCACAGTACACAAAAGCAACGTCACGCCTTTTATCCTCGAAGGGGTAGGCAGAGGTGCTCATTATGACACGTAATGCCGCTATACAATGTACACCCACTTTTCACCATTTGTTTTATAAGTCCCATGTAATAGGGGGTCAGCCTATTGCCATATACTGTGCACAATTCCAGACGCCGTGCTACTACTGAGAATTTTGAAAAACCGAAAAAAAAACTACAGTACAAAAACTTAGTTCCAATGGTGTTTTAGTGATAAACAATACTACTGCATTGACGCCTAAGGCACAAAAAGAGATTGCACAACTGGGAGAAGCCCAGTCGTCAAGCACCACGGTAATTTGAATTAAAAGTAAATGGGTCCTATGTGTGAGCTGTTATATTTAAGCATTTACTTGTAAATGAGCTTTTTTATGGGATAGTGTTAATGATATTCTTCGATAGCGTTAGTGAATAAAACTCGAAATAAGTATAGAGCAAATAAAAGAATTGTGTATTAATTATAAATTATAAAAGAAACTATAACAAATTGCTGCGTCACCGCCGTGGATAGAAAGAGAAGTGCGCAGTGCGCAGCGACGCCAGCAAGCCGTCTTAGAAAAAATGCGTTGTGCGCATCTTGGTGCGCAGCGACGCCGGCAACCCGCCGCGATACAAATTGGTAAGTGCGCAGCTTTGGTGCGCAGCGATGCCGGCGAGTCCAGCGCCTCCAGCCGGCGGCAGCGATGTCTTGTATAGACATAGAGCGGTAAAAGAGTAGATGGATATACCTGATACTATAAGTAAAACGTATAATTAAGGAGAAGCAATTTAAAGAAATAAAGTACAAACATAATAAAAACTAGTACGGAGTCTGGAATTGTGTCCAGTATATGACAATAGGCTCACCCCCTAATACATGGGACTTATAACACAAATGGTGAAAAGTGGGTGTACATTGTATAGCGGCATTATGTGCCGTAATGTGCACTTCTGCCTACCCCTTCGAGGATAAAAAGCGTGACACAATAAAAACTTAAAAAATTGGGCAAACTATAAATAGCTGTTTTAAATACACGTATTTTACTTGCTAATATATCCATGTCGTGTTTCTTATAAATGTCATTACCAGTTACATATTCCATTACTTATAATGCCATACTTCATCATCATCAGCCGAGAGACGTCCACTGCTGAACAAAGGCCTCCCCCTTAGTCCAACACGTAGAACGACAAGCCGCCCCCTGCATCCACTGGCATACTTATTTCGGGTATATTTCGTGGTGAATGGAGTATAATTTATTCTGTAACAATACAAAGTGTTTTGCATTGGATATCTTTCATAGATAAATAATAGAGATTTCTATAATAAACGTGTCTAAAGAAATCAAGTTTATTAAATTTACTTATTGAATATAATCACATATTAAAATTTTGCCACACTTAAAACAGACGTAGAAAACTAATTTTAAATTAGAATAAAGAAAAATTCTATAATTTTAAACAAAACAAAAATAATAATTACAACGTAAAATAATCATAATAATAAAAAATAAACGAATACAATTGGATTGAATAATGAAAAAATAAATGTATTCTTCATTATCGTTATTCATTGCATATTGCTTGCTTTTTTAATTATCATTATTTTTTTTTTATTATCATTATTTAATTTTTCATTATATGTTATGCATATATATTAACTTAAATTATGGCAATCTGAAATGCAGCGATGATTCATTTGCTGGTATAAAAGAAACGTAGAATGCACGCGAATTTTATCAGTAACAGTATTTCTTTGTCTATCGACTCGTGTGCATCAATACGCAATTAAATAATGGCTGTTGAACAAATCAGATATGTTGAGAGAATATTCGGACCAAGTGATGAGTAAGTTATTTACAATTGTCTCATTAATTCTTTCACTCGTTTCATTATAATTATTTTAAAATGTTGTGGCGTAATGGCGTATAACACATGTGCTATCCGCCATTACGCCATTTTATTCTGACTATTAGATTCATTCATTCATAACTTTTATAGATTTAACATCGCCGTTTCAGAGTAAACAATAACGAATCTATATATAATATACATAAAACATATAGATGACATAAATATATGAGTATTACAAAAGATGTTACTCATATTGTGTAGATGGAATTGTGCCTGGCATATGGCAATAGGCTCACCACCTGTTACATGGGACTTATAACATAAATTGTGAAAAGTGGGTGTACATTGTAGAGTGGCATTACGTGCCATAATTTGCGTTTGCCTAACCCTTTAGGGATTAATAATAATGATATTATATAAATTTGTTACTCATAGTTAACATATTTCACAACGGTACTGATACCGGTACTAGAATCAGCTGTTTGCTTGTATTTTGGGACTGCGTAGTAATTACGTCATCATTTTAATTCATTTCTAATTCAAGTTGTTCACGGGAGACGTCGCACAAGTAAGGAGGATAGCAAAGTATATACATTTCTGATTTTTTATTGATAATTAGCACATTTGCAACAATCTTAGAATGCAGAAACAATCAATGAAACGTAGTACCTGCTCCTATCTTTAAAGAAAAGCTACTTAGGTATCAATGTTAGTTATCACGTTTTCAGCTAATTTATAATACCTTTCATGTAATGCTTGACTTATCTGTTATGCAATTGCAATCCTGCTGCATACTTATAATTGTAAACTTAATAATTTGAGGTCTGAATAATGAAAACACACTCGTTCTTCTCCATAGGAATCTATACTTTAGAACAAACAAATACTCGTAGCTTCATTAGAGGACTGACCGACAGACAGATTTTTTTAACAATACAATATTTGCTTAGACGTTCAAAAGTGCTTTCCTCTTTGAAATAAATATTTTTTAAAACATCGTGGTGAAGTGAGAGTTGCGTGTTATTTTCGCTCTAACTAGATGGCGCTGGGGTCGCATAATGTCTTATCTTTTGTAGTACGATGAGATAATGTATTGAAAGAGAGTAGATTGTGGTGGCATTCATTTAAATTACTTTTTTATCTTTATACATTATATCTTATTTATATCTTTAGAAATTGTATTAAGGGTATTTTTATATAAGGTGTTCTAAATGTATCTGCCACGGCTTTAATGGGAGGTAGTGTTGTGTTTGAAGATTACAATAGTGAGAACATAAATAAGTTAAATAAACATTGACTCTACTCTGTATAAAGTGGTTCACAAATACGCACGATGCGTCGCTTCGACAATAAAACGATTGATAGCAATTGTTTTCATTGACGAAGCGACAGAGACGGTGAAAGAGGTAGCTCTTTCATAACAAACGCATACGCAAATTTTTTGTATGATAGAAAATACTCATAACCAATAATTGTTATTTACTATTGTAATCTTCAAACAACATTACTTCCCATTAAAGCCGTGACAGCTACTTTTAGAACACCTCATATATTATATACATATATTATACATATCTTGACATAGGATACGACTAGGTGAGTTCTAGCCAAAATATTGTTCAGACCAAGACCTTTGAACCATTTTTTATATACGACGTCATGAGGATTTATATACAGTATGGAGATCACTCATAAATAATAAATATGAAGACTCAGTGAGGGCACATACGACTAGCTTTCTAGAATGGGTCCCGACTGCTTCAATATTACGATGACTTTCTTGTTTTAGGGTTTTACATTTTCATATTATAAAGAAACGCAGTCGGGTTTTTTAGTTTATTAAATTACCTTTTTTTTTAGTTCTTTATTTTGGTTAATTATTATAATAATCTATTATCTAGTAACTTCAATGAGGCATTAGGAAATGTATACACATGGGTAGCCATGTGTATACATTTCATAACTATGTGTAGCACAGAGTTATACAAAGCCAATATAAACTGACCGTCGAATGTGCGGAAAGATCATACAAAGCGATGCCATGATACACTGGTATTCACAGTACAAAAAATCTAATATTTTTGTTACAGATACCTCATAAGACCTTTACATAATGAAGAACATGACCAAGCCCTGGGGCTGATACTAAGTGACATCTACAGTACTCCCAAGTTTATCGGACTAGGTAAGTTCGAATCCCACCAAAAACATAAATTAATTATTGTAAAATAGGAACACTAACCTAACAATACAATAAGATTTTTAGTTTTAAATCCGCTTAATATACGTCATGTATTTTTTAACATGTGGTGCCTAAATAATCGCCCTCCCGCCCGCAATTAAATGCTCATGCAGCAGAGGTGCAACATAAAACACACACATAACATGCAATATACCACTCGACATATGTTTCGCTCCTCCACGGAGCATCATCAGGAGGTGTTGACTCGGCGGCTCCCGCAGCTCGAATTCGAGCTTATTGTTAGTGTAGCATTGATTTCCGCAAAGTAACGCCTGATTCTATTCTATATAAAAAAAGGAAAGCCAAGTTCAATACAAAACCTTCGCTTGGTTGTGGGCTTCGCCGCAACAAGAATGGAGATCTAAATGAGTGCCAAGTTCTGTAAAAAATCCAAATATGTATTTATAGGAACAACAAATTAACATTATGAACAAGAATAAACCATCAAAAACATCCTGTAAAAAAGCCCAAGTCTCGCACCTCATCAGTTTTTCTACCGTAAAAAGTTGTGAGATCCATGTAATACCAAGTTGGTTATTTTATTTAGTCCCTACTTAAGGGACCTTCTGTCTTAAGTTATTATGTAAATTGTTATAATATCAATATTATGTTTATTTTACTTTTTAAATAAAATAGATCGACTAAGTCATCTCAGACATTTTATTTTATCCACAACGAAGTTATAGGCGGTTGAAATTGGCCTGAATGGCTTCGAGAAAAGGATGGTACAGCCGCATTTTTGCTCGACTTGGTGGGGACACTACAGTGCCCCCAGAAACTCTATTTCCATGTTTTATTGGATACCTGTAAGAATTGCTGTCATTTAAAATGTGAGAGCTTTAAGTAGATAAGACTTGACTTGGTCAGTTTTCATTACCTCAGTCATTGTATAAAGTTATTCAGTATTTTTTTAAATCCTGGTAATGTATGTCCTGGTCCGGAGCTGCGGACTACCTAGCGGGTTTACCGGGGCTCCAGCTCGACAAGCAGGAGTAGGAACGGTCAGTAAGAGTATGACATTCCTTCTCGCCTCGTCCAAGGCGGTAGAGGGAGAAGTCATTGGATGATTTCACCCCTCAAAAAGAAGTTGAATGTTAGGTTAAATCCTCCTTAGCCGTGGCTGTTGATGTAGGGATATTTACCCGACTGCGCCAGAAGGAGGGTTATGTTTTTCGAGTGTATGTATGTATGTATGTATGTATGTATGTATGTACGTATGTATGTATGTATATATAATTGTTTGGCACGCTCTGCAGCCTAAACGGCTTGATGGATTTTGACTTGAGAGGTGTCGTTGGATTCGTATTTACTGTGAGAGTGACACTGGATATATCAAAATATTAAAAAAACAAAATGGCGGATTTTTGGCGCCAAATTCGAATATTTCTCACTCTCTAGCCTAAACGGCTTGATGGATTTTGGCTTGAGAGGTGTCGTTAGATTCGTATTTACTGTGAGAGTGACACTGGATATATCAAAATAATAAAAAAATCAAAATGGCGGATTTTTGGCGCCAAATTCGAATATTGCTCACTCTCTAGCCTGAACGACTCGATGGATTTCAGCTTGATAGGGTTCGTTTGATTCGTATTTACTGTGTGAGTGACACAAGATATATCAAAATGAAAAAAATAATAAAACTAAAAAAAATAAAATAAAAAAAAAGTAATTTAAAAAACCCGACTGCGTTTGAAATGAAAAAACCTTAAAACAAGAAAGTCATCGTAAAATTTAAGCAGTCGGGACCCATTCTAGAAAGCCAACCTTATGTGCCCTCACAAAGTCTTTATATTTAGAATGGGTCCCGACTGCTTAAATTTTACGATGACTTTCCGATATTATGTATGTTTGGCGGCCAAACGATCATGTTGGAGACTACGGCCCTGTAAGTGTTTCATGTTAATATAATTATGTATAAGTTTTAAGTTATTTACGTTGTAAGTTGTTATATTAATTCACACAACTAATGCACGCTACACACCTTACGATTTAACTGTGCAGTCGGACTGTACAGTTAAGACAGAATGAGTGTCGCGTGCATAACTCACATAGCTGAAATTTCGTTTATTAATTTTTGTAACAGATATGTGGCAATATAAAGCTTGTAAAGGGGTAACATAAAGTTGTGAATAGAATTCAAAGGTTGAATAGATACAGGAAAGGGGTGAATAGATGTTAGAACATTCCCCAAACATTAGTAGAATTAGTTTCTTTTTACCCGACTGCGCCAGAAGGAGGGTTATATTCGACATGTATGTATGTATGTATAATTGTTTGGCACGCTCTGCAGCCTAAACGGCTTGATGGATTTTAGAAAGCGAGCCGTATGTGCCCTCACTAAGTCTTCATATTTAGAATGGGTCCCGACTGATTCAATTTTACGATGACTTTCTTGTTTTAGGGTTTTTTCATTTTCATATTATAAAGAAACGCAGTCGGGTTTTATAGTTTTTTAAAATTAACTTTTTTATTTCGCCAAACTTTGAGAGATTAGAAGGCGCGCTAGAAATGTTACTTCGCTAATATTTACTTTCATACATATTTCAGGAGTACGGAGAAAGTTTCTGTAACTACACGAAGTATCTGAAACATGTGGAGGGAAGGCTGCGATACCATTTTGCTGATGTATTCATAGAATTCCTCACCTCATTTGGGTTGTTCACATTGCCGAATTATCAAGACTCTGAAATAAAAAAAGAAATGATGGGTATTCGGTACGTCGTACCCCCGTTTGTTTATTTGTTTGGGTCAGTATTTATGGGTATAACTGGGTAAACGAGCAGACAGATCACCTGATGGTAGGCAATCGGCACCAGCCATGAACACCCTAAACACCACAAGTACGTTGCGTGATTGAGAAGACTGTGGAGTACAATGCCCCGGTTTTGGGTAATTGACAGAGCCGGATTAACCCTATGATGGGTCTCTAGCTGGATAATCTGACCCAGGTATGTGTAGTGGTCTACAACTTCGAGTATATCGTTCCCAACGATAACCGGTATAGGTGCAACATGGACATTTGACATGATTTTCGTCTTGTCCATGTTCATTTTAAGGCCCACCTGTTGGGAAACGGTATTGAGGTCGCTGAGCATGGTGTTCAGGTCTTCCAGCGACTCTGCCATTACGACTATGTCATCGGCGAAACGGAGATGAGTGATGTATTCGCCATTAATGTTGATGCCGCGTCCGCTCCAGTCCAAGATCTTAAAAACGTCCTCCAGTGCGTTCGTGATCAGTTTTGGAGATATCACGTCATTCCGCAACTGCCCAGAGATGAGAGCAGTAGTCCATATGGGGGGAACTTGTGATTTATATAACAACAGTCTGCGCCCCGGCGTGAAGTACCGCTTCGCTCTGTTTAGCACTCCGAGTTGTTTAGATGCCGGATTGGCCTTGTCTTCTAAGTGACTGCGGAACTGGACGGCACTAGATATATCAACACCAAGGATCCCTATACTTTTGGAAATGGAGAGGGTTGTGTTCTTGAATTGAAGGACCACAACGAATGGGTTTTTTATACTATGTAGTGATAATGAGCACTTGATAGTCATTATTTGACTTACTCTTTACCTTAAGTTGCGTTTACAAGTGGCGCCGCTGTCATGCACGCTCTCGATACGTTGCGGACCATGTGGGAAACTGTTTGACAAGGTCAAAATGTTTTCTTTTAATTTCCAGAAGTGGTGTTGCTGAACAGCTGGGCGTGAAGGTAAACGGAGCTGCTCTATTTGGAGAGAGGATGATAACATTTGCCGACGACTTGAACTACAAAGTATTCGAAAGAATCACAGAAAATGATGTGAACAATACAAGTGTGGAGTTCCTCAAGGGAGCTGATATATTCCCTATTGTAATTGTGGGAATGATGTTTTTTGGTGAAGGCGGAATCTGAAACTGTTGCTCTTAAAGTTCCTCGTAAAGCGATCCTTACCATCGCCATCGTCATCGTCATCATCAGCCAAAAGACATCCACCGATGGAGACAGACCTCTCCAATGACGACAACCAGCAAGGCGATGATACAACCTCAAGATAAATTATTATAGTTATCAGCTTACTCACGCAACTGTTTGACGAGGTACTCGACTAGTTTCAAGCCATGCTAGAGGCTCACCTTTATTAAGTATTATATTATAAATTGACGATTATTTCTAAATTTAATTTTGTTTATTTTTAACTGTTATCAAAATTATGATCTTGTATTTAATTTTAATTTTGACAATAAATATTTTTTATAATATCTCTAATCTTTAATTATTCCTTAATTTGATTTGTATTGCATATGTTATTTGATATACGGTACTTATTTTTTTAAATGATTAAGAACATCTTATTGTTTTATTCCCAAAACTAACATTTACCGGCTGTCTGTGGCAAACCCTAGCTTGTACTGAATGCTAATGGTATAGGCACCAAAGAAATCGTCAATTTTTTATACAAACCAATTCATGTTAGTAACTACTAAAGACTTCCTACCTTCCTGCTACAGACTTTTGACTCTTGTTGCTACACATCTTTATTTTTTCGTCTATATTTTTGCTAACACACACACACACAACGTCATGCCTTTTATCCCCGAAGGGGTAGGCAGAGGTGCACATTACGGCACCTAATGCCGCTGTACAATGTACACCCACTTTTCACCATTTGTGTTATTTATAAGTCCCATGTAATAGGGGTGAGCCTATTGCAATATAGTGACACAGTTCCAGACTCCGTGCTACTACTGAGAAATTTCGGAAGTCCGAAAAAAGCCTAGCAATACTTTGCCCGACATGGGAATCGAACCCGAAGGCCGCACGGACTTTTTGCTATTCGTCATATGGGCTTGAGCTTAAAAATCTATTCAATCTTCTAAACTCTTTCCGTGCGGCCAACTCGCCAGTTACGTCCAAGGTTTGCACGCCTACGAGATTATAGCGTAAAAACTCTGCTACGCGCTACGAACTACGCAGTACGAGCTATGGCTGTAGAATTTCCCCGTAACTTGAGTGTGAAATTAGGGCTTATCGATTTAGGTCTGGGCATGTAGGGTTAGAAACTTGGCTCTACACGGGATCTGATTACTTTTTGACAGTGCGAGCTATATGGTCTCGTCTTGGCAACATTTAACATGAAATGTTTTTGTGGGATTTCATTTCTTTTTGTAGGTTGCTTATGATAGAAAGATAAAATGAGCGACAAATACAAGTATTTTTTTGTCGCTCATTTTTTCTTTCTTTTTTTGGGGTATATTTCTTCAATTATTTTTAACACTAGATTAACAACTATCAATATCGTAATTTTCTACCTACTATACAATATTCAAACCGTACGTAATCCTAAACTACTTAAGTTAAACCTATTAACAATGAAAATTAAACAATGACCTACGTATCAAATTATTCTCACTAAGTCGTACCTACATAAACAACTATAAACATATTATACCTACTAACCTATACTACTTAATTGCAAATACCTACTTATTCAATCTTTGAATTTCTTAATTAAATTTGTGAGAAAATTGCAAACGTAATGCTAATACTTTTTATCAATGAAAATTAAAACACTAGTACCTAACTAAACCTTCACCTACTAAACTACTAAATTTATAAGAAAATTGCAAACGTAATCCTAATACTTTTTATCAATGAAAATTAAAACACTAATATTAATATCTAAACCTTTACCTACTAAACTACTAACAATTAAACCCCTCCGCGGCCGCATTCAGACCTCTAGCGTCAAAAGTTGCGGAAGTCTCGAACAAACTTTCACCCCCTAGTTTAAGGGGTTGGGGGGTAAAAGTTCCAAGTTTTAGGATTTTTTTGTTGTTTGGGTACTAATACTAGCTTACATACCAAATTTCAGTTTTCTAGGACTTCAGGAAGTACCTTAAGAATTTTGTTGATCATCAGTGAGTGAGTGAGTGAGTGAGTGAGTGAGTGAGTGAGTGACGAAATCGGGGTATTTTAGATATCAATAAAATCTAAAGTATAAGAGCTATGCAATTGAAACTTTAGAGGTTTATTAAGTCTACCACTGACATTATATCCTGAAAATTTCGTTTATCTGGTATAACCCAAACTCAAGTTATGAAGGTTCAAAAATACGACGAAGCGCTTCGAGAAAAGGTAGGTAGTGCCCTTGCGCTTATTGCGCTTCGCTTGGCTCGTCTTGGCGGGGGCACTGCCGTGCCCCCAGATAAGTGTGGGAGAGCCATGCTGCGGCACGAATGGCCGGCTTAGCCGAAGTGACCTCACCTAAAACCGACGTGAACCAATGCTTGCGTTGTGTTTCGTCGTGTAAGTAAGTACCGGAGGCCCAATTCCCCCCTTCCCAATCTTCCCAATCCCCGATTCCCCAACAACCCTTAAATTCTATTATACCCCCTACGCACTTGTAACGCCTCTGGTGTTTCAAGTATCCATGGGCGTTGGTTCCAAAATCCGGTCGAGCCACTGCACTCGTGCCGAAGCATGGCTCTGCCACACTTAAATTGCATTATTGTAGACACTCCACACTTAGAATGGGTTATTTTTAGAACACATGCCAACACTAACGGGCTTATCGCACAACGCTTGTGTTGCATATAAATAGTTTAATTGGTTACCTTAACGACGTTCCCAAATATTAATCACTAGCTTTTGCCCGCGACTTTGTCCGCGTGGAATAACAAAATGACTTATAAGTTTTTAAACTGACATGGTCACTAACACTATTATTAGAACTTATGACGGGATATTTACCATGTTTATTTATTTCGATGAGTTCATCCGTGATCATGGCGCTTGCAACAGTGCCGAAATATCGGAAACTCATTGAAATAAATAAACATGGTAAATATCCCGTCATAAGTTCTAATAATAATGACTTCTGGCAACATTTAGATCCTTAAACCGTACCTATATATGGGTACAGGATACACCTACCCCCCACCCCCACCCCCATAGCGTTGAACCTCTAATCGTGTCTACGGATCGAGCCGCACAATTAAGTTTGTTTTTTAGTGTATATTGTATTTTTTCGGGATAAAAAGTACCCAGTGTTGTGCCCAAAATATTAAAATATAATTATACCAAGTTTCATCGTAATCGGACCGGTAGTTTTTGCGTGATGCGTGAACATACAGACAGACAGACAGACAGAAAGACAGAGAGATAGACATTTTTTTAAATCACATATTTGGTTTCTGTACCTACTTACCTAGTAACACCCCCTAGCTTTTCTAATATTTTCAATGTACAGAATAAAGACTTCTACAGTTTTATTATATGTATAGATTATGACTATATTAACCAGTTAGTTATGGCCTCGCTTTCTATGATCTTTTGTCGCATTCAAAGTTCAGTTTATACTGGTTGTTCATAGCATGGTGTGTGGCCGCGTCTGCATTAGCATTATATTTTCCTGTTGCCTCGACAATCTGCTTTGTCACAGTTCCCAATTTAGAAACATTCAGTTATCCTGCCTTAGATAGGTTGCACATCGCGGCCGGAGCTGCAGCCATAGCGGAATAACTTACAATCGAGTTGCAAATTGCTAAACAACGTGAGAATATTTCAATTTCGCGCGCTACTTTAAATATTGTGCTACATCAACATGTAGTGAGTGGACTTCCCCGTTCGAATTATCTAGAAATAGATTAGATATGAGCTCGCGTCACATAGATAGCCCAGACCGATTGACGGGACGGGCGACAGAATCGACAAGCCGGGCGTTTTCGTCGCCACAGTACAAAAACTTAGTTACAATAGTGTTTCAGTGATAAATAATACTACTGCATCGACCCTAGTGCATCTTTGACCTTACCAAGTGATACTAAAAGGGCAATTGTGTAATTCTGTTGAGAAAACCGAGTTGAAATATGGATAGAAATGATTTTACGTCGAATTGTAGCTCATGTATCAAGGAGTCGATGGAAGCTGGACAGCTGACTTGCAAGTTATTGCCACCGAGTACATGATATGCTGATGATGCAGGGGACGGAGCTGGTTCTTCCTCGGAAGGTGGGGACATGGCTTGCCACGTCTCCATGTCAGAGACTGGACCCTAAGGCCTCAAGGACTCTAACAGCGCTTGGAAAGAATTGTGAACTTGTCACATTACATAATGCATTAAGGTATATCTAGAGTCGCTTCATCTTCCTTATCAAGTGGTAAGTTATCATTGGATTCAGATATCAAATTGCATAGTACTTCTACAATTAATATTTCATTCAGATTTTTATTCAAAAATGATATTGATTTCACCGACTTCATAAATGTCTTATCTTATAAAAATAAAAAAAGCAACGTCACGCCTTTTATCCCCGAAGGGGTAGGTAGAGATGCACATTACGGCACGTAATGCCGCTATACAATGTACATCCACTTTTCACCATTTGTGTTATAAGTCCCATGTAATAGGGAGTGAGACTATTGCCATATACTATGCACATTTCCAGACTCCGTGCTACTACTGAGAAATATTTCGAATAACCGAAAAAACCCCAGCAATACTTTGCCCGACCCGGGAATCTAACCCGAGACCCCTTGTTCGACAGTCGCACTTGCAACCACTCGACCAACGAGGCAGTCCTGTCCCGTTATACTGACGTAACTACATTGTACAGGTTTCAGACCGGACCTGAAGTCGATGGCGTCCCTTCCATCCTTCGTAGAAACATGACTCTCACCGCTGCTGCTATGCAAACAGACGGACAAACAGATTGGAGCCGATGTTGTGTATGTACGGGGTTTATACGATGGAAGTTACAACCGCGGTCGTGTAAGTAATGTTCATGTTTTTTTATGATAAATGATAAATTATATTTATTTCTGTAAATAGGTAATAAAATAACACTTTTACACGTCAATATTTCAAATAGCTAGATGAGGCCGTCATTTCCTATCCGACTACTCTGAGAAGAAATGCCGAAACAAACTCAGAGGTCATAGTCTCTTTTAAAGTCTGTTGTCCAGACAATGAAATATGGAACAGCAGATGTAACGAGCAGACGTATCACCTGATGGTAAGCAATCGCCGCCGCCCACGGACACTTGAAACACTAGAGGCGTTACAAGTGCGTTGCCGGCCTTTTGGGGGTTAGGAATTTAAGGGTTGTTGGGTAATTGGGGATTGGGAAGATTGAGAAGGGGGGAATTAGGCCTGATGGTAAGCAATCAACGCCGCCCATGGACACTTGATACACCAGAGGCGTTACAAGTGCGTTGTCGGCCTTTTGGGGTTTAGGAATTTAAGGGTTATTGGGGAATCAGGGATTGGGAAGATTGGGAAGGGGGAATTAGGCCTGATGGTAAGCAATTGCCGCCGCCCATGGACACGTGAAACACCAGAGGCGTTACAAGTGCGTTGCCGGCCTTTTGGGGTTTAGGAATTTAAGGGTTGTTGGGGAATCAGGGATTGGGAATATTGGAAAGGGGGGAATTGGGCCTCCAGTAGCCTCACTCACATAACGAAACACAACGCAAGCGTTGTTTCACGTCGGTTTTCGGTGAGGCCGTGGTATCACACCGATCAAGCCGGCCTATTCGTGAAGAAGCATGGCTCTCCCACACGTTTTGACAACTTCTGGTATGTTATTAGCCATCCAATACAACATGTGCTGTATGGTATCTCTCAGCTTGTAAGTGGTACGCTTACGGGTCAGCGGACGGCGAGCGAGAGTAGTAGAGGCCTGGGGCCTTAGTCTGGTATTACAATTGTGTCAGAATGGTCGATCACTGAACAGTGCAAGAGGGACGGAGCTATACAACCTACATAGCTCCGTCCCTCTCGCACTGCTCAGTGATCGACCATTCTGACACACACACAATTGTAACAGCAGACTAAGGCCCCTGCTCCAATGAACTAACCTATCAGCGCGCCGAATGCGGTAACATTTCGATCTCGTTAAACGTACTAAGGCCCCAGAACTAGACCGTAGCGTTGGGTCCAGCGCATGCCTCAAGGAGCCATCAGACCACTAGAGATGGGGCCCAGTAGGCCTGATGTCCGACTCGGAGCGGACAACTTAACGGGTTACCGGGGCTCCGATCCATGCCCTTGTAATACATATTTTTTATGATAAATCTTATCAAAATTTTTAATGCCTTTAATGCTACAATTTAACCACAAGTTTACCTATTATTGTTACAAAAATACTTACATATTATAGTAAAATTGTGTTAATGATAGCACAATTTTACTATCTATTACATTCAATATACCGAAGGCTCTGCCAAGTCAGCCCACTAACCCACTGGGAGAGCTGACCTGTCCCAAAAGAAGCAAGACTCCGGCTTGAAGGAGTAGGAACGGGGTGGTTTTAGCCAGTAAGAGTCTGACACTCTCTCTCGCCTCACGAAAGGCTGGAAGAATCATTGGATGATGTATGCCCTTCATTAAAAGGGTTATAAATGTTTGCTCACTGTTCACAAAATAAAAGGCGTATTATGGATTATTTTTTATAGAATAGGGAGGCAGACGATCACCTGATGATAAGCGATCAGCGCCGGCCAACACCCGCAACACCAGAGCAGTCGCAGGTGCGTTGTTGGGGAAAGGAATACGCCCTTTCAAGACGGTTGGAAGGTTGTATCGGTTACTTGGCTAATATTTGTTTTTATGCATGTTTCAGGAGTACGCACGATGTTTTTCTTCACCGCTGTCAGTCGTGTCTCGATCAGATCAAATCATCTTTATTGTGGACTATAGGTATGCATTATAAATACAGGTCTTAAATAATAAAAATTTGTTCAGCTATGTCCCGCTTTTGAGGTATACAATAACAAAATACAAATCATAATTTAATACACAATTGGTCATAAATGGTCTCCATACATTATTATTAGAATATTCCAAATTATAGATACACACAAATTACATTTTTAAGTCATATAAGTCATAATTGTAGTTCATTAAGCCTTGTATTCATGGTAAACATTTTGTTTAGCAACATAGTTGCATAAACATATTGCGGGCAACACTTGTGTTGCGGAGTTAATCACGCCATGCTGCAAAATTGACGCTCGGCGAGCGAAAACATCAGTTTATATTAGTTTAAACCAAGTTTCCAGCAGCAATTCTCGCTATTCATCAACAACGTTGATCAACTGTTGCTAAGCAAAATGTTTGCCATGAATACGAGGCTTTATCATAACATAATCTTAGAACGTACATTTAAAAGTCAGAAAGTCTCAGAAAAAGTCACATTGGTGCTTACCGTTGGTAGGTTTAGAATCCGCACCCTTGTACATAAGAAGCGTCTTAAGCCTCCCGGTCAGCTCGAGTTCACTTCGCTCCACGTCATACCTACTGATGCTGGTTGTTCCTGCCGCAGGTGTGACGAGGATGGCCACGCTTGGTCTGACGAAACGCCCTTCCCTATTTGGACTTTGCACTACTGCCAACCTGGCTGAGCGAAGGATATTTACCGGAATATTAATCAAACCACTGTACTATATCACAATCACTCATATTGCAGTACTTATACCAACAAAAAAAAATATGTTCACGGAGTGTCATTAAGTCGCGGAGAATCTTAACACCGCGATCTAGAAAATGGACTTAAACTAACAACGCCATCTGTGATTATATTTAAGAACTAATTTTCCTTACTAACTAATTTAAAGTGAAGATGGCGGCACTTGAACAGATGGTGATCGTTTTTCTTTAAATTTCCAGAACAAATGCAGCTTTAACGCCAGGCTGCTGGACATCACGGTAAACGGAGCTACCAGATTGGGGAGAAAATACAAAATGTCGCCAACGAATTGAAACACAAAGGCTTGGAGTTCCTCAGGGGAGCTGGACTGTACAATCACTACATAGTATAAAACAAAGTCGCTTTCTCTGTCCCTATGTCCCTTTGTATGCTTAAATCTTTAAAACTACGCAATGGATTTTGATGCGGTTTTTTTTTAGTAGATAGAGTGATTCAAGAGGAAGGTTTATATGTATAATGTATGTATAGTATATCACCATTGCACCCATCCAAAGCTGGGGCTGAGCTAATGATGTATGATGAGGAAAGATCTCTGTGAAATAACACTATGTACTTCAGCAAAATATCATGATTATCACAAAATCTATACTGATGGGTCTAAAAATGCTAATGGTCATGGAGCTGCCTATTATGATCCTTTAAATTTGGATAATGCAAATACTTATTATAAGATAAATAATTATGTATCAGTTATGTCGCTGGAGCTCTTTGCAATTTCGGAAGCACTTTCTTATGTCCTAACTATTAACAATAATAATAGAAAAATATTGATCTAAAATAAATTTTATCTAAAATACATGATCTATCTGAAAGAGGGATAAATCTGAAGTTGCAATGGGTCCCTTCACATATAGGTATAAAAGGTAATGAAGAGGCTGACCGTTTAGCAAAGTTGGGTATAGAAGAAGGCCGAGAAATAGATATTGGGACGAATTATGTAGAACTTTTGCCTAAGTATAAACAAAAATGTCATGAAATTTGGAAAGAGTATTTCAATGAACGATCGAAAGAATTTTAATGTTAAAGGCTAATTCACCAAATTGTGAGGAGTGTGACACGGTAGAAGATGTTGTTAATTTATTGACGGAATGTGTCAGATTTCAGTCTGCAATAGAAGAGTTATATAGATACTTTTATTCTGTGACTGAATTTTGTGTAGCGCACCAAGATTAGTTTATTTGTTAAAAATTCATTGTATTGTTAAGTTTAGTAAGACACAGTCTTCGTCACAAACATTCCAGAATCCGATAAACTACAGCCATCCCAAACACAGACACCACACACCACTCAATCAACCATCACACAAAGCTCACAATCCACAACTGGCATTCAATCTACATCCACACAAAATTCAGAACACACAAACAGTGTCAATACTCAAGATTTTTTTTTCTTTATTTGTTTTAGGAACTTTTAACAATAAGTTACGCTAGTTCCATCATAAACTAATCTAATAAAGTAAACTTACAAAGTAATCAATGAATATACCAATGCAGCCTCTGGCGACATTGGTTTTGTTAAGATAAAATTAAATATACCTACATCTAACTTATTTATGTTGTGTTCACTACACTACGCACTTCTTTCAGGCTCATTCCTGACACACTGCGTCAAGAGGTGAGAAACATCTTCTACTTTGTTATCACAGACTAGACAGTAAGGAGATTCCACCTTCTTCATCAGATATGCAAAGGCTCTAAGCGGCATGTGTCCGGAACGAATTCTGAAAGAAGTTACCAACATTTTGCAACAAACTTTAAAATCACTAAACCATGGGACCCGAATTACTCAAGAAGTCAGCAGAAGAGGAAGGAGGAGAGTTATAAATTAAATTTAGTAGGGGCCAATGCGCATCGTTTTTCCTGCGGGTCGCGGGACGCGGTGCATTTTCACCGGGTTAAACCCGAGAAGGAGAGACCTCCCCTCACCTTAGATGTTATTTTATTCATAAAAAAAAAACATATTTCTACACCGACAACGGTAGTGTATGTGAAACTATTTATATTATATTAAGATCTCGATGTATCACATATACTCAGAAATAAATGTCTATTCTATTCTATTTTGACTACCTCGTTGGTCGAGTGGTCGCAAGTGCGACTGCCGGACAAGAGGTCTCGGGTTCGATTCCCGGGTCGGGCAAAGTATTACTGGGCTTTTTTCGGATTTTCGAAAATTTCTCAGTGGTAGCACGGAGTCTGAAAATGTGCCCGGTATATGGCAATAGGCTCACCACCTATTACATGGGACTTACAACATAAATTGTGAAAAGTGGGTGTACATTGTACAGTGGCATTACATGCCATAATGTGCACCTCTGCCTACCCCTTCGGGGATAAAAGGCGTGACGATATGTATGTATATTCTATTCTACAATTTTGCAACTATTACAATAGCAGAGTACGGTTCCTGAACTTTTTAAACTGCGATCTCCGAACCACTGCGATCTCCGAACCACTGCCGAGCGTGAAGATTATAGCAAATTTGTTTATGTAGAGGAGACATATTACCTGTAGCTCAACCAGCGCCTGCCAGCGACTCCGTACACAGAAACTGATGACTCTCCTTCTTTTATATACTTTTCCTTTTTTATTTTTATATTTCCTTTTTAAATTGTTAGTTTGAGGACCGTGTGAGACTTTGGCTAGTCATTTTATTTTTAGTTAATTATATTCTGACAGTTTGAGCATTTGTGTGGCCTACCCAAATGTTCTTTTGGTTGGTATTGTTTGTCGGATTATTCAGAAACAGCCGTCAGCTGAGCTAATTGTAAACTGACACATGTGTGTTGCTATCTGAACAGGTCCGCTCATACTGTTGTGGTT
Source organism: Spodoptera frugiperda (assembly GCF_023101765.2). NCBI lineage: Eukaryota > Metazoa > Arthropoda > Insecta > Lepidoptera > Noctuidae > Spodoptera > Spodoptera frugiperda. The sequence continues at coordinate 5,826,570 of NC_064232.1, forward strand.
CTTTCCTCAAAATACCACTACAGAATCAACTTGCTAGTTCTCCGACAACTTTAATTGATTTTGTCTGGACTTTAAAAAAGACAAAATGACTATGACCTCTGAGTTTGTTTCGACATTTCTTCTCAGAGTAGTCCGATAGGAAATGCCGGCCTCATCTAGCTATTTAAGAGATTGACGTGTAAAAGAGTTACATTGTAACCTACTTGCAAAATAAATATCATTTATCATTTACCCCGTTTCCCATTCCCGCGGGGATCCAGTGCTAGTGCTCTAGTGCTAGTGCTTGCCTACACTACCCGAGGAACATGCTAAGTTACAGCTTCCTAGATCCAGCAGTTTGGGCTGTGCGTTGTCTGTCTGTCAGTCAGGCAGATGAATCAGCTGATGATAAGCGATCAGCGCCGGCCAACACCCGCAACACCAGAGCAGTCGCAGGTGCGTTGTTGGGGAAAGGAATACGCCCTTTCAAGACGGTTGGAAGGTTGTATCGGTTACTTGGCTAATATTTGTTTTTGTGTACATTTCAGGAGTACGCACGATGTTTTTCTTCACCGCTGTCAGTCGTGTCTCGATCAGATCAAATCATCTTTATTGTGGACTATAGGTATGCATTATAAATACAGGTCTTAAATAATAAAAATTAATTCAGCTATGTCCCGCCGTTGAGGCGTACAATAACAAAATACAAATCATAATTTAATACACAATTGGTCATAAATGGTCTCCATACATTATTATTAGAATATTCCAAATTATAGATACACACAAATTACATTTTTAAGTCATATAAGTCATAATTGTAGTTCATTAAGCCTTGTATTCATGGTAAACATTTTGTTTAGCAACATAGTTGCATAAACATATTGCGGGCAACACTTGTGTTGCGGAGTTAATCACGCCATGCTGCAAAATTGACGCTCGGCGAGCGAAAACATCAGTTTATATTAGTTTAAACCAAGTTTCCAGCAGCAATTCTCGCTATTCATCAACAACGTTGATCAACTGTTGCTAAGCAAAATGTTTGCCATGAATACGAGGCTTTATCATAACATAATCTTAGAACGTACATTTAAAAGTCAGAAAGTCTCAGAAAAAGTCACATTGGTGCTTACCGTTGGTAGGTTTTGGACTTGCACTCTTGTACATAAGAAGCGTCTTAAGCCTCCCGGTCAGCTCGAGTTCACTTCGCTCCACGTCATACCTACTGATGCTGGTTGTTCCTGCCGCAGGTGTGACGAGGATGGCCACGCTTGGTCTGACGAGACGCACTTCCCTATTTGGACTTTGTACTACAGCCAATCTGGCTGAGCGAAGGATATTAATTAAACCACTGTACTATAGCACAAACACTTATATTGCAGTACTTATGAACTAACAAAAAAAAATATGTTCACGGAGGGTCATTAAGTCGCGGAGAATCTTAACACCGCGATTCACAAAATGGACTTAAACTAACAACGCCATCTGTGATTATATTTAAGAACTAATTTTCTTTACTAACGAATTTAAAGTGAAGATGGCGGCACATGAACAGATGGTTATCGTTTTTCTTTAAATTTCCAGAACAAATGCAGCTTTAACGCCAGGCTGCTGGACATCACGGTAAACGGAGCTACCAGATTGGGGAGAAAATACAAAATGTCGCCAACGAATTGAAATACAAAGAAGATGATGAGCAGGGAGCAGGCTTGGAGTTCCTCAGGGGAGCTGGACTGTACAATCCCTACATAGTACAAAACAAAGTCGCTTTCTCTGTCCCTATGTCCCTTTGTATGCTTAAATCTTTAAAACTACGCAACGGATTATGATGTGGTTCTTTGTAATAGATAGAGTGATTCAAGAGGAAGGTTTATATGCATAATATATCACCATTGCACCCATGCGAAGCTGGGGCTGAGCTAATGATGTATGATGAGGAAAGATCTCTGTGAAATAACACTATGTACTTCAGCAAAATATCATGATTATCACAAAATCTATACTGATGGGTCTAAAAATGCTAATGGTCATGGAGCTGCCTATTATGATCCTTTAAATTTGGATAATGCAAATACTTATTATAAGATAAATAATTATGTATCAGTTATGTCGCTGGAGCTCTTTGCAATTTCGGAAGCACTTTCTTATGTCCTAACTATTAACAATAATAATAGAAAAATATTGATCTAAAATAAATTTTATCTAAAATACATGATCTATCTGAAAGAGGGATAAATCTGAAGTTGCAATGGGTCCCTTCACATATAGGTATAAAAGGTAATGAAGAGGCTGACCGTTTAGCAAAGTTGGGTATAGAAGAAGGCCGAGAAATAGATATTGGGACGAATTATGTAGAACTTTTGCCTAAGTATAAACAAAAATGTCATGAAATTTGGAAAGAGTATTTCAATGAACGATCGAAAGAATTTTAATGTTAAAGGCTAATTCACCAAATTGTGAGGAGTGTGACACGGTAGAAGATGTTGTTAATTTATTGACGGAATGTGTCAGATTTCAGTCTGCAATAGAAGAGTTATATAGATACTTATATTCTGTGACTGAATTTTGTGAAGTGAACCAAGATTAGTTTATTTGTTAAACATTCATTGTATTGTTAAGTTTAGTAAGACACAGTCTTCGTCACAAACATTCCAGAATCCGATCAACTACAGCCATCCCAAACACAGACACCACACACAACTCAATCAACCATCACACAAAGCTCACATTCCACAACTGGCATTCAATCTACATCCACACAAAATTCAGAACAACACACAAACAGTATCAATACTCAAGATTTTTTTTCTCTTTATTTGTTTTAGGAACTTTTAACAATAAGTTACGCTAGTTCCATCATAAACTAATCTAATAAAGTAAACTTACAAATTAATCAGTGAATATACCAATGCAGCCTCTGGCGACATTGGTTTTGTTAAGATAAAATTAAATATACCTACATCTAACATTATTTATGCTGAGTTCACTACACAACGCATTTCTTTCAGGCTCATTCCTGACACTCTCCGTCAAGAGGTGATAAACATCTTCTACATTGTTATCACAGACTAGACAGTAAGGAGATTCCACCTTCTTCATCAGATATGCAAAGGCTCTAAGCGGCATGTGTCCGGAACGAATTCTGAAAGAAGTTACCAACATTTTGCAACAAACTTTAAAATCACTAAACCATGGGACCCGAATTACTCAAGAAGTCAGCAGAAGAGGAAGGAGGAGAGTTATAAATTAATAATTAGTAGGGGGCAATGAGCACCGTTTTTCCTGCGGGTCGCGGGACGCGGTGCCCATTTACACCGGGTCAAACCCTAGAAGGAGAGACCTCCTCAACTTAAATGTTATTTTATTCATAAAAAAACATATTTCTACACCGACAACGGTAGTGTATGTGAAACTATTTATATTATATTAAGATCTCGATGTATCATATACTCAGAAATAAATTTCTATTCTATTATATTTTGACTACCTCGTTGGTCGAGTGGTCGCAAGTGCGACTGCCGGACAAGAGGTCTCGGGTTCGATTCCCGGGTCGGGCAAAGTATTACTGGGCTTTTTTCGGATTTTCGAAAATTTCTCAGTGGTAGCACGGAGTCTGAAAATGTGCCCGGTATATGGCAATAGGCTCACCACCTATTACATGGGACTTACAACATAAATTGTGAAAAGTGGGTGTACATTGTACAGTGGCATTAGATGCCATAATGTGCACCTCTGCCTACCCCTTCGGGGATAAAAGGCGTGACGATATGTATGTATATTCTATTCTACAATTTTGCAACTATTACAATAGCAGAGTACGGTTCCTGAACTTTTTAAACTGCGATCTCCGAACCACTGCGATCTCCGAACCACTGCCGAGCGTGAAGATTATAGCAAATTTGTTTATGTAGAGGAGACATATTACCTGTAGCTCAACCAGCGCCTGCCAGCGACTCCGTACACAGAAACTGATGACTCTCCTTCTTTTATATACTTTTCCTTTTTTATTTTTATATTTCCTTTTTAAATTGTTAGTTTGAGGACCGTGTGAGACTTTGGCTAGTCATTTTATTTTTAGTTAATTATATTCTGACAGTTTGAGCATTTGTGTGGCCTACCCAAATGTTCTTTTGGTTGGTATTGTTTGTCGGATTATTCAGAAACAGCCGTCAGCTGAGCTAATTGTAAACTGACACATGCGTGCTGCCATCTGAACAGGTCCGCTCATACTGCTGTGGTTCTTTCCTCAAAAGACCACTACAGAATAAACTTGGACGGTTCTCCGACAACTTTAATTGATTTTGTCTGGACTTTAAAAAAGACAAAATGACTATGACCTCTGAGTTTGTTTCGACATTTCTTCTCAGAGTAGTCCGATAGGAAATGCCGGCCTCATCTAGCTATTTAAGAGATTGACGTGTAAAAGAGTTACATTGTAACCTACTTGCAAAATAAATATCATTTATCATTTACCCCGTTTCCCATTCCCGCGGGGATCCAGTGCTAGTGCTCTAGTGCTAGTGCTTGCCTACACTACCCGAGGAACATGCTAAGTTACAGCTTCCTAGGGCCAGTAGTTTGGGCTGTGCGTTGTCTGTCTCTCAGTCAGTCAGTCAGTCACACAGACAGAGTCTAATATAGATATAGATAAATATTAGACTGCATGGGTTATCAATACTGTACTAAACGAGCAGACGTATCACCTGATGGTAAGCAATCACCGCCGCCCATGGACACTTGAAACACCAGAGGAGTTACAAGTGCGTTGCCGGCTTATTGGGGTTATAAATTTAAGGGTTGTTGTTCGGAAATCGGGGATAGGGAAGATTGGGAAGGAGGGAATTGGGCTTCCGGTAACCTCACTCACACAGTGCAAGCGTTGTTTCACGTCGGTTTTCTGTGAGGCCGTGGTATCACTCCGGTCGAGCCGGCCCAGCAGTGCCGAAGCATGGCTCTCCCACACTTGTATCTAGTTATTGCTGATATTATTTAAGTATGTCAATATTTCTATAAGATAGGGACTCGAGTATTTGGGAACGATAGCAGTTTAGCTCATACCTCAGTGAAGTTTGATAAATATCGACCGTCGGCTGTTTCGTTCGATCATATTATGTAACTGGCCAATTTTGTGATACTGAAATAGTGATTTGAGTGCTATTACATCGACCCCTGTGAATGTGAAACTTTATAAAATGATTCTGAGTTGGAAAAGCCCGGGAACAAACATCTCTTTCATTCATATTGGGAATCAAGCTAGACACAACCAATGTGCCATGGTGTCGCTTTGTGTGGCCTTCCCGTACATTCGACAGTCAGTCAGTCAGCGGGCTACACGACGTCACCGCGTCCTCGCATGCTGCTCATGAGGAAGAGCCTCCCTATGACTCGAAACTAGTAGAGCGCAGTATATTTACGTGAGTAAACCGGTATTTTAATGGACTGATTTTCTACTTAACCCAAAGGTTGATCTTCTAATTTAATTCGTTGCGGGATCCAACACAGTCATTCATGTCCCTGGGACGCGCCGGACTTTAATGTCCTTACAACCTCTTAAACGGCTGCAACTCCTGTGCACCAGGATCTACAGTAGATACAAACATGAAAACATCGGAACACTAAAACCTTCACGATCCTGCAACGAAACAATTAGAGGAGAAGAAAAGAAAACAAAAGTTTATATTTTGATAGAATTTACCGCAAAAGACAGAATGAGTGAAGCCTAAAGGCATAAAAGGAGGTAAAAGAGTAGATGGATATACCTGATGGTAAGCAATCGGCGCCGCCCATAGACACTCGTACCATCAGACGAGGTAACTTAATAAATAATGTCCAGAAACAACACATCTTGTTTTTTAAGCTTTAAATAGAAACATACGTAATAAACTTATGAATATATATAAAAAACTCATATATAATTATATTATATATTTTTATTATGTATTATAAACTAATCTTTTTTACTAAGCTCAATTAAAATATATATGTAGGCTAAATAATAATTAGAACTATGTATGACTGAAATATATACAACTAAAAAATAAATTACATTATTATTAAATAATTATATTTAATTATATTTTATATTTTTTATCTTACTTTATTTTAGTTTCAAGTTAGATGTTATTCCTTTTCAGGTATTTTTTAGTGTAGTTCTTAGTCGATTATTTAGTCGAATATTCACTGAAATTTTATTTTGTCAACTCATGTAAAAAATACTGAAAAATTTTTTTTTTGGTATTATTTATATTATATATACAGAAGAATCCGTTTATTATGACTCCGCCTATATTGACCAACCGGTTATTATAACGTAATTGCATGACGAAGTTTGGTTTTCATATAAAATTCTTTATAAAAAAGTCGGATATAATGACTTCCCTTACAGTGACATGCCGCTTTATATGACCCATTTTTAATAAATTATGTCCGGTTATAATGACCGGCACGATTCTTTACCTTCAATAATGTTCGTTAATTCCCGACGACGTTCGGCACGTGCCTAGTTTTTGTTTTGAATCTCAGTGAGTAATTGACAGTTGAAGGTTACGCATTGTTTTTTCGTTTGTTATTGTGGAAAAAATGTCATCTCAACGTCGCAAAGCATTTACAATTGAGGAGAAAGGTGCAATAATCTGCAGATTAGAAAATGGAGAATCTAACTCATGTCTCGCGAAGGAATTTGGCGTTGGTCATTCGACAATTTCAATATAATAATCTGCTGATTACGTGCAATTTTGATTTTGATTTAATATGGTCTTACACATATGCAAATATACTATGTTTCTGTATTAAAATACTTAATACATACATATTTACATAAAAAAGATTTTCATTTATACATAACGCTTTGTATGACGTCCGCTTATTATGACGTGTTTGTCAATTCCTTTCGATGTCATTATAAACGGACTCTACTGTATATATAATACATATACTATATTAAATATATATAATTTCAAAATATATATAACAAAGATAAAAACATTGTATATATTTTATTGTTGTCTATTTTGTAAAATTGAATAATTTATTAAGTCATTCGAGAAAGTAAATATAAAGCAAAGTTGCAATCATATTATTTTAATACCTATAGTTATTTGAATTACAAAAAACACACTAAATATTTTTAACAAAAAATATGATTTCTCAGTCATTAGTCGATTGTAAATTACACATTTTATAATCGAGTAGTTTTAATAAAAAGCGTACTAAGTATATATTTTCATTATCATTACCGTTATTCATTACTTATTGCTTGCTTTTTGAATTTTCATTATTTTATTTTTTCATTATAATTTGATATGTTTTGTATATAATGTATTAACTTAAACTTGAATGAATCGGATGACTCATTTGCCGCCAAAATACATGTCAAATATGTACTAGCAAATTGTATCAACAACAGTATTGTGTTATCTACCAAGCTGAGTGCAACAACGTAAACATACGCAACTAATAATAATGGAATTAATGGATATTGAACAATTCGGACCTATTTGGAGGGCGTTTGGACCGAGTCCAGACGAGTTGTAAGTTATACAGATATGTAGCATTGATTCTTCGTTATAATTATATTAAAATGTTGTGCAACTCACATTGTGCAATTCATATTGCTATCCGTATTTTATTTCATATTTTTTTATAGATTTAACATAAATATTTTACAGTAAACAATAATGAATCGTTGTATAATATACATAAAAACATGTAGATGACATAAATATATGAGTATTACAAAAGATGTTACTCATATTGTGTAGATGGAATTGTGCCTGGCATATGGCAATAGGCTCACAATCTGTTACATGGGACTTATAACATAAATTGTGAAAAATGGGTGTACATTGTAGAGTGGCATTACGTGCCATAATTTGCGTTTGCCTACCCCTTTAGGGATTAATAATAATGATATTATATAAATTTGTTACACATAGTTAACATAATTTCACAACGGTACTGATACCGGTACTAGAATCAGCTGTTTGCTTGTATTTGCTGTCATCATGACGTAATTACTACGCAGTCCCAAAATTCATTTTTACCCGACTGCGCCAGAAGGAGGTTTATGTTTTTCGAGAGTATGTATGTATGTATGTATAATTGTTTGGCATGCTCTGCAGCCTAAACGGCTTGATGAATTTTGGCTTGAGAGGTGTCAATGAAAAAACCCTAAAACAAGAAAGTCATCGTAAAATTGAAGCAGTCGGGACCCATTTTAGAAAGCGAGCCGTATGTGCCCTCACTAAGTCTTTATATTTAGAATGGATCCCGACTGCTTCAATTTTATCTGTCCACGTTTATTCGCATGTAAACTTCGAATCTATGTTTACTTAAGATTTATGACGTCACCCGGTGTGGTCTAAGTATGCGTAACACATAAAATAAATCGCAATTTTATCACTATCTGTGGTAGGCTTATCGCTGCACTTGTGATTAGAAAAAAATACAACAGAGAATAACTAAGTTTCATGCATTGATAAGGTATCTTCTGGCAGTATATTAAACTCTAAAGCCAAAGTAGTACATAAGAATAAACACTTCTCCGCAAAGGCTAGCCTAGCCTTGAAGCCTCCAGTAGAGTACTGAGAGGATTCAAGGCCAAGTAGAATCATAATGGGCTCAGACTGTCACCCTGGAATATTTCTCGCACTATCCTTACAGGTTCCTCACTCCCTTGGATTTGTCTACATCCCAGATAGCAAAGCACAGTACTCCATTGCCTCATACATGACTGCAAGAAGGCGCGTAGAGTTGCAACTATTTTATACAACTCCAGCACCCTCATGAGCCATGTATGTGGCACAGAGTTATATGCCTTTTTATAATCTATCCAGCATGTAGACAAATTCTTTCGGGACCGACGAACCTGTTGGCTTACAACCATATCAATGAGGAGTAGCTCCTTAGTTCCACGAGACCCCTTCCTACATCCATTTTGAGATACAGATAAAATGGCTTTTGTTTTTCAATATGTTTTGTTATTTTTGTTCTCAAAATAAATGTAAGAAGTTTATAGACTGTTGGTAAACATGTAATTTTTCTATAATTTTTGGGTTCAGTGGAACTACCTATTTTAGGAGGATTTTAGGAGCAGATGGGTAACGCCTGTTGTCAGAAATTGGGGCACCGATCTTGCCTTCATAACTGCCTAGAACTGCGATGCTAAGCAAGTGTGTAAACTTTACTGGTGTATGGTATACCAGATCTTTTAATTCTTCTATAAGGCATTAGGAAATGTATACACATGGCTACACATAGTTATACAAAGCCAATATAAACTGACCGTCGAATGTGTGGAAAGATCATACAAAGCGATGCCATGATAAACTGGTATTCACAGTACAAAAATAACTAACATTTTTGTTACAGATATTACATACGACCTTTACAATACGATGACCACGTTCAAGCTCTGGAACTGATACGAAGTGAGATCTACAGAAATCCTGAGTTTTTCGGACTGGGTAAGTTGAAATATTTTAAACGTAGCCTTTTTTTCCTCTGAAGAAGATTATCCAATGATTCTCACCTTCGGCGAGGCGAGAGGGAGTGTCAGACTCTTACTAGCCAAAAACCACCCCGTTCCTACTCCTGCTTTTCGAGCCGGAGCCCCGGTATCCCGCTAGGTAGTCCGCAGCTAACCGTGGCAGCTGCATGTTACACTAATAACTAGACATTTTTCGACTTTTTTATCTGGTTAGTTTGTTTCTTTGTTTGGATCATGTTTAGTAATTGGCATTTTACCTCCTTCCTGACAAAAGATCGGTCTGATATTTGGTATACGCTCTTAACCTTGATGACCATTCGATATCATCATCAGCCTGTTCTTGTCCACTGCTGGACATAGGCCTCTCCAATGACACGCCACTGAGCTGGATCTTCAGCTCTACGCATCCAACCACCAGCCACCTTGTGGATATCGTCACTCCATCCATTGGCGGATGGCGCACCCATTCGATATAATTTGACTTATTCCACAACTACCTACCTACATGCATATATGGATATCAAACGAAACGGCTTGATTGGTCATTAAAACTATTAAACAAGAAAAATATAGTTGATGTACCTAAGACTGTTTAAAAAAGCAATGATTTGTCATCTCCGATTGTTTCAGGATCCGGATCAATTATCTTGATTTCCGATGTAAACGCGTTGATGGCTTTTTTCGACAGGCTTTTGAAGAAAAATGAAATATTTGGTTGTTACGCGTGCCGGACAGACTGTTTGGTTGGTGTTGACATGACGTACATACATTTTTATAACGATGGTCCGATGGAAATGAGTGTAAGTATAACAGCATTTAGCTTTATGAATATTAGCACATCAAGTATCCTATGCGCCACTGCACTGTCGGCGCTGAAGACAGTACATTTGCCAACGTTCCACACTCGAAGGGTGAGTTAAGTTAAGCCAAGGGCTCGATGTCTTTGCAACGGTAAGTCCTCTCTTTGAGGAGTGGCTTTAGAGGCGCCACGGCGTCCTCACCTACCGCCCGACGCAGGTGCTTACCGGACATGGGAGCTTCAGTGGGTTTCTGTTTCTGATTGGGCGGGAGGAAACGCCCGGGTGTCATCACTGCGAGGACCGCCCGGAGGACACGGTGGAGCATACGGTAGCAGTGTGCTCTGCAAGGGTTGAGCACCGTCGTGTCCTCAGGGATGTGGTCGGCGACGGCGACCTCTCGCGTACGGCATTGGTTCAGGCCATAGTGCGGAGCGCGGGGGGGATTGGGATGCCGTCTCCTTGTGTTATGTATATATTTTTGTGAATTTCAGGGGGGCAGCGTCGCTGTTCAAAATTACTTGAAGTACGTAAAGTTCGTCCAAAGGAATTTGTGGCATGGCTGTCGAAGTACTAAGAAAGTTTGCATCCTCATTTCTCTCGGCATTTTCCTAAAACATGAGATAAGATGCAATATTGAATTTATAGAAAATATGTTAATATTGCGGTAAGTAAGCTCCATTATAAAACCAACCTGTTATGTCGCTTATGTGGTAACTCCATGGATAGACGTAATTGCTTGTGTGGCGATTGCTTACCATCAGGTGCTCTCTCTGTTCATTTGCCACCCTATATCCCCGAATAGGCAGAGGTGCACATTGCGGCATGAAATGGCGCTATACAATGAACACCCACTTTTCACCATTGTGTTATAAGTCCCATGTAATAGGGGTGAGCCTATTTATTGCCTTACACTGGGCACAATTCCAGATTCCCTACTGAGATTTTTTTTATTAGTGAGGAATCAAACCCGAGACCTCTTGTCCTGGCAGTCGCACTTGCGACCACCCGACCAAAGAGGCAGTCGCAAAAACGTATTAAAAAAACCCTTATTTTCCATTACAGGGAAAAATACGCAAGAAGCTGTAAAATAACATTCATCGGTCAAGCCTTCTCGGGTGAAGAAATTCAGGAGATGGCCGAGAAATTGAAGTACAGAGACTTGAGACCTAGTAAGGTGGAAATCACGACGCAAAATGCGGAAGACTACGATCTAGGACATCTCCGTGACACAGACATGTTGCCTATAAAACTATTGGGTGCTACTTTAATGACACACACACACACTCCCATAATACACACACACCCATAAGTAATCACCTACAAAGTTTAATTTTAAGATCTCAATAATTATAATTATTTAAGCATTTTTAAACTAAGATAAACTATAATAATATAAAATTATATAATTATTAAGCCTGAATTTTATATCTATAAAATTGCTGTGCCCAAACTGGGTCCATAATTGTTACTTTTACATTTAAGAACATCTCTGTACATACATTGTGGAAAGCAAATAAATGAATATGAATATGAATATGAATAAGACAAGTGATGAGAATGAAAGGCCAATTGGAAGACGTGCAGCTCAATAACTGCTTCCAGAACCAGAACCGTCTACAAGTTATTCGAATATACGGTGAAACCTTGTTAAGTGAGACATCAACGGGTCTTTTAATTCGTATCACTTATAGAGGTATTCCACTAACCCAGTGTCTCAGATAACCAGGTATAAATAAATATTTGTCTCATTTACAGTTGGTTCCATTAATAGATGTGAAAATACAGGTTATGGACATGCGGCGCGACTGTTACAATGCCGTATTTGTAAAGAGTGTTCGAATTAACTCAAAGAGAATAATGCACTTTATGGCTTACCTACTGGGCCTATTTCGCTCATTATCCGTATATCGTGAGCCAAGATGATAACAAATATGTGGTTTAAATTAAGTCATAAGAGGTTTCTCCATACGGTATATTTGTTATGTTGTAATAGGTATAAGTAAAAATGTTTAATGTTAGTTATATTAGAGATATTGAATGTTGGTTTCTTTAAAAGTTTATTTGAAGCAATAAAATACTAATTTAAGAATTAATTTGGATTAGTAGTAGTAGTACTAATATCATATCATATCATATTAATACAATAAATGTTAATTATTATGTTATCGGCTTAATCACGTAATGTTTGACGAGGAACTCGACTAGTTTCAAGCCATGCTAGAGGCTCATATTACATAATTAATTTAGTATGTCTCACGAAAGTTACAATAAAACGACAAATGTTAGTAAAGCAAGTAAATTATATTAGTACATTATAAACTGCGAACTGCCTAGCTGGTTACCGGGGCTCCGGCTCGAAAAGCAGAAGTAGGAACAATAATAGATAAAACAAATCAAAGTTGTGGGAGCAAATACGACATTTCTACGTATAAAATGTACCTGAAAGTGACGTCACACGATGTTCCAAATAGATATAATATTTTTTTCCATAAGAAAATAAAAAATACGTGTATAATGTTTTAAAATTATCTACAAGACGGACATTAAAATAAAAATTAGTCATCTACTCTATTATTGAGTTTGGGATAAAAAGAAAAACCAAAAAAATTACCAAAAAAAGTAAGCGTAAACTATAAGGTAAGCTTATGGTATGATAATTAATTTTAACAAATGACAAAACAACATTTTTAGTAAACTAATATCAGAACTTAAGACGGGATATTTACCATGTTTATTTATGCCGAAATATCGGAAACTCATAGACATAAATAAACATAATAAATATCCTGTCTTAGATCTATATTATATTAGATCAATATTATACAATAAGTAATTAAATTTTTAATAATCATATTGTTATACAATAATAATTACATTTTTATACAATAATTATTATATTTTTATACAATAATAATTCCATTTTAATACAATAAATAATTATGTAGCTTTTGGTTTTTTATTTTAACGCCCCCGTTCTTATGTCGTTCTCATTGTGCACTGGTCGTTTAAAATAAAAATTAAATCTCCTAGGACAAAAACGGGACGGAAATGCCCCCTCATTTGGACCTAATGCAATTAGCCCATCCAGGGGCCTTAGTCTGCTATTACAATTGTGTCAGAATGGTCGATCACTGAGCAGTGCGAGAGGGACGGAGCTATGTAGGTTGTATAGCTCCGTCCATATACGTCGAATTCTGGGAGAGAGACATTTGGAGTTACGTAGCAACCCACCACGGTCATTGATCCCCTACTCCACAGCAACAAATCCTTGCCCCTTGTCGTGTCAATAAGGAGGAGTGAGAGTCGCCACTTCCACCAGCCCAGTAAACGACAACGGAGTCCACGGTATCACAAAACCAGCGGGGATGGTACTGGAGACCATAGGGCTATTTTTTAAAGAGGAAAATCATCTAATGACTTCTCTCGCCTTGGGTGAGGCGAAAAGGAGTCTCAGACTCTTACTTCATAAATAAGAAAAAAGTAGTATTTTGTTTCGTAGCAAACACACACAAAGTATGTTAATATTAACTAACTACATTAATATTGTTGTTACATATATCTAGATATAGATATTAGACTGTACGGGCTGTCGATACTGCTGATTTCATTTAGGTATATCAATATTTCTATAAGATAGGGACTCGAGTATTTGGGAAAGATAGCAGTTTAGCTCATAACTCAGTGAAGTTTGATAAAATATCGACCGTCGGCTGTTTCGTTCGATCATATTATGTAACTGGCCAATTTTGTGATACTGAAATAGTGATTTGAGTGCTATTACATCGACCCCTGTGAATGTGAAACTTTATAAAATGATTCTGAGTTGGAAAAGGCCGGGAACAAACATCTCTTTCATTCATATTGGGAATCAAGCTAGACACAACCAATGTGCCATGGTGTCGCTTTGTGTGGCCTTCCCATACATTCGACAGTCAGTCAGTCAGCAGACTACACGACGTCGCCGCGTCCTCGCACGCTGCTCATGAGGAAGAGTCTCCCTATGACTCGAAACTAGTAGAGCTCAGTATATTTACGTGAGTAAACCGGTATTTTAATGGACTGATTTTCTACTTAACCCAAAGGTTGATCTTCTAATTTAATTCGTTTCGGGATCCAACACAGTCATTCATGTCCCTGGGACGCGCTGAACGTCAGTGTCTCGGTGTTTTCATGGTTGTGTCTACTGTAGATCCTGGTGTACAGGAGTTGCAGCGGTATGGAGGTAGCGCCGGGCTTGTCCCAAAAAAAAAGTATTTTAATTGACGGATTTTCTGCTTAACCCAAAGGAAGGCTGGGATATACTATATGTATAATGGTATTAAAGTCTAAATATATATATTAATACGTGATGCAAAAACTTTGGACCTCTTTTTACGAAAATTGCGCGGACGTAGGAGCATAAAATTTGGTACACTTATAGTTTATGTGTAGGAGAAGTTCAGAACGCTAATATTTTTCAAAAATAATGCTTATAAAGTACATTAAATCAATAAATAAAACATTACACACACTACCATGCATAGTATCTGATCGTATTTGACAAAACGTCAAAATCGACAGACATATTTGACAAAACGTCAAAATCGACAGACATTGCGATGATATTCTCACGTCTCATATGAATAGAGTTTTCCTGTTCATGATGCGCCGGAATACTTAAACTAATTTGAATTTTACAAAACTAATAGCAATTCGTTAAATAAATTGTATAATCATATATTTTAGTCATAGTTCTTAATATTAAGAACTTTAACTAATATATATGTTTTTCCTTTTGCACCGTGAATACTTTTATGTTTATTTTTTCATATTAATTATTTATGTTTATTATTTTTTAATCGGTGCAAATAAACTGCTTTTCTTTCTTTCTTTCTATGTCGCCACACATGGCATAATATAATTATATAAACTTAAAAACAAACAATTGTAGTTTCTGGACGTCATTTATTAAGTTAACTTGATTGGTTGTCTATGAGCGGCACCGATTGCTTACCATCAGGTGATAGGTCTGATAATTACCGGCGTGTTCCATATAAAAAAATATTTGCTTGCTTGACAATTAGCTTCATCTCTTTTGTTCTTTCAACGGATCTCGTATGATAGAAAGAAAAAAAGAATTAAATTAGCTCTCTCTCATTCCAACTCACTATTCGTTTGGTAGAGTGATAGAGATGGAATCAATATGAAAACTATCCAAAACGTAATTTTGATTGTCTACAGATCAGATAGTTTGCGTTTCGTTTTACCGTAACCTATGTTTTTAAGTTGCTGAACAAAAATGAACGAATGAAATGAAGATAAATAAATAGGTTTTGATATGAAATTAAAAATAAAACGTTATTGCAAGTAATTTCATTAGTAAATCAATAAAACCTACGGCCGAAGATGAAACGAAACTTCGCATTCGAGAACCGGATTAGTACTCTTTTCTCATATTGCAATATCGATACGATACGATTTCTTTTTTTTTATATTAAATGGGTCGACGTTTGGCCGCTATCTCGCCTGATGGTAAGTGATGATGCAGCCTACGATGGAGCAAGACAACCAGGTTAATAGTTTTTTAGTTTTTCTGAACGCAATCGGATTTCAGATACGTTTTGTTGTATCGGTCTTATGCTTAACATATCATATTATGGCAATCTGCAATCTGGAACGGAAAGAATCATTTGCCGCCAAAATGAATGTTAAAAGCCCGCGATTTATGTCAGTAACAGTACTTATTGTTTCGTCTATCGACCAGTGTGCATCAATAAGCAATTAAATAATGGCTGTTGACCAAATCAGAAGACATGGCTATACCTATAGGATATTCGGCAACAATTCACAGTAAGTTATGCTGATTTGTCTCATTAATTTATTCGTTTGTTTCATTATAATTGTATTCAAATGTTGTGCAACTCACATGTGCAGTGTGCTATAATACTGGCGGCCATTTCATATTTTTTATAGAGTTAACATAAACGTTAAAGTCAAAGTCAAAGGATTTATTTGCTAATGAATACAGTTATATAAAAGGTGTTACAAAATGTTTATGAGTACAGTATTTAGTCATAATATAATGACATGCAAAATACATATTTATCTTAAATATACAATTATTTCGGGAACTTACATTGCAAGAATTCTTTAATGGAATAGAAGGAATTATCAATTAGCCATCTGCGTAATGCCCTCTTAAACCGAATCATCAGTAGTTCCCGAATTTTGTCAGGAAGTTTATCATAAATTTGGATACACACGGGAAAACAACTTCGTTTGTACAATTCCGTTCTCATATTTGGAAGAGTTAATTTATTTAGAAATCTAGTTTTACAATTGCAGTTATCTCCCACTTTTTCAAACAATTCGGAGTGAGATATGGTAAATTTACAGATTTATTCAATATAAATACAAATTACTGTTAAGATCCCAAGTTTCTTAAATAATGGCTTACAGGATGTTAGTGGGTTGACATTATGTGTCACGTACACATCGTTTTTGGGATATTGTTTTACAGTAAACAATAATTAATCGATATATTATTAAAGTATAAATAAAAACATGTAAATCACATAAATATATGAGTGTTACAAAATTTGTCACTACTAATTTGGTACTAGAATCAGCTGTTTGCTTGTATTTTGGGACTGCGTAGTAATTGCATCATCATTTTAATTCATTTCTAATTCAAGTTGTTCATTCTAGAACTTTATTTTATTCTTTTTATGTAAAACTATTCAATGTCAAGGATCATGTATAACCTATTTTTTTAATTTCGTGTTAAGTGACGTATGAAAATACGTCACTCATAAACTAACTAAATGGCGCTGGGGTCGCAAAATGTCTTATCTTTTGCAGTACAAAGAGATAATGTACTAAAAAAAGAGTAGATAGTGGTGGTACTAAATTAAATTACTTTCCATCTTTATAAATTGTTTATAATTTTTATATAAGTTGTTCTATTTGCCATGGCTTTAATGGGAGGCAGTGTTGTGTTTGAAGATTACAATAGTGAATACCGTATGGGAAAACCTCTTATGACTTAATTTAAACCACGTATTTGTTATCATCTTGGCTGACGATAAACAAAAAATGAGCGAAATAGACCCAGTAGGTAAGCCAAAAAGTGCATTATTCTCTTTGAGCTAATTAGAACACTCTTTACAAATACGGCAAAGCAACAGCCGCGCCACGTGTCCGTAACATTCCTAGATAACCTACAAAATTACAGCTCTTCTGTGGTCAAGGTACATGGAGCTATTCACACAGAATTTAATACTTGATTTATTTAATTATTTATTTTGTTTGAAAATTTCATTATTTTAATTTTTGGTTATCGTTGAAATATTTAGTTGTATTATACTTCTGTGGACGAGTACTACTTGTAGTTTCATTTAAGTCATATGAGTGATCTCCATACTGTATACTAAATTAATTAATATAATAATTATTGGTAGTGGCTGTATGTCCAAAGTAATTGTATTTAATTATCATTTGCATTAATTTGGACAACCAAATTAATGCAAAAGATAATTGACCTTAAAGAGTAACTTATGAAGTTTCTTGCTCGTTCTTCTCCATTGGAATCTACACTTTGGAACGAGCAAATAGAGCAACTAGAGGACTGACCGACAGACAGATGTTTTTAATATTATTATATTTGCTTTGACGTTCAAAAGTGCCTTCCTAGTCTATTTGAAATAAATAATTTTGACTTTTGCCTTTTTTGTTTTACACTTTATGTACATTATACAAAGGTGGACTTAATGCCAATTTGGCATTCTCTACCAGTCAACCTTAGGGTGATGCAGAGAGACAACAGTAGGTGTAACAACAAGCTTATGTTTCATAAGTTACATAATTCAACTAGCTACTTCCGCGCGGTTTCGCCCGCTCTGCTTGGCTCCTATTGGTCATAGCGTGATGTTTTATAGCCTATAGCCTTCCTCGATAAATGCACTATCCAATACAAAAAGAATTATTTAATTCGGACCAGTAGTTCCAGAGATTAGCGCGTTCAAACAAACAAACAAACTCTTCAGCTTTATAATAATAATATATATAAGTATAGATTAAGTATAGATTAAAACAACATCTCGGGACCGATTAATATATTTGACTCAAATATTCCCATCTTATATGGATCCTTTCTGTTAAATTTGTTTTAATTTAAACACTTTCTATGCTACTGAACCGAACCTGCTGTGTTCGTTTTTTTTACAGTCAGGCCTTTTTAATTTTTTTAATTATTATACCTACTGTTTAGTAACTTATATAATGCATTAGGAAATGTACTCACATGGGTACACATTGAGTTATAACGTAACCAGTATAAATTGACCGTCAAATGTACGGAAAGGTCATGATGAACTGGTATCACAGTATAAGAATGGGAGAGCCATGCTTCGGCACGAATGGGCCGACTCGGCCGGAGTGATACCACGGCCTCACAGAAAACCGACGTGAAACAACGCTTGTGTTGTGTTTAGTTGTGTGAGTGAGGTTACCGGAGGCCCAATTCCCCCCTTCCTAATCTTCCCAACCCTGATTTCCCAACAACCCTTAAATTCCTAACCCCCAAAAGGCCGAAAACGCACTTGTAACGCCTCTGGTGTTTCAAGTGTCCATGGGCGGCGGCGATTGCTTACCATCAGGTGATCCGTCTGCTCGTATACCGGCTTATTCCATAAAAAAATCTAATATTTTTGTTACAGATTTCACATAAGGCGTTTAAATGATCAAGACCATAAGCAAGCTCTGGACCTGATACTAAGTGAGATTCTTAGTAATCCCGAGTTTTACGGATTAGGTAAGTTGAAATATTTTAAACGTAGCCTTTATTTTCTTTTTGAGGGGAGAACATCATCCAATTACTTCTCTTAGGCGCGAGAGAGTGTCAGACTCTTACCGACTAAAACCACCCCGTTCTTATTCCTACTTTTCAAGTCAGAGCCCCGGTAACCCGCTAGGTAGTCTGCACCTTCGGATCGTATTGCATTATAATATTTGGTATACGCTCTTAACCTTGATGAGCATTCGATATCATCATCAGCCTGTTCTAGTCCACTGCTGGACATAGGCCTCTCCAATTGCACGCCACTGAGCTGGATCTTCAGCTCTACGCATCCAACCACTACCAGCCACCTTGTGGATATCGTCACTCCATCCATTGGCGGATGGCGCACCCATTCGATATAATTTGACTTATTCCACAACTACCTACCTACATGCATATATGGATATCAAACGAAACGGCTTGATTGGTCATTAAAACTATTAAACAAGAAAAATATAGTTGATGTACCTAAGACTGTTTCAAAAAGTAATAATTTGTCATCTCCGATTGTTTCAGGATCCGGATCAATTATATTCCTTTCCGATGTAAACTCGTTGATGACTTTCATGGAGATGCTTTTGAAGAAAAATCAGGATAATATATTAGGCTGTTACGCGGGCCGGGCCAACTGTTTGGTTGGTGTTGACTTGACGTACATACATTTTTATGACGATGGTCCGATGGAAATGAGTGTAAGTATACTATCATTTCAAGTGTGGGAGAGCTATGCTTCGGCACTGCTGGGCCGGCTCGACCGGAGTGATACCACGGCCTCACCAAAAACAGACGTGAAACAACACTTGCGTTGTGTTTCGTTGTGTGAGTGAGGTTACCGGAGGCCCAATTACCCCCTTCTTAATCTTCCTAATTCCCGATTTCCCAATAACCCTTAAATTCCTAACCTCCAAAAGGCCGAAAACGCACTTGTAACGCCTCTGGTGTTTCAAGTGTCCAAAGGCGGCGGCGATTGCTTACCTTCAGGTGATACGTCTGCTATCAACGAAACACAACGCAATCGTTGTTTCAAGTCGGTTTTCTGTGAGGCCGTGGTATCACTCCATTCGAGCCGGCCCATTCGTGCCGAAGCATGGCTCTCCCACACTTATATGATAGTGTGATTGAACCTGTGTTGCATCTTTTGGCATCAGGACTGTTTGTTTTATGTACATATTTTTGTTAATTTCAGGGGGGCAGCGTCGCTGTTCAAAATTACTTGAAGTACGTAAAGTTCGTTCAAAGGAATCTGTGGCATGGCCGTCGAGGTGCTAAGCACATCAGCATCCTCATTTCTCTCGGCATCTTCCTGAAACAAGAGACAAGATACAATAATATTGATTCTATAAGAAATATGTTGATGGCGCGGTAAGTAAGCAACGTCACGCCTTTTATCCCCGAAGGAGTAGGCAGAATGTAATGCCGCTATACAATGTACACCCACTTTTCACCATTTGTGTTATAAGTCCCATATAATAGGGGGTGAGCCTATTCTCATATACTGGACACAATTCCAGACTCCGTGCTACCACTAAGATGTTTTCGAAAACACGAAAAATGTTGTCACCCGACAAACGAAGCAGCCGCAAAAACGTATTAAAAAAACCTATATTTTTTTCAATTATAGAAAAATTTACGCAAGAGCAAGAGGGATAAAATTCATTGGTCAAGCCTTCTCGGGTAAAAAAATTCAGAAGATGGCGAAGAAATTGAAGTACAGAGACTTGAGACCTAGTAAGGTGGAAATTACGACGCAAAACGCGGAAGACTACGGTCTAGGACATCTCCGTGACACAGACATGTTGCCTATAAAACTATTGGGCGTTACTTTAATGACAAGTGATGAGAATGAAAGGCCAATCTCTGATGAAGAACTGCTTCCCGAACCAGAACCGTCTACAAGTTATTCGAATATAAGGGATCTCTTTAGTAAGTCCCATTTTCACTAAAAGGGA
This sequence comes from Spodoptera frugiperda, assembly GCF_023101765.2. Lineage (NCBI taxonomy): Eukaryota > Metazoa > Arthropoda > Insecta > Lepidoptera > Noctuidae > Spodoptera > Spodoptera frugiperda. Next base: position 5,847,603 of record NC_064232.1, read on the forward strand.
ATGCCCAAAAAAACCGAGTCGATTAAAATCATTCATGAACCATTTCATATACCTAACCTGTAACTTAACACGGACCTTGTGGAGTCTCGAGCAAATTTCCGTGCGTTTTTTGCCATACCTATTATTGGAAGCAAGTATAACAGCTCACGCATAGGACCCATTTAGTTTTAAGTAAAATTTCCGTGGTGCTTGGCGACTGGGCTTCTCCCAGTTGTGCAGTCTCTTTTGAACCTTTAGGCTTAAGTCATTCTGTCTCGAAGTGGAAACTATCGTTTTCTTTTTCTTCTCCTCTAATAACATCTTCTGATTTATTTCGTTGCGGGATCCAAGACAGTCATTAATTTCCCTGGGACGCGCCGGACTTCAGTATTCCGGTGTTTTCATGTTTGTATCTACTGTAGATCTTGGCTTACAGGAGTTGCAGAGGTATGGGAAGTAAAAAATAAAGACCTAACTTGTAATCTTCAAAGACAACACTACTTCCCATTAAAGCCGTGGCATAAACTTTTAGAACATCTTATATAATTATAATATATTCAATATAATATAGCTACTGTTGTGATACTCTGTAAACATATATAAAATGTATTAACTATATTATAATTACAATCCCTGGTCACATTATTAGACGCACCCACATTTTTTTAGTAGACAATTATTTAGATGTTTTTTTTTTGAGGGGTCAAAATCATCCAATGACTTCTCTCGCCTTGGGCGAGAGGGAGTGTCAGACTCTTACTGACTAAAAACCGCTCGAAAAGCAGGAGTAGGAACGGGGTTGTTTTTAGTCAGTAAGAGTCTATACTCCCTCTCGCCTCACATAAGGAAGTCATTGGACTAATTTCCTCCCTTAAAATATGTAGCGTTTTTCAGGAGCATTCCGTTTACACCCTGCTTAACACTCAAACGTAAAAGTATTGAACATAAACACAAATAAACTCATATAAAAATCACATATTGAACAAAATACAAGAGTGCGTCTAATAATGTGGCCAAAGACTGTTTTCTGTAGCCTGTCTGTATTCCGTAGCCTTGCTACGGCGTAGCGCTACGACGCCCACCGTAGCGCTACGCACCGCTACGCAGCATGTTTTCTTAACTATACTCGATTTAATTGGACTGTTAGCGCGGTGGCTGGGCAACTGGCTGCCGTGCAACGTGTAGCGGGTTCGATTCCCACACAGAGCAACTTTTTGTGTGATCCACAAATTGTTGTTTCGGGTCTGGGTGTCATGTGCATGTGAACTTGTATGTTTGTAAACGCACCCACGACAGGAGAAAATCCTAGTGTGGGGCAAAGTTTTAAACAAATAATCTGAAAATCATTCTGTGATGTACCTACTCTATTTGGGCTTTTTCGAAAATTTCTCAGTAACAACGTAATTAGTGTACATTTTCATATTAAATACCAAAGAAATTCAAAATTTTGTAATGTATTAAAAATGTAGGTTGTATAAAAAGGTTATTAAGGGAACCGACTGAAATGTTCTATACCGCCTCTTTGTTTTAACTCATGTATTAAATATCCCTGTAACCTTCCCCTAAGACTGAAAAATCCTTAGCTAAAAACTGGACCAAAATCAGTTCAGCCAAACGTAAGAAAATCGCTCATAAACATACATACAGGTCTGAACTGAATACCTTCTTGTTTTGTAATCGGTTAATATTTATAAATATATTGTAATCTCTCTCGATTAGAGATCTCACAATTGGTTAGTTTCCTCAGTCAAAAATAAATTATTTCGACTTTTCAATACGATAAAATATTCAAAAATAATCACACTTTCATGCGTCTACTTAATTTTCAATTTTTTATTGACAATTTTCTAGAAATAAGTCTGCTATTTGACATCAAAATCTGATGACGTCATAATAGAGTATTTCATACAAAATTTATAGAAAATATAGTTTTAACCGTTTCGAAAAAAGTATTGAATTGGACTAGTAGGAAACTAGCCTATATTTCAATGGATAATGGAGTACTGAGGCTCTAATTCTAAAATGTGATGATGTATAACTTTACTGATCTCCAATTTTATGTATTACATTTGTGTAAGCCATTATATGAAGATAACGGTTTCGATTCCCGCACGGAACAACTCTTTGTGTGATCCACAAATTGTTGTTTTGGGTCTGGGTGTCATGTGTATGTGAACTTGTATGTTTGTAAATGCACCCACTACACAGGAGAAAATCATAGTGTGGAGTAACGTTTAAAAAAATAAAGATATATTTATTTATTTTATAATTATACTTGTATTAAATTTTTATACAATAAATAATTATGTAGCTTTTGGTTTTTTATTTTAACGCCCCCGTTCTTATGTCGTTCTCATTGTGCACTGGTCGTTTAAAATAAAATTTGACACGACAATAACGAGACGGGTTCGCATTTGGACCAAATGCAATTAGCCCATTCAGATAAAACTCGTTTTTTTTTATGGAACACGAGCAGACTTATCCGCCGGTTAAGCCGGTAAATCAGCAGATGGATCACCTGATGGGAAGCAATCGCCGCCGCCCATGGACACTTGAAACACCAGAGGCGTTACAAGTGCGTTGCCGGCTTTTTGGGGGTTAGGAATTTAAGGGTTGGTGTTCGGGAATCGGGGATTGGGAAGATTAAAAAGGGGGAATTGGGCCTCCGGTAACCTCACTTACACAACGAAACACAACGCAAGCGTTGTTTCACGTCGGCTTTCTGTGAGGCCGTGGTATCACTCCGGTCGAGCCGGCCCATTCATGCCGAAGCTTAGCTCTCTCACACTTAAACCTATTCACATTCCTTCTCATTGTGCACTAGTCGCTTAAAATAAAAATTAAATCTCCCAGGACAAAAACGGAACGGAAATGCCCCCTCATTTGGACCTAATGCAATTAGCCCATCCAGGGGCCTTAGTCTGCTATTACAATTGTGTCAGAATGGTCGATCACTGAGCAGTGCGAGAGGGACGGAGCTATGTAGGTTGTATAGCTCCGTCCATATACGTCGAATTCTGGGAGAGAGACATTTGGAGATGCGTAGCAACCACAGCAACAAATCCTTGCCCCTTGTCGTGTCAATAAGGAGCAGTGAGAGTCGCCACTTCCACCAGCCCAGTAAACGACAACGGAGTCTATGGTATCACGAAACCAGCGGGGATGGTACTGGAGACCATAGGGCTTTTTTTTTAAAGGGGAAAATCATCTAATGACTTCTCTCGCCTTGGGTGAGGCGAGAAGGAGCGTCAGACTCTTACTGAATGACTTCTCTCGCCTTGGGTGAGGCGAGAAGGAGTGTCAGACTCTTACTGAATGACTAATCTTGCCTAGGGTGAGGCGAGAAGGAGCGTCAGACTCTTACTGAAAGACTAATCTTGCCTTGTGTGAGACGAGAGGGAGGGGATGATTTTCCCCCTCAAAAAAAAAAGTAGAGCCAGTGTATTTTGTCACTCTTATAAATGAAGTAACATTACATTATATTATAAATATTTTGTTTCGTAACAAACACACACAAAGTATGTTATATATATTAACCAACTACATTAATATTGTTCTTACATATATCTAGATATAGATATTAGACTGTACGGGCTGTCGATACTGCTGATTTCATTTAGGTATATCAATATTTCTATAAGATAGGGACTCGAGTATTTGGGAACGATAGCAGTTTAGCTCATAACTCAGTGAAGTTTGATAAATATCGACTGTCGGCTGTTTCGTTCGATCATATTATGTAACTGGCCAATTTTGTGATACTGAAATAATGATTTGAGTGCTATTACATCGACCCCTGTGAATGTGAAACTTTATAAAATGATTCTGAGTTGGAATAGCCCGGGAACAAACATCTCTTTCATTCATATTGGGAATCAAGCTAGACACAACCAATGTGCCATGGTGTCGCTTTGTGTGGCCTTCCCGTACATTCGACAGTCAGTCAGTCAGCGGGCTACACGACGTCGCCGCGTCCTCGCACGCTGCTCATGAGGAAGAGCCCCTCTGTGACTCGAAGCTAGTAGAGCTCAGTATATTTACGTGAGTAAACCGGTATTTTAATGGACTGATTTTCTACTTAACCCAAAGGTTGATCTTCTAATTTAATTCGTTTCGGGATCCAAGACAGTCATTCATGTCCCTGGGACGCGCTGAACGTCAGTGTTCCGGTGTTTTTTATGGTTGTATCTACTGTAGATCCTGGTGCACAGGAGTTGCAGCGGTATGGAGGTAGCGCCGGGCTTGTCCCAAAAAAAGAAGTATTTTAATTGAAAGATTTTCTGCTTAACCCAAGGGAAGGCTGGGAGCAAATACTATATGTATAATGGTATTAAAGTGTAAATCTATATATATTAATAGGTGATGCAAAAACTTTGGACCCCTTCTTACGAAAATTGCGCGGACGTAGGAGCATAAAATTTGATACACTTATAGCTGTTTATGTGTAGGAGAAGTTCAGGATGCTAATATTTTTCAAAAATAAAGCTTATAAAGTACATTAAATCAATAAATAAAACATTACACACACTACCATGCATAGAATCTGATCGTATTTGACAAAACGTCAAAATCGACAGACATATTTGACAAAACGTCAAAATCGACAGACATTGCGATGATATTCTCACGTCTCATATGAATAGAGTTTCCCTGTTCATGATGCGCCGGAATATACTAATTTGAATTTTACAAAACTAATAGCAATTCGTTAAATAAATTGTATAATCATATATTTTAGTCATAGTTTTTAATATTAAGAACTTTAACTAATATATATGTTTTTCCTTTTGCACCGTGAATACTTTTATGTTTATTTTTTCATATTAATTATTTATGTTTATTATTTTTTAATCGGTGCAAATAAACTGCTTTTCTTTCTTTCTTTCTATGTCGCCACACATGGCATAATATAATTATATAAACTTAAAAACAAACAATTGTAGTTTCTGGACGTCATTTATTAAGTTAACTTGATTGGTTGTCTATGAACGGCACCGATTGCTTACCATCAGGTGATAGGTCTGCTAATTACCGGCGTGTTCCATATAAAAAAATATTTGCTTGCTTGACAATTAGCTTCATCTCTTTTGTTCTTTCAACGGATCTCGTATGATAGAAAGAAAAAAAGAATTAAATTAGCTCTCTCTCATTCCAACTCACTATTCATTTGGTAGAGTGATAGAGATGGAATTAATATGAAAACTATCCAAAACGTAATTTTGATTGGCTACAGATTCGATAGTTTGCGTTTCGTTTTACCGTAACCTATGTTTTTAAGTTGCTGCACAAAAATGAACGAATGAAATGAAGATAAATAAATAGATTTTGATATGAAATTAAAAATAAAACGTTATTGCAAGTAATTTCATTAGTAAATCAATAAAATCTACGGCCGAAGATGAAACGAAACTTCGCATTCGAGAACCGGAGTAGTACTGTTTTCTCATATTGCAATATCGATACCATACGATTTCTGAACGCAATTGGATTTCAGATACGTTTTGTTGTATCGGTCTCATGCTTAACATATCATATTATGGTAATCTGGAACGCAGAATGAATCATTTGCCGCCAAAATTAATGTTAAAAGCCCGCGAAATGTGTCAGCAACAGTACTTATTGTTTCGTCTATCAAACTGTGTGCATCAATACGCAATTAAATAATGGCTGTTGACCAAATCAGAAGACATGCCTATACCTATAGGATATTCGGCAACAATTCACAGTAAGTTATGCTGATTTGTCGCATTAATTTATTCGTTTGTTTCATTATAATTGTATTAAAATGTTGTGCAACTCAGTGCATGTGCAGTGTGCTAGCCGCCATTTCATATTTTTTATAGAGTTAACATAAACGTTAAAGTCAAAGTCAAAGGATTTATTTGCTAATGAATACAGTTATATAAAAGGTGTTACAAAATGTTTATGAGTACAGTATTCAGTCATAATATAATGACATGCAAAATACATATTTATCATAAATATACAATTATTTCGGGAACTTACATTGCAGGAATTCTTTAATGGAATAGAAGGGATTATCAATTAGCCATCTGCGTAATGCCCTCTTAAACCGAATCATCGGTAGTTCCCGAATTTTGTCAGGAAGTTTATTATAAATTTGGATGCACATGGGAAAACAACTTCGTTTGTACAATTCCGTTCTCATATTTGGAAGAGTTAATTTATTTAGAAATCTAGTTTTACAATTGCAGTTATCTCCCACTTTTCCAAACAATTCGGAGTGAGATTTGGTAAATTTACAGATTTCTTCAATATAAATACAAATTACTGTTAAGATCCCAAGTTTCTTAAATAATGGCTTATAGGATGTAAGTGGGACGACATTACATATGGCACGTACACATAGTTTTTGCGATATTGTTTTACAGTAAACAATAAAATTAATCGATATATTATTAAAGTATACATAAACACATTTAGGTCACATAAATATATGAGTGTTACAAAATTTGTCACTACTAATTTGGTACTAGAATCAGCTGTTTGCTTGTATTTTGGGACTGCGTAGTAATTGCATCATCATTTTAACTCATTTCTAATTCAAGTTGTTCATTCTAGAACTTTCTTTTACTCTTTTTATGTAAAACTATTCAATGTCAAGGATCATGTATAACCTAATTTTTTAATTTCGTAATGAAGTGAGAGTTAGGTGTGACGTATTTTCGCTCTAACTAGATGGCGCTGGGGTCGCAAAATGTCTTATCTTTTGCAGTACAAAGAGATAATGTACTAAAAAAAGAGTAGATAGTGGTGGTACTAAATTAAATTACTTTCCATCTTTATAAATTGTTTATAATTTTATATAAGATGCTCTAAAAGTATCTGCCATGGCTTTAATGGGAGGCAGTGTTGTGTTTGAAGATTACAATAGTGAATACCGTATGGGGAAACCTCTTATGACTTAATTTAAACCACGTATTTGTTATCATCTTGGCTGACGATAAACAAAAAATGAGCGAAATAGACCCAGTAGGTAAGCCAAAAAGTGCATTATTCTCTTTGAGCTAATTTGAACACTCTTTACAAATACGGCAAAGCAACAGCCGCGGCACGTCCGTAACACCTAACGTTCCGTTCCTAGATAACCTACAACATTACAGCTCTTCTATGGTCAAGGTACATGGAGCTATTCACACAGATTTTAATACTTGATTTATTTAATTACTTATTTTGTTTGAAAATTTCAATTGTGTTATGTACTTTCAGTTATCGTTGAAATATTTAGTTGTATTATGTTTCTGTGGACGAGTACTACTTGTAGTTTCATTTAAGTCATATGAGTGATCTCCATACTGTGTACTAAATTAATTAATATAATAATTATTGGTAGTGGCTATATGTCCAAAGTAATTGTAATTAATTATCTATATATAATTGACCTTGAGGACAACCTCAAGTTCTTTTTCTACCGCTTTGACTGAATATTAGTTTTACATTGTTCTCACATAGTTGAAGCAATCGAAACAATGTAACCAAGAATTGTATTGTGAATCTGATTGAAAAAGAGTAACCTATGGAGTTTCTTGCTTGTTCTTCTCCATAGGAATCTACACTTTGGAACGAACAAATAGAGCAACTAGAGGACTGACCGACAGACAGACGTTATTAATATTATTATATTTGCTTTGACGTTCAAAAGTGCCTTCCTGGTCTATTTGAAATAAATAATTTTGACTTTTGCCTTTTTTATTTTACACTTTATGGACATTACTAGCTACTTCCGCGCGGTTTCACCCGCTCTGCTTGGCTCCTTTTGATCATAGCGTGATGTTTTATAGCCTATAGCCTTCCTCGATAAATGGACTATCCAACACAAAAAGAATTATTCAATTCGGACCAGTAGTTCCAGAGATTAGCGCGTTCAAACAAACAAACAAACTCTTTAGCTTTATTATGTTAAGTATAGATAGATTAAGTATAGATTAGAACAACATCTCGGGACCCATTTCTTTATTTTGACTCAAATATTCCCATCTTATATGGATCCTTTCTGTTAAATTTGTTTTAATTTAAAAACTTTCTATGCTACTGAACCGAATCTGCTGTGTTAGTGTTTTATACAGTCAGGCCTTTTTTTAATTTTTTAAATGATTATACCTAGTGTCTAGTAACTTCTATAATGCATTAGGAAATGTACTCAAATGGGTACACATTGAGTTTTAACAAAACCAGTATAAATTGACCGTCAAATATACGGAAAGATCATATAAAGCGAGGCCATTATAAACTGGTATCACAGTACAAAAGTGAGAGAGCCATGCTTCGGCACGAATGGGCCGACTCGACCGGAGTGATACCACGGCCTCACAGAAAACCGACGTGAAACAACGCTTGCGTTGTGTTTCGTTGTGTGATTGAGGTTACTGGAGGTCCAGTTACATCCTTCTAATCTTACTAATCCCTGATTCCCCAATAACCTTTAAATTCTTAACCCCCAAAAGGCCAGCAACTTATAACGCCTCTGGTGTTTCAAGTGTCCATGAGCGGCGGCGATTGCTTACGATCAGGTGATCCGTCTGCTCGTTTACCGGCTTATTCCATAAAAAAATCAAGAATTTAAAAACAAATATTTTTGTTACAGATTTCACATAAGGCGTTTAAATGATCAAGACCATAAGCAAGCTCTGGACCTGATACTAAGTGAGATTCTTAGTAATCCCGAGTTCTACGGATTAGGTAAGTTGAAATATTTTAAAGGTTTATACTGTTTATCTTTTTGAGGGGAGAATATCATCCAATGTCTTCTCTTAGGCGCGAGAGAGTGTCAGACTCTTACCGACTAAAAACCAACCCTATTCTTACTCCTGCTTTTCAAGCCGGAGCCCCGGTAAATCCGCTAGATAGTCTGCCATTCCGGAACGTATTGGATTATAATAATTGGTTGCTTTTAACCTTGACGACCATTCGATATCATCATCAGCCTGTTCTTGTCCACTGCTGGGCATAGGCCTCTCCAATGGCACGCCACTGAGCTGGATCTTCAGCTCTACGCATCCAACCACTACCAGCCACCTTGTGGATATCGTCACTCCATCCATTGGCGGATGGCGCACCCATTCGATATAATTTGACTTATTCCACAACTACCTACCTACATGCATATATGGATATCAAACGAAACGGCTTGATTGGTCATTAAAACTAATAAACAAGAAAAATATAGTTGATGTACCTTTTTTTTGTGACGGGGAAACCTTCAAAAGGCGCCTAGCTTTTTGGGGATAAAAAACTAGGGAGTGTGGGATTTTTACCTCACTAAAACCACCCCGGTGGCCACCCTCAACACCTGTAAGGGGCACCGGGTCCTCTTAATAGACCTACTCCGGAGCCCCATGGTGCAACGCCTGTTACGGCACATCCCTAGGGAGACGCGTGCCTCCCCTGAGCGTTACTATGCAAGTTGCACGGCAGCACGTGACCACTGTGCTGCCGTCTTCCCTGGGGTCACTGGGGGCGCCTAGAGTCCCCACTCTATGCGCCCGTGGCCCCAAAGGACCGCTTGCAGTTGATGCAAGCGGTATTTCGGCGTATTAGGCGTCAAGGCGGTTGCCTCCTCGACGCCTTCTACGAACAGGATCGGCCCTCTCGCGATCCCGCTCAGCAGCTTCCTTTTGGGACATTACAGTCTCACAAAAGGAAGCCACTTCCCTCCAATTTTCGGTCTCTGCCAACATAGCCTTAACTACTACTGCTGACAGAGACAAATCTCGCCCGATCCTGGCGACAAGGACCCGCCGCTCAGAGGTCCACGCTGGGCATTCTCGAGCGTGTGCTGTGCGGAATCCAGGTCACCTCCGCAGTGGTGACATAGTTGATGTACCTAAGACTGTTTAAAAAAGCAATGATTTGTCATCTCCGATTGTTTCAGGATCCGGATCAATTATCTTGATTTCCGATGTAAACTCGTTGATGACTTTCATGGAGATGCTTTTGAAGAAAAATCAGGATTATATATTAGGCTGTTACGCGGGCCGGGCCAACTGTTTGGTTGGTGTTGACTTGACGTACATACATTTTTATGACGATGGTCCGATGGAAATTAGTGTAAGTATACTAGCATTTCAAGTGTGGGAGAGCCATGCTTCGGCACTGCTGGGCCGGCTCGACCGGAGTGATACCACGGCCTCACCAAAAACAGACGTGAAACAACACTTGCGTTGTGTTTCGTTGTGTGAATGAGGTTACCGGAGGCCCAATTCCCGTCTTCCTAATCTTCCCAACCCTGATTCCCCAACAACCCTTAAATACCTAACCTCCAAAAGGCCGACAACGCACTTGTAACGCCTCTGGTGTTTCAAGTGTCCAAGGGTGGCGGCGATTGCTTGCCTTCAGGTGATCCGTCTGCTATCAACGAAACACAACGCAAACGTTGTTTCACGCCGGTTTTCTGTGAGGCCGTGGTATCACTCCGGTTGAGCCGGCCCATTCGTGTCGAAGCATGGCTCTCCCACACTTATATGATAGTGTGATTGAACCTGTGTTGCATCTTTTGGCATCAGGACTGTTTGTTTTATGTACATATTTTTAATTATTATGTTATCGGCTTACTCACGTATTGTTTTGACGAGGAACTCGACTAGTTTCAAGCCATGCTAGAGGCTCATATTCATGAGCAGCATTCCGTGAGTAAGCCGATAACATAATAATTAATTTAGTATGTCTCACGAAAGTTACAATAAAATCACATATTTTTGTTAATTTCAGGGGGGCAGCGTCGCTGTTCAAAATTACTTGAAGTACGTAAAGTTCGTTCAAAGGAATCTGTGGCATGGCCGTCGAGGTGCTAAGCACATCAGCATTCTCATTTCTCTCGGCATCTTCCTAAAACAAGAGACAAGATACAATAATATTGATTCTGTAAGAAATATGTTAATGGCGCGGTAAGTAAGCTTTTTTATGGAATAGGAGGCAAATGAACAAACGAGTCACCTGATGGTAAGCGATTAGCGCCGCCCATGGACACCCGCAACACCAGAGGAGTCACAGGTGCATTGCCGGCCTTTTTAAAAAGGAGTATGCTATTTTCTTGAAGGTTTGAAGCTCAATTTCATAATCAACCAGTACTGAATTACATTCTTTACTATCTTAAATTCATCGAGAGAAACGGAAAGAATTGTTTTCTTTTTCTTCTCCTCTAATAACATCTTCTGATTTATTTCGTTGCGGGATCCAAGACAAAGTCAAAGTCAAAGTCAAAATTATTTATTTCAATTAGACCAGGAAGGCACTTTTGAACGTCAAAGCAAATATAATAATATTATAACGTCTATCTGTCGGTCAGTCCTGTAGTGAAGCTATTTGCTCGTTCCAAAGTGTAGATTCCTATGGAGAAGAACGAGCAAGAAACTCCATAGGTTAGGTCTTTTACAATCAGATTCACAATACAATTCTTGGTTACATTGTTTCGATTGCTTCAACTATGTGAGAAGACAGATACAACAACAATATGACAGTCATTCATGTCCCTGCGACGCGCCGGTTGTATCTACTGTAGATCCTGGGGCACAGGAGTTGCAGCGGTATGGGAGGATGGGGCGGGCTTGTTGTATGTGGTAACCCGATGAACAGACGCAATTGCGTGTGTGTCGATTGCTTACCATCAGGTGCTCTGTCTGTTCATTTGCTACAATATATCAATGTACACCCATTTTTCATCATTGTGTTATAAGTTCCATGTAATAGAGGTGAGCCTATTTATTGCCTTATACTGGCTACAATTCCAGATTCCCTACTGAGATTTTTTTATTACTGAGAAAACCCGAAAGAAATCCTACTAATACTTTGCGCGACCCGGGAATCGAACCCGAGACCCCTTGTTCCGTAGTCGCACTTGCGACCACCCGATCAACGAGGCAGTCGCAAAAACGTATTAAAAAAAACCTTTATTTTTTCAATTATAGAAAGAGTTACGCAAGAGCGAGAGGAATAAAATTCATCGGTCAAGCCTTCTCGGGTAAAGAAATTCAGAAGATGGCGAAGAAATTGAAGTACAGAGACTTGAGAGTGGAAATCACGACCCAAAACGCGGAAGACTACGATCTAGGACATCTCCGTGACACAGGAATGTTGCCTATAAAACTATTGGGCGCTACTTTAATGACAAGTGATGAGAATGAAAGGCCAATCTCTGATGAACAACTGCTTCCAGAAACAGAACCGTCTACAAGTTATTCGAATATAAGGGATCTCTTTAGTAAGTCCCATTTTCACTAAAAGAGAATGCCCAAAAAAACTTAAAATCATTCATAAACCATTTCATAGACCTAATCTGTAACCTAACACGGACCTTGTGGAGTCTCGAGCAAATTTCCGTGCGTTTAGGCGTTTTTGCCATACCTATTATTGGAAGCAAGTATAACAGCTCACGCATAGGACCCATTTAGTATTTTAGTTTTAAGTCAAATTTCCGTGGTGCCTGGCGACTGGGCTTCTCCCAGTTATGCAGTCTCTTTGGAGCCTTTAGGCTTAAGTCATTCTGTCTCCTGCATTAAATTCACCGAGGGAAGTAGAAACTATCGTTTTCTTTTTCTTCTCCTCTAATAACATCTTCTGATTTGTTTCGTTGCGGGATCCAAGACAGTCATTCATGTCCCTGTGACGCGCCAGACTTCAGTATTCTAGTGTTTTCATGTTTGTATCTACTGTAGATCTTGGCTTACAGGAGTTGCAGCGGTATGGGAGGTAAAAAATAAAGACCTAACTTGTAATCTTCAAAGACAACACTACATCCCATTAAAGCCGTGGCATATTCTTTCAGAACACCTTATATAATTATAATATATTCAATATAATATAGCTACTGTTGTGATACTCTGTAAACATATATAAAATGTATTAACTATATTATAATTTACAATCCATGGTCACATTATTAGACGCACCCACATTTTTTTAGTAGACAATTTTTTGAGGGGTCAAAATCATCCAATGACTTCTCTCGCCTTGGGCGAGAGGGAATGTCAGACTCTTACTGACTAAAAACCGCTCAAAAAGCAGGAGTAGGAACGGGGTGGTTTTTAGTCAGTAAGAGTCTAAACTCCCTCTCGCCTCGCATAAGGAAGTCATTGGACTAATTTCCTCCCTAAAATATGTAGCGTTTTTCAGGAGCATTCCGTTTACACCCTGTTAAACACTCAAACGTAAAATTATTGAACATAAACACAAATAAACTCATATAAAAATCACATATTGAACAAAATACAAGAGTGCGTCTAATAATGTGGCCAGAGACTGTTTTCTGTAGCCTGTCTGTATTCCGTAGCCTTGCTACGGCGTAGCGCTACGACGCCCACCGTAGCGCTACGCACCGCTACGCAGCATGTTTTCTTAACTATACTCGATTTAATTGGACCGTTAGCGCGGTGGCTGGGCAACTGGCTGCCGTGCAACGTGTAGCGGGTTCGATTCCCACACAGAGCAACTTTTTGTGTGATCCACAAATTGTTGTTTCGGGTCTGGGTGTCATGTGCATGTGAACTTGTATGTTTGTAAACGCACCCACGACGGGAGAAATACCTAATGTGGGGCAACGTTTTAAAAAATAATCTGAAAATCATTATGTGATGTACCTACACTATTTCGGCATTTTCGAAAATTTCTCAGTAACAACGTAATTAGTGTACATCTTCATATTAAATACCAAAGAAATTCACATTTTGCAATGTATTAAAAATTTAGGTTGTATAAAAAGGTTATTAAGGGAACCGACTGAAATGTTCTATACCGCCTCTTTGTTTTAACTCATGTATTAAATATCCCTGTAACCTTCCCCTAAGACTGAAAAATACTTAGCTAAAAACTGGACCAAAATCAGTTCAGCCAAACGTAAGAAAATCGCTCATAAACATACATACAGGTCTGGACTGAATACCTTCTTGTTTTGTAATCGGTTAATATTTATAAATATATTGTAATCTCTCTCGATTAGAGATCTCACAATTGGTTAGTTTCCTCAGTCAAAAATAAATTATTTCGACTTTTCAATACGATAAAATATTCAAAAATAATCACACTTTCATGCGTCTACTTAATTTTCAATTTTTTATTGACAATTTTCTAGAAATAAGTCTGCTATTTGACATCAAAATCTGATGACGTCATAATAGAGTATTTCATACAAAATTCATAGAAAATATAGTTTTTACCGTTTTCAAAAAAAGTATTGAATTGGACTAGTAGGAAACTAGCCTATATTTCAATGGATAATGGAGTACTGAGGCTCTAATTCTAAAATGTGATGATGTATAACTTTACTGATCTCCAATTTTATGTATTACATTTGTGTAAGCCATTATATTAAGATAACGGTTTCGATTCCCGCACGGAACAACTCTTTGTGTGATCCACAAATTGTTGTTTTGGGTCTGGGTGTCATGTGTATGTGAACTTGTATGTTTGTAAATGCACCCACTACACAGGAGAAAATCCTAGTGTGGAGTAACGTTTAAAAAAATAAAGATATATTTATTTATTTTATAATCATACTTGTATTATATTTTTATACAATAAATAATTATGTAATATTTTTGCTTTTTTATTTTAACGTTCTTATGTCGTCCTCATTGTGCACTGGGGCCTTAGTCTGCTCAGTGATCGACCATTCTGACACAATTGTAATAGCAGACTAAGGCCCCTGGTCGTTTAAAATAAAATTTGACACGACAATAACGAGACGGGGTGCGCATTTGGACCAAATGCAATTAGCCCATTCAGATAAAACTCGTTTTTTTTATGGAACATGAGTAGACTTATCCGCCGGTTAAGCCGGTAAATCAGCAGATGGATCACCTGATGGGAAGCAATCGCCGCCGCCCATGGACACTTGAAACACCAGAGGCGTTACAAGTGCGTTGCCGGCTTTTTGGGGGTTAGGAATTTAAGGGTTGTTGTTCGGGAATCGGGGATTGGGAAGATTGAAAAGGGGGAATTGGGCCTGCGGTAACCTCACTCACACAACGAAACACAACGCAAGCGTTGTTTCACGTCGGCTTTCTGTGAGGCCGTGGTATCACTCCGGTCGAGCCGGCCCATTCGTGCCGAAGCTTAGCTCTCCCACACTTAAACTTACTTCTCATTGTGCACTAGTCGTTAAAAATAAAATTAAAATCTCCCAGGACAAAAACGGGACGGAAGGGGGCATTTGGACCGATTGCAATTAGCCCATCCGGATAAAGGTCGAATTCTGGGAGACATTTGGAGATGCGTAGCAACCCACCACGGTCATTGATCCCCTACTCTATAGCAACAAATCCTTGCCCCTTGTCGTGTCAATAAGGAGCAGTGAGAGTCGCCACTTCCACCAGCCCAGTAAACGACAACGGAGTCCACGGTATCGCGAAACCAGCGGGGATGGTACTCGAGACCATAGGGCTATTTTTTAAAGAGGAAAATCATCTAATGACTTCTCTCGCCTTGGGTGAGGCGAAAAGGAGTCTCAGACTCTTACTTCATAAATAAGAAAAAAGTAGTATTTTGTTTCGTAACAAACACACACAAAGCATGTTATATATATTAACTAACTACATTAATATTGTTGTTACATATATCTAGATATAGATATTAGACTGTACGGGCTGTCGATACTGCTGATTTCATTTAGGTATATCAATATTTCTATAAGATAGGGACTCGAGTATTTGGGAACGATAGCAGTTTAGCTCATACCTCAGTGAAGTTTGATAAATATCGACCGTCGGCTGTTTCGTTCGATCATATTATGTAACTGGCCAATTTTGTGATACTGAAATAGTGATTTGAGTGCTATTACATCGACCCCTGTGAATGTGAAACTTTATAAAATGATTCTGAGTTGGAAAAGCCCGGGAACAAACATCTCTTTCATTCATATTGGGGATCAAGCTAGACACAACCAATGTGTCATGGTGTCGCTTTGTGTGGCCTTCCTGTACATTCGACAGTCAGTCAGTCAGCGGGCTACACGACGTCGCCGCGTCCTCGCATGCTACTCATGAGGAAGAATCTCTCTGTGACTGGAAACTAGTAGAGCGCAGTATATTTACGTGAGTAAACCGGTATTATAATGGACTGATTTTCTACTTAACTCAAAGGTTGATCTTCTAATTTATTTCGTTGCGGGATCCAAGACAGTCATTCATGTCCCTGAGACGCGCCGGACTTCAGTGTTCCGGTGTTTTCATGGTTGTATCTGCTGTAGATCCCGGTGCATAGGAGTTGCAGTGGTATGGAGGTAGCGCCGGGCTTGTCCCAAAAAAAAAGTATTTTAATTGAAAGATTTTCTGCTTAACCCAATGGAAGACTGGGAGCAAATACTATATAATGGCAATAAAGTGTAAATCTATATATTAATACGTGATGCAAAAGCTTTGGACCCCTTTTTACGAAAATTGCGCGGACGTAGGAGCATAAAATTTGGTACACTTATAGTTTATGTGTAGGAAAAGTTCAGAACGCTAATATTTTTCAAAAATAATGCTTATAAAGCACATTAAATCAATAAATAAAACATTACACACACTACCATGCATAGAATCTGATCGTATTTGACAAAACGTCAAAATCGACAGACATATTTGACAAAACGTCAAAATCGACAGACATTGCGATGATATTCTCACGTCTCATATGAATAGAGTTTCCCTGTTCATGATGCGCCGGAATATACTAATTTGAATTTTACAAAACTAATAGCAATTCGTTAAATAAATTGTATAATCATATATTTTAGTCATAGTTCTTAATATTAAAGAAGTTAATGTAATATACATGTTTTTCCTTTTGCACCGTGAATACTTTTATGTTTATTTTTTCATATTAATTATTTATGTTTATTATTTTTTTATCGGTGCAAATAAACTGCTTTTCTTTCTTTCTTTCTATGTCGCCACACATGGCATATAATTATATAAACTTAAAAACAAACAATTGTAGTTTCTGGACGTCATTTATTAAGTTAACTTGATTGGTTGTCTATGAGCGGCACCGATTGCTTACCATCAGGTGATAGGTCTGCTAATTACCGGCGTGTTCCATATAAAAAATATTTGCTTGCTTGACAATTAGCTTCATCTCTTTTGTTCCTTCAAAGGATCTCGTATGATAGAAAGAAAAAAAGAATTAAATTAGCTCTCTCTCATTCCAACTCACTATTCGTTTGGTAGAGTGATAGAGATGGAATCAATATGAAAACTATCCAAAATGTAATTTTAATTGGCTACAGATTCGATAGTTTGCGTTTCGTTTTACCGTAACCTATGTTTTTAAGTTGCTGAACAAAAATGAACGAATGAAATGAAGATAAATAAATAGGTTTTGATATGAAATCAGAAATAAAACTTTATTGCAAGTAATTTCATTAGTAATAAAAGCTACGGCCGAAGATGAAACGAAACTTCGCATTCGAGAACCGGATTAGTACTGTTCTCATATTGCAATATCGATACGATACGATTTCTGAACGCAATTGGATTTCAGATACGTTTTGTTGTATCGGTCTTATGCTTAACATATCATATTATGGCAATCTGCAATCTGGAACGCAGAATGAATCATTTGCCGCCAAAATGAACGTTAAAAGACCGCGACATGTGCGAACAACAGTACTTATTGTTTCGTCTTTCAAACTGTGTGCACCAATACGAAACTAAATAATGGCTGTTGACCAAATCAGAAGACATGGCTATACCTATAGGATATTCGGCAACAATTCACAGTAAGTTATGCTGATTTGTCTCATTAATTTATTCGTTTGTTTCATTATAATTGTATTAAAATGTTGTGCAACTCACATGTGCAGTGTGCTATAATACTGGCGGCCATTTCATATTTTTTATAGAGTTAACATAAACGTTAAAGTCAAAGTCAAAGGATTTATTTGCTAATGAATACAGTTATATAAAAGGTGTTACAAAATATTGATCAGTTCAGTATTCAGTCATTATAATAATGTAATGACATGCAAAATACATATTTATCTTAAATATACAATTATTTCGGGAACTTACATTGCAGGAATTCTTTAATGGAATATAGAAGGGATTATCAATCTGCGTAATGCCCTCTTAAACCGAATCATCGGTAGTTCCCGAATTTTGTCAGGAAGTTTATTATAAACTAGCTTTTGCCCGCGACTTCGTTCGCGTGGAATAGTGACTTCCGGCAAATTTTTGGTTTTAACCACATAGTTCCCGATCTCGCGGGATCTCTTCAAAAATGAGATGTGGAAGATATTCCAGGGAACTCTTCAAAAATCAACATAATGAGCTCTGCGTTTGAATTTAATAGATGTATACTCACTTAGGGCATTGAAAAAATAGTTTAAAAACGGACTTAAACTAACTTAAAACTAAAGAAAGCTACGAATTACGAATTTATAACAATTAAAAAAGAAACTATATTACAACCTATCCTCTATGCTATAATAACCAAGCTTAAACTAAATAATTTAAAAGAAACGACTTAAATCTAATCTAATTAATTTATAAATTAGACTTACAATTTTATTAAAAAAACTAACTACAGTAACTACTAATAATCGATATCAAACTAAACCTACGTTAAATAGTTTAACCAAAAAACCAGGAAAACCCAACAAATAAACTTATTAATTGACAAATACAACGAAACCAATTTAGAATATACGAAACAGCAGGACCACTACACAGACAAATAATCATACGACTGATAATACACTTTTTCTACGATTATACCGAAGCGCTCGGCCGATACCCAACCAAATGAATGTAACGAAACCATAGCGCGATCTATTTCGATCCCAACGCCATCTATCGAGGATAAAGACAACTTGGATTATTTATTTATACTCCGTTCGGGCATTTTCTTTGTACTAAAAGTTTAATTATATTGATATTATTTTTTTCATACCTTTTTACTATTTATTTACTTTTTTTCGATGAATTAAAACAATAACATGAACCGAAGTCGTGTAACGATCGACATAGAATTATTTATAAATAATTTATTTCTTATTTTTATTTTTTGATTTTTGAAATAAAAATATATCTATGTCCTTTCTAAGGTTCTAAACTATATCTGTACCAAATTTCAACCAAATCCGTCAAATAGTTGCGGAGATTAATGGTATATTAATGGTATAAGCATAGAATGTTCGACGTGATTCTTTAATTTGACATAACTTTTTTATTTATGAACCGATTGACATGAAACAAACACTAAATGTAAATTTAAGCATCCAACTCGGATCAGCCGTTTCTGAGATTAGCGCGCACAGACGAACAGACAAACAGACAAACAGACAAACAGACAAACAGACAAACAGACAAAAAAAAATTTAATTACATTTTTGGGTTCTACATCGACATAACAATCCCGCTATTTTTTTTATTTTTATTTTTGTACAGGCACTTTTCTACGATTTTATTATATATAGATTTGGATACACATGGGAAAACAACTTCGTTTGTACAATTCCGTTCTCATATTTGGAATAGTTAATTTATTTAGAAATCTAGTTTTACAATTGCAGTTATCTCCCACTTTTCCAAACAATTCGGAGTGAGATTTGGTAAATTTACAGATTTCTTCAATATAAATACAAATTACTGTTAAGATCCCAAGTTTCTTAAATAATGGCTTACAGGATGTAAGTGGGTCGACATTACATATGGCACGTACACATCGTTTTTGGAATATTGTTTTACAGTAAACAATAATTAATCGATATATTATTACAGTATACATAAAAACATGTAAATCACATAAATATATGAGTGTTACAAAATTTGTCACTACTAATTTGATACTAGAATCAGCTGTTTGCTTGTAGTTTGGGACTGCGTAGTAATTGCGTCATCATTTTAACTCATTTCTAATTCAAGTTGTTCATTCTAGAACTTTCTTTTATTATTTTTATGTAAAACTATTCAATGTCAAGGATCATGTATAACCTAATTTTTTAATTTCGTAGTGAAGTGAGAGTTAGGTGTGACGTATTTTCGCTTTAACTAGATGGCGCTGGGGTCGCAAAATGTCTTATCTTTTGCAGTACAAAGAGATAATGTACTAAAAAAAGAGTAGATAGTGGTGGTACTAAATTAAATTACTTTCCATCTTTATAAATTGTTTATAATTTTATATAAAGTGCTCTAAATGTATCTGCCATGGCTTTAATGGGAGGCAGTGTTGTGTTTGAAGATCACAATAGTGAATACCGTGTGGGGAAACCTCTTATAACTTTATTTAAAACACGTATTTGTTATCATCTTGGCTGACGATAAACAAAAAATGAGCGATATAGGCCCAGCAGTTAAGCCAAAAAGTGCATTATTCTCTTTGAGCTAATTTGAACACTCTTTACAAATACGGCATAGCAACAGCCGCGGCACGTGTCCGTAACTTTCCTAGATAACCTACAAAATTACAGCTCTTCTGTGGTACTTGGAGCTATTCACACAGAATTTAATACTTGATTAATTTAATTACTTATTTTGTTTGAAAATTTCAATTGTGTTACTTTACGTGTTGAAATATTTAGTTGTATTATGCTTCTGTGGACGAGTACTACTTGTAGTTTCATTTAAGTCATATGAGTGATCTCCATACTGTATACTAAATGAATTAATATAATAATTATTGGTAGTGGCTGTATGTCCAAAGTAATTGTATTTAATTATCTTTTGCATTAATTTGGACAACCAAATTAATGCAAAAGATAATTGACCTTGACAACCTCAAGGTCTTTTTCTACCGCTTGGACTGGATATTAGTTTTACATCGTCCTCACATAGTTGAAGCAATCGAAACAATGTTACCAAGACTTGTATTGTGGACCTGATTGAAAAAGAGTAACCTATAGAGTTTCTTGCTCGTTCTTCTCCATAGGAATCTACACTTTGGAATGAGCAAATAGCTTCACTAGAGGACTGACCGACAGACAGATGTTTTTAATATTATATTTGCTCTGAAGGTCCAAAGTGCCTTCCTGGTCTATATGAAATAAATAATTTTGACTTTTGCCTTTTTTATTTTACACTTTATGTACATTATACAAAGGTGGACTTAATGCCAATTTGGCATTCTCTACCAGTCAACCTTGGGGTGATGCAGAGAGACAACAGTAGGTGTAACAACAAGCTTATGTTTCATAAGTTATATAATTCAACTAGCTACTTCCGCGCGGTTTCACCCGCTCTGCTCGGCTCCTATTGTCATAGCGTGATCTTTTATAGCCTATAGCCTTCCTTGATAAATACACTATTCAACACAAAAAGAATTATTCAAATCGGACCAGTAGTTCTAGATTAGCGCGTTCAAACAAACAAACAAACACTTCAGCTTTATGATATTATAAGTAAAATAAGTAAATAAGTAAAATAAGTAAATAAGTATAGATTAAGTATAGATTAAAACAACATCTCGGGACCGATTAATATATTTGACTCAAATATTGCCATCTTATATGGATCCTTTCTGTTAAATTTGTTTTAATTTAAACACTTTCTATGCTACTGAACCGAACCTGCTGTGTTCGTTTTTTTTACAGTCAGGCTTTTTTAATTTTTTTAATTATTATACCTACTGTTTATTAACTTCTATAATGCATTAGGAAATGTACTCAAATGGGTACACATTGAGTTTTAACAAAACCAGTATAAATTAACCGTCAAATATACGAATAGATCATATAAAGCGAGGCCATGATAAATTGGTATCACAGTATAAGAGTGAGAGAGCCATGCTTCGGCACGAATGGGCCGACTCGACCGGAGTGATACCACGGCCTGACAGAAAACCGACGTGAAACAACGCTTGCGCTGTATAAGTGTGGTTACCGGAGGTCCAGTTACATCCTTCTAATTTTACTAATCCCTGATTCCCCAACAACCCTTAAATTCCTAACCTCCAAAAGGCCAGCAACTTATAACGCCTCTGGTGTTTCAAGTGTCCATGGGCGGCGGCGATTGCTTACGATCAGGTGATCCGTCTGCTCGTTTACTGGCTTATTCCATAAAAAAATCTAAAATTTAAAATCTAATATTTTTGTTACAGATTTCACATAAGGCGTTTAAATGATCAAGACCATAAGCAAGCTCTGGACCTGATACTAAGTGAGATTCTTAGAAATCCCGAGTTTTACGGATTAGGTAAGTTGAAATATTTTAAAGGTTTATACGGTTAACTTTTTGAGGGGAGAATATCATCCAATTACTTCTCTCAGGCGTGAGAGAGTGTCAGACTCTTACTGACTAAAACCACCCCGTTCTTATTCCTACTTTTCAAGTCGGAACCCTGGTAATCCGCTAGGTAGTCTGCAGCTCCGGATCGTATTGGATTATAATATTTGGTATACGCTCTTAACCTTGATGACCATTCGATACCATCATCAGCCTGTTCTTGTCCACTGCTGGACATAGGCCTCTCCAATGGCACGCCACTGAGCTGGATCTTCAGCTCTACGCAACCAACCACTACCAGCCACCTTGCGGATATCGTCACTCCATCCATTGGCGGATGGCGCACCCATTCGATATAATTTGACTTATTCCACAACTACCTACCTACATGCATATATGCGGAATAGAGCTCATTAAAACTATTAAACATGAAACATATAGTTGTTGTACCTAAGACTGTTTAGAAAAAGCAATGATCTGTCATCTCCGATTGTTTCAGGATCCGGATCAAATATCTTGATTTCCGATGTAAACGCGTTGATGGCTTTCATGGAGATGCTTTTGAAGAAAAATCAGGATTATATATTAGGCTGTTACGCGGGCCGGGCCAACTGTTTGGTTGGTGTTGACTTGACGTACATACATTTTTATGACGATGGTCCGATGGAAATGAGTGTAAGTATACTAGCATTTCAAGTGTGGAAGAGCCATACTTCGGCACTGCTGGGCCGGCTCGACCGGAGTGATACCACGGCCTCACCAAAAACAGACGTGAAACAACGCTTGCGTTGTGTTTCGTTGTGTGAATGAGGTTACCGGAGGCCCAATTCCCCCCTTCCTAATCTTCTTAACCCTGATTTCCCAACAACCCTTAAATTCCTAACCTCCAAAAGGCCGACAACGCACTTGTAACGCCTCTGGTGTTTCTAGTGTCCATGGGTGGCGACGATTACTTACCATCAGGTGATACGTCTGCTCACGACGAAACACAATGCAACCCTTGTTTCACGTCAGTTTTCTGTGAGTCCGTGGTATCACTCCGGTCGAGCCGGCCCATTCGTGCCGAAGCATGGCTCTCCCACACTTATATGATAGTGTGATTGTGGCTGTGTTGCATCTACTGACATCAGGGGGCCTACTCCGGTGCTCGAATGGGAAGTTTCGTTTAATCTTCAGTCGTAGGTTTTATTGCTTTACTAATAAAATTACTTAACGTTTTATTTTTAATTTTATATCAAAACCTATTTATTTATCTTCATTTCATTCTTTCATTTTTGTTCACAAAGGTTCGCAATAAATGGAATTGTAGTTCGGACGAAACTTCGTTTTTCGTTCAATTAGAGTTGACCCCTGGACTATATCATCCGCGAATCGTAAATGTATATTTTTGTAAATTTCAGGGGGGCAGCGTCGCTGTTCAAAATTACTTGAAGTACGTAAAGTTCGTTCAAAGGAATCTGTGGCATGGCCGTCGAGGTGCTAAGCACATCAGCATCCTCATTTCTCTCGGCATCTTCCTAAAACAAGAGACAAGATACAATAATATTGATTCTATAAGAAATATGTTAATGGCGCGGTAAGTAAGCTTTTTTATGGAATAGGAGGCAAACGAGCAAACGAGTCACCTGATGGTAAGCGATTAGCGCCGCCCATGGACACCCGCAACACCAGAGGAGTCACAGGTGCATTACCGGCCTTTTTAAAAAGGAGTATGCTCTTTTCTTTAAGGTTTGAAGCTTAATTTCATAATCAACCAGTACTGAATTACATTCTTTACTAACTTAAATTCATCGAGATAAATGGAAAGTATTATTTTCTTTTTCTTCTCCTCTAATAACATCTTCTGATTTATTTCGTTGCGGGATCCAAGACAAACTCAAAGCTAAAGTCAAAATCAATTATTTCAATTAGACCAGGAAGGCACTTTTGAGCGTCAATAATATTAATAACGTCTATCTGTCGGACAGTACTCTAGTTGTTCTATTTGCTCGCTCAAAGTGTAGATTTCTAGAGAAGAACGATCAAGAAACTCCATAGGTTATTCTTTTTCAATCAGATTCACATTGTTTCGATTGCTTCAACTATGTGAGAAGACAGATACAACAACAAAATGACAGACAGTGACGGTGTTTTCATGGTTGTATCTACTGTAGATCCTAGTGCACAGGAGTTGCAGCGGTAAGGGAGGCTGTGGCGGGCTTGTCCCATAAAAAAAATCAAGCAGTACCTAAAGACGCCTATGTGGTCATTCGATGAACAGACGCAATTGCGTGTGTGTCGATTGCTTACCATCAGGTGCTCTGTCTGTTCATTTGCTACAATATATCCCCGAATAGGCAGAGGTGCACATTGCGGCATGAAATGTCGCTATACAATGTACACCCACTTTTCACCATTGTGTTATAAGTCCCATGTAATAGGGGTAAGCCTATTTATTGCCTTATACTGGGCACAATTCCAGATTCCCTACTGAGATTTTTTTTATTACTGAGAAAACCCGAAAGAAATCCTACTAATACTTTGCCCGACCCGGGAATCGAACCCAAGACTTCTTGTCCTGGCAGTTGCACTTGCGACCACCCGATCAACGAGGCAGTCGCAAAAACGTATTAAAAAAAACCTTTATTTTTTCAATTATAGAAAGAGTTACGCAAGAGCGAGAGGAATAAAATTCATCGGTCAAGCCTTTTCGGGTAAAAAAATTCAGAAGATGGCGAAGAAATTGAAGTACAGAGACTTGAGACCTAGTAAGGTGGAAATCACGACGCAAAACGCGGAAAACTACGATCTAGGACATCTCCGTGGCACAGACATGCTGCCTATAAAACTATTGGGCGTTACTTTAATGACAAGTGATGAGAATGAAAGGCCAATCTCTGATGAAGAACTGCTTCCCGAACCAGAACCGTCTACAAGTTATTCGAATATAAGGGATCTCTTTAGTAAGTCCCATTTTCACTAAAAGGGAATGCCCAAAAAAACCGAGTCGATTAAAATCATTCATGAACCATTTCATATACCTAACACGGACCTTGTGGAGTCTCGAGCAAATTTCCGTGCGTTTAGGCGTTTTTGCCATACCTATTATTGGAAGCAAGTATAACAGCTCACGCATAGGACCCATTTAGTATTTTAGTTTTAAGTAAAATTTCCGTGGTGCTTGGCGACTGGGCTTCTCCCAGTTGTGCAGTCTCTTTTGAGCCTTTAGGCTTAAGTCATTCTGTCTCCTGCATTAAATTCACCGAGGGAAGTGGAAACTATCGTTTTCTTTTTCTTCTCCTCTAATAACATCTTCTGATTTGTTTCGTTGCGGGATCCAAGACAGTCATTAATTTCCCTGGGACGCGCCGACTTCAGTATTCCGGTGTTTTCATGTTTGTATCTACTGTAGATCTTGGCTTACAGGAGTTGCAGCGGTATGGGAAGTTGACCTAACTAAAGCCGTGGTGGGCTTGTCCCATTTAAAAAACAAGACCTAACCTGTAATCTTCAAAGACAACACTACTTCCCATTAAAGCCGTGGCATAAACTTTTAGAACACCTTATATAATAAATAAAATATAATATATTCTATATAATATAGCTACTGTTTTGATACTCTGTAAACATATATAAAATGTATAACTATATTATAATTGCAGTCCCTGGTCACATTATTAGACGCACTCACATTTTTTTAGTAGACAATTTTTTGAGGGGTCAAAATTATCCAATGACTTTTCCCGCCCTGGGCGAGAGGGAATGTCAGACCCTTACTGACTAAAAACCGCTCAAAAAGCAGGAGTAGAAACGGGGTGGTTTTTAGTCAGTAAGAGTCTACACTCCCTCTCGCCCCGCATAAGGAAGTCATTGGACTAATTTCCTCCCTTAAAATATGTAGCGTTTTTCGGGAGCATGCCGTTTACGCCCTGCTTAACACTCAAACGTAAAAGTATTGAACATAAACACAAATAAACTCATATAAAAATCACATATTGAACAAAATACAAGAGTGCGTCTAATAATGTGGCCAAAGACTGTTTATGTATTGAAAATTAAATGTACCGTATCTGTATTCCGTAGCCTTGCTACGGCGTAGCGCTACGACGCCCACCGTAGCGCTACGCACCGCTACGCAGCATGTTTTCTTAACTATACTCGATTTAATTGGACTGTTGGCGCGGTGGCTGGGCAACTGGCTGCCGTGCAACGTGTAGTGGGTTCGATTCCCACACGGAGCAACTTTTTGTGTGATCCACAAATTGTTGTTTCGGGTCTGGGTGTCATGTGTATGTGAACTTGTATGTTTGTAAACGCACCCACGACAAAGGAGAAAATCCTAGTGTGGGGCAACGTTTTAAAAAAATAATCTGAAAATAATTATGTGATGTATGTACCTACACTATTTCGGCATTTTCGAAAATTTCTCAGTAACAACGTAATTAGTGTACATTTTCATATTAAATACCAAAGAAATTCACATTTTGCAATGTATTAAAAATGTAGATTGTATAAAAAGGTTATTAAGGGAACCGACTGAAATGTTCTATACCGCCTCTTTGTTTTAACTCATGTATTAAATATCCCTGTAACCTTTCCCTAAGACTGAAAAATACTTAGCTAAAAACTGGACCAAAATCAGTTCAGCCAAACGTAAGAAAATCGCTCATAAACATACATACAGGTCTGAACTGAATACCTTCTTGTTTTGTAATCGGTTAATATTAAGGGCATAATGAAATATTATATCTATATAACGTGTAACAAAATACCCATATACATCAAGAAGCCCTGATGTATACAGGTTGAATAGAATCTCTACACAAAGTTTCAGCTTAAAATACGTTTAAAAAAAATTAGTACCAAATACTTGGTATCGCATGGTTCTTGATTTCAAATCATACAAACATGTCACAACACTACAGGGGTCACTCGCTAGTATTACCAAACATTTCTTCTGTCAATCTGATCGCCTAGTACCTGTCTACCTAATTTTGATTCGCGCGGCGGCGCGATTGGAAAAATTCATAACTTAGTACCATGAAAACATGACTTTAAAAAACCCTTCCCGTATCGTTTGTTATGTTATCTAGAAACCGTGCACTTGATATGTATATCCCCTTTTTGTTACACGTTGTATAAATTGTAGGAAGGTCAAAGTCAAAGTTAAAGCACTTATTTCAATTAATCCTAAATAAGGCACTTTTGAAACGTCAAATTGAATTGTCCGTCAGTCTGTCTGTCAGTGAAGCTAGGTGCTCGTTCCAAAGTGTAGCTTCGAATGGTGAAGAACCAGCAAAAAATTCCAACGCAACTCTTTAAAAAAAAAGAGTTGCGTTGTCTGATACATTATTTAATCATTTACCATTTGTATATTATATATGTAGAAACAATGTAACATCTAAGGGTCTCTTGAGGTCTTTCCTTCTCGGGGTTTACTCGGTGAAAATGGGCACCGCGTCCCGCGACCCGCAGGAAAAACAGATATATAATATTTTATTATGACCTTATTATAAATATATTGTAATCTCTCACAATTGGAGATCTCACAATTGGTTAGTTTCCTCAGTCAAAAATAAATTGTTTCGACTTTTCAATACAATAAAATATTCAAAAATAATCACACTTTCATGCGTCTACTTAATTTTTAATTTTTTATTGACAATTTTCTAGAAATAAGTCTGCTATTTGACGTAAAAATGTGATGACGTCATAATAGAGTATTTCATACGAAATTCATAGAAAATATATTTTTTGTCGTTTCGAAAAAAGTATTAAATTGACTAGTAGAAAACTAGCCTATATTTCAATGGATAATGGAGTACTGAGGCTCTAATTCTAAAATGTGATGATGTATAACTTTACTGATCTCCAATTTTATGTATTACATTTGTGTAAGCCATTATATGAAGATAACGGTTTCGATTCCCGCACGGAACAACTCTTTGTGTGATCCACAAATTGTTGTTTCGGGTCTGGGTGCCATGTGCATGTGAAATTGTATGTTTGTAAACGCACCCACGACATTGGAGAAAATCCTAGTGTGGGGCAACGTTTAAAAAAATAAAGATATATATATTTATTTTATAATCATACTTGTATTATATTTTTATACAATAAATAATTATGTAATATTTTTGCTTTTTTATTTTAACGCCCTGTTTTTTTTGTCTTTCTCATTGTGCACTGGTCGTTTAAAAAGTAATTGCCCATGGACACGACAAAAACGGGATGGGGTGCGCATTTGGACCAAATGCAATTAGCCCATTCAGATAAAACTCGATTGGGAAGATGGAACACGAGCAGACGTATCACCTGATGGGAAGCAATCGCCGCCCATGGACACTTGAAACACCAAATGCATTACAAGCGTTGCCGGCTTTTTGGGAGTTAGGAATTTAAGGGTTGTTGTTCGGGAATCGGGGATTGGGAAGACTGAAAAGTGTAATAATCACTTTGGGCCTGCGGTAACTTACTTGGCGATCCGAATACTCAAACGCTAGTCAATTTTAAGACGCTCTCAAAACTAGTTCTGTCTTTATCAATTCTTTATAAAATGATAGAGATAGCACGATATTTAAGTACAACTTAAAATTGAGTAGCTTTTTAGTATTCGGGCGTTAGTATATTATTCTTTAAATACATAATTCGTCTGATTTTATTGTAACTTTCGTGAGACATACTAAATTAATTATTATGTTATCAGCTTACTCACGTAGTCGAGTTCCTCGTCAAAACAATACGTGAGTAAGCCGATAACATAATTCGTCTCTTTAAATTCATTTCTATCATATAAAGATAAAATTTATGTTTATAAATTATATCTATATATATAAAACTCTTCCGTTACTGAGTGACTGACTGACTGACTGACTGACTGACAGACAACGCACAGTCAAAACTACTGGTCGTAGACAGCTGAAATTTGGAATGTAGGTTCCTTGGGATATGTAGGGGAGCACTAAGAAAGGATTTTTGGAAATTCAACCCCCAAGGGGGGGAAAAGGGGTAAAAACGTTTCTATGAAAAATCTTATTCCTTGGGTTTATAAACTTGAAACTTGGCATGAACACGTACATAGGCAAGTAAATATGTTTGACATTATAAGTTTTTTCAAACTACCCTCCAATCGTGATTTAGGGGGGCGATTGGGTGACTGATTTATTAACGCACAGCCGAAACCGCTCGGTATAGGAGTCTGAGATTTTGAACAGAGGTTCCTTTAGTAACATAAGTGAGCACTAAGAAGGGATTTTTGAAATGTCAACCCCCAAGGGGGAAAACGGGATAAACTGAGCCGGGGCTGCGGGAAAGTTCTAACGAGATACCGTGGCCCCGGAACGCAAAGGGCAACTGAAGGAACGAGGTGGGTTTTAGTCAGTAAAAGTCTGACACTCCCTTCCGTTCCACCCAGAGCGGGAGAGGTCATTTGATGATTTCCCATCCTTAAAAAAAAGACTTTGTATGACAACTTTCAGTCGTCTCTTTAACATACATAATAACATACATAATTATGTACATACATGCATAACATTAATAACATCACGCCTTTAAATCCCTATTTTGTGTTAACACTACCCATACAAACAGCTAAAAGGAAACAAGTGAAGAGACGAAATTTGTCCGCATCCATTTTCACCTAAATTCTTAACGTTAATGAGATTTACTTTTTATTATCAGGTCAACCTAATAGCCTCACATGTACGTATAACTTCGTAAGAATTTTCTTTCAACTCCTAACCGTTGAGGAGTTGTACCTTCCATCATCAGCTCATTCACATGGGATGATGACTATCAGACGCAAATACTTAAACAGATCTATGAAATTGTCAAAAACGTAATTGAAATGAAAAAAAGATTTCAGCCTGTGGAAGAAAAAGCCCTGTCGAGATCATTAAAAAACGCTATATATAACCGAATTACACGTGGGCGAAGCCGCGGGCGGAAAGCTAGTTCTTTATAAAAATATAAAGTGATTTTTTTCCTTTAGCAACGAAGTAATGAATTATTGATTTTTTACTGTCTACGTTGACGTTCTAGGGCGTTGATAACAAGTTGTAACGGTACATAGACAGACATACGTCTGGTGTTGCCTGGCGTCCGAATAAAGCCAGACATGGACACGCTTTTTGATGGCGTGTCCGGCCAAAATTAATAGTATTTGGATGATGTCTGGCTTTTGTTGGGTTTATGGTAAACATAAAAACGTTTGGTTTTTCATTCCTTTTTCTGTCCTATTGATAATAAGACGCGAATTCCTTAATCTTGTGGTGTGTGTGTCCGGCCTTTTTACTCACATGTCCCATGACTGAACGGTTGGCGCGTTGGCTGGGCAACTGGCTGCAATGCAACGTGTCGCAAGTTCGATTCCTGCACGGAACAACTCTTTTTGTGTGATCCACATATTGTTGTGCCGGGTCTTGTGTATGTGAAATTGTATGTTTGTAAACGCACCCACGACACAGGAGAAAATCCTAGGACAACGTTTTTCAAAAAAAAAGAATGTCCGGTCAAGTTGGCTGGCCTGTCCGGCTTTTAGGTTTAGCGACCTGGCAACCCTATATACGTCACAGCCGATACGCCAACTACATAATATATAGTCACTGAGTCACTGAATCATTGTTGCACTGTGCCTCACTCGAAGTACACTAATATGGCAGCAAATGCTAGAAGGACGCTGTCAGTTTTTACTGATAAATATTCTCG
Organism: Spodoptera frugiperda; assembly: GCF_023101765.2. Classification (NCBI taxonomy): domain Eukaryota; kingdom Metazoa; phylum Arthropoda; class Insecta; order Lepidoptera; family Noctuidae; genus Spodoptera; species Spodoptera frugiperda. The sequence goes on from NC_064232.1 coordinate 5,878,421, forward strand.
GCAGTAAGTGTTTTTTTTTACTAAATTTCTTAACTTAAATTTATGTTATTTACTCCTATTAAGCTAACGTGTTGTTGAAATTAACACTTGTTCTATGCGTTTGCTCTTTATATGAGTTATCTCTTATATAAAAATAATTCAGGTTTTCCTTCCTGACGCTATAACAACAGAACGCACGAACCGATTTCCACGGTTTTGCATTCGTTGGAAAGGTCTCGGGCTCCGTGAGGTTTATAGCAAAGAAAATTTGGGAAAAAAATTTACGCGAACTCCGTTTCGCCACCAATGTAAACCACGGCCTCACTGAAAACCGACGTGAAACAACCACATTGTGTTTCGTTGTGTGAGTGTGGTTACCGCAGACCCAACAACCCTTAAATTCCTAACCCCAAGAGCCGTAAAAAACGATGTTAAAAGTATTAAGTACTGTTTTTATCTTTTGTCAAGGCCAAATAATATGAATTATTGAAAAAAGATAATGATAAATAAATGATAAACGATATTTATTTTTGCAAATAGCTTACAATGTAACTCTTTTACATGTCAATCTTTAAAATAACTATATGAAGCCAGCATATCCTATCGGACTACTCTAAACAAACTCAGAGGTCACTTTCACTAGTCTCACTAGTCTCTTTTAAAGTCCAGACAAAATCAATTTAAGATATCGGAGAACCGTGCAAGTGTCAAGTGGCTTCAATGTTCCAGTGTTTTCATGGTTGTATCTACTGTAGATCCTTGCTTACAGGAGTTGCAGCAGTGTGGGAGGTTGCGGCGGGCTTGTCTCATTAAAAAAATATGTCAGTAATGTCACGCCTTTTATCCCCGATGGGGTAGGCAGAGGTGGACATTACGGCACGTAATGTCGCTATTGACTAATGATTTCAATTGACAATTGGCTAAGGACGTAATGACTGCCTCGTTGGTCGAGTGTTCGCAAGTGCGACTGCCGGACAACGTGTCGCGGGTTCGATTCCCGGGCATAGTATTTACTACTGGGCTTTTTTTTTGGTTTTCGAAAAATTTTCAGTAATAACACGGAGTTAGGAATTGTGCCCAGTATATGGCAACAGGCTCACCTCCTGTAAAAAGTGGATATACATCGTATCTATAGCGGCATTACATGTCGTAATGAGTACAAACCTCTACCTACCCCTTCGGGGATAAAAGGCGTGACGTTGCATATAAAAAAAACATGTTATTTGATTTATTTCAGATTCAACATTCAACATTTGAGGGAGGAAGACATCAATGCCGCTTTTCAAGTAATTTTTGCTGTAATTTTAGACGATGATATTATCAAGGCATTAGGTAAATTAACACAATATGTTCATGTAAATATTTCTGTTTTAAAAATTAGTTCGTATTTTCGCCAATAGATGGCGTTGTTAGTTGAGCGCCGATTTCTGAATCGCGGTGTTAAGATTCTCCGGCGTTTAACTAGGTCAAAATTGTAAAAGTTTTTTTTTGTGTGAGCTGCAAGTACTGTGATTATTGTATTATACGCGCTTAATATATAGTCCAGTGTTTGATTGACCATCCTCTCCTAGTCGACCTTCGTTCACACTAAAGCTAGATAAATAAGGTAGGGTTCAAGATATTAGTTGGTCTTAAAAAATATTAGACACATTTTTATTAGGTCACCTCAATTACCCCCCATCCCAATCGTCGTTTTCCCATTCCCTAACAACCGTTAAATTCCTAACCTCCCAAAGACCGGCACCCACTTGTAACGTCTCTGGCGTTTCAAGTGTAACGCCTCTGGCGTTTCAAGTGTAACGCCTCTGGCGTTTCAAGTGTAACGCCTCTGGCGTTTCAAGTGTCCATGGGTGGGGCGATTGCTTATCATCAGGTAATACATCTGCTGATTTACCGGCTTATTCCATAAAAAAACCATGTAATCGTACCAGTACTATAGTAGTTACAATACAGTCCCTGGGACGCACCGGACTTCAATGTTCCGGTGTTTTCATGTTGATATCTACTGCAGATCCTGGTGCACAGGAGTTGCAGCGGTAAGGGAGGTTGTGGCGGGCTTGTCCCAAAAAAAAAGTAGTTACGATATGATTTCTTTCTTTCTTTCCTAACGTAACTCTATCATACAGGTTTCAGCTCGGACGAGGCGTCAATGCAGTCTCTAGAATCCTTCATACGCGAACATGTGAACACGCACCTCACAGTTGGCTGTTTCACAAGCGAGACGGATGAACTAATTGGAGTCGATGTTTTATATGTACGGAGCTCGAACGATAATCTTAGAAACTACGGCCCTGTAAGTGGTTCAAGTTATTATATTTCTTTTTTATTCCAAAAAACGTTGCCCTACATTAGGCTTTCCTCCTGTGTCGTGTGTGCGTTTACAAACATACTAGTTCATATGCATATGACATCCAGACCCGGAACAACAACCAGTTGCCCAGCCACCGTACCAACCGTGCAGTCACGTATGATTTTTGACCTCTCCCTCGTCCTTGTCACAATTGTGAGACTTCTCCCTCCTTAGTGTGACGTCACATTTTATAATTTTATCTATCTTCATCTAAATTTTTTTTACGTACTTTTTCGATAATATCTAGTTCCAAGTTCGTGTTTTAACAGTTAGATTATAATATTTGGATTGAGACGTCACGAAATTTAAAACCCTTCCCGCCCCCTTGTCACATAACGTCACACTTCATCGACCCCCTTCCCCCTAAACGTATAACGATTACGAATTACGATGGTAGATGAATGTTACTATTGCATGATTACGTGCGATGGCCAAGTCGATCTATTTTATTTAAAACGTAAAATAAATGTAATATTGATATGATAACAATTTACATAATAACTTAATACAGAAGGTATCTTTAATCCTAAATAGTAGGCACTAAACAAAATAACCTACCTACTTGGTATTACAAGGATCTCACAACTTTTTAACAGTAGAAATGCGAGACTTGGACTTTTTTACAGGATGTTTTTGATTAGTTTCCTTCTTCGACAAACTTTGAGAGATTTTTTTTTTGAGGCGCACTTTGAGAGATTTTTTTTTTTTTTTTTGAGGGGGGACAATCATCCAATGGCTTCTCTCGCCAGGGCGAGGTGAGAGGGAGTGTCAGACTCTTACTGACTAAAAACCACTACGTTCCTACTCCTGCTTGTCGAGCCGGAGCCCCGGTAACCCGCTAGGTAGTCCGCAGCTACGGATTAGGCATCAAACCTACTGGGCCACATCTGTGGTGGCCTAATGACTCTTTGAGGCGCACGCTGAACGCGATGGGTTTAATTCTGGTCGGGCGGCGAGTTACCCTTGCTCGCCGTCGGCAGGCCCGCCGTTAGGTGGCCGGAGATCATAGCGCGATCCCTACGCCCTAGAAGGCGCGCTAGAAATGTAATTTTGCTAATATTTACTTTGATACATATTTCAGGAGTACGGAGAAAGCTTCTGTAACTACATGAAGTATCTGAAATATATGGAGAGACGGCAGCGATACAATTTTGCTGTGAAATTTATTAAGTTCCTCACTTCACTTGGTTTGTTCATATTGCCGGAGTATCAAAATTCTGATATAGAAAAACGTATGTTGCCTATTCGGTAAGTCGACCCGCGGTTTATTTATTTAGTCCAAAAAAGCATGTATAATTTTACAGCTTAAGCTAATACATTATACAGTTACACGCTTTGCCTAAATATTAGTTTTACATTGTTCTCACATAGTTAAAGCAATCGAAACAATGTAACCCTTAATTGTATTGTGAACCTGATTGAAAAAGAGTAACCTATGGAGTTTCTTGCTCGTTCTTCTCCATAGGAATCTACACTTTGGAACGAGCAAATAGAGCAACTAGAGGACTGACCGACAGACAGACGTTATTAATATTATTATATTTGCTTTAACGTTGACTTTTTTACTAGAGTTAAAGTGATATAAAAAATACAATAATTTTAATCACTTAAAACTAATTCATTAGCCATCCATCTTCTCACAAAAACTGTTTGTTTGTTTATTCATTTGGGTCAGTATTTTTATGGTATTGTGGCGACATATGACAAGTGACAGATGACAGAAGTCGTATATAGACTATCGACGAGCAAAACTAAAGGATGACGTTATAAATATCCTGCATCGCACATGAGAAGTTTACGTGCGAATAAATATGAATAGAAAATCCTCAGTCAGTCGGAGGATCCTCCGACCTGGCGAAGTGATCATGCCTGGCAGGCTTTCTGCCCAACTGTTGTTTGTTGGGATTTTCTATCGAGCGATCGTCGATCGATGGTGGAACGGATTAGTCGACGTCTATCGATAGTTTCTACTACACCAATCAATCGATAGTAGATAGATACTATATGTCGATGGTGGAATGGATTGGTCGATGTCGATCGATAGGTTTCCATCTGGAATATAAACAATCTACATACGTCGACCGATGCCATCGGCCGACAATCGATCGATTGGTTAGTCGACCGATATCCGTCGATCAAAGCTACCGCACCCATCGATTAATGTCGATCGATACCATCGATGGAGTATCGATCGATTGGTGTGATAACACCCTAATAGTGTCATAATGTTTTCTTTTAATTTCCAGAACAGGGGTGGCTTCAATGCAAGGCATAAGGGCAAACGGAGCTGCTCTGATTGGGAAAACGATGCAAAATTTAGCCCAGCGTTTGAGGTACAAACTATTAGAAGAAATCAAAGAATTTCGAGACTTGGAGTACCTCATCGGAGCTGCTATATTTCCTATTAAAATTTTTGGAAAAATTACTATTTTAAGAACATCATCGTCATCGTCATCCCCATCGTCATCGCCACCATCATCGCCACCATCATCACCACCAGCCCAAAAACGTCCACCGATGGTGACAGACCTCGCCATTGACGACGACTAGCAAGGCGATGATACAACCTCATCAAGATAAATTATTATAGTTATCGGCTTACTCACGTAACTGTTAGAAGTTTCAAACCATGCTAGAGGCTCACATTCATGATATATTCTATCATAAAAATATTATAAATTGTCGATTATTTCTAAATTTAATTTTATTTTTAACTGTTATCAAGATTATGATATTGTATTTAATTTTATTTTAACAATAAATATCTTTTATAATAATTCTAATGTTTAATTATTCCTTAATTTGACTTGTATTGCATATGTTATTTGATATACTTATTTTTTTTTAAATGATTAAAAATTACTCATTGTTTTATTCGAGTTCTGTGCGTCAAACATGCTGTCAATTACTGTACCAAACATCATACTCCGGTTCACGCATGCTTTCTTGATCTTTCGAGGCCTTTGACCTGGTTTCCTATGATATCCCATGGGAAAAGATTCTAAACACTAGTCTACCACCGGAACTCATTAACATCTGTAAGTACTGGTACGGTAATCAGGTCAATGGCGTGCGGTGGTCGGGAAGCATGTCGCAATTGTACAGGTCGATCACTGAGCAGTGCGAGAGGGACGGAGCTATGTAGGTTGTATAGCTCCGTCCTTCTCGCACTGCTCAATGATCGACCATTCTGACACAATTGTAATAGCAGACTAAGGCCCCAGGTTGGAGTGTGGGGTGAGGCAGGGGGGATTGTCCTCTCCAACCCTATTCAACCTGTATATGAACGATTTAATTGTGGCACTCAGTAGCACACGGGTAGGTTGCCACATAGATGGAATTAGTGTAAATAATCATAAGCTATGCTGATGACATGGTGCTATGGAATGCATCGGTATGTGGTATTAAGAAACTTGCCATTTGTGAGGCATATGCCAAGCGACATGGTTTAAAATACAATCCACTCAAAAGTGAGGTCATGGTTTTTGAAACCAGAGGAAATAGTACAGATAACAGCCTTACGTAGGGTGTCTAAATTCAAATATCTAGAACACATGCTTACCTCTGACCTCAAAGACAATGAGGACATCGAGAGAGAACGGAGGGCGCTGGCGGTGCGGGCGAACATGGTGGCCCGCAGGTTTGCACGGTGTTCGACAGAAGTAAAAAATACACTTTTTAGATCTTACTGTACGTCATTCTACACGTGCAGCCTGTGGGCTGACTATACCCAAAAGTCGTTCGGTGCTCTCCAGAGTTCAATTTAATAATGCGTTCAGGGTGCTGATGGGGCTTTTTTTTTTATTTTTATTTATTTTATTTTATTTTTTTATTTAAACCTTTATAATCAGGCAACTATGGCCCATAGATATATACCTTAAACTAACATATATACGTCATATACAAAAACTTGTTAGTCAATAAAACTTAAAACTATGTTAGTATCACTTCCTATGCACTACGTCACTGTGCGCTCGAGTGGCACTTGTCCGCGGAAGCGACGGAACACCACGTCCTGTGGCCAGAAGTTTTCGTCCAACACGAGGTGCAGGAAACACGTTGGCACTCGCACCACGAACGCCTTAAAGTTGGCATTATGGCGCGACTCCAGCAGCTGCACTCTGGGGGCGTACTTCAGCTTCTGACGCACGTACTCCACAATGTCCTCCGCCTTAGTGGTGTAGTGTAGGCGGGAGATGTACACCGGGGTATTCGGCTTTGCAGCACGGATTTTGATGTTAGACTCCGCAGGAGCCGTGCCACAGCGATTCTTGTTAGTTCGCTGACGGCGCTTCTTCCTTTGCACCGTCACGAACCCATCATCATCAGCCTGATCGGTCCCCTTGACCAAAATAGGCTTCCTTGTAGCACCAACTGAGCTACCGGCGACGCTGGCATAATCTCGACGAACACCTTGATGTCGAGCGGTCGAGCGGCGGTGCGGGGAGGACCCACAGGGACGGGAGCGGGGCAGCGGGGCGCACGAGGCGCGCACTGTGCCGGCTCAGCATTCGGCGGTGACCGCGGCGATGGCGACAAAACTGCTGACGCGAAACTTGCACCCGATACCTCGAGGCACGCTCCGCGCCGCATGTTTACGTTCGATGCACCCGTTGCCGGTGACCCAGTTACCGTTGCCGATTTACGCAACTCGTTGAGTTCGCTGCGCAAATCAGCCACAGTAATTTGGGATGCATCCAACTTCCGCTGCACATCCGCCAGACTTGCCTTCAGAAAGACGATGTCCTTCAACAGGCTTGTTACGTCGACGTGGTCGAAGGTGACGGGAGGAAGCTTGTTAAGATCCTCTGCCACAAACGTAGGCACGTCGTCCGGATCGGTCTCTTTTAGCAGCGTGATGATATCTTGGATGCTTTTCTTTGTCCCGTCACGCCGGCGGGACACCATCTGGTCGCTCTTGTTCAGCAACCGGAACAGGAGCTGCTTGGAAGCAGCGACGTCAGGCTCGCTGAAGTTCGATGCGCAGATCTGGACAGCGGACACCTCATCCATCACGTCCAGCTTTTGCTGCAGGAACGCCAGCAGTTCATTCGCCACAAGTTGTTCACTCATGGCGATAAAAATGACGAGCAACGGCTTGCGCCGCGCTATAACAATTGTATTATTATATTTAATGTGTCAGCAACACGACTGCATCGAATCGCAGCTAGTACGAGACTGACACTTTTTATTGGGACAAGCCCGCCACAGCCTCCCATACCGCTGCAACTCCTGTAAGCTAGGATCTACAGTAGATACAAACATGAAAACACCGGAACACTGAAGTCCGGCGCGTCCCAGGGAAATGAATGACTGTCTTGGATCCCGCAACGAAACAAATCAGAAGATGATATTAGAGGAGAAGAAAAGAAAACGATAGTTTCCACTTCCCTCGGTGAATTTAATGCAGGAGACAGGATGACTTAAGCCTTAAGGCACAAAAGAGACTGCACAACTGGGAGAAGCCCAGTCGCCAAGCACCACGGAAATTTTACTTAAAACTAAAATATTAAATGCTAATACTAAATGGGTCCTATGCGTGAGCTGCGGATGGGGCTGCGGCGATTCTGTAGTGCGTCAGGGATGTTTGCTGAACATCGCGTCGACTGCTTTTACTCTACGATGCGTAAAAGATGTGCCTCCCTGGTGCGTAGAGTGCGTGGCAGCGCCAACAGCATGATCGCTAGTCGGCTGGATTGCAGTTACATCAATCACTGCAGCGCCATTTGTCATGGGGTGGCGCGGCGGTGATTGTTGTATTTACTTCACTTTTATTGTTTTTATTTTTCTTTTATAATTTATTTCTGTGTATTACTAACACTAGTCTATAAGAAAATTGTTACTAACTAAATGGACACCATGGTCTGAATTAAATAAATGAAAAACCACCCCGTTCCTACTTCTGCCCTTCGAGCCGGATCCCTGGTAAACCCGTTAGGTAGTCCGCAGCTCCGGATCAGGCATCAGCCCTACTGGGCCCCATCTGTGGTGGTCTGATGGCTCTTTGAGGCACGCGCAGAACGCGACGCGCCGCACGCACGGGTCTGGTTCTGGTCGGGCGGCGAGTTACCCTTGCTCGCCGTCCGCAAACCCGCACTTACGGTGGCCGCCATCCAAAGGCTCCTTGCGACCTTAATTAGGTCGACTGTCTACCTTGTGATTGAATGTCCTACGCTGCGCTTGCCTACGTCGACATCCTACGGTGTCCTTGGTGAAACTCGAATTCAACACAATGCAATGTGACGCGCCAGCTATGTCCTACGTGCATGTGAATCGTTTCGTTTTGTTTCTGTTTCTGATATTATAAACAAAAACGTGAAGGCACCGTGTCGAAAATATCAAGCCAATTGATCGCGTTCGCGCCGCGCCACACTTACCTACTTTGGCAAAATGTCTTATATTTAGTTCTATGATATATATGCCCGAATACCCAAACGCTACTCAATTTTAAGACGCCTTCAAATGTAGTTCTGTCACTATCAATTCTTTATAAAATGACAGAGATAACACGATATTTAAGTACAACTTAAAATTGAGTAGCGTTTGAGTATTCGGACGATTATCTGTTAACTACTACATTTGAATTATTTCCAGAAAATTTTAATCAATTTTACTGCTACTAATGTTTGTATCGCTTTAAAATAATTAGCAATGAAATTGATTAATTTAACACACCCCATTAAGTTTTCTACTAAACACTGTTATTAACAGACATATAAATTCCTTCATGTCTAATAGATACGCGAACGAAAATAACGAACAAGTAAGAGTAAGTAAAATATTATTGTAATATAATTTGCAGTGATGTATAAAATACCCAATATAAAGCATCTGGAATACAAAATTCATGATACTTTTAGTATTTCAGATACAAGATACAAAATACTTTTGAGATTGGTATCTGAAATACTAGATACAAAATAAGTATCTTTAAGATGCATTACTACTTAAAGATAAAATACTTTTCTTTGAAAACACATTTGATAGATTATACCTCCTATAGGTTAGGTACCAAGATTGTTTTATTTTGTACTTAATATAATTTAATATTACTTTTTATATGAGCAATAAAATGTTTACAGGACTAGTTTCATTTAAGTATTTAGTCTAAAATATTATCATAAAGTGAATATAAATTATATTATGACAGCATAGAATCTAATCATATTTTATTTTTATTGTTGAAATGAATTTCAAAAGTCTTTTATCCGAAATAGTATTTGTAAAATACTAAGATACATAACGAATGTATCTAAATACAAGATACAAAATGGATTTCAAAACAGTATTTCAAATACAAGATGAATATAAATATTTTGTATCTTGTAAATAACTGTATTTCAGATGCTTTTTTTGAGGGGGGGAAATCATCCAATGACTTCTCTCGCCTTGGGCGAGGCAAGAGGGAGTGTCAGACTCTTACTGACTAAAAACAACCCCATTCCTACTCCTGCTTTTCGAACCAGGGCCTCGGTAAACCCGCTAGGTAGTCCGCAGCTCCGGATCAGGAAACAGCCGTACTGGACCCCATCTGCGGTGGTCTGATGGCTCTTTGAGGCGCGCGCGGAACGCAACGCGCCGCACGCACGAGTCTGGTTCTGGTCGGGCGGCGAGCAACTCCTACTCGCCGTCCGCAGACCCGCACTTACGGTGGCCGCACTTACGGTGGGGCGTGAAGAGGTTCGTTCTCTCACGCGCCCCGCCTCCTCCTTAGCTAGCATGTATTTTAGATACTTGCATCTTAAATAAATCACATCTCTGATCATTTGCTATGGCAGATTAAAACTAAAGAGCGCCCTACGCAAGTACCTCATAGGCGCTCCTAAGTAGCTTGGCGATGCCACCATACTAAAGATAATTATAATATCTATACTAATCTATACTAATCTATACTAATATTATAAAGCTGAAGAGTTTGTTTGTTTGTTTGTTTGTTTGTTTGTTTGAACGCGCTAATCTCAGGAACTACTGGTCTGATTTGAATAATTCTTTTTGTGTTGGATAGCGCATTTATCGAGGAAGGTTATAGGCTATAAATCATCACGCCACGATCAATAGGAACCGAGCAGTGCGGGTGAAACCGCGCGGAAGTAGCTAGTAATAATATATGTGCCATTACTTCTGTTTCCAGTGACACAGGCTGCGAATGTGATTGCTGTTTGCTGCGTGTTACTGGCGGTGGACCGAGCGGGAACCAGGGAATGGCCCGATCACAAAACTGACCCCTTGCTCTTTATCGCTAATCCCATTGAAGCCGAAGTGCCCAGCCATTGGTTACCGGAAAGTATTGTCAAAGAAATTATGATCAGACGAACCACTGTGAAACAAAGATATGAAATACCGTGGAATTTAGTAAAAGACTTGGTATTCACCCAATCAATTCCTAGTACTACCGAAACACGAGAAAAGAAAAAGCTAACAGAACCACCGATGCCTACTACTACTACTACTACAACTACGACTCCTCCTACGACTACTAAGGCTCCTCCTATCACTACTACGGCTCCTCCTACGACTACTACGACTCCTACTACTACTACTACTACTACGACTACTACTACTCCTACTACGACTCCTACTACTACTACTACTACTACGACTACTACTACTCCTACTACAAATCCTACTACGACTACGACTACGACTCCTACTACGACTACTACGACTCCTACTACGACTACTACGACTCCTACTACTACTACTACGACTACTACGACTCCTACTACGACTACTACGACTCCTACAACTACTACGACTACTACGAAGCGTACAAAAAGGAAACGACCACCTGCCGAGGGACCGAATGATGGCGGATTGGGTGGATAGTCTCTAGTTTTTAAACTGACATGGTCACTAACACTAATATTAGAACTTAAGACGGGATATTTACCATGTTTATTTGTATCTATGAGTTTCCGATATTTCGGTACTGTTGCAAGTGCCATGGTCACGAATAAAAATTAAATAAACATGGTAAATATCCCGTCTTAAGTTCTAATATTAGTCTCTAGTTGGCGATTGCTTAATGGCAATGGCAATATGAACCCACTTATGAATATAAGATTTCATCTTACAAAATAAACATAATAATATAGGTTATTAATATATTTATATCTGTCGGAGAAAGGAGATATCTCACTTTCGATATGTCGGTGAAAGGAGAATCTCACTACTAATGTCAGGAATACTTGTGGGCGTTATGACGAAGGCAGCAGTAAAATAATAAAGTCTTCGATATGGAACTATTGTTTAATTCTGTACATTGCACTGTTACTTTACTTAAGCTACTGATGGGGCCGGCATTTCCTACCGACTACTCTGAGAAGAAATGCCGAAACAAACACAGTCTCAGTTACTTTCAAAGTGTAAACATGGTTAACAAAGTACATCAAAGATAATTCACAGTTACAATATCAAGCTAACAGGTTACAGACTAAGTATACAGTTGAAACACGCGACGGTTCAATATTCGACCGCACTGGTCGGCTGCTCTATGAGAAGTGATCAACACGCCGCTCAGCCGATGAATCCTTGACTCCGTCGAGCGCCGAGGAAGGGCGCTAGTGTTCCAATTCTACCCTCGATCCCGACATATTTTATAATTATACTTGTATTATATTTTTTGGTTTTTTATTTTAACCAGTCGGGGGGACTCCATTTTGTTGTCTTTCTCATTGTGCACTGGTCGCTAGTGCGAAAGCTGGACGAGGGACTTTGGGTTCGATTACCGGGATACCAGCATTATAACTTAGTAATTTACTACTGTAATCGGTGGCTTACTATGTTTTTTCCTGTGAGGCACCCCGTTCCTAGTGTCAGACTCTTACTGAATTGAATATGACTTATAAAATACATTATACAATTATATTTTAAAATGACATTTAAAAATAAGGAGCCGACCAGTAGCGGGAGCATGATTCCAAGTTACCGGTGGTTAGGGCTCCAAAGACAGAAACCTCCTCATAATACGTGCCGTTTCGAGGAGTGCTGCCTTCTGCATCAGGCTTTTGATCCATCCACCTAACGCTAACCTCCTAAGATGTTTGTCGAGGCTGTTGGATATTAACAGCCGACAAAAAAATCTTTCTCAGCTTTCACGAGGTTCTCGTCATGTGGGATGGTGATATCGATTATCATCGTGCGGCACGCTTGTCGGTCTATCACCACTGTAACAGGTTTATTGGCTACAATAGTCCTGTCAGTGATGATAGATCGGTCCCAGTACAACGTGATATGGCCGTGTTCAAGAACTGGGTCGGGCACATACTTGTAGTATGGAACCTCAAACTCAAGAAGTTGATAGTGCAAAGCAAGTTGCTGGTGGATAATCTTGGCCACCTGATTATGTCTATGCAAATATTCACCATTAGCCAAACGACCACAACCAGAAATTATATGTCTTATGGATTCACCAGGACTATGACATGCCCGACATATGTCAACGGTCCCATCCTTAATAATATATTTCCGGCAGTTATTCGTTAGGATAACTTCGTCCATAATTGCACTGACAAATCCTCCAAAAATATTACTGTTTCCATAGACCGAAGAAGATAGACGATTCGAAGTGGAAACTAAGATTCTTCTCCTCTAATCAACATCTTCTGATTTGTTTCGTTGCGATCCAAGACAGAGGATCCGTTTTCATGTTTGTATCTACTGTAGATCCTAGCTTACCTACTTACTTAGCCTAGGAGTTGCAGCGGTACGGGAGGTTGCGGAGGGTTTGTCCTATTAAAAAAAAGACCGATCCGATCCGAGGATCCGATGGAACCTCAAACTCACAAGTCGATAGTGCAAAGCAAGTTGCTGGTGGATAATCTTGGCCACCTGGTAATGTCTATAATATTGTAACTACTTCATTTAAATTATCTTCCAGGAAATTTTAATCAATTTTACTGCTACTTATGTTTGTATCGCTTTAAAATAATTAGCAATAAAATTGATTAAATTAACACCGCCATTAAGTTTTCTACTAAACACTGTTATTAACAAACATTGAATATCCTTCATGCCTAAAAGATACGCGAACGAAAATTACGAACGAGCAACAGTAAGTAAAATATTATTTAAATTGGCACAGGGTATACTTTGTCGTGGATAACACATAAGTCACTGTAATATGGGACAAAGATGTTTTTATATTTTTTTGATACTGTACACACACTGTACAATGTACACCCACATTTCACAATTTATGTTGTAAGACCCATGTAATAGGTGGTGAGCCTATTGCCAAACACCGGGCACATTTACAGACTCCGTGCTACTACTGAGATATTTTCGAAAAACCGAAAAAAGCCCAGTAAAACTTCACCCGACCCGGCAGTCTCACTTGCAACCACTCGGCCAACGAGGCAGTTGGAATTAATTACCTACAAAAATGCCTTACACCTAAAAAGTCGGTTAAAATATAAATATATAAGAATAAAATTAATGAACTTCACAATTATGGTCTCATACTATGCTGCGGACAACGTAAAAGGTTACCGGGGCTCCGGCTCAAAGCAGGAGAAGGAACGGGGTGGTTTTTAGTCAGTAAAAGTCTGACACTCCCTCTCGCCTCACCCAAGGCGGGAGAAGACATAAGATGATGACTTTCACCCCTATGTTTCAAAAATTGGTCTTATTGTCCCATAGTTTTGACGTCGTATTGTCGTTACATTGTTCCTACATATATATAAAATAGGTAAATGATGTATCAGAGATATTGTAAAAAAACATTCTTTAAAAAGAGTAACGATGGAGTTTCTTGCTCGTTCTTCTCCATTCGAAGCAACATTTTGGAACGAGCGCCTAGCTTCACTGACGGACAGACTGACGGACAATTCAATTTGACGTTTCAAAAGTGCCTTATTTAGGATTAATTGAAATAAATGCTTTGACTTTGACTTTAATTTTGGTGTTGTCATCAAGTGTATCGGTAGCCCCCAAACTAGGATAAGCCTGTATCTTGGGGACTTGAGTTGAGACATCATAAGTACCATTACTTCTGTTTCCAGTGACACCAGCTTCGAATGTGATCACTGTGTGCTGCGTGTTACTGGCAGTGGACCGAGCGGGAACCAGGGAATGGCCCGACCACAAAACTGACCCCTTGCTCTTTATCGCTAATCCCATTGAATTCGAATCGCCCAGCCATTGGTTACCGGAAAGTATTGTCAAAGAAATTATGATCAGGCGAACCACTGTGAAACCAAGACACGAAATACCGTGGAATTTAGTAAAAGACTTGGTATTCACCCAATCAACTCCTAGTACTACCGAAACACAAGAAAAACTATCATTCTCATTATCATTATCAAATAAGGCTCCTCCTACGAATCCTAAGGTTCCTCCTAAGGCTAGTAAAGCTCCTCCTACGAGTACTACGACTCCTACTACAACTCCTACTACTACAACTACTACGACTCCTACTACAACTACTACGACTCCTACTACGACTACTACGACTCCTACTACGACTACTACGACTCCTACTACGACTACTACGGCTCCTACTACGACGCCTACTACAACTACTACTACAACTACTACGACGACTACAACTACTACGGCTCCTCCTACGACTACTACTAAGCGTGGTGGTAAAAAGAGGAGACCACCACCTGGCCAAGGAATGAATGATGGCGCAATGGGCGGATAATCTCTAGTTTTTAAACTGACATGGTCACTAACACTAATATTAGAACTTAAGACGGGATATTTACCATGTTTATTTGTGTCTATGAGTTTCCGATATTTCGGCACTGTTGCAAGCGCCATGATCACGGATGAAAATGGTATAAACATGGTCTTAAGTTCTAATATTAATCTCTAGTTGGCGATCGCTTAATAGCAATGGCAATATGGGCCCCCAATCACAGAGTCACAAAGGGACTTTTCATCATGAGCATTATTTAAGGTTATATATTTTATAATTATACTTGTATTTTAATTTTTGTTTTTTTATTTTAACGCCCCCGTTTTTTGTCTTTCTCATTGTGCACTGGTCGCTAGTGCGAAAGCTGGACGAGGGACATTGGGTTTGATTACCGGGATACCAGCCTTATAACTTGGTAATTTACTGCCGTAACCAGAGACATTTAATGATTACATAAAATATACATTTTTTTAGGGGGGAAGTCATAGGAAGATTTCCCCCTAAAAAAATCTTCCTATGACTTCCCTTAGGGGTGGAACGGGGTGGTTTTTAGTAAGCAAGAGCAGACTCTTTCTACTGTTCCTACTGTTGCTTTAGCCCCGGTGGCCGGTAAACCCGCTAAGAAGTCCGCAGCTCCGGATCAGGCATCAGCCCTACTGGCACCCATCTATGGTGTTCTAAAGGCTCTTTGAGGCGCGTGCGGAACGTGACGCGCCGCAAGCACGAGTCTAGTTCTGGTCGAGCGGTGAGCTACCCTTGCTCGCCGTCCGAAGACCCGCACTTACGGTGGCCGACAACCGGAGTGTCTCTCGCGAGGGTTAGGGCGTGAGGAGGTTCGTTCCCTCACGCACCTCGCCTCCTCCTTAGCTAGCATCACTGCTTCGCAGAAGGAGGAGACGGCATCCCATCGCTCGGGAGGTCGCCGTCGCCGACCATATCCCTGAGGACACGGCGGTGTTCAGCCCTTGCAGAGCACACTGCTACCGTATGCTCCACCGTGTCCTCCAGGCGGTCCTCGCAGTGATGACACCCGGGCGTTTCCTCCCGGACAATCCAAAATAGGAACCTACTGAAGCTCCCATGTCCGGTAAGCCGATTTTGGCGTATAGGTAAGTATTTATTCTATGATCTTGTAACTACTCTATTTCAATTATCTCCAAGAAATTTTAATCAATTTTACTGCTACCTATGTTTATATCGCTTTAAAATAATTAGCAATGAAATTGATTAATTTAACACACGCCATTAAGTTTTCTACTAAACACTGTTATTAACAAAAAAATAATTTTCTTCATGCCTAAAAGATATGCGAACGAAAATTACGAACAAGTGATAGTAAGTAAAATATTATTCTAAAATCATTTGTTATACAGTACGGAGATCACTCATATGATTTAAATGAAACTACAAATAGTACTTTTTTTATGAAACACGCGCCGGTAAACGAGCAGACGTATCACCAGATGGTAAGCAATCGCCGCCGCCCATGGACACTTGAAACACAGAGGCGTTACTAGTTGCCGGCTTTTTGGGGGTTAGGAATTTAAGGGTTGTTGTTCGGGAATCGGGGATTGGGAAGAATGGGAAGGGGGAAATTGGGGCTCCGGTAACCTCACTCATACAACGAAACACAACGCAAGCGTTATTTTACACGGTGTTTTACTACGGTGAAGGGAAATATCATGAGCAAACCTGGACTTATAATTTCTAATTATTTTATGAGTTTGAAATTGAGCAAGCGTGGTGATTAATGCTCGTACCTCCTCCGTGTGGGAGAGGCCTTTGGTCAGCAGTGGCCACTTAAAAGGCTAATGATGTGTGATGTGCAATATTTTGAATGAATTTGGAGCATGCGGTGTGCGGCCATCACACATCATGCTATAATACAAGATTTTCTTGAAGTCGACATCCAAGAGGCACCAGGTGATCGGCAAGGTTACAACTATACAAATACAAAAAAAATACAAAAATATTTATTGGAACAAAAAGCACATTTACAGAAAAAATTGTGTTCGTTAACAGCTGCATTAGTAAAAAAAAATACTGTGTCGCAGCCATTAGCGCCCACCTCCAAGAGGGGAGACATCAGCGTTCCAGTAGGTTTCTGGTTCATACATGTTTTGGTTATAAAGATAAATATGTAAAAAGCAAAACTAACAATATATATCTTAAGTACTAATTCATGTTACTCATGCATGTGTAGATGTGTAAGTGTAGGTATGTGTGTGAGTGAAAGTGTGAAACTGAAGCAATCGACACAATGTAACCAAGAATTGTATTGTGAACCTGATTGAAAAAGAGTAACCTATGGAGTTTCTTGCTCGTTCTTCTCCATAGGAATCTACACTTTGGAACGAGGAAATAGAGCAACTAGAGGACTGACAGACGTTATTAATATTATTATATTTGTTTTGACGTTCAAAAGTGCCTTCCTGGTCTATTTGAAATAAATAAATTTGACTTTGACTTTGACTGTAATCATAAAATACTGTTGGAATTGATTAACGAAAATGCCTTACCCATTAAAAAGTCGGTTAAAATATAAATATACGGTGTAACAAAAAGGGGGTATACATATCAAGTGCACGGTTTCTAGACAACATAACAAACGATACGGGAAGGGTTTGTTAAACTCATGTTTTCATGGTCACCAAGTTATGAAATATACCAATATTTTTTATTTTTCATGCGAATTAAAATTAAGTAGATAGGTACTAGGCGATCAGATTTACAGAAGAAATGTTTCGTAATTAGCGAGTGACCCCTGTAGTGTTGTGACACGTTTGTATGACTTATAAAATCAAGAACCATGCGACGCCAAGTATTTGGTACCAATTTTTTTAAACGTATTTTTACCTGAAACTTTGTGTAGAGATTCTATTCAACCTGTATTCTTCAGTGCTTTTTGGTGTATATGGGTATTTTGTTACATTGTGTATAAGTACCATTACTTCTGTTTCCAGTGACACCGGCTGCGAATGTGATTGCTGTTTGCTGCGTGTTACTGGCAGTGGATCGAGCGGGAACCAGAGAATGGCCCGATCACAAAACTGACCCCTTGCTCTTTATCGCTAATCCCATTGAAGCCGAAGTGCCCAGCCATTGGTTACCAGAAAGTATTGTCAAAGAAATTATGATCAGACGAACAACAAGTGAGAAACCAAGGAGATATGAAATACCGTGGGATTTACTTAAAGATTTAAAATTCCCGAGATCAATTCTTACTATGTCAAGATCAAATAATAAGGTCGGGCGTACCGAAGCACCAAGGAGGCAAACAGTCTCAATTTCTAAACTTGCTAACACTAAGACTACTACGACTCCTACTACGACTACTACGACTCCTACTACGACTACTACGACTCCTACTACAACTACTACGACTCCTACTACGACTACTACGACTCCTACTACTACTACAACTACTACGACTCCTACTACGACTACTACAACTCCTACTATGACTACGACTCCTACTACAACTACTACAACTACTACGACTCCTACTACAACTACTACGACTCCTACTACGACTCCTACTACGACTACTACAACTCCTACAACAACTACTACGACTCCTACTACGACTACTACGACCCCTACGACAACTACTACAACTCCTACTACTACTACTACGACTCCTACTACGACTACTACGACCCCTACGACAACTACTACAACTCCTACTACTACTACTACGACTCCTACTACGACTACTACGACCCCTACGACAACTACTACGACTCCTACTACGACTACTACGACTCCTACTACAACTACTACGACTCCTACTACGACTACTACGACTCCTACTACAACTACTACGACTCCTACGACTCCTACTACGACTACGACTCCTACTACGACTACTACGACGCCTACTACGACTACAACGACTCCTACTACTACTACGACTACGACTCCTACTACAACTACTACGACTACTACGACTACTACAACTCCTACTACTACTACTACGACTCCTACTACGACTACTACTACGACCACTACGACAACTACAACTACTACGACTCCTACAACTAAACGAAGAAAACCGACTCCTATAAAGGGGCAAGATAATGGCAACATGGGATAGTGGCTAGTTGGCAATCGCTTAGGGCCTCGTGGCAATATGGGCCTCCTAATTACTTTTGAATTTAAGAATATTTTTTGTACAAAATAAATACATAGGTTAATTTATTTATTGATTGTTTTTATGGAACACGCTGCCGGTAAACGAGCAGACGTATCACCTGATGGTAAGCAATCGTCGACACCAGAGGCGTTACAAGTGCGTTGCTGGCCTTTTGGGGTTAGGAATTTAAGGGTTGTTGGGGAATCGGGGATTGGGAAAATTGAGAAGGGGGAAATTGGGCCTTCGGTAACCTCACTCACACAACGCAAGCGTTGTTTCACGTCGGTTTTCGGTGAGGCCGTGGTATCACTCCGGTCGAGCCGGCCCATTCGTGCTGAAGCTTGGCTCTCCCACACTTGAATAGATTTTACACAATTCAATGAAATAGTCGTACATAATATATGTAAGGCGAAGTCTTTCTTCAGTTTCCCCAAGAACCCTTAAATTCCTAACCCCCAAAAGGCCGGCATCGCACTTGTAACGCCTCTGGTGTTTCAAGTGTCCATGGGCGGCGGCGATTGCTTACCATCGGGTGACACGTCTGCTCGTGTTCCATAAAAAAAAACCTAGGCTAAAGAAGTTCTGCTGATGCAACGTCACGCCTTTTATCCCCGAAGGTTCCTTGAATTTCGATAGGCTGAAGATGGATTGCCCGCTGATATTTTGATTTCGTTGTACCTGAAATTAAAATTGTTATCTAGTGTTAATATTCATTGATTTATAATATAAAATAAATAACGACACGCCTTGTAACCCCAAAGGGGTAGGCAGAGGTGCACATTACGGCACGTAATGCCGCTATACAATGTACACCCACTTTTCATCATTTGTGTTATAAGTCCCATGTAATAGGGGGTGAGTTTATTGCTATATACTGGGCACAATTCCAGACTCCGTGCTACTACTAAGATATTATTAATTTTTATTAATACTTTGCCAGACCCAGGAACTTGCGACCCCTTGCCTGGTAGTCACACTTGCAAGCACTTGTAGTATATTGAGCAATATATGGAGCGAGTAATATATTAAAAGCTTTGTTTAAAGGTTTTTGCAGACATAGAGAAACACTTTTTTAAAAAGAGAGCAGCCAAAGGAGGGTGTGGCTAAAATTAAATCTACATATACATATTTTAAAAACTACCATAATCGAAAAAAGTTAGGTTATTTTAGAGATTTATTTCTCCTGGTTCGTGGGGATTGGAGACCTTGACAAAAAAATTAATTTTTTAATGAACGAATTTTTCATAACAGCAGCGCCTGAACTATTTTTATAGCAGTGTTTTCTTATGAAGTTGTAAAAACATTAATAATTTAGGAACTATGTTAACTTTTTTTATACATTTTTATAAAAAGAAAGAAAGAAAAATTATTTATAAAAACAGTAAAACATTAAAACAACAAAAATATTTTTATAAAAATCAGGAAAAATCAAAATAATTCACAACAATCACTACTTACATAGTAAACGGATTTTGATGAGGTGCGGTGGATGGGTGCAATGGTGATATAATATATTATGCCAGTATTATACATAAAAATCTTCCTCTTGAATCACTCTATTATTAAAAAACCGCATCAAAATCTATTGCGTAGTTTTAAAGATTTAAGCATACAAAGGGACATAGGGACAGAGAAAGCGACTTTATTTTATTCTATGTAGTAATGATGTACAGAATTAACTCTTCCACAGTTTTATTATGTATATAGGTAGATTCTGCAGGCTTATTTACTCTTTATTTTATTTCCGATCGATCGACAAATTAGACATTGTAAGTACTATTTTTACTGAATTTTAATATTTGAATAATTTCGGTTTCGTATTCTTAAGTGCGTCAGTGGCGCCTCTAAAGGGCCATAAAGGAACTAAATGAAATCCTTAACCGAGACTCTCGACTTTCATAACGATCAAAATTGATAGACAAGTTATTGTGAATTCGCCTTGTTTCAATTTTTTATTATAAAATGATAATTAGGAACGTGTAACAAATAATTTTGATTAAATTATCATCAAAAACGAGTTAAAAAAAAATCGATAATTAACCTACCAAAAATCCTTGATTATAATAATGTCTAGATGGAGCCTGACCACACAATAGCAACAAAATGGCATTGCAAAAAATACCAGTTTAATCAAATTAAATTATTAATTTGGTTTTCTTATTCTTTTATTAGCATTTTTACATTTTTTTGTTTTATTTTTGGTCACACCGTGTAGTGTTCTAGAATTGGTAGAAATTTCAATTATTAATCTGGCAACTCTTACGAGGCAGAACAACTTGACACCCTTGCCTTGTAGAAATTTCTTCATTTATCAAAAAAGTTACATAAAAGTGAGTTAAGTGTATAAAACTTGAAGGACATTTATTTTTCAAGTGATTCTAGTTTTCACTCAAGTAAAAGTAACAAAATAACAATTTTAGAAAGTGCATTGTGGATGGATTGTCATCAGTGGACGATATAATTGTTGCAACGAGATGATTATTGAAAATCCTGACGCTTTCAAGTCGTGGTTGACTTCCATATTGGAACCTCTGTGAGTGTGAAACATCCGTTCGCCATAATTTACTTATTTACGTTATCGCGAATAATTTACGAAATTTTCTTTATTTTACGTAATTAAACACGTGTTAATTGAGTTTTTAGATATGATTAGGTGTAAAAATCATTATTCTATTCAGTAAAAGTATCAAATTTCATATTTTTTTTATGTTTTTGACGTTTTCACATGGCGTGTTATTCTCGTGTTTTTAAAGGTGGAATTAGTTTTTGCTTTTTTCTACTACTACATTTTTACTTTCATCTCTGGTATAACTTTTCGATACCGATTTCTGTAAATAATTGGCTAAATTACGCTTAAATATTGTAGATTCAAATAAACATTTTGGTTTTACTGAAAATATAGGTGACAAATAAGATATAAATTGTCAACAGTACCAATGTATCAATATTGTTCAAATATTCAAACAATTTTTCTTATTTCAATGTAAATCTTGGTTATTTTACACGTGTTTATGCAATTTTAATGCTCATAGGTGAATTTTTTACTCAAAATCCCAACTTTAGTTAATTGTAAATTTTACGAATGAAATTATGATGAACCTATTCCGTACTCCCGTATCTACACTCATTGACGCGTATTTGGTCGATCAGATACTCTTTAGCTAAGAAAATATGCATACATTTGTTAAGATTTGTCTTGTAAACATATTTCCAATCAATTCCTTTCACCAGTAATGTTTGATAAAAAGGAATCTATGTCATATTTCAGACATAAACCAATCTTAGATGCAAAGGAGATCTTTTTTTAACTATTGGGCCTTTATTGAATGTGCAAAAGGCTACAATATGGGGTACTTCAAGAAGGGAGTAAATTGATTTCTTTAGGGTTGATAATTAATGATATTTATTTTTGCAAATAGGTTACAATTTAATTCTTTTACATGTCAATGTCCTAAATAACTAGATGACGATAGATGGTCGCCTGTGTGCTTTCTTGCCACTGTCATGGTATATAAAATAAAAAGTGCCAACAAATAAAAGAAAAAATATGTATTGTTAGAACTAGCCATTTGCTTTTAGATTTCACTTTTAGAAAAACGCCAAATAATTTACGGAGCCATAATGATCTTTCATTTTGTTTGCCATGGTAACAAACATAAATGTAGGTATAACCTCACAAAACATTCTGACACTCCCTCTCGCCTTGCCCAAGGCGGAAGAAGCCATTGGATGATGTACCCAGTGCCGGCGTTAGGGGGGCGTGATGGGCCGATGGCCCAGGGCGACAAATACTGGGCGCTAAAAAAATTAAAAACTACTGTTAACACTTGATATTGCTTCCCTAAAGTGGGCGCCGAAATATTTTCGCCCGGGGTGTCAGTGGTCCTTACGCACTGGATGTACCCCACTGAAAAAATTTCAGATGTGCAAACTTCTGTAATATGTTTGTTTTAAACTAAAGTGACCACAGAGGCTTTAGTATGAGTTATTTTACGTTTAGCAAGAATGAAAAGAAAGTGCATTGGGCACTCTTATTGGTAGGTTAATTTGAGCCGCCCAATCACACCGGATATATGTTCATTTCCCCAATATTAAACTGAGACCCAGAACAACAATTTGTACATTAAGGTCACCCGTGACCTATGTGGCAGTTAACGTGTTATCCGTAGTTCTCTTTTCTCTCTCCTTTTTAAAACATTGCCCCACATTAGAATTTTCTCATACATCAAACATACAAGTACACATACATATGACACCCAGACCCGAAAAGACAATTTGTGGATCACATAAAGAGTTGCTCCGTGTGGGACTCAAACTGCTACAGGCCGTTGCACGGCAGCCAATTGCCCAGCCACCGCACCAACCCTGCAGTAGTCAAGCTAGGTCTAGTCCTTTTTTTTTCCCATGGTTACAAATTTTGGAGTGGCTTTTCACCACTGTTTGGCATTGTACATCCAAAATAATATTGTCTTGTCTCATCATTAAGCCTTTAACTGCCATCAGAAAACTGTTGAAGGCAAATCCTCCACTAACGTAGGTCACCGGTGACCTACGTGGCAGTTAACGTGTTAACTTTGTTGGTACTGTTTTAGATTTGTAAAATAATAAATTCCACCATATGTGTTGCATGTTGCAATGTCTGTGTATTGTTTTCACATTTATGTACAATTATTGATTGGAAAAATGTTGTAAACACATTTTTTAAAAAAGTAACAAATTGTTTTTCTTTCTCGTTCTTCTCCAATTGAAGCTACACTTTGGAACAAACATCTAGCTTCATTGACAGACTATTATTTCTTTACTAGCTACTTCCACGCCGTTTTACCCGCTTTAGTAGGCTCCTATTGGTCATAGCGTGATGTTTTATAGCCTATAGCCTTCCTGGATAAATGCACTATTCAACACAAAAAGAATTATTCAATTCAGACCAGTAGTTCCGGAGATTAGCGCGTTCAAACAAACAAACTCTTCAGCTTTATAATATTAGTATAGATTTGTTGACATTTCAAAAGTACCTATTTATGGTTTAATTGAAATAAATTATTTGACTTTGAATTAAACACAAAAAGTTCTAACCCATCAAAGTCTTCATTTTCTTGGTAATTAGTTATAGCGCAACTTTGTGTGCAAATAAATAACAAAACAACAGTGAAATCTCCAAAACAAAAACCTTACTGACAAAGTTTGATTAATAGTGAGTTTTATTAATTTTATTTGTAGTTCAAAGAAGCAGTAGTTAGTTTTTTCATTAAGCCCAATTTTCGAAGGAGCTAATCATGTTGGTATGTAGGGCTAAAAGCGAGCTTTCTTGTTAGCAGCATCGCGTTAATTTTGCTTGCCCCAAATTAAAATTATTCCTTATAAGCAACATTTTTAATTCATCAGGCGTACTACATCGTAGGCCGCATCATCGCTTACCACCAGGCGAAATAGCAGCCAAACTTTAACCCATCTAATATAAAAAATAGTACTGGATATAAACAGTTTAGGTATATTTTTAACCCACCTGTGTGGTTATGTTACAAGTAACAAACGGTGCAGTTAAAAATAACTGCGAGTTAATTATGATCCGTGAGTTGGTCTTGCGTTTGGTTACGACTAAAATAGAATAGGGATGCAGCTTTATATCACATCATCAGCCTATAAGTGGCCACTGCTGACCAAATGCCTCTTCTCACATGGAGATTTGAGCATTAACCACCACGCTTGCTCAATGCGGGTTTGCGATTTCAACTTATTATCAGAAATTGTAGCCGAGGTTTCCACACGATGTTTTCCTTCACAGTTTGTCAGTGGTGTCTAAATTATCTTAGAAAGTACATACAGGATGTAAGCGGAACGCTCTCGAAAAACGCCACAAATTGTTTATGTTTTTATAATTTTAATCGTTTTTGTGTTTGTATTATTCATGCTATATTAACATTCAGCATTAGATTACAACTATTATTACTTAAAATAAACATTGAATTCTTTATTTTTTTAAAAATAATACACGTTTTTTACCATCACCTGTTTGCGACGTTTGGGAGCGTTCCGCATACACCCTGTATAACTCGCAAAAAGTCACATTGGTACTTTAATTGGTAAGCTGGGGGCCCAATTACCCCCGGTAACCTCAGTCAAACAACGAAACAGAATGCAAGCTGTTGTATATCCAGACCGGAGTTGCGGACAACGCAATAGGTTAACCGGGGCTCTGGCTCAAAGCAGGGGGTGGTTTTTAGTTAGTAAGAGTATGACACTCCCTCCCACCTCACTCAAGGCGGGAGATGTCACTGGATGATTTTCCCCCGTCAAAAAAAGCTCTTGTTTCACGTCGGTTTTCTGTGAGGCCGTGGTATCACTCCAGTCGAGCCGACCCATTCGTGCCGAAGCATGGCTCTTCCAAACTTATATTATTTTCATGATAATTCTGTTGTCTTATCTAGTCTATGTAGATAAGCTCGCGAGTTACATAAAAACGGTGGCATAATGTTGAATGATAACATGATAAAAACTATTGTAATATTTATTTGGTTTACGTCATTATTACGACTAAAATGATTTGAAGCAATAGATAAATGATTTCTAATGTTCTGAAATAACTTTCAGAACATTAGTTATATACCCCTTATACCAATGCATCCTGCATTGGTTTCTATGAAATCTGGTTCCACTTCCAATAGCTACGTATGTTACATCATTGGATAGGTAATTTTGAGCTGAATAAAAGTTACTACGGCGCCAAGTTCCAAATCTTATTCAGTTTAGAATAACTTTTATTAAACATAGTAGTTTTAGCAGGAGCCCAGTAGGGCTGATGCCTGATCCGTAGTTGCGGACTACCTAACGGGTTTACCGGGGTCCGGCTCGAAAGGTCGGAGTAGGAACGGAGTGGTTTTTAGTTAGTAAGAGTCTGACCTCCCTCTCAACTCGCCTAAGGCGAGAGAAGTCATAGGATGATTTTCCCCTCAAAAAAAGAAGTACCTAGCAAGTGTGTTATAACATATAAAATTTTGTACTATTTATTTAGAAACTTGAGATTCAGCGACCCATTACAACGGTTTTGTGGGGCTTAGTCTATAATAATGTTACCTGTGTGGAAGTGAAATAAATAATAATAAATAAATAAATATTCTTCTTTCTTGTTTACAGTTGCGATGCGGACCCGGCAGCGCTTGCTAAATATGTGTACGCGCTGGTCAAGAAGGACAAGCCCCTGGACGAGCTTCGGGAGGTGATGGTAGACCAACTCGATGTCTTCTTACAACAGGGTGAGTGGAGCTATGTTTAAATGACTTTCAAAAATAAGTGGTTATGTGTTTGACGTGTATGTATGTATGTTGGTTTGGCTGCGATTATCTCGCGATTGACTGAACCGATTTTGATGCGGTTTTCGGAGACGTGTTTGTGTCACTTGGGAGTAGTTTTTAGTACCTATATTAAACTTTTAAGCGCCCAGTTATATATCAATTACGCCTAGATCGCGGATACTAATCGAAGTAAATATATCTACACTAAATAAGTAGGAGCAATCGTGTGGATAGAACGAAAAAAAAATCATGCATACTGTATGTCGCAGTAATATGGTAGGGACACGGTAATAGGTGTCGCATATATGTGACACAGGCCATTAAGGGTTAATTTATTATAATTCGATTCAATGAAAGTCGGTTTTTAAACGTACTTTCATTGAATAAAGCTACACAAATAAAGGGCGGTGCAAATTGCTTACCATCAGGTGACCCATACGCTCGTCTGCCGGTCTATCCCGTAAAAAATACAACTAATAGTTATTTCTATATTGTTTTCAGAGACAAAACCGTTTGTGGAGATGCTGTTCAAGGCTCTAGAGAGCAATGACTATCTGAAGCAGAGCAAGGATGAGCAGAAGGCTGTCTCCCCGGCACCCGGGGAGCCGGAGCCGGCTAAGGACCCTGAAATTGAAAACCATGGTATGTTCAGACCTAAGTATTCATCATCATCGTCATCATAAGGGGGATTCTCCAAAAAATCACAAAATATTAACGGCGTCATTATCCTCAACCAAAAGTTAATAATTCTTCCAATTGAAATACAAAATTTGGTTTCAATAAATTGAGCTGTGACACTGCTCTCAAATAATCCAATAAAAATAAGCTACAACGATGCTTAATAAAGCGGGAGGATAATGATTTGGTAAATAAAAGTTAGGGTTTTTTGAATAAACATCCATGGCCGCTGCCGACCAAACTCCTCTTCTCACACGGAGAAGGTTTGAGCATTTAATCACCATGCTTGCTCAATGCGGATTAGCAATCCCAAACTTATAATTAGACATTACTAGCAAACCCGGCGAACTCCGTTTCGCCACCAATGTTAAATTTTTCCTGAATTTTCTTTGCTATAAACCTCACGGAGCCCGAAACCTTTCCAACGAATGCAAAACCGTGGAAATCGGTTCGTGCGTTCTGGAGTTATAGCGTCAGGAAGGAAAACCCGACTTATTTTTATTATATAATAGATAAGCCCAGGTTTCCTTCATTGTTTGTGAGTGGTGTCTAAATATGCTTAGAAAGTACAAATTGTAAATTGAAAAGTAACTTGTTTGGGCGCTGTAGGTGGTCTGATCTGCATATAGCTACACCACTCGCAACCATCTATAGCACACATCTTTCCATATAAAAAAACATATCTTAGTTGAACCCGTTTCCACCAGTGCTAAGCTATGTGTACCAATGAATATGATTGGTGGAAGCCAAACGCATCCACAGCAACGTAGCATAGCACATAGCACATCTCTGGTGGAAAAGCACCCTAGCAATGAAATGTATTTTTGAGATAATACACCCCAAAATTAGATTCTTGGCATGGTTTAATGTGCTAATATTAAAATACTATACCAAGGCATTGTTCAGAAATAGCTAACTTTTACCATTTTGTAAGGAAAACAAAATGGGATTGTTCTCCCAGAGATTTTATTAATAGGTTTCCAGGAGATAATTGTACTTGCATGATGTTCTTGTATATTTTATAAAGGTACTCTATTTATTATATCCAAGAAGTAGATATGGGTGTTTTTAGAAATATACCTATTTTGGATGTGTATGTCAGATGCAACTTGACATTCACGCTTACTCAATGCGGGTTGGCGATTTCAAACTTATAATCAGTTATTATTAGCCCGTTTCCTCACGAAGTTTTCCTTCACCGTTTGCCAGTGGTATCTAAATACTTAGAAAGGAATAAAAACTATCTTAAAACTAAAATAAAGAAAAAAAAAAAAAAAAAATTCTCGTTAGGCGTCGAAGTACTCGTCCGCATCGCTGTCACTGGGGAACGTTCCCAGAAAAAGTAAATACCTATGTTTAACTCGGAAAAAGTCGCGTTGGTACTTGCCGTTGATGTTTCCAACCCACACCCATATTTAAACCTCAAGTTAAATCCTTATAAGTAACTATCCATGTTTATCAGCCTATTAACAAACTATTTAATCTTGTTTCCAGTGGGAGCGCCAACGATCCCGTCTCCGGTATCGGGCGGCGAGACCCGGGGCCGGTCCCCTTGCGCCGGCACGTTGGCCGGCAGTACGGGCGCGGTGGGGGCGCGCGCCCGCCTCGTCGTGTCGCGCGGCGCCAAGCTGGCCGCGCCCGCGCCCCCCGCGCCCCCGGCGCCTACACCCGCCGCGCCCCCGAGGGGACATCCCCATAATGAACATACGCTTGTTAAGGTATTGTAATTTATTTATTTTGAATTATATAAAACCTGTAAATGAGCAAACGGATTATCTGATACTAAGCAATCGCCGCCCATGGGCTCGCGAAACACTAGAGACGTTACAAGTGCGTTGCCGGTCTGTTGGGGGTTAAGAATTTAGAAGGGTTGTTGGAGAATCAAGAATTGGGAAGGGGATAATTGAGCCTCCGGTACCCTCACTTACACAACAAAACATAACGCCAGCGTTGTTTCACGTCGGTTTTCTGAAACTTTTTTGTTTGTATACGCGTTAGTTTTATTTTTATCACAATCATACCGTATAATTAGGAAGTCCCATGCGGTTTTACCCGCTGCTCTCGAATTATTATATTGGAATCATTCGTTCCGGAGATTCCGCAGTGTTTGCATGAATACAGCGTTATAGTATTAGTATATAGGAATATAAATAATTGACTGCACGGTTGGCGTGGTGGCTGGGCAACTGGCTGCCGCGCAACGGGTAGCGGGTTCGATTCCCGCACGGAGTAACTCTTTGTGTGATCCACAAATTGTTGTTCCGAGTCTGGGTGTCATGTGTATGTGAACTTGTATGTTTGTAAACGCACCCACGACACAGGAGAAAATCCTAATGTGGGGCAATGTTTTTTTTTTTAATAAAATAATGTTTGTCTGTCCCCAGGTGTTACCGTTGACGGAACTGCTAGAGGAGCCAGTTGACCAGCCGCCGAGAAGGCGCGATAGACGAGGAGACTCGGTCAGTATACTGTACACTTTGTACGAGTTTGCTTTACGTTTAAAGTAATCGAAACGAGAGCGCGTTCAGCTCTTATTGGCCGGCTTGAATAAACCAACCAATCGGCGCCCTTATTATATACTAAGGGTACTGATATATTTTACTTAAGGTGGTGCTAGTCGTTCTTTTTCCCATACAAATTTCGGGGTGGTTTTCCACCACTGCTTGGCGGTGTACATTCAAAATTAAACATGGGAGATCTGCAACTCATTGTGACAATTTTTCGCATTTATAATATTAATAGGATAGACAAAAATCGTTGTTAACATTAAAAACAAATACGTTGCCCCACACTAGGATTTTCTCCTGTGTCGTGGGTGCGTTTACAAACATACAAGTTCACATACATGTGACACCCAGACCCGAAACAACAATTTGTGGATCACACTAAAAGTTGCTCCGTGCGGGAATCGAACCCGCTATACTTTACGCAGCAGCCGGTTGCCCAGGCACCGCACCAATGGTGCAGTCAACCAATTTTTTTTTTTTATGAAACATGTCTGTCATCGAGCCCATGAACACTTGAAACACCAGAGGCTTTACAAGTGCGTTGCCGGCTTTTTGGGAGTTAGGAATTTAAGGGGTTGTTGTTCGGGAATGGGGATGAGGAAGATTGGGAAGGGGGAATTGGGCCTCCGGTAACCTCACTCACACAACGAAACACAACACAAGCGTTGTTTCACGTCGGTTTTCTACGAGGCCGTGGTATTACTCCGGTCGAGCCGGCCCATTTGTGCCGAAGCATGGCTCTCCCACACTTAATATGATTATAATATTGTATGTTTGTCCGTAGACTCGCGAGGCAGACAGACGGAGACGTAGATCTCGTTCGTGGGAGAGACGCGCCCGGGCGAGGAGACACGGACGGGACAATGAACATAACACTGATATTAGAAGGTAATATAACTGTCTAGTAATTTTGTGTTTTTTTTTATACGTTGTCCCACATTAGTATTTTCTCCTGTGTCGTGGGTGCGTTTACAAACATACAATAATTTCACATGCGCACCCAGAGCCGAAATAACAATTTGTGGATCACAAAGACACCGAAGAGTTGCTCTGTGCGGGAATCGAACCCGCTACCCGTTGCGCGGCAGCCAGTTGCGCAGCCACCGCGCCAAAAGTGCAGTCGTTGTTCTATGGCCACTCTACCACAAGTTCTTTCCGTGACAAGTCTGATGTCGTCGTCCTACAGTTTTTATGGTCCGCTTCTGTTTCTCTTTCCGTTCTTTGGGTACCATTGTGTGACCATTTGAATCCACTTATCCCTTCCCCTGATCATGTGACCTGCCCTTTTGTCTCCTCACCTTGAGAATGATGTCCTGAATATTAATTTCTTTCTTTTCACACTGGTACTATTTACTTCTTCTCCTGTCATGTTTCCATCTCCTTGCCAAAGAAAGACCAGAATGGAGAATTGGAGGAGGCCTCTGCCACCTGGCAAACGGACACGCAGAAGTGAACGCACGCAATGATAGCTTAAAAAAATATTTTGTCATTTCTGAATAAAAATGGCTATAATTATTATGTTTGTTCGCTTCCTGAACAGTTTGTTTGAACCTGCAAATCTTTGGAACTTCTTATTTTATGGTGGATATAAATTTATCGAAGTGTAGTATAGAATATAAAATGATTTCTTATCACACAGACGACCGCTCTCCCGGTCTCCTTCGCCGCGAGGCCGCTACAGAAACCGCAGCCCGCCCCCCTCCGCCATCGACAGACAAACCAGCAGGTCTCGGTATGTATACTAACACATCAACAACCTTTGGGTGCTTTTCTACCAGAGATGTGCTATGTAGCTATGCTACTAAGATGTTATAACTAAGCTGTGAAACTATGTGACCATTTCTACCGATACTAAGCTATGTAGCTGTGCGAGGAAGATGCGCAACTCGAATATGCGATGTATCGATAGTAGGGAGAGCCATCCATAGCACTCAACCATATAACTCGCATATTTCTACATACAAAACATAGCATAGCTGAACCCGTTTCCACCAGTGGGTGGTAAAGGGTACAGTATTACATTGTTTGGTACACGTAGTTTAGCACTCTAAGCTATGTGTACCAATGAATATGATTGGTGGAAGCCAAACGCATCCACAGCAACGTAGCATAATACATCTCTGGTGGAAAAGCAACCTATAAGTGGCCACTGCTGACCAAAGGCTTTCTCACGGAGATTTGAGCATTAATTACCACGCTTGCTCAATGCGGGTTGGCGACTTCAAACTTATAATTAGAAATTACTAGCAAACCCGGCGAACTCCGTTTCGCCACCAATAATTTCCCTGTTTTCCTGCCTTTTTCTTGAATTTTTCTGTATTTTCTGCTTTGCTATAAACCTCACGGAGCCCGAGACCTTTCCAACGAATGCAAAACCGTGGAAATCGGTTCGTGCGTTCTGGAGTTATAGCGTCAGGAAGGAAAACCCGACTTATTTTTATATTATAGATAATGTCTTAATATTTTATATCTCTTTCAGATCAAGGTCGCCTGCTGGTCGCGATCGTGACCACGAGAGGGAGCGAGACAGACTGAGAGTGCCACGCGAGTTGGAAAGAGACAGAATGTCCCGAGACAGAGAACATAGAGATCGCGTCTCTCGCTCTAGGGATAGAGATCGGTGAGTTAATTAATTAATCTATATATTAATACGTGATGCAAAAACTTTGGACCGCTTTTTACGAAAATTGCGCGGACGTAGGAGCATAAAATTTGGTACACTTATAGTTTATGTGTAGGAGAAGTGCAGGACGCTAATATTTTTCAAAAATAATGCTTATAAAGTACATTAAATTAATAAATAAAACATTACACACACATGCATAGTATCTGATCGTATTTGACAAAACGTCAAAATCGATAGACATTGCGATGATATTGACGTCTCATATGAATAGAGTTTTATAAAAGAGTTTGTTTGAGTTTGAGTTAAATAAAAATTATCCTTGAACGTATGTTAAGTGGTATTGTAAATTAAATCGTATATGGTTGAATTTCAACCACTAGGCGACCACTAGTAATAATAAATCAGCAAAAGGCTTTTTGTCCAATCACAGCAATTGCCAAATATTGAATGTCCAATGGTGTGATACTAGTTAATTCCTTATTGGATGAAGAACGAAAGGTTCACACTAGGGCCATCTCGTAAGCAAACAGTATCCCCCTTTAGATGATAATATGACTTACTCTATGTGTTTTTATGGTATAAGCCGGTAAACGAGCAGACGGATCACCTGATGGTAATCAATCGACGCCGCCGTTTTGGGGGTTAGGAATTTAAGGGTTGTTGGGGAATCGGGGATTGGGAATGGGGGTAACTGGACCTCTGGTAACCTCACTCACACAACGCAAGTTGTTTGACGTTTTCTGCTCGGCCATGGTATCACTCCGGTCGAGCCTGACTCTTCCACACTTGTTACATGAGATGAAGAAGCATGTCTCATGTCATATGCGTCATGTATCGTCTATGCGCGTCATCCGACACTTCTGTCATTTGTCATGTGTCGTTGAAACTTTGTGTGTCGCCATAATAGCGTAAGCTTCGCTTCAAGCTTCCTTGTGCGAACTGCTAGGGAGTGGAACTCCTTGCCGGAGTCTGTGTTTCCTGATGGGTATAACCTGGGTGTCTTCAAGGCCCGAGTGAATAGGTTGCTTATGGGCAGACGTGCTCCATCGTAGGCCGCATCATCACTTACCATCAGGCGAGATAGCGGCCAAATGTCGACCCATTAAATATTAAAAAAAAAGCTGTAATGTTGTATATGTGAATTTGTAAATAAATAAATACTTAAACAATGGTATTAAATATTGTTCTAGTTCCCGCGATCGTTCGCGCGACCGCTCCCGCGGCTCGACGTCCCCGCACCCCGACTCTAGGCTCGAACACAACGACGCCTACAAACGACGCTGTAGAGACTTTGATGGTGAGTGGTAACCATACAGACCTCAGGACTAATTCCCGATCCGGAGCTGCGGATAACGTTAAAAGTTAACGGGGCTCCGGCTCAAAACAGGAGTAGGAATGGTTTTTAGTCAATAAGAATCTCCTTCTGGTCCAAGTGAGTGATTTTCCCCCTTTAAAAAAATAAGTGCTGACCAAATTTTTTTACTTTTAAATTAAAACTCTTAAATCCATGTTATGAAACATATTAAAAGATATATCTATTTGAAATATCGCGTGACGTCACTTCTAGGTATATTTTATGCGTAGAAATTACGTATTTGCTTCCACTCCTAAATTTTGATTCGTTTTATCTAGGTATTATGTTATACGACAAAATTAAAAAAAAAACATCGTATCTAATATTTTTTCATTGCTAAACTGACTGACTTTAATTTTCATTCCTATTATAACGTTTTTGAAGCATCATTAAATCATCGTAATTTTTGTTCGATTCCCAGAGAAGGGCTACTGCATGCGCGGCGACCTGTGCCAGTGGGACCACGGCAGCGACCCGGTGGTGCTGGAGGACGCGTCCGCCGCGCTCTCCTCCGTGCTCGCGCTGCCGCCGCCCTCCGTGCCCGGTCCGTACTGCATTCTTTTATTTTTATTTATTTACTAGCGGACCCGACAGACGTTGTCCTGTCTACACGTCTTTAATTTGAAAATTTGTCCAATGTAAAACATTCCAAAATCAACAACTACTAATAAATTAAAAATTAATTAAAAAAACATTGTCCAGCGGACAAAATTGTGAATCTAAACCATTCTCAGATCCCCTTGAACACACACAAAAATTTTCATCAAAATCGGTCCAGTCGTTTAAGACATACACACGTACAGAAGAATTATATATATAAAGATTGATTTACATCAGGAAACAAAGGCCCATATTAATACAATAATACTATACTAAAACATAAAATACTATAAATACATAATTATGATATTAATCTATATCAGCATCAGTACCATCATCATCATTCCAGCGGAGAATGTTCAGCTATTCACACTAATGATGGATTTTAGGCTTATTTCCGTATTTGCCGTGTATATAATTATACTATTACAAGTTATTGTGGGTCTGTAAATCGAGCAAGGGTAACTCGCCGTCCGACCTAAACCAGACCCATGCGTGCGGCGCCGAGCGATCCGCGCGCGACGCAAACGGCCATTTGAGCTACGGGCTGCCTAATTGACAACCAGGGCTTTGGCTCGAAAAACAGCAATAGCAATAGGGTGGTTTTTGGTCAATAAGAGTCTGACACTTGCTCTCGCCTCGCTTAAGGCGAGAGAAGTCGTTGGAAGATTTTCCCCCCTCAAAAAAGGGTTCTCAATATTTAAAAAGCGTTTCATCGCAACATTTATATTGATTTTCGTTTGTAATAAAAGAAAAGCCATACAACATAAGTTGTTGTTTATAATATTAAATAATACAGAATTTCCGAACTTTGTCTAATGTTGTCACACAAAACTAATAGACATAGGAATATAACCTTTACATCTCTACGTTTATAGAATACAATCCCCTGACGCCGGACATTTGGTGCGGCGGGTTCCCTGCCTACCCCCCTCCGCACCCCCACCACCCACACCCGCCGCGGGAACTCATACCTATACCTAGGTAAGTGATTTAAAAAAATATTTTGGAAATATTGTTTTAAGGGTCCTTTTCTAACAGAGATGTGTGCTATGGATTGCTTCCCTACTATTTATTTTATTTATTTATTTATTTAGAAACAATTAACAATCATATGTTACATTACTACAGTAAAAGTAATAAATACCACTTAACAAACATATGATCCACACCATTGTTCTTGGATTAACTATTAAATATTGAAATTAAAATTCGGTCGATGTAAGATTTGTACGATTGTTGTTAATACGTAGATTACACAGTTTCAGTTAGTGACTTAACAACTTGCCTTTTAAATTGCATATTAGAAAGAGCAACTATATCTCATCATAAGCTACTATATCGATACATCGCACACTCGAGTTGCGCATCTTCCTCGCACAGCTACATAGCTTACTGCCGCACTCAGAGTCATTTAATGTTTACTTAAACTATTCCTTAGTAACGATTTTGTATGAAGAACTAAAGTCTACTCGATTAAGGATTGGGTTAAGTAACATGGTTCTTTCCTCTAAAGACCACTACAGAATCAACTTGCACGGTTCTCTCACATTATCCTCTATTTCATTGTCTGGACTTTAAAAGAGACTATGACCTCTGAGTTTGTTTCGGCATTTCTTCTCAAAGTAGTCGGATAGGAAATGCCGGCCTCATCTAGCTATTTGAAATATTGACGTGTAAAAGTGTTATTTTATAACCTATTTACAGAAATAAATATCATTATCATTTATAACCATGACTCTGAGTAGTATGGTGGTTAGTATCATCGCACAGCTACATAATATTTTTTAATTATGTAATTGACGGACTAATCACATTTTTAATTTTTAACCCCTGTGTACTACAGTGAAACTTGGTTAAGTGGGACCTGGATAAGTGAGAAACCTTCACAAATGGAACTCATACTGAGGTCCCTACCCATTTACACTGAATTACCTCTATTAGTGGTGTGTACTCGATATTGTGTACTCATTAGTGTACTCAATAATAATGAATCCCCTTCCCCCCTAGGATCCGCCACGAGATGGTGTCGGCGCGCGGGGTGGGGACAGTGGGGGCGGCCCCCAGACCTCCCGCTCCTCACAAGAAGAACTTCGATTATACACGATTTGGTAAATATACATTAACTATTTATAATTATGTTTAAATAAATTCAAAATAATATATCGTGATGGCCCGGAAATTTAAGACGCGTTCGAAATCTAACAACGGCAAGTACTAATGGGATTTTTTCCGAGTTATGTTATGTAATTTCTAAGCATATTTAGACTCCGGAGCTGCGGACAACGTAAAAGGTTACCGGGGCTCCGGTTCAAAGCAGGAGAAGGAACGGGGTGGTTTTTAGTCAGTAAGAGTCTGACACTCCCTCTCGCTTCACCCAAGGTGGGAGAAAAAAAAAACCATATTTAGACACCACTGACAAACGGTGAAGGAAAACATCGTGAGGACAGTTTGAAATCACCAACCTGCATTGAGCAAGCGTGGTGATTAACCCGTAGTGTGCCGTAACACAGATCTATGCGAGACACAATGTATTTTCTATTGTTCAAAACTCAGACCCCAAACCTTCTCCGTGGGAGAGGAAGCCTTTGGTCAGCAGTGGCCACTTTAGGCTGTGGATGAGAATGACTATATGGATATGCTAATTTTTTTTTGGTTGTATATCCAGGTCCCCCCCGGCCCCCCCTGCCGGCTCACGCGGCGAACTGTTCCCTGGAGGTGAAGAAGGTGCCGCGCGGCCTCAACGACATCACGCATCTCAACAACCACTTCTGCAAGTTTGGCAAGATTGTTAACATACAGGTATGTTGGTGTTATTTTTGTATGTAACATTACATACAAAAATTAACAGTAAAACGGGGTGAATAGGGATCGAGAGGTGAATAGGGACAGAAGAGGGGTGAATAGGTATAGGGAAATTCTTCATAGTATCTATACACCCCTCTTCTGTCCTTATTCACCTCTTGATGATTTACTTTCACCCCGTTTTACTGTACACCTCCCCCTATTAAAGTGGGTGTACACTGTATAGCGGCATTACGTGTCGTTATGAGCACCTCTGCCTAGCCCTTCGGGGATAAAAGGCGTGACGTTGCTAAATTATACACTTAGGTTATGTTTTTAATCCTTGCCAAATGAACTATTCTCTGATATCTTACCAAGTTTATAATAATAACATTAACATAACTTTCCTTGACAAATGGACTATTTTCGACAATAACATTTTTTACTGAATACAGTAGCTCTGTGCCCCTAATACTAGTTTACGTTTAAAGTGATCAAAACAAGAGCGCGTTCGGCGCTTTAATTGGTCGAATAAACCAACCAATCAGAAAATAAGTTTTTAAACTGACATGGTCACTAACACTAGTTTTAGAACTCGAAACGGGATATTTACCATGTTTTTCTATTTCTATGTGTTTCCGATATTTCGGCACTGTGGCAAGCGCCATGATCACGGATGAATGGATGTTCAAAAATAGGTACTTTTTTAGGAAATGTCAACAAATAAAGAAACAAATAAAAGTCTGTTCGTCAGAGAAGTTAGGTGCTAATATAAAAATAGATTAAGAATTTGACTCCAAATGCTATGTTCCCACAGGTCTGCTACGACGGTGACCCGGAAGCGGCTCTGATTACATTCAGCAATCCCACAGAAGCTAACGTGGCGTACAAGAGTACGGAGGCAGTACTGAACAACCGCTTCATTAAAGTCTTCTGGCATAACCCTGAGGTAAGCTAAAGATACCTGTTTAGAAGTAAAAGAAAAATGCATATTGCCTATATGTACCTATATGTATATATCACCGAAAAATAACAAGATCCGTTAAGTTTATCAATCAACTAGGAAGTTTATAAACTTTCGTAGGATTCTAAACGGGAGATAAATTGTGTTATATTTTACGTGCATATTTTCGTAAATTGATAAACTGACTGAACTCATGGGGTTCTCGCGTTCGATTCCTGGGTCGGGCAAAGTATCACTTGGCTTTTTTCGGTTTTTCGATAATTTCTCAGTAGTAGCACGCAGTCTAGGATTGTGTCCACTATATTATGGTAATAGGGTCACCTCCTATTACATGAGACTTATAACACAAATGGTGAAAAGTGGGTGTACATTATACAGTGGCATTACGTGCTGTAATGAGCACCTCTGCCTACCCCTTCGGGGATAAAAGGCGTGACGATACGAATACGAATAATAAAAACTCGAATTCTGTCTGAAGTAATTATTCTACAATGGCTAGTAACTAATAATAATAATTGTTTATCCTTTTCCAGCAGAACAAACAAGAAAACATGGCGCCTGGCGGTCAGCTGGCCAACAAGCAGACAGACAGACAGAACTCCCAGCATCCCATGTCTCACAACAAGGTGTTGATCAACAGAGACAACATCAAGGCCACCGCTGATCACAATGCTAAGCAGCTTATGGAGAAGGTATGTTATCTAAATGATATTTATTTTTGCAAACAGGTTGCAATGTGACTCTTTTCCATGTCAATCTTTAAAATAACTAGATGAGGCATTTCCTATCGGACTACTCTGAGAAGAAATGCCGAAACAAACTCAGAGGCCATAGTCTCTTTTAAAGTCCAGACACAATCAATTAAAGATGTCGGAGAATACTAGTTGGTAATGAGAATGAGGCACAGGGATTCTTGCAAATTGTATATATATGGTGACTGGTAATTAGTGAACGATATTCAAACACGTGATTGTACTCGTGATTACAAACAACTTTCCTTTAGAAACTTTTTTTGTATATTTTATCACAATAACGAAACAACAACATTTTGCCCGCGGGGGCGTTCACGTCATAAGTTGTTAGCAGCGAGGCGCGCCCGCGTTATCGGAAGACTAGTAACTACGTGGGTATTTTGTTATATGATAAAACTTATATGACAAAATAAAAGAATGTATTTTTGAACAATACTTAGATAAAACGAATGAAGACTAAAGAGCAACATTTCTACGTACAAAACGTACCAAGAAGTGACGTCACGCATTATTTCAAATCAATATATATTATCTCCGAAAGTATTTGATTCCGTAAGAAAATAAAAAAAATCGTGTCGAATATATAAAATATTCTACATTAAAATAAAATTAGTCATCTTCTCTATTGACTTGATTGTGCATACTTAAATTATAATAACATGTAAAACTACTATTTTATAATAATAACCTTTAACAAACAAAATAATATATGTATAATTTAATTTCCCACCCACAGCAAGAGAAAGAGAAAGAGCTAGCCAACGGGCAGGATCCCAAGAAGGAGACGGTGAAGGCCCCGCTGACAAAGAGCAAGCAGGTGATGGAGATGCACAAGAGAGCGCAGGCCTTGCTGGAGACTCAGCTGCAGCAGCAGATGCTGCTCATACAGAGGCTGGAGTCCGGTGAGTGATAAGCATATATTCTATACTAGCTACTTCCGCGCGGTTTCACCCGCTCTGCTCGGCTCCTGTTGGTCATAGCGTGATGTTTTATAGGCTATAGCCTTCCTCAATAAATGCAGTATTTAACACAAAAAGAATTATGTATTCAAATCGGACCAGTAGTTCTGGAGATTAGCGCGTTCAAACAAACAAACAAACTCTTCAGCTTTATAATATTAGTATAGATGGCATGAGCTGGTAAACGAGCAGGGGCCTTAGTCTGCTATTACAATTGTGTCACAATGGTCGATCATTGAGCAGTGCGAGAGGGAAGGAGCTACACAACCTACATAGACTAAGGCCCCGGATGGGTCACCTGATGGTAAGCAATCGCCGCCGCTCACGGAAACACCAGCGGCGTTACAAGTGCGTTACCGGCCTTTTGGGGGCCCCTTGCCCTTAAATTTCTAGGGTCAACGTTATTTAAAAAACTAGCTCAAATCAAATATGACTGGCATGGTTAACGCAGTGTCTGGGCAACTGGCTGCCGTGCAACGGGTAGCGGGTTCGATTCCCGCACGGAGCAACTCTTTGTGTGATCCACAAATTGTTGTTTCGGGTCTGGGTGTCATGTGTATGTGAACTTGTATGTTTGTAAACGCACTCACGACACAGGAGACAATCCTAGTATGGAGCAATTTTTTTAAACATAACACCTAATATTATTTTTTTATTTTTCAGGCAACGTAACAGGTCCCCAACGCGCCGCTTTACTAGAAGCGATCAACTCAGCTCAAGAAGGAATCGAAAAGCTCCGCAAAGAACTAGTAGCTTACAACGGCACTTTAAAACAAATGCAGGTAAGATATCAATCCGAAATGAACCTTATATACATGCTTTTTAAAGATTATTTTTCTTTAGGACATGATATGTGTAGTATTTTTTTTTTCTTTTGGTGTTTATTCATACAATTTTGTTTTGGTTATACTATTGTATTTCAAAATTATACAAACTGAGTAGAGATCGTGTTAAAGGTTCAGGTTTATCTATTTAATTTTAAAATAATCTACAAGACGGACATTAAAATGAGAATTAGTCATCTACCCTATTGTTTTTGATACATGTGTGGCGGTAAAAAAATTATTCCGATTTAGTATTACAAAGGTAAGCGTCCACAGACCCGCATCGTACGCATCGGACGGATCGCATCAAACGGATTAATTTTTCAGACTGCGTCCACTGTATCGACAGCGATCGGATTGCCGATACCACTTTCACTCGGATTTTTGGCATCGGCATTCCGTATGACGTCATCGGTACGCATTGCCGATGAGCGGTCCGTACGATGCGGATCAGTGGACGCAGTTGTATGAGTTTCTATACAAGACAAACTAAAATCCGTTGCGTGCGATGCGTACGATGCGGGCTTAGGGTCAACTCACACCGAGACGCGACGCGACGCGACGCTGCGCGCAGATTTTACATAGAGCGAATCAAAAAATACTTTATTTACTATACGAAACGATACAAATTTGTTGTAACTTTCGTAAGACATACTAAATTAATTATTATGTTATCGGCTTACTCACGTAAATGTTTGACGAGGAACTCGAGGAAATGCTCCTCATGAATATGAGCCTCTAGCATGGCTTGAAACTAGTCGAGTTCCTCGTCAAAACAGTACGTGAGTAAGCCGATAACATAATAATTAATTTTGATACAAATTTAATTGTGAGAATTCAGAAATGCGACACGCCACGCGGTCGCGGTCTCGCTTCGCGGTGAGGCGTTGTTGATAGTACGATTTTAAGATGCGTCTCGCGACGTCGCGTCGCGTTTCGGTGTAAATTGACCCTTAGGCAGTTGTCCCACCGGCAACGATGAACGAGTAACGAGTAGAGCTAGAACTAGAAACGAGTGAAAACAAAAACAAACAAGAACTGACTGTTCACACTGAAGCGAGCACTCGCCGGCAGTGTGAACAGTCAGCGATCAACTATTTGTATATGCATCTCTTTTGTTTACACGGAAAGTATATCTATTGATACGTTTCTTGAGCGTAGAAAATAGCCGATAGTTAGTCGTTCACAACGCCGTGTGGTGGGACAACTGCCTTATGGATGCTTACCACAATGGAATATTGCAATAAAACGATTGTCGCACGGCAGGACGAGTCGGTCGCAAGGAATATGTCGCGGCTACACCTCGCTCAGGTACAGACTGGTTGCGTTTCGCATGTCGTGCATATTGTTGCAATGATATTATTCGATATATTCTCAAATTCTCACTCTTGCTCGGATAGTACACTCTTTTTCATACTGTTTTTTTGGTGCAAAGTACGCCGTTTTCGCTCTGTATGTCTGATTTTTATGGGATGTGCAGTTTTAAAGTGAAAAAAGTGCTTGAAAATTATACTTTTGGACGTTTTTTAAGTTTTAAGGGTATAAACAATAAATAAATATTGACGAATAGATATCCTCTTACTTTTTTAACTCTGTATAAAAAAGAAAGATAACTTTGTTTGGTTCAGTACTATTAGTACGAGTTTACTTTATGTTTAAAATCGAAACAAGAGTGCGTCCGGCGCTTTGAGTGGAACCAACCACTAATTCGAGCCGGCTAATCACAGCGCCGAACGCGCTCTTGTTACGATTGCTTTAAAACGTAAAGCAAACTTGTAATAAGGGTACAAGAAAAAATATTTTTTAATCGAAACTGAACGTTGTTTCCTGACTTTTAATACAAAAATCATTTCCAAATCGGTGTAAAAACTGTTTAAATAATTGTGATATACTAACTATTATTATAGTCTATGATGTCGTAAACTATAATATCATAATTGAGTAGGTATCTTATCCACTATTTTCTATATGCACTCCATATTACATCTTGACAATTTGATTGCATTGTGACAAGCACGTCTCTCATAGATTTTTTGATGATTGAAATCTGCACTTTTTGCAGATTATTTGAAGAATTTTTGAACTGCACTTGTTCATTACCCTAAATTATACAGTATCATCTTGCATCTATGCACCTTTTATTCCTAAGAAAAGCTAGTTTTAAGTGCATACTTTGAATGCATTATTCACTTTTTATCAGTAATGTTATTGAAGCACGTTACATCAACAGCCTATAAGTGGCCACTGCTGACCAAAGGCCTCTCGCACGGAGAAGGTTTAAGCAATCACCGCGCTTGTTCGATGCGGGTTGGCGATTTCAAATTTATAATTAGGAATTGTATATTGCGGACACCGTATTTCTTCACTTAAAACTTAAAGACCCTAAACAGTTGCACTTACG
This sequence comes from Spodoptera frugiperda, assembly GCF_023101765.2. Classification (NCBI taxonomy): domain Eukaryota; kingdom Metazoa; phylum Arthropoda; class Insecta; order Lepidoptera; family Noctuidae; genus Spodoptera; species Spodoptera frugiperda. The sequence continues at coordinate 5,921,269 of NC_064232.1, forward strand.
TCTACTTAACCAACCTAGCAACTAAAGCAATCATATTTATACACATGCGTTATGCTGTATAACCTGACTGGCAGGGGCTATATATGGTGATAGAAAAACAAATACGGATTAATTTTTTTTTTTAAAGTTGCCCCACACTAGGATTTTCTCCTCTATCTGAGCGTTTACAAACATACAATTTCACATGCACATGACACCCAGACTCAAAACAACAATTTGTGGATCACACAAAGACTTGATCCGTGCGGGAATCAAACCAGATCCAGTTGCCCAGCCACCGCGCCAACCGTGCAGTTAAATATTTGAGTCCGCTGTTGGCGTTGGCAAATGTTTGCATATAAATATTTGCACGTTGTCTGTTTAGTTTTTAAGAAGATATATAATTTGCGCAAAATACTTGGCGCAATCACGCATTTTGCGCAAGTACACCCACCATTCGCGACTAGACTGCTCCCATTGCCGGTTAAATAGAATATAGAATTATTTTCAAGATATTTTGCGCAAAATACTTAGCGCAATCACTCATTTTGCGCAAGTACTTGATTAGACTGCTCATTTAGAATTATTATCAAAACAAAATGTAGCGATCTGCTTATCCCGTTTACCATTAGTATATAGAATGTTTTAGTGAATCACGCATGCGTACCGCAACTCGATCTTTCTCATATAGTTACGAAGCATTGTACATTGTACATAATCTGTTGGTATTATGTTTTGATGAAATATCTGGTGTAAGTGGTCTGGCTTTTACACGACATTTCGAATTTTATATATGTTTCCTCTCTCCTACTCTGATCTCGTGTTTGCTTTGAGAAACATAGTTAGATTGTCATCGCCTTTTATCAGCCTGAAGAGGGGGCACATTACGGCACGTAATGCCGCTATACAATGTACACCCACTTTTCACCATTTGTGTTATAAGTCCCATGTAAGGGTGAGCCTATTGCCAAATACTGGTCACTATTCCAGACTACGTGCTACTAACTGAGACATGTTTCGAAAGCTCCAAGAAAAAATCCCTTTCCTCACTTTCCTTCTCCCTTGAATAAAAGGTCTATTTTATAATCTGGTGCAGGTTCCAGAACTTACCCAAAAGGAGATTCACGTACCCCACGATCCATTTAACCCCCTCATTTCTCTTCCCCTATCCCCTTCTCACTCTCATCTCATCCTCTCTTGGTCCTAAATTGATTGTGAAATATCGTGAGCCGACCACTTATATCCAGATAATCTCGAACTAATAGACATTGTGATTGTAAATCTCACTCCACATAGCGTATGACGTACATAGTTACTAATATAGCGTGGCTATACATATACATATATAGTTGTCATGTACGTACGTGTACATAATATACATTTATAGCTAGATGTTATATGTTGATGGAATGTCATTTTTTTTTATTCTCTTTTTCTTTTTTCTGCTTTTTTTGCGAGAAAATTATCATTATTATAAATTATTATGGGAAAGAGTAAATACAAGAATAAAGAAACAACGGAATACAAGAAAACAATGAAAATATAATAAAAACAGATTATTCAATATTAACAAAAACAATTGGATCACTTGTTAAACAGATTCTCGGCGTACCCTTAGTATGAGTTTGCTTTACGTTTTAAGTAATCGAAACGAGAGGGCATTCGGCGCTCTGATTGGTTGGTTTATTCGATTTAGTTTTATAAATAACTAGAGCACCGCCCCAGCTCCGTTTGTTTTTCGTACTAAGGGTACTGCTGCTAAATCCATACGTACATTTAAATGTTTCAAGATTTACTTATTACTATTTTTTGAATAGAAACCGCATCAAAGCCCAGTTGCGTAGCTTGTAAAGATTATAAGCGTACAATGTGTATTTAGGGACAGATTAAGCGACTTTAGTTTATACTATGTAGTGAAGATGTGGCATTCCGTCAACATGATAATATTGCAAATGGTTTGTGTTTGTTTGTAAACGTAATTTGATGTGTACATTAGTGTATCTAATAATAATTATAGTTTCGAGTGTATTTTTGTTCACTAATCATTGCTTTCATATTATACATAGCATAGCTGGTATTGTTGATAGAAATAATTACATTTTACCATAGGCCATTAATGTAATCGAAATTAATTCCTACCCGGTGTAAAAAGACCGTTTCCGAAAACGATAACGAAGTGTGGGAGAGCCATGCTTCGGCACGAATGGGCCGGCTCGACCGGAGTGATACTACGGCCTCACAGAAAACCGACGTGAAACAACGCTTGCGTTGTGTGAGTGAGGTTACCAGAGGCCCAATTACTCAATCTTCCCAATCCCCGATTCCCCAACAAATGTCTCTCTCTCCGGTAACGCACTTGTAACGCCTCTGGTGTTTTAAGTGTCCATGGGCGGCGGCGATTGCTTACCATCAGGTGATCCGTCTGCTCGTTTACCGGCTTATTCCATAAAAAAAAATCACCTGTATTAGTTTTCGGGAGCGGTCTTTTTACACTGGGTATAATAAATTAATATATGGCATTGATAGTCTCATACTTTAATGTCAAAATAATGGTTTTTGTTTACGCATATAATATGCATTGGGCATTAATTTTCATTGTCATTAATTTATGTATAAATTCATTTCCATTATCAATAAAACTAGCGTCTCGTTACTGTCGAGCTTCTTCGAAACTAGTAGCTTTTGTCCAATAATTTACGTGCGTAAACCGTGATGAGGAACAGGGTGGTTTTAGTCAGTAAGAGTTTGACACACTCTCCCTTCACCCAAGGCGGTAGGACACATTTGATGATTTTATCAACTGTAAAAAAAGCTTTATACAAAATGTGTCACATTGTATCTCTGGTAAGCAAATCTAAAGATACGATAGGTTAATAAAAATGAATAAATTATTGAGAACTGTAAATACGCAATAATACATTTACTCAACTCCAATAGAAAATAAAATCAGTAACTTTTACCTAAACGTACAACAAATTCGTACTAAGCGTACTGTAATAGGACGAGACGCTTCATACATTCATTATTTCATTACACACACATTGTATCGTATACCATCAAAAGCGGGTGACAGTCCACTGCTGGACTATGAGCCTCCTCTACATAAGACGCTAAAAGGTACGCGTCCACAGCCCCGCATCGTACGCATCGCACGCAACGGATTTCAGTTTGTCTTGTATAGAAACTCATACAACTGCGTCCACTGATCCGCGTCGTACGGACCGCATCATCGGCAATGCCTACATGCGATGCGTACTGATGACGTCATACGGAATGCGTGCGATGCGGGCCTGTGGACGCTTACCTATAATCTCCGCGCTTGGCAAGCGGGTTGCAGTATTGTAAATAAAACTATGATTAGATATGATATACCATTTGTTGACAGGCTAAGAAACCGAAGACTAAAGAAGAGGCTCAGAAGGAGATCCTTGATGCTGAACTGGATCTTTTTACTAAACAACAGGTATGTTTCAATATTTATTTGTTTATTTAGTCGTTTCTGCTATTGGCTTTGCACGCGTTGCTAAGATAAAAAGTATCCTATATAAGAAAGAAGAAAGAAAAACAGTTTATTTGCGCCGTTACTAAAATAATTAACATAAATAATTGTGCTAAAATTAAATAAATATATACACGGCGCAAAAAGGCCAGTACTATGTGTTTTTACCCGACTGCGCCAGAAGGAGGGTTATGTTTTATGGTATAAGTCGGTAAAGGAGCAGACGGATCACCTGATTACGCCGCCGCCCGTGGTCACCCGAAACACCAGAGGCGTTGAATACCAGGGTTGTTTGAGAATCGGAGATTAGGGGAAGATTGGGATGAGGGAAGGGTGAGGTGGTTTGGGCTCCGGTAATCTCACTTAGGCAACGAAAATAACGCAAGCGTTGTTTCACAGTTTTCTGTGAGACCGTGGTATCCCATTTTTCCCGAAGCATGACTTAAATAAACACCATCCACAATTTACACTGAGGAAAAAATTTCAGAAAAAGCCAATTCTGATTGTTGTCGATGCTTAGAACTAAACTAAACTTTCACTTACTTATTAGTTATTATAATTATTTTCTGCAAAATCAACTCTACAACCTCCATAATAAAACCATAATTCCTTTAACAGGAGGGTCAAGACGTGACGGAGCTTACGAAGAAGATTGCCGAGCTACGCCGCCAGATGGCGATACAGTTCCCCTCGCATAACATCATGAGGAGACCGCATGCAAGGTAGGAGAGTTACTTAAATAAATATATAAGTATATTTTAATCATATAGACTGATAATTCATTAGTAGTTAAAAATGTAATAGGCATGTTTCCTACTAGTCAAATTCAATACTTTTTTCGCAACGTCAAAAACGATATTGTCTATGAACTTTGTATGTAATACTCTATTATGACGTCATAAGTTTTTGACGTCATATAGCAGACTTATTTCTAGAAATTTAGCTAGAAAATTTTTAAAAAGTATCGTCAAATCAATGAATAAAAGTACACTTATTTCAGGATATTTTATTGTATTGAAATGTCAAAATAATTTATTTTTGACCTAGCAAACTACCCAATTATATAAATATTTTCTTAATCATCTAGATTGATATTTCATTATAATAAAAAAATAATTTGATTCATTTATTGGAAAATTACATTGAATTTGAATAGAATAAGAATTACATTGGTAATTGGGTAGTATCCTCGGTCAAAATTATTTTTTGAATATTTCAATACAATAAAATATTCAAAAATAATTATTATTTAGACACCACTGACAAAAGGTGAAGGAAAACATCGTGAGGAAACCTGGGCTTCTAATTTCTGATTATAAGTTTGAAATCGCCAACCCGCATTAAGCAAGCGTGGTGATTGATCAAACCTTATTTGTGTGAGTAGAGGCCTTTGGTCAGCAGTGGCCACTTATAGGCTGTTGATATGTGTGATGTGATAAGTATTATCTATTTATTTATAATAAATTGTTAACTTTTCAAGCTACCGTATTGTGAAGAGAAAACTTAGGTGAGATTATAACTATTTATATTACAAAGCAAATGAAATACATATTGTGTTTTGCTAAGATGTCTTCCATGGAGGAAGGCAGAGACAAATATGTTTTTAACTTACTTTATGCTGTATTTACTTTTATGCCTCTAGAAAAATTTCGGGATCGATTCCCATACTAGACAAACGAAATTTGTATCATAAATTTCTCAACAATAGCATGGATTTTGTAAGGACAATTTCATTAAGGTTTAGCCCCCCTCTGTCTACCCCTTTGGGGATAAAAAGGGGAGACGTTGCATATATTATAATTTCATTAAGATTTGCTGCCAGGCTGATGGAAGCTCGCAGTTAAAACTGTTCAGATTTATCAGAAAGCGCTGCTGCCCAGTCTCTAATCAATATGCAATCCTTCAATCGGGTCTCAGACACCCACAGGCAGAACAGCGGAGGTTAATTTTTTTTTTCTATAATGAAACTGTAGCATAAAGCCTTAAGTGTCGACTGTTCGCAGGGGTGGCAGGTTCAATACCCCGACGAGGTTCACTCGAGGCGGTATCGCGACGAAGATGTTCAGCGTGAACCAGTCGGTCGATCATAGGCCGAGGGCTCTGCTCATCTCGGGATTCGAAGCCGATGAGCTTGACGCTTTAGTTGCACATTTTTCTGTGAGTATTACCTTTATTTTTAAGCTATTGCATAGCTTCTATAGCGGGTCTTGAGCGTGGAGACCGAATCCAGAATTTCCGTAACGAAAAAAACCTAACACTTTGACAGTTCTTCTTCAGTGTATGTGAACTTGTATGTTTGTAAACGCACCCACGACGCAGGAGAAAATCCTAGTGTGGGGCAATGTTATAAAGAAAAAAAAAGAAGAAAAAAAGTTCATAATTGAAGTGGCGCCATCTGGCAGTTTGACAAAAAAGTTCAACTAAAACTTAACAGGTGGCGTTACTATCGCATGTTCAAGTAGCAAGCGCCCGGTTGGCGCGGTAGCTGGGCAATTGGCTGCCATGCAACGTGTAACGGGTTCGATTCTCGCACGGAGCAACTCTTTGTGTGATCCACAAATTGTTATTTCGGGTCTGAGTGTCATGTGTATGTGAACTTGTATGTTTGTAAACGCACCCACGACACAGGAGAAAATCCTAAAGCCCCGTATTCATGGTAAACATTTGTTTAGCAACAGTTGCTAAACATTGTTGGTGAGCGGCGAGAATGTTGCTAGCAACTATGTTTAAGCTTGTCAACATGATGCTGTCCACGCAGTGTTGACAGCAACTCCGCAACACCTTGATTCAACTTTGTTGCGAAACAAATGTTTACCATGAATACAGGCCTTTATATGGGGTAACGTTAAAAAATAGTGAGATTCTATTCTTATTTGATGACACGCATAGTACTTAAGTATACATATTTGTGTTGCAGCAATACGGCGAGGTGATAAGCAAAGAGGTGGAGTTGTCGGTGCCGCAACTGGTGCTGCAGTACAAGTCGCGGCAGCACGCAGAACATGCCATCGCCAACGGGAAGCATTACAACGATAGGACGCTGTCGGTACGTAGTTACTGTGTTACTACATATTTACTGTCGGTGCTGCAGTACAAGTCGCGGCAGCACGCAGAACATGCCATCGCCAACGGGAAGCATTACAACGATAGGACGCTGTCGGTACGTAGTTACTGTGTTACTACATATTTACTGTCGGTGCTGCAGTACAAGTCGCGGCAGCACGCAGAACATGCCATCGCCAACGGGAAGCATTACAACGATAGGACGCTGTCGGTACGTAGTTACTGTGTTACTACATATTTACTGTCGGTGCTGCAGTACAAGTCGCGGCAGCACGCAGAACATGCCATCGCCAACGGGAAGCATTACAACGATAGGACGCTGTCGGTACGTAGTTACTGTGTTACTACATATTTACTGTCGGTGCTGCAGTACAAGTCGCGGCAGCACGCAGAACATGCCATCGCCAACGGGAAGCATTACAACGATAGGACGCTGTCGGTACGTAGTTACTGTGTTACTACATATTTACTGTCGGTGCTGCAGTACAAGTCGCGGCAGCACGCAGAACATGCCATCGCCAACGGGAAGCATTACAACGATAGGACGCTGTCGGTACGTAGTTACTGTGTTACTACATATTTACTGTCGGTGCTGCAGTACAAGTCGCGGCAGCACGCAGAACATGCCATCGCCAACGGGAAGCATTACAACGATAGGACGCTGTCGGTACGTAGTTACTGTGTTACTACATATTTACTGTCGGTGCTGCAGTACAAGTCGCGGCAGCACGCAGAACATGCCATCGCCAACGGGAAGCATTACAACGATAGGACGCTGTCGGTACGTAGTTACTGTGTTACTACATATTTACTGTCGGTGCTGCAGTACAAGTCGCGGCAGCACGCAGAACATGCCATCGCCAACGGGAAGCATTACAACGATAGGACGCTGTCGGTACGTGGTTATTGTGTTACTATTACTTACTACCGTACTCTGCCTTACTTAGCCCTTTTTTGCTTTCGTACCTTCTCCTGACAATAAGGATTAGGACACCAATTTGGTGCAGTCGTTCATATATTTTGCCGATTTATTTTGATTTTGATTTATATAGACTGTATACACTAGCTGACCCAACAAACGTTGTTTTGCTTTATAAATTAATTCTAGTTGTAAGTATGTGTTTTTTTAATGCTACATTATACAATGTTAACAAAAAAATTTCGTTAAAAAAAATTATGGGTGAACAACACTTATCACTTAGGGGTATGGAAAATAGATAATAGCCGATTCTTAGACCTACTAAATACGCATATAAAAATCGGTAAAGCTGTTTCGGAGGAGTACGGTAACTAACATTGTGACATGGACATTTTATATATTAGATTTACTATTACTTCACTTTTATACTGGCTACTCCCACGTTGTTTCACCCACTCTGCTCGGCTCCTATTCGTCATACAGTTACACTTTGGAATGAGCACCTAGTTTCACTGACGGACAGACTGATAGACTATTATTTATTTCTTTATTTGTTGACATTTCATAAGTACCTATTTATGGTTTTATTGGAAGTGTAGCACATCTTTGCCGAAAAAGCACCCTTAGAGTTAGTTATACAATTGAAAAGCTGACTATATTAAGAGCATATTTCTTCCACCGTCTAATGAATACATATTATTGAACAGATAACCTGGACGGCGAATACAACAGCGAACACAAACAGCGCGCCGCGGCCCGCGGACCCGAGGCCCGCGCGGAATGGCGAACAGAGAGACGAGAAGGACGAGGTAAGAGAATATACTAGTACATATATTATAAATACACTAGCTACTTCCGCGCGGTTTCACCCGCTCTGCTCGGTTCCTATTGATCGTAGCGTGATGATTTATAGCCTATAACCTTCCTCGATAAATGCGCTATCCAACACAAAAAGAATTATTCAAATCGGACCAGTAGTTCCAGAGATTAGCGCGTTCAAACAAACAAACTCTTCAGCTTTATAATATTAGTATAGATAATAGGATCGATCTTTGATATTGGATCTTTCAAAACCCTTTTTCTCTTGATGTCATTGATTCGTCAATGCTCTACGCAGTCTCACGCTATTTTCGAAGTTCTTGAGATATTATTATATTTTCTAATCCAGTGATTACAAACTCTAATTATTTTTACTCGATATGACTTAGGAATCGGTCATAAACAGCACCTCTTATTTACCTCTCACTACATGGCAACTGTCAGAGTTGACCTCTTAGATTGTGCGGACTATAGTCTATACTAGTAAAAGTCAATGGATCACACAAGTTTTTTTGTGCTGGATTCGAATCTGTAGCAACAAATCATCATTCGAATTGACAACATCTTTTTTGGGAAGTTGCCTTACAATCAAATTAAAATGTCTTAAAACGTTATTATTTCTTCAGCAGACCCCAGTGGACCTTCCGGAGGACACGTTACTCCGTTTCGACGAGGAAGAGGAGGATGACGCTGATGAGGACAGGTCCTGGAGACGTTGACCTTCGAACCCTCGCCGCAAGAGCCGCGGCATATGACCCGCATATGTAATATTATACTTAATATTAACATAGTAGGTTAAAATGCCGATTTTAATCACCCATTTTCACCCAAAATCGGAATTAAGATCCGATTTTTAAAGTAAATTTCTACCGATTTTGAATGAAAATGTGTTATGGATTTCGGCTGTGAAACAAGCGCTAGTTACATAGAATAGAATAGAATTGAGAAATAATTGAAATGTGCTTTAAGGATAGTTCGAAATTCGATGAATGATGTTTGTGACTATGAGCCCCTAGTTTGGTTTGAAAATAGTTGAGTTATATTTAGATTCAATCATTTGTAAAGCCGTATCTACTTAATTCTCTATTAGACAAAAATACCTTAAAACAACTAATACTGTAGTTTCTACCTACCCCCTAGGTGATATATAGGGGGACTGGTAATTAGTGAACGATATTTAAACACGTGATTGTACTCATGATTACAAACAACTTTCCCAAAGAAACTCATTTGTTTTATTTTACAAAACAACAAAATACCGCGCGCATGATCAGCTGTTAGCAGCGAGGCGCCCGCGCCCGCGTTATTGGAAGACTAGTAGGTATTTTGGAACTTTACTTTGTTATTGTGATAAAAATAAAATAAGTATACAAAAAAAGTTTCTTTAGGAAAGTTGTTTGTAATCATGAGTACAATCACGTGTTTAAATATCGTTCACTAATTACCAGTCACCCCTATATTATATGCAGATATAAATGCAAGTTTCTTCTATATAAATCTCATATTTAGTTTTCTATTCTATTCTATTGGACGAGAGTTTGTATTGGCTACTAATAACTGTTACTTATACTTGTTATTACTTTCTCTATAGCATATATTTGTGTTTATATTGTAAGGTAATGTGTTGCGCAACGCGTCTTGTGTGTTGCGCTAAATGGGTTAGAGTTTGCGCAATGGGTGTTAAATGTACGGTAAAACAAATTTAAAGTTGCGCAATTTGTTACCGTTTGCGCAAAACGTGTTCAAATTTGCGCAATGCTTGTCAAATCTTGCGCTAATGTTTATAGTGATATCCTATACCAAAATTTAATAATATCGACAATTTTATTATAACTTTCGTGAGACGTGCTAAATTAATTATTATGTTATCGGCTTACTCACATAACTGTTTGATGAGGAACTCGACTAGTTTCAAGCCATGCTAGAGGCTCGTATTCATGAAAACTAGTCGAGTTCCTTGTCAAACAGTTACGTGAGTAAGCCGATAACATAATAATTAATATCGACAGTTTTAAAAGAAAATACTAATTTGCGCATACTCTAAGCACGTGCGGTTAAATTTTCAACCTTACATCTTTAGTTATAAAGTTGAAAATTTACTAAAAAATCCTTACAATATAAAACAAATACTTTAAAACATAGTTATAATAATGAAACGACCGCGTCCTAAACTTAATACTTATAAGTCACAATTATCAGCCGTACTCAGAGTTGTTTAATGGTTACTTAACCCAGTCCTTAGTAATGGTTTTCGGAACAAAATCGTTACTAAGGAATAGTTTTAAGGTAAGCGTCCACAGGCCCGCATCGTACGCATCGCATCAAACGGATACATTTTGACTGCGTCCACTGTATCGACAGTGATCGGATTGCCGACGCGAGTATTAGCAATTGGATTTTTGGCATCGGCATTCCGTATGACGTCATCGGTACGCATCGCATGTAGGCATTGCCGATGATGCGGTCCGTACGATGCGGATCAGTGGACGCAGTTGTACGAGTTTCTATACAAGACAAACTAAAATCCGTTGCGTGCGATGCGTACGATGCGGGCCTGTGGACGCTTACCTTAAGGAATAGTTTAAGTAATCATTCAATGTCTTTGAGTGTGGTAGGTAGTGATTGAATTTAACTAAGATTAAAATTATGGCCCATACATTAATACATACATACATACATACTAATTCATTTTTGAGACATATAGGGAATAAAACAGGGTGTAAACAGTACTCTTAGTACAAGTTTGCTTTACGTTTAACGAAATAACGAACCGATACGACCTTCAAACCTTCAAGAAAAGAGCATACTCCTTTTTAAAAAGGCCGGCAACGCACCTGTGACTCCTCTGGTGTTGCGGGTGTCCATGGGCGGCGCTGATCGCTTACCATTAGGTGACTCGTTTGCTCGTTTGCCTCCTATTCCATTAAAAAAAAATGGAAATTTAGAACGCATGTGGCACCATGTATATATGAGTTTGTTTTATGTTTAAAGTAATCGAAATGAGAGCGTTCGGCGCTCTGATTCGTTGGTTTATTTGAGCTGACCAATCAGAGCGCCGACCGCGCGCTCGCTTTTGTTTACTTTAAACGTAAAGCAAACTTATACTAAGGGTACTTGATTGGCCGGCTCGAATGAACCAATCAATCAGAGCGTCCAATGCACTCTCGCTTTGTTTTCGTTCAACGTAAAGCAAACTCGTAGTAAAGGTATAACGCTCCCGAAAAACGCTACAAGAAATTGTTTTTATAATTTTAATCGTTTTAGTTTTCGTATTATTCATGCAACATCAGCCTTAAGTCTTTGACTGCCAATAGAAAACTGTTGAAGGCAAATCCTCCGCTAACGTCGGTCACCGGTGACCACCACGGCGTTCAATGTGTTAAGCAGTTGATTACAACTATTATTACATAAAATAAACATTGATATCCTTAATTTTTTTAACATCATCCCGTTGGCGGTTTCTTGGGAGCGTTCCGTTTACACCCTGTATATTAAATAAGTTTATTGTAAAAAGTTAATTATTGACACTGACACCGTGATAGTCCACTGCTTTTTTAAGAAGGGAAAATCATCCAATGGCTTCTCTCGCGATGCGAGGCGAGAGGGAGCGTCAGATTTACTGATTAAAAACCACCTCGTTCCTACTCCTGCTTTTCGAGCCAGAGCCCCGGTAACCCGCTAGGTAGTCCGCACTGCTAGACTATTAGGCTGCCTGTCCACCGGAGCGGAGCGAGGTAGCGAAGCGGAGAAACGGAGAAATATGAACCAATAGGATTGCACAAAATCTGACCATTAAAGAGGAGCGGAGATTTTGTTTAAAACTTCTTAAACTATTCAAAAGTTTCTTTAAATCTCCATATTTGGCAATAGTATTGGGGATAGCAGTAGTTTAAAGTATCAGATTTATCAGAAAAGGCCAATGGTCTCTGTTCCTTTACTGGAAAAAATTGCGGCCGTACATTAAAAATATAACTTTTTACAATAAACTTATTTACCAAAATCATTGCTATACAAAGTGCCTAGGTCCATAGGTTCAATTCTTGAGCCGATATCTCGTAAACGCTCAAACATTTCGCTTGTTTAAGCAACTTATATACACATATACATACATATACATAAAATAATATATAATTACATATATAAATATTTTTACATACACAAAAACACCATACGAAAGCAATACTCGAAGTAATATTATTATTTATATGAAATATTACTTATTACCTGTTAGATTTTGCATTTTGTTATGTTATTCATTTTTCGTAGTTTTTGTGGGTAATTCGCCTTTTTATTTTGGGGGGTTGTAAATCATTTAATGACTTCTCCCGTTCAGACGAGGTGAGAGGGAGTGTCAGACTCTTACTAACTAAAAACCACCCCGTTCCTACTCCTGCTTTTTGAACTGGAGCCCCGGTAAAGCTTGGTAGTCCGTAGCTCTGGGTAATTTGATGCCTAAGTCAAAGTCAAAGCATTTATTTTGATTAATCCTAAATTAGGCTTTTTTGAAACATCAAATTGAATTGTCCGTCAGCTAGGTGCGGATAAGATCTACTAATGCCAATAATATTATAAATCGGATGAGGATTTCTCCCGTAAAAGTATAGATTCCTAATCTAGGTTTTGACATCAATGTCAGTCGTAATTATCCTTCTTCCAAGTACCTCTCACCACATCAACAGCCTATAAGTGGCCACTGCTGACCAAAAGCCTTTTCTCACACGGAGAAGGTTTAAGCATTAATCACCACGCTTGCTCAATGTCGGTTGGCAAATTTCAAACTTATAATTAGAAATTATAAGCCCAGGTGTCCTCGCGATGTTTTCCTTCACCGTTTGTCAGTGGTGTCTAAATAATCTTAGAAAGTACGATCGCTTGAAGATATCTGTTTCAAAATTTAGTTTGCAATATTCCACTAAAAAGCCCATAAAATATGGTTGCCAGATCCAGATTGATCATTTCTAGGGCCACGAACGGAATTTGAGTTTTGGCGTCCCATCCGAGACTAAACTATAAAAGTAGGAATTAAGTAGGTACCTAGAACTCACCCTTCCCTAAAAAGACAATTATCCACAAAAATATGAAGAAATGAATAACATACCTTATTGCGTAGTCAATAAGCGACATTATTAAATAGATACCTAAGGTCAGAATTGAACTAAGCGCTTATCAACATGTCTTCCAGCCTTCTAAGGGCTTGAAGATTTAAAAAAGTTCAAATTTATGTCAGTCACTTAGTCAAAGGGTTAGACTATTCGGTTATATAGGGGATCGTTTAGTAATAAAGTCTAGGTAATCTAATTTTCAGTAGATTTTCGTACTAAGAGATAGAATTTGGTCTTTAGGTCAAAATCGCTGTGCGATTTTTATAAACACACCAATAAGAGTTGAACTATATGTCTATAATTCCGCGGTGTGACGTCACACTCCTGCCCTTTCTCAGATCAGAGGATTATCAGAGGCTCAATTCCATTCAATTCACTCCAAAAACACCAAGTGTGGGAGAGCCATCCTTCGGCACGAATATACCACGGTCTCACTGAAAACCGACTGTACTTGCTTCGCCAGTACAATACTAAAACAGAAAACCGTGAAACAACGCTTGCGTTGAGTGAGTGAAATTACCGGAGTTATGGTTGTTGGGAAATAGGGGTTGGGAAACCCCTTCCCAATCTCCTAACCTTACCCCTTAAATTCCTAACCCCACCCCTGCCTAGAGTAGGCATGACGGGAATAAAAGGCGTGACGTTGAAAAAAAAATCTTACTTTTGTGCTTTATTTATATACACATCTCACATCGATTTTGACCTAACTATAGTAACCAAATCTACTGATAAATAGGTCATTACAACTGGTTAGCAGCCACGAACTTGAAACTTGAGTTGAAGCCCAATTAGTTATGTATCTTGGATTAAATAACTATATCTTCATGAAGATAGCCAACGCATACTTCAAGAGAATAAACAAGAATTATTTAAAACTGGTGTGCCCGGTATATGGCAATAGGCTCACCACCTATTACATGGGACTTACAACATAAATTGTGAAATGTGGGTGTACTTATACAGTGGCATTACTTGCCTTATTTCCTTCGGGGATTAAAGGCGTGACGATATAAAAAAATATATATTTGAAATTGGGTCGGCTCTACCGATACCACGGCCTCACTGAAAATCGGAGTAACATAATAATTGTTTCGTATTTCGTCGTGTGAGTGAGGTTACTAAAGGCCTAAAAATGGAATCAAGAAAAGAGCATACTCCTTTTTAAAAGGCCGGCAACGCACCTGTGACTCCTCTGGTGTTGCGGGTGTCCATTGGCGGCGCTGATCGCTTACCATCAGGTGACTCGTCTGCTCGTTTGCCATCTATTCCATAAAAAGGCACGCAAACGACCACTTACTATCAGACGATCTGTTTGCTCGTTTACCGCCGATTCCATAGTAAATTCCAATCAGTAGTATAAATCTCGATACATAATGAATTTGGGTTAACAATAAGCAACTCGTTCGTGGCTTAAAAAACTTAAATATACTTAATTGAGGATTTATTAGTAACAGGATTAGACAGGGAGACAGATATTGTTTCATTTAAAACGTAATATATTTTTATATCAGGCCCTCATGTAGTGTAGATGTCCAGTCAACAAGGATGTAGCGTGGACTGTCCAGGCGACACACGTACTTAGGTATCGTCATGAGCTAATGTTCACATGTAAACAGCAGCTCATGTAGTGTAGATGTCCAGTCAACAAGGACGTAGCGTAGACTGTCCAAGCGACACTTAATAAGGCTCTATATAAAAAAATATTATGTTATTTGAATTGCAACGTATCTGTCTCTAATATATAGGCCGCGGAGATTTTTTATTTCAAATCTTAATGAATTTGTTTCTTTATAATTCTTATTATGACTTCGTCATAGTAAAAATTATATGAATATCTAAGTTCTTAATGTAACAAATTTTTTTTTGTTTTACTATATTATGTTTAATTATATATTGTTTATATGTTTTTCTCTAACTCATACATAGGATTTCTTTTCAAAATTTGAATTCGTAGACGTTTTTCTCTGGTCAAAACACACTGTGACGTCTTTTAATCAATACATAGTATATTTCATATGATAGATACAAATCCAGGCATTCACATGTAAACAGCAGCTCATGTAGTGTAGATGTCCAGTCAACAAGGATGTAGCGTAGACTGTCCAGGCGACACACGTACTTAGGTATCATCATGAGTTAATATACACTGATTAAAAAGGAGCATTTTTACACCTCTGCCTACCCATTTTCGAGTACTTAGTCGTGAATTTATCCCTATTAAATAGAATAATATACCACCTTCCCCCCTATTACATGGGACTTATAACATAACTGGTGAAAAGTGGGTGTTACATTGTGAGCACCTCTGCCTACCCCTTCGAAGACTAAAAAAATAAATAAACGACTCTAAACGCCACAGTGTGACCGCAAAAACTTCCTAAATGTTACATAAAATTTTCATTTTTAATTATAATTATTAAATTATAAATTAGTTTTAATTATTTTTTATCATTATTATTGTGTATTTTTTAAGTCAAAAAAACGTGTTTTGACAAATATTGTTAGTTTTATCACGATCGTTGAAAGTTTATCATCATCAGCCCGTTTCCGACCACTGTTAGACATAGGCCTCTCCAGTATCCGACCAGTGAGCTTGATCTTAAGTTTTTCGCATCCAACCACTACCAGCCTCACATAGGGTATAATCGTCACTCCATCTAAGTGGGGGAAGGGATAGGAGGCTGTTGATTTTTAGCTCATAGATTTAAATTTCGCAGCATTTTAAAGTGTTGTATATCTTTGTATCCCTCCAAAAAAATAAAATAAAAGCATGATGTTATTAACTAACATATACTTACAGTTTCTTCACGTAAGTTTTCGAGGATACTCGACCAGTTTCAAGCGACGGCCGGAGCTCTTGAATTGTGTGATGCGTGGATATTTTGTTAACGTATGTCGGTAGGTCATTGGGGGGAAGCCTATGTTTAAGAGTGGGGGGCGTTTTGTGGTCGATATGATGATAAAAGATGGTCGTTATATGTTACTAATAACTTCGATATTTTTCAAAGCACATTTTTCTAGTTACGGCGTGTTTTTTTTTTTTGTTTTATTATTAATTGTATTAATGTTTTTTCGCTCTGCGGTGGTTGAGTAATTGAGTGTAAAGGAAAGTCTTGGATTGGGGTGAGCTTTTGTAACTGTTATAAGGTTCAAAATGCGATGTATTTTTGTTTGGGGGTCGTTTGACTTAATTTATTTTGGGGGTTTTATGCCCGAGTACTCAAACGCTACTCAATTTTAAGACGCTCTCAAATGTAGTTCTGTCACTATCAATTCTTTATAAAATGACAGAGATAGCACGATATTTAAGTACAACTTAAAATTGAGTAGCGTTTGAGTATTCGGGCGTTAGGGGTCGTTAGACATGTTTGTTGAATGATTAGGCTTTGCCATAAATTATTTATTTGTATATTTAAGGAGTGTAATGCATTTGTTATATAGAAATTATTACAAAAAGCTAAATGGACACGTCGATTATTCAATTGACAACCTTTACTTCTATAATATAAAGCTCAATTTACAACAAGACGTATCTCAATCCAAGATTTGCCTAGAATGAAGTTTGATCGATCATAGCTGTTATTCGCTAGATACTTTGTTTTTCTTTTTTAATTAATTTTGTACATATGTGTTTGTTTTAGTATTAAGTAGCGTGAACTCGTACCTTCGACTTAGAATTTGAGAAAATGGTAGTAGTAGGATAACTATTGGTAAATTGAGGAGTCTGTTAAGGAAATGTGTAAATTTAGTCTCTATTGTAGACGGATTTTGAGCTCTATCGCTTTGGGAATAAGGACGTAAGTTGATATGACGTTGATTTTAAATTTAAAATCAACTAAATTGGTTTGAAATAGAGCTCAAAATTGGTTGTCGACTTAAAATAGGAGTGATTGTTGATTTATTTCGTCTTAAATTTGTAAATTGATTTTGTTTTTAAAATTTATTCTTAGTACAATTAGGGTAAATGAAATTTGGGTGTTATTGCATATTGGTTCTTAAGTACGCAAGCATAGAAACGGTATTTGCAAAGCAATAAACATGTCGAAGGAACGGGTACCGCGTATATTGTACATACTAGTTATATTTATAATAATAGTTATTATAATAACGATAATATAATAATAATAAAATAACAGACTTGTAAAAAAGAACATTTACATACAAAAAAAGAGAAATAAATAATTGTAGCCGTTGAGAAAATTAAGTTTGGCGGCAAAAAAATATTTTTTCTAAGTTGCGAGACGGCGGCTAAAATTGTAACACAAGAAAAGAGTGACTTGTGAATGTTTTTCAGTTTGTTTTTTATTTTGTAAAAAAGATAATGAGCCGCCAAAAAAATAAATATGGTTCTTGGTTTCTGGGCAGAGAGTCAAAAACGTGGTCAAAAACATTGGTCGCAAGACCTGGTTTCTTTTTCAGCTGAAGAAAGAAGATTTGTGAATCGTGGGGTCGGTTGACCCGACTATTCTGGGGTCATGGGGTCGATGGTCCCTACAACATGGGGTCGATGGTCCCTACAACATGGGGTTACAAGACCCCAACTTTTTTAAATTGGTGAATGAAGACTGCGGATGTTGATGGCGGAAGATCTGACAAGAAAATTGGTTACGTGCCCCTTAGTATGGCCCATTCGGCGCTCTAATTAGCTGGTTCATTCGAGCCGCCCAATCACAACGCCGGACGCGCTCACGTTTCGATTACTTTAAACGTAAAGCAAACTCATACTAAGGATACTGAGTACGTTTGTCGCCACCTACATGTTTCGTTCGTCTACTGAGGAACTCCACATTTCGAGAGACACCGGGCAGCAGCGCTCTCTGATAAACCTGAACCTTTTAAACTGCTATCTTCAAGGCGTCTGACAAGCGTGGAGATGATGCTATTCTCTATATAAAGGAGGCTTATATTTCAGCAGTGGACTGTTGGAATTTTTTTTTTTTTCTTTAAAAGAAAACGTTGCCCCACATTAGGATTTTCTCCTGTGTCGTGGGTGCGTTTACAAACATACAAGTTCACATACACATGACCCAGACCCGAAACAACAATTTGTGGCTCACACAAAGAGTTGCTCCGTGCAGGAATCGAACCCGCCACACGTTGCACGGCAGCCAGTTGCCCAGCCACCGCGTCAACTGTGCAGTCCAAAGATGACAATAATTATTCATAAAACGAGAAGAATGGACCTGAACCGGTACGTATATCTAATGCCACGTCCTGCGTGAGCGATCAAGGCGCGAAAGTGATGCGGTGAAAACAACAAACTGTCAAAATATATTGACGTGTGTGGCCTACCAAACTGTCAAAATGTATGACGTGGCCTAAGGCGCCAATCTCAATTCCCATTCTTCTCAATTTCCGATTCCCCAACAACCCTTTAATTCCTAACCCCCAAAACGCTGGCAACGTACTTGTAACGCTCCTGATGTTTCAAGTGTCCATGAGCGGTGGCGATTGCTTACTATCAGGTGATCCGTCTGCTCGTTTACCGGTTTATACCATAAAAAACTTGATATTTTCGCGCGAATTGGACGCGGTGCCGTCACGTGTTTGTTTATAATGTCGGAAACATAAACAAAACGGAGGTAAGAGGGAGTGTCAGACTCTTACTGACTAAAAGCCACCACGTTCCTACTCCTGCTTTTCGAGTCGGAGCCCCGGTAACCCGCTAGGTAGTCCGCAGCTCCGGTACCTTTACGAGTAGAACTGACACTTATTCACGGGGCATAAGCTTCGATTTAATAATAGTATCGGAAAAAATGAATAAAATAGAACACTCCAGTAGAACATTTATTTACAAAATAATAATTACTTCATATAAATAACATAATCTTTGTTAAATAGTTACTTTACCTATAAAAATTGTATAATCACTAAAAATAAATTTCTGCTTATACCATATGGAGAAAACTCTTATGACTTAATTTAAACCACATATTTGTTATCATCTTGGCTGACAATATACGAAAAATGAGCGAAATAGGCCCAGTAGGTAAGTTAAAAAGTGCATTATTCTCTTTGTGCTAATTTGAACACTCTTTACAAGGTCGCATGTCCGTAACATTCCTAGACAACCTACAACATACAGCTCTTCTGTGGTCAAGGTGCATGGAGCTGTTCACGCAGAATTTAATACTTAATTTATTTTGTTTCAACAAATTTTCGGTTTTCGTTGAAATATTTAGTTGTACTATGCTTCTGTGGACGAGTACTACTTGTAGTTTCATTTAAGGCGCGGTGAATAGACAACTTTTATGTATTTGAGGGGGTGAAGCAGGTGAAGTGGGTCTCGTGTACTGAGGGGTGCACCGTGCAAATGTCATTGATACGCGTATTCCATTTTATTTAGGAGCGTAATTTCGCTACTGTAGTTTCATGGACGAGTGGCCCAGTGCGTTGCTGTCTAGATTCGCGTTCCGTGATCCTTAAGATCGAATCTCATTACTCGTATTAGTTTTTGTTTTTTTATTTTTTCAATATTATGTTGTATACATTTTTATTTTATTTTTTTATTAGTTTTTATGACTAAAACCAAAATCGAACAATAATTTACACAAACTTACTACTACTATAGTTTTTGCACTAGTGACAGTTGCCTGTATGACGTTGACGTCTCTCAGTACCACATGATTAGGGATGGACATTAGAAAGGTCTTTTTTTATCGCTATCGATACTCGCAGCATACATTGAATTCTCTTTAATTTTGTTATTAAAGTGTGTTGTTTAGTTGTGCAGTGTATCTGCGTGTATATAATGTCAATATACAGATACAGATTCAGATGATCCTGACTCAGATAATAATATGAGTTTGGACGAATAATAAGTAAATAATTTTGGTTTTAAGCAAGGAGCGTGTGTGACGTGTCGAAGATCTGACACGTTTGGCTCTCCAGTGTCCCGAACAGTCGCTACAGTCGAAGACAAGTTTTTACATTCAATATTCTGTACTTAGGGCCTATGCACACCACGTTTTATAAACGGCCGGCGACGCGCGTTTTGGAAACGCGCGTCGCCGGACGTTTTTCTCCTACAGTGCAGTTTGTTGTCGTTTGTATCGATACAAACGCGCGGCACCAGCGCGTGTGTATCGATAACACGCGCGTTTGCATCGCTTCCGCATCGCTACACACGCGTGTCTGTATCGCTACACACGCGAGTCAGGTGTGCAAAGGTCTACAGGCCGCGTCTAACTATCGCGTCTGTAGCGATACAGACGCGATACGCACGCAAGTATCGCGTCAGTATCGCTAAAAACGCGTCGACGGCGCGTTTAAAAAACGTGGTGCAAACATAGGCACTTAGAAGCAGTAGGCACTAATCTTTTAAAAACTAAAAAACGGACAGGAGGATATATAAATAAAACACCAATTATGTATAAAATATGTATTATTCATCTTCAATAATTAGGAGAATGTCATCTAAGAATTGTGTATACTTTACTTTAGAATTGTGTTTATACTTTCGTATACTTTCTTGGTATCTTTCCCAACTGAGATACCATATTATACAGGCTGAGATGCACGCCACTGACGAATAACTGATAAAATCGCCTCATCTTCCAAGACTCTTCTGCCAATAGAGTTACTGCGACCAGTCGCAATCGTACAATCTACACAGCGATCCATGTCGTCAATATCCGATTGATAGGCTTAAACAGTTGTCCAAAATAGAGAGTAAGGTAATTTAGAGATGCAAGATCCGTCAAAAGTCCTTTATAAAGCCGAGGTCGTGGGGTTTAACAATAAAACATGGAAAATACGTGCGCATTTAGAACGAAACACAACAAAGTGTCATCTGTCAATCGATGACTGACTGATATCAGACAGAAGTGTTGTAAGAAGTTTAAATCACAGAGTACTTATACGCATAAATGATTAAATAATCATTAATGTTTTATAACTTAATTTAAGTTTTCTCGCTTCCCAGATAGAAACAAGGTACCATATTTTGTGATTTCCTTTAGAAAAATATGACGGTTTTTTTAATATACATTTCAACTAGTTAACTGCTGGGCCCAAAAGTCCCCTTCTCCTTTCAAGAATGGTACGGAACGTTACTGAATGTGTCATCTGCACCATGCTACGCGGTAATAGTATATGAAAAAATTAATTGTATTTACATAACTTTAAATCGATTTCGTACAAAAAAATATTCTGACAACCCAACTTAGAAAAAGCTAATTACAAAATAAAATATTACAAACAGCAAAAAGATATGTTAGTGAATGATTATTTTCTGAGCGGCGATTGACACAAACTGACATAGGTCCACCAAGCAGCGCGCCTCAGCGGTCACTGCCGGTCCGCGTAGGAATGAAAGAGAAACGAATAGATGTCATGATCGGACGACGTTTTGTTCGATTCGTTCTGAGTTATTTATCATGAATTATATTAATTCTTACAAATATCTCATTTCAATCGACAAATAAATAAGGCAGATCCCTTTATTATTTTAAATTACGTCACTGTTATTAATTTTATTAAGATATGTTCATAAATAATATAGTTACAATGGCTAGAATTTCAATTTAAATGGTTAGTTTATGATTTTTTTTATCGAGAAAATTTATAGAAATCGTGTTTTGAAGAAGGTGGTCCATTCATAAAAATGATCAAGATTAACATATATTTTTTTTGTTGCTCTAACATGTAAACATTGGGCAAAAAAATCTGTTGAATCAATCCTATTTTGACTATGCACAGCGCCTTAAGTCATATGAGTGATCTCCATACTGTATATTTGAACTTAAAAGTATCTAAAGTTGGAAAAATATTAAGGTTTAAAACTAACATAACTTAAAAACTAATTATACTCAGAAGGTTATGGCAAAAAGTACAATATTCCTTACAAAATAAAGTTTCTTATTCAAATCCATAGTGCGAAATATTAGTGAAACTAATTTGTAACTAATATATTTCTAATATTCTACCTAATAAACAACTTCCGAAATTAGAACTTGAAACTGGATATATTTACCATGTTTTTCTATTTTTATGAGATTCCGATATTTCGGCACTGTTGCAAGCGCCTTGATCACGGATGAACTGGTGTATAATACGCGGGTGGATGTTTATGAGCAGACAAATCGGTCTACCCTCTTTCTCGTTCGTTTTTTGCTGACAAAAACATGGGCAATATTCCGTTTCGAGTTCTAATACTAGTGTTGGTGACCAAGTCAGTTTAAAAACTCATACATAACTTCCGAAATAAGTAACATAAATATAACTAGTAGACTATAATAGTACTTATCACCTAATTAGCTTCTGCCAGCGGCTACGCTCGCGTTTCCATTGGATAAAAAGTAGCCCATGTCTTATTCTAGAACCATAATCTACACTCTACCCCTGTTTCAAATTTCTTCCCGAACCCTTCAGCGGTTTAGACGTGATTAAGTAACAAACAAATAAACAAAGTGTCGCATTTATAATATTAGTAGGAGGTTCTAGAGAAAGGAGTCTGTGATGTTAAGACGTCCAATAAAAAACAAAGGAAGAATCACCATATGACAGATCACCTAAGCGCCAGACTGATCAAGTGAAATTGGCCACAGGAAACCCTGTGTCAGACTGCGCCAGACTGTCCACAAATAGGGAGAGATGGCGACAGATCGAGAGGAAAGCCGGGGCTCTGGGTTCGAAAAGCAGGAGTAGGAACGGAGTGGTTTTTAGTCAGTAAGAGTCTGACACTCCCTCTCGTCACGCCCAAGGCGAGAGAAGATCGAAACGACAGAAAATAAGAGAAGAATTTTCTGAACTCCTTGACGAGTTATATCGACTAGTTTCTATGCATACTGGGGACCTATAGACACGCCACGGGGAGAGCTTCTCACAAGTAACTAGTCGAGTTATCTCGCCAAATAGTTTCGTGAGCTAATCGTACAACATTCACAATATTTTTAGTACAAAAATATTCTTCTATGGTAAGCGTTCACAGGCCCGCATCGTACGCATCGGACGGATCGCATCAAACGGATTAATTTTTCAAGCTGTGTTCACTGTATCGACAGCAATCGGATTGCCGATGCGAGTATCAGCAATCGGATTGCCGATCCCACATTCACTTGGATTTTTAGCATCTACATTCCGCATTATGTCATCAGTACGCATCGCATGTAGGCATTGCTGATAATGCGGTCCGTACGATGCGGATCAGTGGACGCAGTTGTATGAGTTTCTATACAAGACAAACTAAAATCCGTTGCGTGCGATGCGGGCCTGTAGACGCGTACCTTTACATTAATGTATCATCTTAATACCTATGTATTATAATTCTTCCTATTATTCTCGAACCAAATAACGAAAGTGCGAATTTGTGTCGGTCGTATGGTCACCACGAAATCGGTGTCTTCTGGAGGCTCAGAGGTACCTGGTTCCACTTGTACCTCGTCGTCTTTGGGTAGAGTTCTGCAAACATAAAAAAAATTCATTTATTTATTTCTAGACATAGTCGTTCCAATGCAGGACAAAGGCAAATAAAGGTAAAAAAGGTAATTGGGCCTCTGGTAACCTCACTCACACAACGCAAGCATTTTTTTGCGATACGTTGCACCATACTAGGATTTCCTGTGTCGTGGGTGCGTTTACAAACATACAAGTTCACAAACACATGACACCCAGACCCGAAACAACAATTTGTGGATCACACAAACTGTTGCACCGTGCGGGAATCGAACCCGCTACACGTTGCGCGGCAACCAGTGATCCAGCTACCGCGCTAAATGTGCAGTCAATTGTTTCACGTCGGTTTTCTGTGAGGCCGTGGTATCACTCCGGTCGAGCCGGCCCATTCGTGCCGAAGCATGGCTCTCCCACACTTTATATCAGATCTGTAATAATCTCCACTTACCTCTTTCTCCTATTATTCTCCGTTCTTCTCTCTCCGATCTCCTTCTCAATGTTATCGAGGTCCTCTTCTTCAGAATAGTCTACTTCCATGCCACTATTGTTCTTACGTTTATGCAAACGTGATGCTGTGGTTTTGGCTGGATATTCTGAAAATTGTCATAAAGTATGGATGAAAGCAGATTTACGAAAGAAATATACGAGGCGGATAAAAAAAAAACTAATGAGTATACAAAAATAGTTTCTTTGGGAAAGTTGTTTGTAATCATGAGTACAATCACGTGTTTAAATATCGTTCACTAATTACCAGTCACCCTATTATGAGAATTAGTAGCATTAACCCGTTGTCTGTCGGAACGCAGATCTACGCGAGACACAATGTGTTTTCTATTGTGTCTTATATACCGATAGTCAAGGGATTAAACAAATCTTTTTAACCTAAACCCAGTTTGTCAATTTCTTTAAAAAAAAACAAACCTTTACCATGTCCATCTTCAGCGCCCATCTCCCTCATTCTCCTACCATCTTCTGTGGTTATATAATCTCTTTCTCCCTTAAACTTCTTCCCGTCAGTCAAGAAGAATGGCATATCAGCTGAGTAACCTCTCCCTCTAAATCTCTTACTCTTACTTCTGAAGTATCTTCTTGTAGTAGGTTCCAATTCATAGTCATAATCGTTCTTGTCGCGTAATCTTCTGGCTTTTTTCTTTCTCATTCTCCCTTCTTCGGAGTTCTTTAATGGTTTATATTGGTTCCGTGGGCGGTGTTTGTAGTACATTTCGTAAATTGATTTCGTTATTCCATCGTCTACGTCATCTGTGATTGGTTCTGCTGGTTTTAAATTGATTTTGTTAATAGGGATGATGGTGGGGTATGTAAATTAAACATTTATTTAGTCCGTCAGTTGGGTATTGAAAAAAGATTAGACACGTATGTTTATGTACGTTTTATTTTGTCATATAAGATAACAATACATAAGACGAATCAAAGTTTAGGAGTGGGGCTAAATACATAATTTCTACGTACAAAACGTACCTAGAAGCGATGTCACGCGTTATTTCAAATAGTTATATCACCGGATGTATTTCTTTCCGTAAAAAATTAAAAATACGTGTCTAATATTTTAAAATAATCTACAAGGCGGACATTAAAATAAAAATTAGTCATCTACCCTATTATTGTATTATGCATTTTCACTAATAAGCTCTTGAAGGGGAATCACATTATAGTAAGTAATAAAAAAAATACCTTCAGGCTTAGGCCTCTTAGCAGTTCTACTGCCACCCTTTCTCCTAGGCGATCTCTTCTTTAAATTAGAAGAGAAATCTTCCTCAGAAGACGCTACCTCTTCTGTTTCCGCCGCCCAATCATTAACCAGTTTACTAGGCTTCATTCTGCTCAAAAAACTCATTTTAGGGGTCTTCTGAGTGACCAAAAACTTGAATTGTTCCGAAAATTTCACTGTATTATTGATATCGAATCTTGTGGTCGAATCTATGGATGTGTCATTCGGTGGTGACGCTGTTGTGTCATTAAATCTGACTTCGTCTAGTGTCGTGTCATTAATTATGTTTTCCATGACGTTTTCTGACACGTTTATCGATCGTTTGCGCCTGTCGTAGTCTGCGTATACAGGCGTTTTGATTTTCGATCGAGATTTGTCTGAAAATCTTTGTCGGACATATTTCTTTCGTCCGTATTCTGCGTCTTCGTCTGAAAAGTGGGGTTTAAATCGTTAGTTAAAGTTATGAAATACATTTGTCCTGCCTCGTTGGCCGAGTGGTCGCAAGTACGACTGCCGGATAAGGGGAAGCAAAAAATTGCTGTGCTTTTTTCGGTTTTCGAGATTTTTTCCACCGTAACCAGCTAAGTCGTTACCTGCCAGTCCGCATAGTGCCCTAAACAGTCTTTACATCTTAATTATTATGTTATCGGCTGACTCAATTATTTGACGATAACATAATAATTAATTTAGTATGTCTCACGAAAGTTATAGTCTTTATACCTATCTATTTTCCCCCCAATAAGTAGCTATTACGTGTGTTTTATAAATGTTTGTATAGAGACCTGAATCTTTATTTTCTGCTGGTTTCGGTGGCTTATCTTCTGTTTCTTCTGCGTCTTCTGGTAGAATTCCATCGTCAGCTCCATTGTATACGTATCTGTGAACAGGTTTACAGTTTAGTCTAGTACTTAATTCAGATTATTTTAAATAAATAATCATCATCTTCATCAATGGAGTTGTATCCGTTCTAATTTCCAATGAATGTTTGCGAGGCGCAGTATTTACTTATTGTTTTATGGTATAAACATATGTTAAGCGACGCCGCCCATATACGCTCGAAACACCGGAGGCGTTACAAGTGCATTGCCGGCCTTTTGGGGGTTAGGAATTTAAAGGTTGTTTGGTAATCAGGGATTGATTTTGAAGATTGGGAAGGGGGTAATTGGGCCTCCGGTAACCTCACTCACACAACCAAAAACAACACAAGCGTTGTTTCACGTCAGTCTTCTGCTCGGCCGTAGTATCACTCCGGTTGAGCCGGCCCATTTGTGCCAAAGCATGGCTCTCCCACACTTAATTTACGGACTACTGTTAGAATTATCTTCCTCATAATGAGAGTCTGGAGACCGCATCATCAGCTCAAAGCCAAAGGATTCCGATCAAGAGCAGTCTCACTAACTCGCGCACTCAGAGTCATTTAATGGTTACTTAACCCAATCCTTAGTACCTAATTGTTTTCCATACAAAATCGTTACTAAAGAATAGTTTAAGTAAGCATTAAATGACTCTGAGTGTGGCAGTAAGTATATCCTTCTTTGGCAGACGATTTTAATGTCGCAGATACTTTTCTCCTCACCTTGTACTCCAATCCATCTGCCGTGCATCATCCAGCCACTGGTTGGCAGCGAGCGTGGTCTCTCTGACCAGCTTGAATTTAAGGGTGGTTGGGGAATCGGGGATTGAGAAGATTGGAAAGGGGGTAATTGGGCCTCCGGTTACCTCACTCACACAACGAAACACAATGCAAGCGTTGTTTCGCACATCGGTTTTCTGTGAGACCGTGGTATCACTCCGGTCGAGCCGGCCCAGCCGAGCCGTAGCATGGTTTTTCCACACTTAATGTACGGACGATATTGGAATATGTTAAATTAACCATCAGTTAGCCTATTGCTAGAAATATCTTCGTCATGATCAAAGTCTTAAGATCGCAAGCTCAATCAAGCTGAGGGCTTCCGATAAAAGACTGTCACCATCTCTACTTTTGGCAGAAGATTTTAGCATCGCAGATACTTTTCTTCTCACCTTGTACTCCAATCCATCTGCCGTGCATCATCCAGCCACTGGTTGGCAGCGAGCGTGGTCTCCCTGACCAGTTTGATGTTCATCTGTAGGAAGATCTTCCTCAACTCCACTGTGATGTGCGTCGGTTTGCTCGTGTAGTCTTCTGGGCCGTCCGATTTATCAGTTCTGTATCGTTCTGCAGAAAAAATAAGCTTTAAAATATTTTGTTTATGGTATGAGCCGGTAATCGGTCAGATGGATCACCTGCGCGTTTCTCTTTTTTTTAATTACCGAAGGTCGGGTTTCTTTGACTCTAGGGAGTTACTTTGACCCAAACTTTTGTAGCAATGAAAAACTAATATAAGTAATTATAAGCTTTTTATTTTATATTAATAGCAAACCTGGCGAACTCCGTTTCGTCACCAATGATTTCCCCTGTTTTCCTGCTTTTCTCTTGAATTTTCTTGCTATAAACTTCACGGAGCCCGAGACGAACTAATTAACTTTCGAACGAATGCAAAACCGTGGAAATCGGTTCGTGCGTTCTGGAGTTATAGTATCAGGAAGGAAAACCCGACTTATTTTTACATTATAAATGAGATCCCACTGGCTATAGAATACTTAATTATCGTTAAAATAAATAAAAAAAAAAAATATCCGAGAATTATATTTTCTTTCCTTCTTTACTTTTTTCCATCTTACCTCGAATAGGACTTTCCAGTGTGTTCTCCAGCCTGAGCAGGACGGTGCCTGCCTTCCACGGCTCCAAGGTGAGCACATGGATGTGGCGCGGCAGACCATGCAGCTTCAGCACTGAAAACTGGAGAGAATATTTGCAGGTAATATTTTTTTTAATATCTAACCACCGCACTCAGATTCATTTAATGGTTACTTAACCCAGTACTTAGCCATTGTTTTCGATATAAAATCGTTACTAAGGAATAGTTTAACTGATCATTAAATGTCTCTGAGTGCGGCAGTAAGTATTTGAAGATCTTTAGAGCATACCAAACTTACGCGACGTCCTGCGTGAGCGATCTAGACACGAAGGCGGTGCGGTGCGGTACGGCGCTCACGCAGCATGTCGCGTTAGGCATTTTGTGAAATAGACAAATCTGGCTATAATTTTGTCTTATTTCGTAGATATTATTATTTTAATGAACTAAGGCCGCTAGATATCCGAAGCTGCGGACAACGTAAGAGGTTACCGAGGCTCCGGCTTAAACCAGGAGTAGGAACGGGGTGGTTTTTAGTCAGTAAGAGTCAGACACACCCTTTCGCTTCACCCAAGACAGTCTTTGATTGGATGATTTTCCCCCTCAAAAAAAGAGGCTGCTAGATGTAACTTTTTTTGAAATAACGAATTTTGCGGTATTTAGACACTCTTATACGAGGATGTGTAGAAAAGTGTGGGCACACTCGCTAGCTTGGGTAAGCGGCCCGTCAAAATTAGTGCAAATACGTGTTTTACGTGTAAATAACTTTAGTGTTAAGTTATAACTTATATAGTATTAAATTGTTGGTAAACAAATATTGGCAACTGTATAAGCCCAAAACTGACATGTATTTATGTACTTAATATTCTTTATACAGAAGCTGTTGGTAAATCTTTAATAAAATAACTGTATTTACGGAGCAATAATTGTCATTAACTTTCACAAGAAACACTAACTTGACAGTCCAAAGCCATACTGTCATACTCACTCTCTTATTTCTGACATTCTGCCATTTTCTCCTATTGAGCTTCTCTCCAGAAGTGAGGAACAGCCAGGGCTCGTACTGCCACTTCCTCGAGTAGAGAGACATCCGCTCTGAGAAGGTCTGGTCATCCACTGGAATAATATTTCAACAATTAATTTAAGAGTAAAATTTGCCAAATTCGGTCCAGCCGTTCTCGAGTTTTAGCGAGACTAGCAATTGATTTTTATATCACTACATAGTATAAAATAAAGTCGCTTTTTCTGTCCCTATTTCCCTTTGTGTGCTTAAACCTTTAAAACCACGCAACGGATTTTGATGCGGTTTTTTTTAATAGATAGAGTGATTCAAGAGGAAGGTTTATATGTATAATACATGTATGATATATCACCATTGCACCCATGCAAAGCTGGGGCGGATCGTTAGTTTATAAATAAGACTAGTTCCCTAATTTCTTCTCGTATACAATCTTACCTTCTTGTCGATAGTTTCCAAAGAGTATCCTGTGTTTTCCCTTCACCACCAGTCCGACTCCATAAGATTCCTCGTTCAGGGTCTCCTCAAGACCGAAACCATCGTCTGTGAGGAGTCTTCTGTGAACCTGGCCATAAAGAAGATTATAATAACGTCTTTAAACAAAGTCAAAGTCAAAATTATTTATTACAAATAGACCAGGACCAACCAGATCCGTCCCTTGGTTTGGTAATCCAATTATATGTTGATAGATCACTATGTCAGTCAGTCATTCCTTTGAGTTTAGCAGATACGGCGCTTGCTACGCCCCTATTGTTACTTCTTTACGTCAGAATGGCTGAAGGGATCGGAATGAAATTTGGAACAGAGGTAGATTATGCTCTGGGATAACACATAGGCTACTTTTATCCCACAGGAACGCGGGAGAAGCCACTGACAGAAGTTAATCGATACCTTAATTGGCAAACTAGCCAACTCCACATTTTTTTTAATTTTTTTTTCGTTGACTACGTTTGGAACACGTAGTATGATAGAATTTTAAGTGCCACCTGAAAAATTTGCTCATAAGGAGGTAGCTTGTTTACCAATTAAGGTATCGTAAAGTAAAATGAAATGGTAATTACTAGATATGACTGCTTACCATGAGTTCAATCTCTCCATCATTGTAAGAGGTTCCTCCCTCGGTCCTGTCGACTAGGACACACATCTCTACACTGGCGTTCCCCGAATGTATACATATGCGTGATGTTACTGGGTAGTAGCAGGCTGCTATTGGCTTCTTTATCTGTTGATCTGGTAAAAAAAGGGGATGACTAAACTTTGAATTTTTCTTTTTATAAATAAAAAGAACAACGTTGCCCTACACTAGGATTTGCTCCTGTGTCGTGGGTGCGTTTACAAACACAA
Organism: Spodoptera frugiperda; assembly: GCF_023101765.2. Taxonomy (NCBI): domain Eukaryota; kingdom Metazoa; phylum Arthropoda; class Insecta; order Lepidoptera; family Noctuidae; genus Spodoptera; species Spodoptera frugiperda. The sequence goes on from NC_064232.1 coordinate 5,951,853, forward strand.
GTTCACATACACATGACACTCAGACCCGGAACAACAATTTGTGGATCACACAAAGAGTTGCTCCGTGCGGGAAACGAACCCACTACATGTTCGCCGCGTGCCAAATACCCAAACAATTTATAAATACCCAATAGAGAATTTCTTATTTTCCAACATATTTTTAAGCAGAGAAAATCGTCCAATGTCTTCTCCCACCTTTGGCGAGGCAAGAGGCAGTATCAGACTCTTACGGACTAAAAACCACCCCGTTCCTTCTCCTGCCCTTCGAGCTAGAGCCCCGGTAAACCTGCCAAGTAGTCCGCAGCTCCGGATAATCCGCCAAATCACGCTGCTTATGATGAAGAGTCCCTTTATGACTCGAAATTACTATAGGTTTTCTCCAATAATATACTTAAGTGTCTAAACACACTATGCCGAGGATACGCGACCGAAGTTCGGCATGATTACGCCTGCAATGCTATTTGAATGACTGGCGACACATTATGCCGAAATTACGTTGCGTTATAGCGTACAGCCGAACTTCGGACGGGCGTAAGTTCAGCGGCAATTACGCGGCAACGTAATCTGTAGATGACATATTATACGCGACCGAACACCGAAGATCGAACATAGAAGAATATACACATTTTGCGCAACTGAATTTCTGCCGCGTAAGTTCGGCACTCGACTGCACGGTTGGTGCGGTGGCTGGGCAACTGGCTGCCGCGCAACGGGTAGCGGGTTCGATTCCCGCACGGAACAACTCTTTGTGTGATCCACAAATTGTTGTTTCGGGTCTGGGTGTCATGTGCATGTGAACTTGTATGTTTGTAAACGCACCCTCGACACAGGAGAAAATCCTAATGCGGGGAAACGTTTTTTAAAAAAGAAAAAAAAAATTAAGGTGTGTCATGTCAACCGAATACGTTGGGACGTAAAATCAGCCACAGAACTTCGGTCGCGTACGTTCGGCATAGTGTGTTTAGATACTAAACCGTGATTATTTGTTAAGAGAAGCTTACTATTTGCAGATTCGTTCCAACATGTGCGCCTCATCATCTGCCGAGAGTTGGAGTCCGTGAAGAATTCCCCATTACTGGTGATGTTCGTGGTGAACAGGCTCACCACCTCCTTGCCCAGGTCCGTGCTGGTGGGAATATCATCATTGTTTAATGTCATCATGTTAATTGTCAACATCATTGTCATTAAAATAAATTAATGTAATTATAATTTTTATTTGATTTATTTATTTCCCATTATCAATTGTACAGAGTCACATATCGCACCCCTAGATGAAGACTCCGGTAACTCAAAAAAACATTTTTTTCAAAATGGTGGATGATATTGTTACGTGCGTTATATGTACGGACATAGGTACTCGATACGAGGATTTGAAAAGGCCATTAACTCAAAACGGGCACTTTTTGAGCCCACCAACACAACAGCATCGGAGCAAGTGCGCGCGCGCTCGCTCCCCACATAAATATTCTATTAAGTCCGACTCAACTAACTATAATTGTAAACCTATATTGCAATATAACAATTTTGTAAAGTACGCTATATTTCATTTAATCCCAACGGCGTACAACATAAATATTAAACACGTAAAATACGTCGAGCGTATCATCGGTCGTACTGACGTATCATCGGTTGACTGTGAACGGTGAATTGTTTATCTATATCTAGACACACGGCAGTGTGTCCGCCAAGTTCGAGCAAAAAACCGACACACCGGCCGTGGGTTATATTACACGAACCATTTCGGGCCAAGTTCGACCCACCTATAACTCAAAATCTATTTTATCTACGCATATGAAATTTCTAGTATCTGTCGAGATCTACTTACTTATCTAAAATACAAAATTTCATTAATGTACCTACTGTAGGTCTTGAGATATTGACGTCAGAAAATCGCTATTTTTACTATACACTCACTGACTGACTCACTCACTCATCAAAAACCTAGACCACTTCCAATGGTCGTATTGACTTGAAATTTGGCATGGAGGTAGGTCTTTAGGTCAAGGTAAAGGAAAAAATCTGAAAATGGCCAAGTGTGAGTCGGTTTTAAAAATAATGAAGGTGTAAATTCATACCCCTAAGGAACTAAAACAAAAAAAATATCTATATCTTCCAATGGTCGTACCGACCTAAAATTGGTTACGAAGGTTTGTATTTAGTCAAAGTAAAGTAAAATAAGAAAAAAAGAAAATAAACCTTACAAAAATAAATGAAATCCCACCCAAAACAAATGTGAAAGGCTGCCAAGTTCGATAATATTGGAATGCTTCGCCTATAAAAGAAGTGAGATCTAAATAAGTACCAAGTTCCATACACAGACCTCAGTTAAAAATGATATAACTTGGCAAGTTTTAATAGAAAATTATATACTTGACTCATTGCGTTTAGTAGGTTCACAGAATAGATAAAGAGAGTAGAAATGAAATAGTTCCTGATTTGTATCAGAACGCGTGTCGCCGTTTCTCCCACCCTTTAATTTCACTACAAGCAAGAGACCAATGCCTGAGCGGATTACCCCCACAAATAAATAACACACATTTAAATCTCGAATTTGCTATTGGTTGTCACACAAACGCAATGACTGCATTTGACGTACACTCTAACACGCATAAAAACTCATGTATGCTAGGGCGAGAGAAAGGTCGATTGTTGATATCGATAAAATTTAAGTCATTTTGTTTTTGTTTTACAAGTATTGTTGAATATTGTGAAATTGTATTCATACGAAATAGAAACCAAGTAATAAAAGTAAAATAAATAAAAAATACACAACTGAATTTTAAAACCAATTTTATTACTCAATAAGTTAAAAATAAGTAAAAAATTAAATCAAAGGCACTTTTGAACGTCAAAACTAATATAATAATGTTAATAACGTCTGTCTGTCGGTCAGCCCTCTAGTGAAGCTATTTGCTCGTTCCAAAGTGTAGATTCCTATGGAGAAGAACGAGCAATAAACTCCATAGGTTAATCTTTTCAATCAGATTTACAATACAATTCTTGGTTACATTGCTTTTCTTTGCATCGATTGCTTCAACTATGTGAGAACAATGTAAAACTAATATTCAGTCAAAGCGATAGAAAAAAAACCTTAAGAACAACAAAATTAATACAGTCTGGAGCTGACCAGTCCCAGTTGACAGCGCTCGTTCACCAACATGGCACGTACACCAGCACCGTCCAACTCAACCATGTTGCAGGGAATCGAACGATCCAACGCCCGTGCCACCGCCAATGAGACCTTTGAGTGAGCATGACAACTCTAAGCTGACACAAATGCATTCTACTAGTCTAATTCAATTTTAGCTAATGCAGGGCTCTCACATTTACAATAATTTGTATAAAGTACAGAACATATTGAAATAACATGGTTATATTATTTAATTTTTTCGTTTTTTAAATTTACAAAAGATAATATTTTAAATATCGCCATTTTTAGACAAAAAAGCTGATTTAAAGAGACCAATATAAAATTTTCTAAAATAAAATCAGTTTACTTACTGAATTACACATTGTGATATATTTGTGCGGATAAACGCCTAATTTTAAGTTTCTTTTCCCTGACTTTGTTATTACGTAATTATCAACATCGAAATGTTGCGAACGAATTATGCTACATTTAGTAGGAATCCAATTAATTCTACCAGTTGTGTCAATCCACAATTTTCTTACACCTGGATCTGTTGGAAACCTAAAACATAATAATATTAAAATAAATCATATGTTACATTCTATAAAAAAAAAAAACATAAAACTCACTCAAAATCTATATTACTAATTAGTCGTAATAAATAATATTATTTTAATTATAAAGTGTGCTATTGATTATAATAGACTGTATCATAGTAACAATCGACATTGATTACAAATTTGCCCAACACTATCGATGTCATAGATTTTGTAGAAATGAATTTTTGTTTCGGTACTCGGGACTCTCGCAATGGACGTAATACATTGCGCGATTGCTCACGTAGTGCAAGATTGTACTCATCTATCGCAAGCAATGTATTACTATTAGTCTGCTTGCGATTATATCGTTTTTGTCTATAAAATTCATAATGCTAATGTTATAATTACAAATATCACAAGTATTTTAATGTTTTTGGACTTACCGGTGAAAAGAAATTCCTTCTCGTGCTATGCTACACACCTGGCTTCTTTTCCGACACGTTACAATAGCGCAAGACGGCATAATATAATATTTTTGCGGAGATACGTACGCTGTCAAAACATGACAGCGATTGCTAGCCGGTAAGTATGAACATTTGAGCGTTAAGACAGCGCTATGCACGTTCGTTCGCACCCTCGGCGCGCGTGGCCCGCCCACAAGGCCAATCCAGTCTCTTTCTTTTATCCATGAGTAGGTTTATAACAAAGTGTGTGAAAACTTGCCAACTTGTTATATCATTTTTAACTGAGGTCTGTGTATGGAACTTGGTACTTATTTAGATCTCACTTCTTTTATAGGCGAAGCATTCCAATATTATCGAACTTGGCAGCCTTTCACATTTATGTTTTGGGTGGGTATTTTATTACGCGACCGATGATTCCTAATCTTCCCAATCGCCGATTCCCAAATAACTCTTAAATTCCTAACCAGCAACGCACTTGTAACGCCTCTGGTGATTCGAGTGTCCATGGGCAGCGGCGATTGCTTATCATCAGGTGATTCGTCTACTCGTTTATACCATAAAAAAATCATAATCATATTCTTTACTCACCCTGTATGGCCTCTGCTATTTCAGATGGATTGCTTACCATCAGGTGATCCGTCTACTCGTTTACCGGCTTATACCATAAAAATGACATAATTATCCTTACGCACCCAATAGGTATAGGTCCAATAATCCACTCCATCTCCACGAACTCCTCACCGCGGTACAGCCTGATGATTTGCGTGATCCAGTCGCTGAACCTCTGTCGGATCTCCTTGACTAACGACCCTCGGATCGTGTTGTAGGCTACTTTGTCTGTTACCTGTTGAATAAGGTGTTTCAGTCTTTAGCTGTGTCAGTACTGAGTAAAGATCTCTTCGCATAACGAGTAGGATTGAATGTTGTCGTTTCATGTATAGAGGTAAAGGATCAAATAATGTATCAGAGAGATTGTACAGTGGCATTACGTTACGTTCGGGGATAAAAGACGTGACGTTGCATACGTTCATCACGCCTTTTATCTCCGAAAGGATAGGCAGAAGTGCACATTACGGCATGTATTGTCACTGTACAATTTACACCCACTTTTCACTATTTGTGTTAAAGTCCCATGTAATAGGGGATGAGCCTATTGCCAAACTAAGCACAATTCCAGATTCCGTGCTATTATTGAGAAATTTTCCAAAATACTTCCCAGTAATAATTTGCCCGACCCGAGAATCGAAGCCAAGACAGTCCATTTATACTATCAATGTAGAATTACCCGTCAATGAATTTAAGGTAGAATAACAATGTGGAGAAGAACGAACAAGGAATTCCATAAAAAAGAAACTCTTGACGAAAAAAAAACAAGTTTCCTACTATTAGAACTTGAGACGGGGTATATATACTTTCTTACCAGTCTAGGTATATAGTGACGTTCTGTCGATATAACTTATGGGTTATGTAAATCAATCCAGTGGTTTGATCCAGCCTCCAAGATGTGTTGAGCTATAGCGGATTATTGTGCGTCGTTGTTTTTCACCGCTCTAATATGCTCAGAAATTTGACAAGCCACATTACGCTTAGTCTGACCGATATATGATTTGCCACAGCTACAGTCCACTTTATAGACACCAGGTCTTTCTAGAGGGAAGCTGTTATCCGTGATCATGGCGCTTGCAACAGTGCCGAAATATCGGAAACTCATCGACATAAATAAACATGGTAAATATCCCGTCTCAAGTTCTAGTAATAGTGTAATAACCCTGGGCGAAAATATTGTGGCACCCACTTGAGGGAAGCAATATCAAGTGTTCGTTTTTTGCGGATTCCATCGGCGCCCCCCAGAATTTGTAGCCCTGGGCCATCGGCCCATCACGCCCCCTCCTAACGCCGACACTGAGTGACCATGTTAGTTTGAAAACTTATAAGTTCCCAACTTACAGCGACTGGCCTCTGTCGATCAGGTCTGAAGCTGTAGGCTCCCGACTGCAGGGTCTGCTGGCCCTGTGCGTAGTAGTAGAAGTTCTGCCCCACGTCTATCTTGACCCCGTCCACATGCTGGATGGACTCCAGTAGTCCTGTCACCTTGTCCACTGTCACTTTTATGTACTGGAAAGAGTTAGATTATTTATTTATTTTATTTATTCCTTTTCCATATAAATTACATTACAATATACTAAGCCCCACAAAACCGTTGTAATGGTTTGACTGTGGGGTCGCTGAGTCTCTATGTTAATAATATATGTTAAACATTTCTACAAATTAAAAGTGTCTAAGTAATATAATTTTAATTTACGTTTAAATCTATTTAATTTTGCTTGGCTCCTTATGTCTGCTGGCAGATTGTTTAATAGGTAAGGTATTCTCTTGTTTAGTGTCCTGTCACCATAGTAATTGGTGACTCTGGGTACATTGAATCTACCAGCAGCCATAGATCGTGTGTTAAGAGTGTTGTTCACATAAGTTAAGGTATGTTCTTGGGTTCCATGGTGGTTAAAGTTAATCGGCAAAATTTTACATATTTTAAATAATTTTCTGTAATCTCCTTTACAGTTGCTTTTAGTTTAACTTTTTTTTTAGATATACAGTATTTATTTATTATTATAACGTCATGTCACGTCAACAGAATAATAAACACCAACATTAATGAAAGACAAGATGAAAACAAAAGATCATGTGCTTATGCCAATTATAGTATTGCCTTATACACTAGTACAGACTCTTTTTTTAAGGGGGAAAATCATCCAATGACTTCTCTTGCCTTGGACGAGGCGAGAGGGAGTGTCAGACTCCTACTGACTAAAAACCACCCCGTTCCTAATTGGTGGGTTCCTACTAAAACTGTTATGTAGTCTGCAGCTCCGGAAGTACAGACCCTATCAGTCTTGTCCGGAGCTGCGAACTACCTAGCGGGTTTACCAGGGCTCCGGCTCGAAAAGGTATTCAAATTTTGGATTTTTGCTCTCAAGAACTTACCTCATTGGATATGAAAGGTATAATCTCCTGTTCAGCTTCGATCTTCCCTGGATTCGATTTGGAAAACTTTTTCGCAAATTCGTTCTCCTCCTGAGATAAGAAAAAAAAGGATATAAGTATTATGATAATGTACCTAATTAATGTCTGATAGGATACATCTTCGTAGCATAACCACATAGCATATCTCTGGTGGAAAAGCACCCTAAAGAGAAGGCCATTGTTCAGCAGTGGACGTCTCCCGACTGATGATGATGACAATGATACGCTGGCCATCAGATTCTTCAAGTATCAGTGTTAGGCAGGTTCAAATCTGGTTTTGATTCAAGTACTCTAGTTATGCACAGTGATTATCTACATACTAAGGCAGAATTTTTGTCTGGAATGGATTTTTTGTCGTGAAACAACGCTTGCGTTGTTTGAGCTCCTGCCCAATCCCCGATTCCCGAACAACAACCCTTAAATTCCTAACTCCCAAAAGGCCGGCAACGCACTTGTAACGCCACTGGTGTTTCGGGTGTCCATAGGCGGTGGCGATTGCTTCCCATCAGGTGATACGTCAGCTTATTTACCGGATTATTATTTTTATGTTATAAAAAATTGCCCCTCCAAAAAGCAATATACATAAAAATCTGACTTCAAATATCTCACCAACTGATCTCGAACAGGAGCTATGTAATACGCGGTGAATCCTAATGGAGGTATGTTTTCAGCTTCGAAGCACAACTCCTGGATTGCAGTAGAGGATCTCCCGGGCAGATTGATCACAGCTGCTGGGAGAGGCACCAACTGGTATTCCACTTCTTCATCTGAGGAGGTAGGCATTAGTTTATCATGAGGAAGTTTCAAGTAGGTGAACCAAGGTCTTACTTAGAATGGGGCTTCTTGTCTAGTTATTATGAAAACCTCATCTTTTACACACGTAGTCTAATCATGTAACTCACGGATTGTTAATAACTTAGGGTCTATAAAAGATTTTAAACTGACATGGTCACTAACACTAATATTAGAACTTGAAACGGGACAGACACAAATATATCCCGTTTCAAGTTCTAATATTATGGTCTATAATATGGTAGATGACTAATATTTGTATTTTAATGTCCGTCTTGTAGATTATTTAAAAACATTAGGCACGTATTTTTTATTTTCTTACGGAAAGATATATTAATTTGAAATATCACGTATTTGCTTCCTAATTTTTGATTCGTTTTATCTAAGTATTGTTATCTTATGACAAAATAAAAAAAATACTTGTGTAATATTGTGTCATTACCTAACTGACGGATTAAATAGATATTTAATTTTCATTATACCTATTACAATATTTATTACCATTGAAATCCCTGATGGTGTAGTGTAGAGCTATGGCGGGCAGTCTAACGTGGTGATATGTCTTCACGCTCAGCGGGTTGTAGACGAGCAGGAGCATTGATTCTTGATTCTCTGTGAACTTTAATAAATCTTTTTATGATAGATTAGATTTGTCTAGAATTAATGTTTACCGTGGTCACCAAAAGGCCGGCAACGCACTTGTAATGCCTCGGGTATTTCAGGTGTCTATGGGCGGCGGCGATTGCTTGCCATCAGGTGATCCGTCTGCTCGTTTCCTGGCTTATACCACAAAAATAGCAGAGAAAAGACCTCTTCTCATTTTGGCACGAAATGAGCATTAACTACCGCACTTGCTCAATGCGGGTTAACGATTTCAAACTTATAATCAGATATTATAAGCCCAGGTTTCCTCACGATGTTTTCCTTCGCCGTTTGTCAGTGGTGTCTAAAGGTACGCATTGCATTCCGTATGACGTCATCGGTATGCATCGCATGTAGGCATTACCGATGAGCGGTCCGTACGATGCGGATCAGTGGACGCAGTTATTTAAGTTTCTATACAAGACAAACTAAAATCCGTTGCGTGCGATACGGGCCTGTGGACGATTACCTTAAACAATCTAACTATACTTACTCTACATTGACTCATGTTCAGCTGATGGCATATTACAAATTGTTGGTTATTCTTCGTTCGTCTACTCCCACCCCATGTCGGAGTTAAATAACTGAAAAAAAAATCAATAAATAATGAACATAATTATTAAGGTAAAACGATGGTACTGATTTGCAATTTCCTTTTAGTTGATTTCGTTTATACGTTTAGCTCATGTAACAAAAGTTCATTTTCATTCGAATCTTTAATATTTCAATTTGTCCTTCGCCCAAAATAGCGGTAACGCTTGGTATTGGGCGACGCTGATTGCTTACCATTAGGTGATATATCTGCACCTTATGCATCGTATACCATGAAAATGGCTTTTTTTGAGCGGGGAAAATCATCCAATGACTTCTCTCGCGTTGAGCGAGGCGAGGGGGAGTGTCGGACTCTTACTGCCTAAAAGCTACCCCGTCCCTACTCCTGCTTTTCAAGCCGGAGCCTCGGTAAACCCGCTAGGTAGTCCGCAGCTCCAGAACGGGCGCTTGTGTTGCGAGTGTCCATAGGTGGCGCTGATTGCTTACCATCAGACGGCCACGTACCATGAAAATGGCTAGATTTAACTTACCTGAGTAGATTGGAAACTTTCTTAGTACACGCATCGATGGCTTCACTTAGGATCCTGACAAAATCAGAAGCGACATGTTGCTGGCTTGTCCCTGTTGGTAAAGGAATGACAGAATAAGTTGGTGGTAACTATATTGAGACTTTGGGACAATTAATGGCTGATGACAGGGATTATCTGCCTTTAGGCTACAACAAGGATGATTACGGGGAATGAAAATTAAAAATCTATTTAGCCCGTCAGTTAGGTAATGAAATATATTAGACAGGAATTTTTCTTTTGTCGTATAATATATTTAGATAAAACGAATCAAAGTTCAGAAGCGTCATTTATACGTATAAAACGTACGTATAAGAAATGACGTCACGCGATAAATCAAACGCATTTTCAAATCAATGTGTATCTTCGAAAGTATTTGTTTCCGAAAGAAAACAAACAGGTATATTTTGTTTTCTTCACAAAAATACCTGTCTATTGTTTTAAAAGAAGCTACAGGGCGGACATTCAAATAAAACTAAGTCATCTACCCTATTGAGCAACAAAGAAATAGATACACTAAACGAACTTTCGCATTTAATACTAGCAAAGATGCAGACTGTCAGTGTGTTTGCCATGTTAGCATGTTATCTTGTTATAAATAAAGTACTATAGTTTCTATCTAACCTGTAATCGCATCATGATGTAGTACCAGGCTCACAGCGTGCCTTAGCAGATGTAATTCGTACGAATCTCCTAAACGAGCGATCACCGTCAGTTGTTTTACTACCTAAAATAAAATACAGTAGAAAATATCTTCTGATAAATATGGTTTTTAAAGACTCAGAACAAAATATCACAAGGGGGGAGTCATGCTTCGTAATAAATGTTAATATCACATCATTCTTTATTTCATTGTCTGGACTTTAAAAGATGTATATGACTATGACCTCTGAGTTTGTTTCGGCATTTTTTCTCAGAACAGTCCGGTAGGAAATGCCGGCCTCATCTAGTTATTTAAGAGTGTAAAAGTGTTATCTTTTAACCTAATTGTCAAAGTAAATATCATTTATAATGGGCTGGAACGAAGTGATGTGCAAATTATCGCTAGTTATCTACATCGTAATCATTGCCATCATTACAACGAGCCCAAACATGATACCATTACTGTAAGTTTTTGAGGAGTTGAGTGTCTTTCAGAGACCAGATAATATTAGAGCATCAGGTCTATTAGGGTTTACGTCTAGTTGATGACTTACTCAAACATACACGCCTGTCTCCCATGGGGGTAGGCAGAGAAAATAGACCGGCAATTGCTACGACTCTTACATACCTCTTTCACTTCATCAACAGTCATCTATCTTTTCATGCATGCTCGTCGGTTAAAGGTATTTTTAATTTTGCCCTTCTTTAATATATCGTCAATCTGCTCTCTATATGTCTGTCTAGGGCGTCATTCATATTCTTGCCTAGTATATTGTGTTGATGACTTACTTGTAAAAATACATGTGCCCTTCTGGCAAAGTATTTGAGACTCGGTCTAGAGGTGTAGTAGCCAGTCCAGTAGGTCATGGAGTCGCTGCCGTATGGTAGCTGGTCATCCTGAAATAATAAAAAAGCCATGAATTAAAGTCAAAGTCAAAGTAAAAATTATATATTTACACTTTTGAACGTCAAAGTAAATATTAAAATGTTAAAAAAAAACTCTGTCTGTCGGTCGGTCATCTAGTGAAACTATGCGCTTTCTAAAAATATATGAACGGATTAACTTGCTATTTAAAAAATAAAAAACGTAGCCCCGCTAGGATTTTCAAAACATTTTGGCTATTAACTTGGAGCCTAGAATTGCACCAAATCTGTGGTTATGAAAAGTGATTGACCCTTTTCATTCTGTCTCTTCTTTTTTTACATTAACTATTGTGAGGCATACTAAATTAACTAAAAATCACGGTTTACACACGTACATTAATGGAGAAAAGCTCTACTAGTTTCGAGTCACAGATGGACTCTTCATCATGAGCAGCGTGCGCAGACGCGGCGACGTCGCGCATCCTATTAGAGATTTTCTCCATTAATTTATGTGAGTAAATCGTGATATTTAGTAAAGTGTATTTTCTTCTTTACTGAATACTTGGCATAATACTTACTTAATTAATTATTCTGTTATCGTCTTACTCACGTAACTGTATGACGAGGAACTCAACTAGTTTAAAGCCATGCTAGAGGCTCATATTCATGAGCAGCATTCCGCGACACAGACGCGGCGATTCTCGCGCTGCTACTGTCTACTGTAATACTTACTTTTTCAGTGTAAACGGCTTTATCCCTCCTCCCATACAAATAAATAGCCTTCAGATAGCAAGATGGCGTCGAATAAAATATATTTATATCTGATAAATTGGCTGGGTGAGTGTTGACGTGGCTGCAAATGTGAAAAAAATTATTATTAAACATATTAAAAATAATTAATTACTCGTATGTTTTCAGTGTGTACAGTATACTTTTGCTTTATATTTAGTCTTTTGGTCTACTCGCCTACTAGTCTTCTAGTCTACTGGTCTACTAATCTACTAGTATTTTAGTTGTTTCAACTATTTGTCTAGTATTTTTATTACTTGACAATAATTAAGAAAAATTGTTTCATCTACACCTCTCTTGTTTCGAATAAACCAACCAATCAGAGCGCCGAACACGCTCTTGTTCCAATTACTTTAAACGTAAAGCAAACTCGTACTAAGGGCACTGATAGGCCGGCTCGAATAAACCAACCAATCAGTACGAGTTTGCTCTACGTTTAAAGTAATCGTAGTAACTAGATATTGGTTGCTTTATTCGAGCCAGCCACTCAGAACTCGAACTAAGCCATAAGGATTATGGAGTTATTTACTTGATGAGTTTGTCCATATTCATGAACCAGTTGGCTGCGCTCTGGTAGGTGAAGTCTCCCCCCATGGTCACCATGATATTGTCGTGGTCGTAGTACTTCGCTTGTCTTTCGATTTGGGATATAAAATCGTTTACCTGCAGAACGAAAAAATATATAACTATATATGGACTTGTTTTACTGTGTGTCGTTGATCAATTGCGTGTTAGTATCATATTAACCGCCGTACTCAGTGTCATTTAATGGTCACTTAACCCAGTCCTTGTTAATTGTTTTCAATACAAAATCGGTACTAAAGAATAGTTTTTAAGTAATTACTAAATGACTGTGAGTATGGCAGTTAGAGTTGCTTTTGCCACCAGAGTTGTACTACGTAGCTATGCTACGAAGATGTAATAGTTCAGCTGTGAAACTATGTGACCGTTTCCTCTGATACTAAGCTATGTAGATGTGCGACAATGAAATGCTTCAAAGTTGCGCAGCTCGAGTACCTATGAGATATGTATATCGATAGTAGGGAAGCCATCCATAGCACACATCCATAGTACGCATCTTTACTAAGCTTGGTGTACCAATGAATATGATTGGTGGACGCCAAACGCATCCACAGCAACGTAGCATAGCACATCTCTGCGTTAAGGACTGGATTAAGTAACCATTATGACATGACTCTGAATAAATTAAGCACACAAAAATTTAGTTAATATTAAAAAATCAAAAGACAACCGTTTCTGCTCACCCTCTTATCAGCATTATAGACCTTGTTGTCGGGATCATCGATGATCGGCTCGTCATTGCAAAGGAAATCGAAGCAGAATCCATCCGGAGCGTTGTACAGGTTGAACAGTGTATGCGTCATTATGTCTGACATTTTACCTGAAACAAAAATGTTTTAGACTGCAGATTTTTAATTTTAGTCTTTTATCATAATCTTAATGAATACAACGTCAAACACATTATTTACAACTTAAAAATACCAAAACAAAAAAAAAGAAATAAAAACTAACTTAAAACTAAAATAAAGGCGTTAGGCGTGGTTAGGCGTCGAAGTACTCGTCCGCATTGCTGTCACTGGGGAACGTTCCCAGAAGACTGACCGCATTGCCACGTTGAATGACAATGCTTATCTTCTGACCGAAGAAATAGCCAGCCTTCTGGTTACGCGTAAAGTCGAATAGCTAACTGACTATAGCTAGTTCGACCAACGACTGTAGATTGCACTCGTTGGTCGAGTGGTCGTAATGGTGCTCACACACGTAGCGGTATACCGGGACTGAATACTTGTGCAAGTATACCGGAGCGTGTGTGTGATGAAACTTGCACAAGTTTCCCGACTTGTGCCCCCTTAAGTGCGACTGCTGAACAAGAAATCTCGGTTTCGATTTCCGTGTGAGCAAAGTATTATTTTGCTTTCCTCGGTCTTCCGAAAATTTCTCTGTAGTAGCACGGAGTCTGGAATTGTGCCCAGTATTTGGCAATAGGCTCACCCCCTACTACATGGGACTTATAACACGAATGTTGAAAAGTGGGTGGCCACTAAACAAAAGAAGAAAAAGCTTGTGTTATGTTTCGTTGTGTGAGTGAGGTTACCGGAGGCCCAATTACCCCCTTCCCAATCCCCGATTCACCAACAACCCTTACATTCCTTACCCCCAAAAGGCCGGCAACGCACTTGTAACGCCTCTGGTGTTTCAAGCGTTCATAGGCGGCGGCGATTGCTTACCATCAGGTGATCCGTCGGCTCGTTTACCAGCTTCTACCATAAAAAAAACCATGGACATCTACGTGCTACTTAGGCACTTCCATACCATACCATAAAAAAATATCTGGAACTTTGCAAACCACGTCTCAGGAGAAATTCTCAGTAAGGGACAATGGTTTCTTTCTTTTTCTAATAAAAATATTGTTTGTTGCATATTTACCCAGAACATCAGACCCTCGCCACATGAACTCCATTCTGTCTTCTTCTATCATGGCTTCCCTCTGCTTGTGGTCCACTCGACCTGGAAGTAAAACAATCGATTAGCGACTCTCTTTGATGCTGTTTAGGATGCATTTTCCATAAGGTACAGTACTAGTAATTGTGGGATAATTATATTTCTACTGACCCGACCGAAGTGATACCACGGCCTCACAGAAAACTGACGTGAAACAACACAAGTTTGCGTTGTGTTTCGTTGCCTGTGTGAAGATACCGGAGGCCCAATTACCCTCTACCCAATCTTCCCAATCCCTGATTCCCCAACCACCTTTAAATCCCTAACCCCCAAAAGGACGACAATGCATTTGTTACGTCTATGTTGTTTCGGATGTCCTTGGGCGGTGGCGATTGCTAAATATCAGGTAATCCAGCTGCTCGTACACCGGCTTATACCATAAAAAAACCAGTACTTCATAGGTAGGTGTGATCCATTGTCGTTCACATCATTGATTACTTACCAGGCGAGATGGTGAGCAAATGCCATCCCCTTATACAAAATTAGCTTTAAATGTATCTGCCACGGCTTTAATGGGAGGTAGTGTTGTGTTTGAAGATTACATCACACCATCTTCTCTATTCAGTATGGTCTGCAGAGTACCTAGCTCTAGAGCTACCGGAACTCTGACTACTCCGGGTCATTGGATGATTTTTCCCCCTCAAAAAAAGTATACCTAATATAATATAGCCACAAATAACTAACTTACCTATAAACAGCCCATCGTACCCCATCTGTGCTAGCAAGGAGACCTGTTCCCTTGTATGTCCATATGTGTCTATCTGCCAGGCAGCCTTCGGCTTGCCACATGGTCCAAGAGTGTCGTTCAGTTTCCTGAAATCCAAAGCTCTATTTATTAACACATTGAACGCCGCGGTGGTCACCGGTGACCGACGTTGGCAGAGAATTTGCCTTCAACAGTTTTCTATTAGCAGTCAAACTTAAACTACAAAGATTAGTCAGCAAACCCTCATTAATTATTCCAACTTAAATGAAAAGTTAAAGTCAAATCATAATTTAGGTTAATGTAATTTCATAATTGAAATATCAACAAATAAAAAAATAAATAACAGTCAGTCAGTTTGTCCGTCAGTGAAGCTAGGTGCTCGTTCCAAAGTGTAGCTTCGAATGCAGACGAACGAGCAATTGTAGGTACATATATGTGAGAACAATGCAACACACACACACAGGTTACCCACGACCAGAGCAGCGGTGGCAGTTCATATATCATACCTACCTCAAACCCCAAGTATACTGATCAATGATGTGCAGATAATCCGGAGTAGCTTCATCATTGTGCACCCAGCCTCCTCCAGCGAATTCCACCCGACCTTCCTGCACCAGAGTCCTGAAGGTAGCTCTGGTAGTCGGCCGCTGTTCCTTCCACCAGCGCCAGAAGTAAGCTGTCTCTGAGAAGGTGAACCTTTGGAGGAAGATGGGGAGAGATTAAAAGATCAGTTGTGGGATGAAGTGCTGTGATGCCAATAGCTTTATAAACATAATTTAAAAAGACTGTTGTGACATTATTGGATGATTAGGGGGGTTCCAAAGTATTAAGTACTGGGCTTTTTTCAGTTTTTCGAAAATTCCTCAGTTGTAGCACGGAGTCTAGAATTGTGCCCAGTATATGGCAATAAGCTCAACCCCTATTACATGGGACTTATAACACAAATGGTGAAAAGTGAGTGTACATTGTATAGCGGCATTACGTGCCGTAATATGCACCTCTGCCTACCCCTTCGGGTGGGTAAAAGGCGTGACGTTGCATGTCCCGCACAAGCGCGTTATATTATTGTGTTAGTGAATAACTCGAATTTTATTGTGACTTGTATTTCGACATATAATGATTAATTATTCATTATATATTATTGTATGGCTATTGTGTTTAATAATTAAATTCCTTGACAATATTTTATATTGTGACTAATGAACTACCTATTTATTTGCTATGACTTTAATCTATTGAAATTATTATTAATTTCAATATAATTTTATATAACAAATATTCGGTGGCCCGGATACTTAATAGACTGGACCACGTGTAAAATTAATGAAACGGCAAGTACCAATGTGACTTTTTCCGAGTCATATGTAATTTCTACGATTATACGGCCTCACAGGAAACCGACGTGAAAAAACACTTGCGTTTGGTTTCGTTGTGTGATTGAGGTTACCGGAGATCCAATTACCCCCCTTCCTAATCTTCCCAATGCCCGATACCCCAACAACCCTTAAATTCCTAACCCCCAAAAGTCCGACAACGCACTTGTAACGCCTCTGGTGTTTCAAGTGTCCATGGGCGGCGACGATTGCTTAACATCAGGTGATCCGTTCCATATAGAAAATAGTCACTACTGACTAACGGTGAAGGAAAACATCGTGAGCCCAGGTTTCCGGGCTTATAAATTCTGATTATAAGTTTGAAATCACCAACCCGCATTGAGCAATCGTGGTGATTAATGCTCAAACCTCCGTGTGAGAAGAGGCCTTTGGTCAGCAGTGGCCACTTATAGGCCACTTATATATATGATGGTGTTGATATAATATAGGATGGCAGATTTAATGCCTAAGTTTTAAATGGCCAACTCGCATTGAGCAAGCGTGGCGATTAATGTTTAAACCCTCTCCGTGTGAAAAAACAAAGCCAGATCAATTCGAAGAGAGTGCAAAGGACTTACTTCCTTCTTTTATCGTGCAGTAGCTCCGACAGCACAGAGTGGTATATCAACTGCACATTCGCAGTGCTGATTGAAGTTTTTGCTATAAAAAAAAACAACGAAAATTTATAAATATAATCCTATAATATCAGAAAATGCCTAATTGAATACGGTATTCCAAAGTCAAAGATAAAGTCAAAGTCGAAGTCGAAGTCAAAGCCAAATTCAAAGTCAATTTCAATGTCAATGTCAATGTGAATATCAAAGTTAATGTCAATGTAAAAGTCAAAGTCGAAGTCAAAGTTAATGTCAAAATCAAAGTCGAAGTCGAAGTCAAAGTGAAAGTCAAAATTATTTATTTCAAATAGACCGGGAAGGCACTTTTGAACGTCAAAGCTAATATTAGGTACAACATAAAGAATACAAAGAAAGCAAAATGTATGTCTGTATGTCAGTCCTCTAATTGCTCTATTTGCTTGTTCCAAAGTGTAGATTCCTATGGAGAAGAACGAGCAAGAAACTCCATAGGTATACAATACGATAAGATCAGTTAGGTTCAGGTTCAGGTATTACCAGTGGCCCAATTACCCACCTCCCCAATATTTCCAATCCCCGATTTCACTTGTAACGCCCCTAGTGTTTCGGGTTTGCTTACCATCAGGTGATCTGCTCGTTTACCGGCTTATACCATAAAAAACGTCCAGAAATAGACTGTCTCGGACTGTTGTTTATCGAATTTTCATTGAGTGTCCATGGACGGCGGCGATTGCTTACCATCAGGTGATCCATCTGCTCGTTTACCGGCTTATACCATAAAAGCTATAGACATCTAGGTATACTTACTTCCATAATAATACTCATCAAACGTCTTCACCCATCCAGCATCCATGTGTGAATGTGGAATTAAATGGACATTCAGAGCCCCGTCTCTCGTTTGTGGACATTGCTAGAACAACCGATACTTTCATTATAACACCTATAGGTACTTTCTAGAAGATTGCATAGGTAATGTTATTATGGTTGTTCTTTTCCTATCTCGGGACCACAGGGTCCCGGACCTTTGGAAGGCATACGAGGAGCCGAAGCCAACTCGAAGCGGCCCGTTGAACAATTTTAATCTAAATGTAATGGGACATCAACCGTCGATTATCCCTGTATGCACTATGGAAGTACAGCAAAGGACAATCCCCGGCTGATGCAGGACTATTGTGAGATATGGTAAAAAGACATGATAGGATAATGTTATGGTTACTATTTATTTATTTATTACAAACATACATATCGTCACACCTTTAACGAGGCAGTCACAAAAATGACATCACAATAAAATAGGTGGTAACTTTTTTAGGGGAGAAAATCATCCAATGACTCCTTGGATGGGATGATGACGGTGTATGAAAATAAAAAATGCATTTAGTCCGTCACTTGAGTGATGTAAAAAAATTAGACACGCATTTTTTATTTTGTCATTGTCATATAAGTTAACTATACCTCAGATAAAACGAATCAAAGTGTAGGAGTGGGAGTAAATACGTCATTTCCACATATAAAACGTTTCTAGAAGTGACCCCACGCGATATTACAAATCGATATATCTTTGAAAGTATTTGTTTCCGAAGGAAAATAAAAAATATGTGTCTAATATTTTAAAATAATCTACAAGACGGACATTATAATAAAAATTTACTACCCTATTATATCATGATCATATCAGCCAACAGGCATCCACTGCTAAATATAGACACCACGATTTTTTCCAGATCGGCTGGCTAGAAACTTCCTTCAGCGGTTTCCAGAACAGTCAACTGGAAGTGACCTGCGTCCAAGAGCTTCCAGAGCAGTCGGTTTAAAGCGACGTGCATCCAACAGATTCCAGCATTCAATTATACAGGGCGTAGTTTTGAAACCACAACAAAACTCGGGGGCATGTCTGAAGGTTTCTGGTCAATAGGTAAAAAACACGGCTATAATAAATTATTTAAGTTTGCCAGTATTTCAGAATAATCCGTCAAAAAAAGGTTTTTAGGGAATTACTAATAAATATCAAATACGTGTTTGAGTTTGTGTGTGTAATGCCGCGTTTTCAGCTAGTTACACGACGTTCGAAATGTGATAGGCGTAGTTCTCACTTACGGATTTCCGTATTTTACATAAAAATTGCCCTCCATTTTTTTATTGATTTGAGCTGTAAATCGATAGCCGAGATACCTCCTTGAATGTTTCTCGGCTTCAAAACGACACCCTGTATTTTTTTAATAATAATAAATACGTACCTTATATCCACACTCAATTTTATTTTTCACTGACAAAATATTTTTTGAACTTAATAATACGATAAAAATTACACTAAAAATATAATTCATTACTACTATTATTAATTTATAAAAAGAATCGTACTGGTATTACATTTCTTCAATTAAAACGCATTTTCCAAATTTAAAATACGAACGTCGTATTATTGGAATGAAATTTACTTTTTTTGAGTGTCGTTTTTTTTTTGTGTTTATAAAATTAAAGGTGTTGGATTTTTTTTAGTTTATTTTTCGTATTATTGGATTTTTGCGTATTTTTTAGTTTTTTTTAAAGTTCAATGAGTTAACGTAACTGGTGTTTGTAGTAGGTTAGCTCAGTAACTGGACACATACTGTGGTATTAAGTAAAGTGTTTGGAAACGTTGAAATCTGAGGTTGTTGACACTAAGACCATTGTTCACACTGTACAACATTTTCTTGATCTACCTAACGCTACATATCTGAGTTTATTCTTTGCTAGAGTAGTTGCAGATGTACTTGCTTCTTCTACTTGCGTTGTGTTTCACTTTATGAGTGTGATTACCAGAGAAATGATGTAATAATGTTAGATAAAACTACGTTTATTAAAACCGACCTCAACACGCGTGTTTACACACGTCTTGAAGTGCAAACTTAATTTTTTTGTCGAGTAATATACCTAATACCTTTTCCTAAGTTTGAAAAAGACTATGCTGAAAACTGCATTAAAATCAGTTAAGCCAAACTCGAGATGATCGCGCACAAACAGACATACAGGTCAAACTCAGAACCTCCTCCTTTTAAAAGGATACCCTAGGTCCTTACCTTAGGTACCTTAGGTCTAAGATCTGGCTTGAAAGACGATGAAGTGACAAGGAATGAAAGTCGGCGTCTGCACACGCTGTTCATGCTGAAGAGTATATATTTATATTAAGATCTCTAAAATTATAAATATTTTAGCATTTCTAAACTAAGATAAACAACAAATGTTTAAATATATATTAAGCATGAATTTTTATATAAGTTATTAAACTGACATGGTCACTAACACTAGAATTGGAACTTGGAACGGGATATTTACCATGTTTTTCAATATTTATGAGTTTCCGATATTTCTGCACTGTTGCAAGCGTGATCATGGCGCTTGAAAAACATGGTAAATATCCCGTGTTCAGTTCCAATTCTTATGAATTTTTATATCTGTAAAATTTGCTGTGCCCAAACTGGGTCCATAATTGTTACTTTTATCTATAAGAACATCTATGTACATATATTGTGGAAAGCAAATAAATGAATATGAATATGAGAGTCCCTCTGTGAATCGAAACTAGTAAACCTTTTCTCCATTAATTTACGTAAGTAAACAGTGTTTTTTAGTTAATTCAATATATCTTCATTGATGACCAAACGCACATTATGAACACTGCTTACTCCTTTCCAGTACTTGGTGTCAGGTTGTCAAAACACGTTCCATATAAGCCAAACATTGAGTTTCACGAGAATGTTTATAAATCCATGACCTGACAGAAGTGCCCAGTAAGGAGCATCTCTTGCTGTCGTCATCATCATATTTATATCAGTCATATTTTGACGCCCACTGCCTCACATAGATTTGGAGGTTCATATTTGTTTCCTAAAGTCCTTAGGGTTCAAGAAACTAAAGGAAGAGGCGGAGCATCAGGGAATGAACCTCCTCAAGCTCCGGCTCGAAAAGCAGGAGTAAGAACGGGGTGGTTTTTAGTCAGTAAAAGTCTAGGACTCCCTGTCGCCTCATTCTAGGCGGGAGAAGTTATTGGCAAATTTTCCTCCCTCTAAAACCACCTCAATGAAATGTGGCAGTCTTTTGCTAGACTCTATAACTCCTCACCTCTCCCTAGAACATGGGAAGGTTTTTTTATGGAACAAGCCGGTAAATGAACAGACGGATCACCTGATGGTAAGCAATCGCCGCCACCCTAGGACACTTGAAACACCAGAGGCGTTACAAGTGCGTTGTTGGGGAATCGGGAATTGGGAAGATTGCAAAGGGGGGAATTGGGCCTCCGGTAACCTCAATCCGTAACCGATAACCATACACTGTTAACATAGGTTTTCCTTAATCTTTATGCTTGACAGTTTTCCTGCTTTTCTCACGTTTTTCTTTCTTTCTTACAATACCCACCAGAAGTATAGGGATGCTGACTATTGTATCGCAGATATTAAACGCATAACCTCGCATCCCACTAGAACTGAACTTAAAAAATTATTGATATGTAACCGTGACGTCAAACAAACTACTGGTTTGACCCGACTTGGCCTTGAATTTGAAACTATGGCTGCAAGTATCGGCTTCAAAGACTCGAACACAGTCCGTATTTTACCGGATACATTTCGGAGAGTGTGCGGGGGAATTGCACAACTTGATTCCTAGGCCTTTCCATCATCGAACCAGAAGACAATCGGCGAGGCGTCTCCGTTTCATGGTGGATATCCCACCCACTCACACGAAGCCTTTCGCTTCAAGCTTCCTTGTGCGAACTGCTAGGGAGTGGAACTCCTTGCCGGAGTCTGTGTTTCCTGATGGGTATAACCTGGGTGTCTTCAAAGCCCGAGTGAATAGGTTTGCTCATGGGCAGACGTGCTCCATCGTAGGCCGCATCATCACTTACCATCAGGCGAGATAGCGGCCAAACGTCGACCCATTAAATGTAAAAAATAATAATATGTAACTTGTGACGTCAAACAAACTACTGGTTTGACCTGGTTCGACCTTGAATTTAAAACTATGGTTACAAGTACACATATACATATTATGTTAACAATTCGGAAATGTGATTATTATTTGAGCTATACGCCACTTCCGTATCCGTTATTTAACTGCATTATGACAATTTATTGTTTATATACTAGTTCCGTCTTATGGTTTCTGCTGTTTTTTTTATTGAATGAGCCGGTAAACGAGCAGATTTATCACCTGATGTATGTCCATGGACACTTGAAACACCAGAGGCGTTACAAGTGCGTTGCCGACCTTTTGAAGGTTAGGAATTTAAGGGTTGTTTGGGAATCGGGGTTTGGGAAGATTGGGAATGGGGTTAATTGGGCTTCCGGTAACCTCACTCATACAACGCAAACGTAGTTTCATGTCGATTTTCTGTAAGGCCGTGGTATCATTCTGGTCGAACTGGCCCAGCAGTGCCAAAGCATGACTCTCCGATAATTTAGTTCAACAAACAAACTTATTTGCACATTTAATATATTAATGAAATAGATTTAAATAATTAGTACATACAAACAACTAGATATTGCATGCACTGTCACCATTAATATGTTTATTTATAATATAGGAAATACAACATAGTTACTTAAACTAGATATATATGACGTAAAAAAATCCTTGATCGCAGCTTGCTAAGAATAATTCGAAAAAAATATTTGTAGGCTACATAGAGCCCGAAGCCGCGGACAACGTAAAAGGTTACCGGGGCTCCGGCTCAAAGCAGGAGAAGGAAGGGTATGGTTTTTAGTCAGTAAGAGTCTGACACTCCCTCCCGCATCACCCAAGGCGGGAGAAGTCATTGGATGATTTTCCTCCTCAAAAAAAAGGCTACATAGAGCAGCTGTTTTGAGACAGACACGAATGGGCCGGCTCGACCGGAGTGATACCACGGCCTCACAGAAAACCGACGTGAAACAACGCTAACATTAATAGGGTAAATGATGTAGATTATTTTAAAACATTAGACCGTATTTTTTATTTTCGTAGGGAAACTAGTACTTTCGAATATATATTGATTTGAAATATCGCGTGTGGTCATTTCACACACATGTAGAAAAGGCATATTTGCTCTCACTCCTAAACTTTGATTCGTTTTATCTAAGTATGGTTGTCTTATATGATAAAATAAAAAAATACGTGTCTAATATTTTTTCATTACCTAATTGACGGACTAAATTGATTTTTAATTTTCATACCCCGTCATGATTCTTATTATGAGTGAGGTAACCAGATGTCCAATCCTGGAGAAAGGGGCCCAAAAGCCCTACTCCCCATATTCCCACTCCAAAAACCGCCGACAAAGCTCTTGTAACTCCTCTGGTGTTTTAAGTGCCCATGGGCGGCGCCGATTGCTTACCATCAGGTGATCCATCTGCTCGTTTGCCGACTTATCTTACAAAAAAACAAATCATTGATTAGAAATGAATCAGTCTAAGTAGCCATTAATTGAATGATTCATAATTATAATTGACATAACATTTGATTGAAATCGGAATTGTTTTGGTAACATTAGCAGTATTGAATGGATAAAATCGATGAAATTGATACCTGTATGGGTGTTGACACAGTGGCTTGACAATTGGCTTCTGAGCTACGTGTTGCGAGTTCAATTTGTTCGGTACAATTCTTTGAGATGGTTTTTCCAGCTAGGTTTTTCTGTAATTGTCAATTCGAAACATTTGAATACTTTGCCCGACACAGGAATCGAACCCGAGACCCATTGTTCGGCAGTTACACTCAACATTCAAGGCCGAGCAGTCAAATTACACATACTAATATCATAAATGTGAAAGTTTATTTGTTGGTATGATTGTCCATTAATCACGTTGAAACTACAGAACGGATTTTGATGAAATTTGGTATACAGACAGAGTACGACCCGAGGTTGGTGATAGTGCAAGTTTGAAACCTACCAACAGCAAGTACCAATGTGAATTTTTCCGAGTTATATGTACTTTCTAAGATTATTTAGACACCACTGACAAACGGTGAAGGAAAACATCGTGAGAAAACATTGATTTATAAGTTTGAAATCGCAATGAGTAAGCGTGGTGGTTAATGCTTAAACGTTCTTCGTGTGAGAAAAGGCCTTTGGTTAGCAGTGACCACTTATAGGCTGTTGATGTATGATGAACGCGGGCGAAGTTACTGACAGAAGCTAGCTGAAAGTATAATTTAAAAAAGCCTATAAATTAATTTTATTATAACTTTCGTAAGACATACTAAATTAATTATCTATTATGTTATCGGCTTACTCACGTAACTGTTTGACGAAGAACACGACTAGTTTCAAACCATGCTAGAGTAGAAGCGCGTCGTGTATCGCGGAATGCTGCTCATGAATATGAGCCTCTATCATGCCTTAAACTAGCCGCGTTCCTCGTCAAACAGTTACGTGAGTAAGCCTTTAACATAATAATAACAAAAAAAGTAAAAAAAATCCACAATATATTATTTTTAGATGATTTCTCGTATCCATTCATGGCCCGAGGTCGTTGCCTTTCTACTCACAGTACTGTACATAGCCACTATATACTTAGTACATATATCTGTTAGCTTACTCACAGTATAAGTGGTTTACCTCGCGCACGTTAGGGGATTTGCAAACTGCTATACAATTACTACCTGTATAGATAACTTAAAGAATAATGTGTAGTTTATATTTGTCTCCAACTCTACTCTTTCCGTGGGTGTGTGACTTTTTTGAGTGGGGTTTAAATGATAAATGATATTTATTTTTGCAAATACATAGGTTACAATGTAACTCTTTTACACGTCAATTTCTCAAATCAAGCTCTGCGAAGAAATGCCGAAACAAACTCAGAGGTCATAGTCTCTTTTAAAGTCCAGACAAAATCAATTAAAGATGTCGGAGAAGAGTTTATAATCCAATGACTGAATGAATATCATCCAATGATTTTTTTATGGTATAAGCCAGTAAACGAGTAGACGGATCACCTGATGGTAAGCAATCGCCGCTGCCCATAGATACACCAGAGACGTTGCAAGTGCGTTGTCGGCCTTTTGGACAATAGGAATTTAAGGGTTACTGGGGAATCGGGGATTGCAAAGATTGAGAGGGGTGTAATTCGGCCTCCGGTAACCGCACTCACTTAGAAATAATTACCGTACTAGTATACATTTGTTACCAACATTACTCATCTTGTGAGTGTGTATTTGTTTTTTAAGGGTAAAGTTATTAAATTACTTGTCCCGCCTTGGGTGAAGTGAAAGTAAGTGTCAGTCTGTAACTCACTAAAAACTACCCTGTTCCTATTCCTGCTTTGAGCTGGAACCACGGTAACCCGCTAGGTAGTCCGCAGCTCAACTAATCCTGAGTGGGTGTGGCAAAACAACCTGCTACTACAGGACACTATGCAACAACTCAAGCTGAGCCTTTTTTGATCCTTGAATCATCCCAACTTGGGTAAAGTGAAAGGGAGTGCCAGTCTCTTACTGACTAAACACCAAGCAGACTTACTGGCTCCGGTAGAAACCCCTCTCGGTCAAAGCGGGAGAAGTCATTGAATTATTTTTCTCACTCAAAAAAGTCATCCCATAGATTTTTTTGTAACATTTAGTATTTAATAATTTTAAAAGAGCTATTACTTTGAAAATAAGTTTGCGATTACCTACAACACTTAAGAGTAAAGAGTAAAGATCGACAGTTTATAAACAGCCTTAAGTAAATTCAAATTCAAATTTATTTATTTGCTCAAATGTGGTACATGATATAGGTGTTAATACAATAAAATCAGATCAGCACATTTACCATTATTGGCATGCAAATTGGTTAGGTAGGTACAATAATATTAAACTTATGCTTAAGACATATACATTTTGACAACAATTATTTAGGTAAGCTTTGGCAAGTGACAATCATTAACTACGTCTTTTTAAATCGATCGACTTGTGTTACTATTGCGAAACGTAATGATGTAGTTTACATTTTTTTATTTGAGAGCTAAATCATTGGTTATGTTGTTACTAGTACGACTGTTGAGTTTGAGGTGTTTGGTTCAATGTCCTAAATATGTCATAATAATTGATGAACTTCAGCACTTAAACAATGTAAGCTAGGCACGTATCTACACACTAAGTATCTTTTTTTATACATATAGGTACATAATTATTTACTATATAAGTCTACATGAAATAAAAACTTAAATAAATAAATATGTTCGACTGCCTCGTTGGTCGAGTGGTCAAGTATTCAAGTATTCAAGTATTTATTGCATCCATAATGTACATAGGTGTTAGAAATACAGTATTTAGTCACAATTATGGACCCTGTCGGGCACAGCAAAATATAAAAAATATTAAATTCGTAGGAGAGAGGAAGGGCTTTTAGTGTTAATTTAATATCATATTAAAATTAATTAAATAAGTATTTGGTAATTTCAATTTCAATATTCTAGTGTATATGTGTTTAGTAGTATATTAGAATATATATTAGGTCTTTTTTATTATATTTTTATTAATTATAATTAATAAAATTATACTTATTCGCTTCCATTCGTATTTATTTATGTATGTTCTATATTATATTTTTATATATATTATATATTTGTATATATGTTATATTTATTGTTAATTTTTAGTATTTATTTTTAATATATTTATCATACAATGTTTTTATAATTAGTTTTATGGTAACTCGTTTTGTATAGTATTTTAGTAATATTTAGTCTTATTTAGTGTTGACTAGTTATTATAAGTAATTTATTATTAAGGTTAGACTAGGCTTACCCAGCCAAGTTAGTGTTACAAGTAGGTAGTCTTATTTATTTATCCTGTAGGAATTCATCTATGGTGTAATAGCTTTTTTTAATTAAGAGTTGTTTCAATTTTCTTATAAATACACTAGTTTTTTCTATTTCTCTTAATTCTTCTGGTAAATTGTTATAAATTTTTATGGACATAGCATATGGACTAGAAGCATGCATCTTTAAGTTGGAACGTGGCAAATTCAATTTATTTTTGTGTCGAAGCGAGTGATTTGTGTGCATGTCTCCTCTTTTTTTGTAAGAGTCTGGATACTTGCGGACTAGCTTGCATAATTCTAAAATATATATGTTTACTAAAGTGAGAATTTTATGTCTTGTGAAATGAGGTTTGCAACTATCAGTTTGTTCTATGTTTGTTATAATACGAATTAATTTTTTCTGTAAAATAAATAGAGACTGAGCATCCGTACTGTTTCCCCACAGAATGATACCGTACGTGAACCAAGCGTGGGCATACGCATAATACATTGTTAGTGCAGTTTTTAAATCAGTAGTCTTTTTAATTTCATATAGGGCGTACGAAAACTTGGAAATTTTAGATTTTAGTTTAAGTATGTGTGATTTCCAATTTATATTCGTGTCTATTGTTAATCCTAAAAGTGTGAATTCGTTAACTGTTTCTAGTTCTACCTGATTGTATTGGAAATTTATGTGTATTTGGGTTTTTTGACGAGGGTGAAAAGTTATTAATTTAGTCTTTGTAAAGTTTATTTCGAGGTTGTGTTGTGTCATCCAGTTTGTAATGTTATCGAAAATGGTATTGAGCTTTTCATTGATGTGGTTGTTCGATCGGCATGAGGTGAGGATTGAGACATCGTCAGCAAATAGGACACATGGTCCTTCTATAGTTTTAGGGAGGTCGTTTATATAAATTAGGAAAAGCAGGCATCCTATAACGCTTCCCTGGGGAATTGAAGCTTGTATCGGTTTAGTTTTCGATCGAATGAGCTGTATTTCCCTAGTGGTACTATTGTAGTATTCTACCTCAACTAATTGCTCTCTACTTTTCAAGTAAGACACGAACCAGTCATGAGCCTTTCCGCGCACTCCTATTCCATGCAACTTGTGCAACAGTATATCAAACTGCACCCTGTCGTAGGCTTTGGTCATATCCAGTAATATTCCTACTGCATAGTGTTTATTATTGATGACGTTTAGAGCCTCTTGGATGTACTTATATACCGCTAAGCTCGTTGATCTATTTTGGCGGAAACCGTTTTGGCAATCATTAAAAATGTTGTATTTTTCACAGAATGAATATACTCGGTTGCACATTGCTTTTTCAAAGATTTTGGAGGCGGTTGGCAGAAGCGCGATCGGTCTGTAATTGTTAGGGTCTGTTTTTGCGTTCTTTTTATGTATAGGTTTAATTAATGCTCTCTTTAACTGGTCTGGGAAACTGCCTTCTTCGAACGATTGATTTATTAGTTTAAAAAATGGTAGGGTAAGTTCATCGGCGCACTGTCTGAAAAGGGTAGGTGGTAGTTCGTCTATGCCGTAACTGTTCTTGTTTTTTAGATTTTTTAAGATGCTGTTCACTTCATATCCGTCAACCGGGCTGAGAAACATGGTATTGTGAGTGGGGTTAATCACTGCCGTGTTAGTTCGATCGAAACCGGATTTTGGGGAGATATTTTCCCCAATGGATGCGAAAAAATCATTGAAGATATTAGCTATCTGCGTAGGGTCGCTTACCAAGCTAGTCGTTTGTAATGTTATATTTTGTTTATCTTTTTTAGATATTTTATTAGTTCGTTCCTTTACAATATTCCACATAGTTTTAACTTTGTTTGTAGATTTGTTCATTTTATTTATGTAGTGTAATTTTTTTGCTGTTATCACTGATTTTTTAAGGATTTTTTCATATTTTTTGTAGTATTTTGTAATTATTGGGTTATTAATTTTTATAGATAAAATTTTGAGTAGTCTTTTATTTCTGCAAGATGTTTTTATTCCAGTAGTTAGCCAGAAATTTGATTGTTTTGTTTTTAATTTTATTCTACGTGTAGGGATACATTCATTTAAAATGTCTTTCAGTGTGGTGAGGAATGACTGATAGTTTTCATTTAAATTTTTGTTCGGTGTAATGATGTTGTTCCAGTTTTGAGTGCTTAGCTTAGATTTGAATTTCTGTATGTTATTTGTGTTAAATAGCCTTTTTACAGTAAACCATACGAGCTCTTTAGTCTCCTGTTTAAATGTCATGTTTACAATAGTTCCACAGTGATCGGAAAATCCCAATTCTTCGACTGTTGTATGTAAACTATTGTCGTTAAAGTTAGTGAATATCAAATCAAGACATGTTGAAGTTGTATGTGTGATACGCGTAGGTTCTTTGATATGTTGTGTGAATTTAAACTCGAGCATAAGATTTAAAAATTGATTTGTCTTTATACTATTTTCTAATACGTTTATATTAAAATCACCTCCTATTATGGCGTTTAGGTTTTTATACTTTTTATTAATTAATTGCATAGTTTGTTTTAATTGTGCAAGAAAAAGTTCTTCCTCTCTTCTATTCCAGTAAATAACAATAATTAAAAGGTTAAGCTTTGGTAACATACATGCACATATTTCTATACAGTGTTCAATAGTTAAATCTCTAATATCATAACATTCTATAAATTCTATATCTTCTCTTAGAATAATACACACACCGCCACCACTACGGGAGCGGCGACAGTATGATGCTGCAATTTTACATCCACTCAATTGCAAATTATCCAGTTTATCTGTAGAAAGCCATGTCTCACACATGCATATTGCTTTAATTGCTGGCTTATCAATAACAAATGATTCTAAAAGGTGCTGCTTGTTGTAAATGCTTTGTATGTTTTGGAATAAAATTTTAAATTGTTGGCCTGGAGTTTCGAAATGTACCATGGGTTAGAGTTTCACTATTTTCATATACTTCTTCTATACATTGTTCCGTTTGATATTGTTCATTTTGCGTCAGGTTATTGTTATTGTGAAAGTTTTGTTTTTGCTTTTGTATGTCTATTATTTTTCCTTCTATTATCAATTGGTTATTCTTAATGATTGCATATAATCCGTTTTTTCTAGCTTTCAGCATTTCCTCGTGCATTTCTTTCCTTTGAGATCTCGCATTTTCATCTAGGAATTCAGATACAAACAATCTAGTTCCTTGCAAGTAGTGTTTGTTTTCTAAAATGTATTTGGTAATTCTTTTGCTAGTAAATTCAATGACTAGTGGGCGGTTTTTATTATAATTTCTGCCTAGTCTATAAGTTTCGTCAAGGTACTCAGTAAGATCAATGTTCAGTTTATTATAAAATATATCAACCAATCTATATTGTTCGTCGTAGATTGATTCCTTATAATATTCAGGAAAACCATAGACCACAATTTTCCTGCGACTATTTTCATAGCAATGTGTAGAATTTTCCACTTTTGATGCTATTAAGCTTTGTATCTGTTTCTTTAAGTTGTCGTTTTCAACTGTTAGTTTTTCTATCTTCTTGTTAATTGTAATTATGTCGTCTCGTTGTTGTTCTGTTTCCTTAGATAAAGTGTTTAACTTTCCTTCTATATCTTCCCTGATCTTGACAATAGCCTTATTAATTTCAATCTGGATAGTATTTTGTAACTCCGCTATTATTGTTTTATTATTATTTCGTAAGCTAAGGGTAATAATGTCGTTTAAATTCTTGAGTGTAAGTTCTTCTTCTGTATTTACACTGGTTGGTGTGTCCTTGTGTTCTATGTACTGGGTATCACCCAAAAAACTTAGACCTTGTGAGAAAGATGACGCCGGGCTGGAGTTAGTGGTTCTTTTCCTAAATGTAACATTATTATCTTCGGTTAGCGATTGTAATAATTGTGTTCCAGTGTTAATTGGTGTCCGTATGGGGGTGTTTACATTCCCAGTTTTCGGTATTTTACAACAGCAATCCTGACATATCCAGATTTCTTTTGAACCAGTGTCATAGTTTTGTTGAACTAATTAATATTTGCACATTGTAAATCGTAGCCCTTGTTACATAATTTACAAAATAGTTTTTCTTTCTTGGGTAGTTTTTGCAAGCATCCCGCACATAGCAATTCCACATTTTTTGGATCCATTTTAATTTTTGGTGACAGCGCCCTCTCTTATCGCTAGATGCAAACTAACTCAAGTGATCAATATTGTTTTTCGAGAACAAAGGGTGTGTGTATCCCTGGTGGTCAGTGGTTGCTCACCAAAGAACATAGATGGCGCTATTCACAAAATCGATAGGAATAACAGCGGGTTTTTGAAATTTTTGTTGGCAATAAAGTGTTATTTGCTGAATAAGTTTCAATTATCCTACCTTTTCAAGGTACTGGTGTCTTTGAAGTTTGTTTTCACTGGAAGTAACTGTTTATTCTGTTTAGTTCTGTTTAAAAACCACTTTGTTGTTTCGAACGAAATTTGAAAAATATTTGTCCGTTGCACTTCACAAAATTGTTTTATTTCACTAATATTCGGTGGGAACTTCGAAACTTATAGTCAAATCACTTCAAGTTAGTAAATACTACAACTTTTGTTGGTTTACTTCACTAAATGTTAACTTTTTCTATTTTTAATTAATTTATAACGCACAGCTGATGTTTACGTTGCGCACAGCAGCGCCCTCCCTCACGTTATATCCAAGTCGCAAGTGCGACTGCCGGATAAGGGGTCTCGGGTTCGATTTCTGAGTCGGGCAAAGGATTACTGAACTTTTTTTCGGTTTTTCGAAAAATTCTCAGTAGTAGCACGTTGCCTGGCATTGTACCGATTATAAGGCAATAGGCTCACCCCCTATTACATGGGACTTATAACACAAATGGTGAAAATGGGTGTACATTGTATAGCGGCATTACGTGCCGTAATGTGCACCTCTGCCTACACCTTCGGGGATAAAACGCAAGCAAGGCAAAATTAGCAGTAGTTGACGTCTCAGCTGTCACCACGCCGCTTGAAAACAAGTAAAGCAAGTTATAATTATTTATTTTATAGACAGATACAGATACGGCCTTGTATATCGACTTACGAGGTTAAGCGGCGTTTGGCGCGGTCATTTTTCGGATGGGTGGTCATTTGAAGAGAATGTTACTAAAGATATCAGCTTCACTTATTTCATGAATGAATAACTTTGGAGGTAGCCGAGTCATTGACGTAGCGGGTTCGATTTCCGGGCCGGATATTGGTACTTGATTTAGATTTTTATTATGTTGCGTAGGTTTCCTAACTTCCGATTTATTAAGTAAGTAAGTATAAGAATTTAAGTTATTGCTTAGTAATTTGTGCCTAAATATTATGTGTTTTTTATGGTATAAGCCGGTAAACGAGCAGACGGATCTCGGTAAGCAATCACCGCCGCCCATGGACACCTGAAACACCAGAGGCGTTACAAGTGCGTTGCCGGCCTATTGGGGGTTAGGAATTTAAGGGTTGTTAGGGAATCGAGGATTGGGAAGATTGGGAAAGAGGGTAATTGGGCCCTCGGTAACTTCACACACTCAACTAGTAGGTACAGTACTAGTAACGCCTCTGGTGTTTCAATTGTTCATAGGCGGCGACGATTGCTTACCATCAGGTGATCCGTCTGCTCATTTACCGGCTTATACCATAAAAAAGGAATAATGTATTACTATTAAAATGCCGTTACTTATTGTTATTTTTTCTACAAAACTTGTTTATTTCTTCCTGTTGCATTTATTATATTGCAGTTTAAGTAGTTTTTAAAATAAAATTGTTGTTGCGGCAAAAAGTATATTTTTTTTGTATTGTAATATTATTATGATCGCTACTACTTGTGAACGAGGGAACCTGCCTGTGGCTTAGATTCCAGAGTTGGGTCTAAGTATTATTGAGATTTCTTTTACTTATTATTGAAAAATGCCCAGTAATACTTTGCCCGACCCAGAAATCGAAACCGAGATCTCTTGTCCGGCAGTCGCACTCGACTACTCGGACAACGACGCAGCAAGTTTAAGGCAAAAAGTTTCAGAGAATTTCCAAAAATCTACCAACACAAACAAAAATAATAGTCCAGTCATTTGGTAGATAAAAAGGGGGTTACCTGGAATGTTTTCCGGGAGTTTTGAAAATTGGTGAATTTATAGATTTGGGTATGCTCTTTTCGAATTTCAACTTTGCCACCTCGTACACCCGCCGCTCGCGCCGCCATATTGAAAAAATGGCGCCTAAAAACGGTTTTTTATTAATATCTCCGTTCCGACGCATTTTACGAAAAAATATTTATCTACAAAATTAAACTAGAAAAAATTTCCTACAATTTATGTATTGATAACTTTTTCATAAAATCAATAGTTTTTGGCGTACGAGCGCCGCAAAGTATTATTAGTCCAGTCAAATTAGGATTTCACCTCGGAATTTGAGATACCCAGCTGTAATTTTGTATATACTTGTATATTGACTGCCTGAAACTTGTCCCAAAACCTACATATGGTAGGGTGTAAGCAACTATTAAATTTTACGGTCCAAACGTCCCAAAAAACGTTTCTTTGCGCTTTTTTGGAAATATCTCATTTCGTATGGGTTTTTGGTATTTGCATTTAATACCAATATTGTAGAATACAAAATTCTCTACAACTTTTGTCTAAACTTTTTTTTTATACGGTGCACCGTTTCCGAGATAGAGGGAGAGAGCACGCAGTCACTGCACCTCTTCAAAAAATTTTTTTTTCGCCTAACCTATCCGTGATGGTTGTCTATGGATAGGCCATTAAAAATACGTCATGGTTAATAAAACCATTTTTCGTCAAAAACAATTGTTTGAAAGATAGACACTTCCAAAGTGGAAAAAT
Source organism: Spodoptera frugiperda (assembly GCF_023101765.2). NCBI lineage: Eukaryota > Metazoa > Arthropoda > Insecta > Lepidoptera > Noctuidae > Spodoptera > Spodoptera frugiperda. The sequence continues at coordinate 5,985,623 of NC_064232.1, forward strand.
GAGGTCTATCGAATGTGTCCTGCCCTCTAACTTTTAAAATAAGTGAGTAAGAAAACTAAAAAAAATATATGCTGTAGATTTAAATGGAAACTTTCAAAGAAAATTGGTTTGAACGAGATATCATAATTAGTTTTTAAGAATTGATACATTTAAAAAAAACACATTGTATGTACACGTGGTGGTGCAGATGAATAATACTTTGCGGCGCTCGTACGCCAAAAACTATTGATTTTATGAAAAAGTTATCAATACATAAATTGTAGGAAATTTTTTCTAGTTTAATTTTGTAGATAAATATTTTTTCGTAAAATGCGTCGGAACAGAGATATTAATAAAAAACCGTTTACAAACAATGTGTGTTGTACAAACAGGTTAGTTTCGGTAGGTTCCTGTTTCTGATGTTATATGTGTTATGTTATATGTTCCACCGTGTCCTCCGGGCGGTCTTCGCAGTGATGACACCCGGGCGTTTCCTCCCGCCCAATCAAAAACAGGATCCTATCGAAATTTCTGTGTCCGGTAAGCACCTGCGTCAGGCGGTAGGTGAGGACGCCATGGCGCCTCTCTAGCCACTCCTCAAACAGGGGACTTACTTCTGCAATGACAGCGAGCCCAGCCCTCGGTTGCGACAATCGTTGCTACACAACACACATTTTTTGTACACGTGGTGGTGCAGATAAATAATACTTTGCGGCGCTCGTACGCCAAAAACTATTGATTTTATGAAAAAGTTATCAATACATAAATTGTAGGAAATTTTTTCTAGTTTAATTTTGTAGATAAATATTTTTTCGTAAAATGCGTCGGAACGGAGATATTAATAAAAAACCGTTTTTAGGCGCCATTTTTTCAATATGGCGGCGCGAGCGGCGGTTGTACGAGGTGGCAAAGTTGAAATTCGAAAAGAGCATACCAAAATCTATAAATTCACCAATTTTCAAAACTCCCGGAAAACTTTCCAGGTAAAACTACCAAATGACTGGACTATAAATCCATCAATTTTAATTTGAAATTTCAAAGCGCTAATCGATGCGTTAAATATAAAATTTATCAGAGCGGCTGCGCACGCGTCGGTTGCTCGCAATCTTGACCTACGATCGATAATATGTTTTTTGTTCGTCTAATATTGGAGCAAAAAATTATTCTGCTCTCATTTTATTGGTGGAAATTATAAGATGGATCGGCTTGTTAACTTTAGTGGTTGTCCGGAGCTGCGGACTACCTAGCGGGTTTACCGGGGCTCCGGCTCAAAAAGCAGGAGTAGGAACGGGGTGGGTTTTAGTCAGTAAGAGTCTGACACTCCCTCTCACCTCGCCCAAGGCGGGAGATGTTATTGGATGATTTTCCCCCTTAAAAAAAAGTTTGGTGGTTGTAAGTTTGATATTGACGTGGGAGAGCCATGTTTAGGTAAAAATGGAGTGATTGAGTGTGGGAGAGCCATGCTTCGGCACGAATAGGCTTTTTCGGTGGTAGTACGGAGTCTGGAATTGTGCCCAGTATATAGCAATAAGCTCACCCCCTATTACATGGGACTTATAACACACATGAAAAGTGGGTGTACATTGTATAGCGGCATTACGTGTCGTAATGTGCACCCTTGCGGGAGTAAAAGGCGAAATTGACGTTATGTAATATAAACAAAATTAAATAATATATCACTTTATCACTAATCTTCATCGACCATGCGACAGGGACGACAGATGTCGCAGCAATGTCGTACGACGTCGCTCGACATCGCCTATTGTCACAAATGTTCCTAGTAGGGACGCGGCTTTATACTTTTTACTGTTCAACAAAAAATAAGTATACAAAATGCTGTTTTCAGAATCTATTCCTGCTTTAAACCGCTGAGACAATTTGAATATTTATACTTTACTAGTTATGGACAAACAGAAACAGCCTTCGACATTTTATTTAGTAGTAGATATAAATAAAAATTCTAATTGTCCACAAGGTGACTTCCTAGTTTCGTTAAGAGACCCTTTATTTCCAGTTCCTGTTAAATAAGTGTAGATTAGATGAAGGTTTATTGTTTTGTATTTTTGTTAAATAAAAATCTTAAATACGTTTCAAGTAGTTTTATTCTTCTATACATACATACATACATATCGCCACGCTTTTACCCCCGAAGGGGAGGCAGAGGCGCTCATTATGGTAAGTAATGCCACTGTGTACACCCACATTTCACAATTTATGTTGTAAATCCCATGTAAATAGGTTTTGAGGATATTGCCATATACCGGGCACGCTTCCAGACCGCGTACTACTACTGAGTAATTTTCGAAAAGCCGAAAAATGCCCAGCAATGCTTTTGCTCGACCCGGGAATTGATCCCAAGCAAGCCCAGCAGTCGCACATGCAACCACTCGGCTAAAGAAGCAGTCTTCATTGTCAATTATAAGTTATTCTTCTTTGTATCTAAACCACGCACAGAGGCTGGGGGTTAGAGAGAGAAAAACGGGCGAGACTAACAGATAATCCGTTTATACCGTATAGGGAAACCTCTGACTTAATTTAAACCACATATTTTTTATCATCTTGGCTGACGATATACGGAAGATAAGCGAAATAGGCCCAGTAGTTAAGCCAAAAAGTGCGTTATTTGGGGTAGTTTTTAGTCAGTAAGAGTCTGTCACTCCCTCTCGCCTCACCTAAGTCGGGAGAAGTCATTGGATGATTTTCCCCCTCAACAAAATGGTTTATCAGAAAGCGCTGTCTCTATCAAACACCTATTTGTAAATACTTAGTCGGGCATACCACAACCACAACAAGAACAGGGGTGGCGACAAAAGTATTCATCTCAGCCGTCCTCACAGAGCATTAAATTCATAATTACCATGACTTTAACCAGTAAAGTTAGTTAATTTAAATATGATTTATAGTTTATTGATAAAATAACTGGGTCACGGCTAATTTTAACTGGTTCTTATTGACAGCAGGTTAATTAATATATTTAGTAGTTTAATGTTATTAAACATATCAGATTATTATTATAATTATATTTTTTACGATCGTATCAAACGAGACTGCCTCGAGTTCGATTCCCGGGTCAGGTAGAAGTATTAATGGGGTTTTTTCGGTTTATCGAAAAATTTTCAGTAGTAGCACGGAGTTTGGAATTGTGTCCAGTATATGGCAATAGGCTCACCCCTATTACACTCGGGATTCGTAACATAAGTGGTGAAAAGTGGGTTTAATATTGTATATATTTCTTTTTTTTTATGAAACACACCGTAAACGAGCAGACGTATCACCTGATGGTAAGCGATCGCCGCCGCCCATGGACACTTGAAACACCAAGCGTTAGAAGTGCGTTGCCGGCAATTTGTGAATTTAAGGGTTGTTAGGGAATCGGGGATTAGGAAGATTGGGAACGGGGGTAATTGGACCTTCGGTAATCTCACTCACACAACGCAAGCGTTGTTTCACGTCGGTTTTCTGCTCGGCCGTGGTATCACTCCGGTCGAGCCGACCTATTCGTGCCGAAGCATGGCTCTCCCACACTTAAAATTATATATAAATATAACATTTAAACCTCTGTCTACCCCGTTTGTCAACAAGAAGCGTGACGCAAGAATTACTCATAATTCAACAGTTCCGTTTTTCATCCGTCTCGTTTGCGGTTAAGTGATGCGTACCGAGGCATGGAAAGAGATGGGTGGGCGCGCGGAATTCTTGATAATTAGCCAATTGTTCTAGACGTCTTATTTGAGGTTATTGCCACAAAAACTGTGGTATTAATGTTTGTCTCAATGTTATAAGTAGATGTTGAATTCGAAGGTTAAAAGGCTTAGGTTTGATTCGGGGTTAGGCCTTTTTTTTGAGGGGGAAAATCATACAATGACTTCTCTCGCCACGAGCAAGGCGAGAGGGAGTATCAGACTCTTACTGACTAAAAACCACCCTGTTCCTACTCCTGCTTGTCGAGCCGGAGCCCCGGTAAACCCGCTAGGTAGTCCGCAGCTCCGAATCAGTAAGGCTACTCCGGTTCTCGAATGCGAAGTTTCGTTTAATCTTCGGCCGTAGGTTTTATTGATTTACTAATAGAATTTCTTAACATAACGTTTTATTTTTACTTTTAAACCTAAACCTATTTATTTATCTTCATTTCATTCGTTCATTTTGTTCACGAAAGTTCGCAATAAACGGAATTGTAGTACGAAATCTGCGTCGTTTTTCGGTGAATTAGAGTAGACCCCCAGGATTTGGCTTGATTTTAAGTGAAAAGGTGGAGTTGACGCCATTATCCCCACGCTTTTTTTTTGAAGGGGGAAAATCATCCAATGACTTTTCTCGCCTTGGGCGAGGCGAGAGGGAGTGTCAGACTCTTACTGACTAAAACCCACCCCGTTCCTACTCCTGCTTTGACGGGTATATGATACCCACGGGAAGATTAGGGGTGGTGACTTTGTACTACTCTGGCGTAATCACACATCACACACATTTTTAATATTAAAACAACATTGATACAAACTTAAGATTAAAACCATAAAAGACTATAAAACCATGTAATTAATATCTATATTAAAAAATGTCTGTCTGTTTGTGCATTCTGCTGCGCATGAGTAGCGATGTACGTGCCTGATTAGTTGTGCTCCAGATACGATTTTGTAAGGCAGCGTGCAGAAGTACCTATCCTATTTTTTAAATGTCCGTCTGGTAGAATTTTTTAAAACATTTGTGGCGACACCTGACAAGTGACAGATGACACAAGTCGCACATAGACTATCGACGAGCAAATCAACGGATGAAGACATAAAAATCCTACATCGTACATATGAAGTTTACATGCGAATAAACATGGATAGAAAATCCCAACGAACAACAGTTGGGCAGAAAGCCCGCTAGGCACGATCACCTCGCCTGGTCGGAGGATACTGCTTTTCTTAGGGAACTTTACTCTCACTTCCCTAAGAATTAGACACGTATTTTTTCTTTTCTTACAAAATTTAATACTTTTAACGATACATTGATTTGAAATTTTCGTGGGACGTCACGACCTCCCACTCTTAAACTTAACTCAGTTTTATCTGAGTATTGTATATGACAAAATAAAAAAATAAGTCACTAATATTTTTTAACTACGTAACTGATGGACTAATTAGATTTTTAATTTCCATACCCCGTATACTACCCAATTAATTAAATCCGTCATAATTATAGTTATCATTGCCCCGGTTCAGAGCAGAAATGGGGGCAAGCACAAAGAGAAGATGCCATAATGTGATTGTGCACTGTGACAAAACAAAACGGCCCTGCCCAATGATATTATAAGTAAAAAGGTGTGGATAGGTTATAAGCGCTCAGAAAGTGGCACATTAAAATGTGGACAATTGACAACGTGTTTGTAGTACGACATATATAAGACTGCATGTTGGAAAATAGAAAAAGGGGCGTGGTTTGTTACGTCCCGCACTCCCTGTAAATCGAGACGCAACGAGTGCTTTTCTCACAAGAATATTCATTACAGACTCGCCCTAACTGTGTCCTTAATAAAGGCTCGCACATAATAATCTTATACACCAATACCTACTACATAATATAACGCTATCATGAATAATTCCGGTCAGCAGAACTTGAACGATGTTAAATATTAATAATATTGGGACGTCATATTGTCTAGATGGGGTGGTGAGGTTGTAAGGTCAAGTGGAATGGTTCGTTTTTTACATCGATTTAATAATAATAAATAAAAACCGCTTAGGATGTAGAGCTGGACCGGCGCTGCTGACTGCCTAACGGGTTATCGGAGCTCCGGCTTGAAAACCTGGAATAGGAACGGGGTGGTTTTTAGTCGGAAAGAGTCTGACACGGCCGCTCGCCTCTCCCAAGCCAGGAGGTCATTGGATGATTTTCCCCCAATAAAGAAAAAAGACTCATTCAATGACTTTTGCAGTGGTTAAGACGCAGCTCTGAGTCATCATCACGTACGTACGCAGACCCGCACTTTCGAAGATTGTCACGCAATCCTCGACGCCCGGTATGACTTGCCTACCCTTTCGAGGATTACAAACGTGCTGTTGTAACATCCAGATTACCCATTTTTATAGGTACATATAGGTACAAGGATTGGCCGCAAAAAGCTTTAAACAGAGAGGAGTGGAAGGAAGGTAGGAAGGCCTTTGCCCTGGCTGAAATCTAAATCTAAATCTAATAGGTACATATCACTAATGGAACTGTTCTACACAAAAAACAATTATTTTAATTTCCACACTTAGCGGACTGGAGGCCAATGTTTAAAAGGTCCAGCTCTATTAGAGAGCGTTGCTGCCCGGTCTCAAATCAAATCAAATCAAATCAGCTTTATTGTGGACCATATGTATGCATTATAAATACAGGTCTTAAATAATTAAAATAAGTTCAGCTATGTCCCGCCGTGAGGCATACAATCAATCTCTATATATAAAAATCAATTGCTGTTCGTTAGTCTCGCTAAAACTCGAGAACGGCTAGACCGATTTGGCAAATTTTGGTCTTGAATTATTTGTAGAAGTCCAGGGAAGGTATTATTAAAGCGGTACGAAGTTTGCCGGGTCAGCTAGTAATAAAATATAAATCAGAATTTAAAAGCATTATTAATATTCCAAATTATAAATACATACAAATTAAATTTAATAGTCGCCATATAATAAGTCGTAGTCGTAGTTTATTATTATTACATTCAGAAACTTTGTTAAACATAGGTACATACACCCATAACATAGGTCTCTGTCAAATGTCAAAATTGACTGCACGGTTGGCGCGGTGGCTGGGCAGCCGGCTGCCGCGCAACGTGGCACGGGTTGGATTCGCGCACGGAAAAACTCTTTGTGTGATCCACAAATTGTTGTTTCGGGTCTGGGTGTCATGTGTATGTGAACTTGCTTTTTTCCTCTATGTGATTCACAAATTGTTATTCCGGGTTTGAGTGTCATTTGTATGTGAACTTGTATTTTAATGCGAAAAGCCCGCCACATCCTCACAAAACCACTGCAACTCCTGTACGCCAGGATCTACAGTAGATACAACCATGAAAACACCGGAACATTGAAGTCCGGCGCGTCGCAGGGACATGAATGACTGTCTTGGATCCCGCAACGAAATAAATCAGAAGATATTATTAGAGGCGAAGAAAAAGTCGGTCATGTGTATGTGAAATTGTATGTTTGTAAACGCACCCACGACACAGGAGAAAATTATAGTGTTATACAAATAGAGTTTCTTGCTTGTTCTTCTCCATTCGAAGCTACACTTTGGAACGAGCACCTAGCTTCATTGACAGACAGACTGACAGACAATTGTTTATTTGTTTTTAAACTGACATGGTCACTAACACTAGTATTAGAACTCAAAACATTTACCAGGTCATCCGTGATCACGGCGCTTGCAACAGTGCCGAAATATCGGAAACTCATAGAAATGGAAAAACATGGTAAATATCCCGTCTCAAGTTCTAATACTAGTATTATTTATTTCTTTCTTGACCTTTTAAAAGTACCTAAATATTTATGGTTTAATTGGAATAACTAATTTGACTATGACTTTGTTTTTTTAAATGTTTAGTCCCCTAACACGTTAAGTGCGGTACAGGGTCTATAACACCTCGTCTATGTCACGCTTGTAGAGCGGCGAGGAAAAACATAGACTTTTATTTATTTTATTTTATTTATTTAAAAAGCTTTATGCACAAGTACATGGGTGGACATAATGCCGTTGGCCTTTTCTGCCTGTCTGACCCTTGGGTGGTGCAGAGAACATAACACACTTTTCTGTCGTGCGAACGCTGTCATTTCTATTTGAATTGGAATTAGGCGGTGGGGCTTAATAAACCTCGTACCGCTACAATTACTGGTTTAGGACAGGGTTCAAAACGCCTCGTACTACAGTTAATGGAAAGTATAGCAAAACAGTGTCGCAGGGGACGTGTTAATATCCGGAGCTGCGGACTACCTAGCGTGTTTACCGGGGCTCCGGCTCGGAAAGCAGGAGTAGGAACGGGGTGGTTATTAGTCAGTAAGAGTCTGACACTCCCTCTCGCCTCGCCTAGGGCGAGAAAAGTCATTTGATGACTTCCCCCTCAAAAAAAAAGGGGACGTGTTAATGGACCTCGGCTCTGACTATACCCACGTGAAGAGTAGCGATGGTAAAACACATATACACTAATCTCATTAAAAATAAATAAAGTAGTAAAAACGTATATTTTTTATATCACAACAAAACACTAAATAGTCTTAATCAATAGTTAAGTTAAATGGACGAATGAACGGCCTTCGGTTAGTTCCGGTTTAAAACGTGTAACTACAAAGTTAACAGTTAAAATTAAATAGTTATTATTTATTTGATTTATTTAAGTGGTCTGTAGTTAATTTTTCGGTTGTTGGCTGGTGCGAAACTGAGTAATTATTATGTTATCGGCTTACACACGTAACTGTTTGACGAGGAACTCGACTAGTTTCAACCTATGCAGAATGCTGCTCATGTATGAGCAGTTTCGCACTAGCCAACAACTACCAAATTAATTTAGTATGTTTCACGAAAATAATAATAAAATTATGAGAAGCTGATGTTGCTATGGATTCGATTCCCATATCTGGTAATCGAAACGAGAGGGCGTTCGGCGCTGTGATTTGCCGGCTCGCAAATTTCTTAATAGCACGAAATCTGGAATAATGACCCTTATGTAGATAAGGCTAAAAGTGCAGCAATGGACTGTCACGGCCTATTGAAGATTCCATTTGATTAAAAAAAAACAGACTGCCTTGTTGATTTATCATCAGTGCGTAAGGGCCACTGATACCTCGGGCGAAAATATTGTGGCGCCCACTTGAGGGAAGCAATATCAAGTATTAGTTTTTTGCTGATCCCAAGTAAAATTATATTAAGAATTTCATCTTTCCTTATGCACAGAGCGTAGAGCACAGTTCTGAGGGTTTGGCAGGAGAGGCAAGAGACTCCAACTTCACACCTTGGCGCCCCCAAAATATGTAGCACTGGGCCATTGCACCATCACGCCCCCCCCTCCCTAACACCGGCACTGTTTATCATTAATTACGTGCCGTAATGTGTACCTCTGCCTACCCCATCAGGGATAAAAGGCGTGATGATACATACAAAAAACAAATACTCGAAATTAAATATTGAACTTAGGACCTCGCTACAACCACATAGAAACCTTGAATCAAGAATACTCATTAAATAATAAATACATTATTAATTTAATTAATCAATTATCACTAATTATATGTAGAACAGAGACAGTAAGAATTGTTAGTTTTTTTATGGTATAAGTTGGTAAACGAGCAGACGGAATTACTTGATGGTAAGCAATCGCCGCCGCCCGTGGACGCCAGAGGCATGTGCGTTGCCGGCCTTTTGGGGATTAGGAATTTAAGGGTTGTTGGGGAATCGGGGTCGGAAAGATTGGGAAAGCGGGTAATTGGGCCTCCGGCCTCTCTCACTCACGCGACGAAACACAACGCAAGTATTGTTTCACGTCGGTTTTCTGTGAGGCCGTGGTATCACTCCGGTCGAGCCGGCCCATTCAGGCCGAAGCATGGCTCTGCCACACTTAAGGAAACACAGTAAGTAGTTTAAAAGATCTAAAGTACAAAGGGACAGACAGAAAAAGCGATTGTTTTATACTATGTAGTGATTAGCATAGCTGTCTCTACTGAATCCAACTTTATTTACTGACCGTACCAACATTTATACATATGTAAAAATAATTACATTTGACTTGAATTTGACATATTGACATATGTAATAGATCAATCATGTGGTTTGTCAATTGCCGGAAACAGTAAATGACATTGACACTGTCAATGTCAATTTGACAGTAGGTATATGCGTGGGTCCAGTTGTCGCCAGTACCTATTACCAACATCTTTTTGAGAAGAGGGAAAATCATCCAATATCTTCTCCCGCCCTGTATATCTATACAGAGAGTGAGAAAGAGAGAGAGAGTGAGTCAGACTCTTAAGATTCTTTTCCACCAGAGATGTGATATGCTACATTGCTGTGGATGCGTTTCATATTCATAGGTGCACATAGCTTAGCAATGGTGGAGACGGACTCAGCTAAGCTATATTTTAGCTTTTTTATATGTAAAGATGCGAGTAATTGATGCGTGCTATTGATTTGCGCTATAGATGTAACTTTGCGGCGGCACATCTTCGTAGCACAATTTCGTGACACAGCTACATAGCTTAGTATCCGTGGAAAGGGTCACATAGTAATAGGGCATCCGGTAACCTCACTCACACAACGCAAGCGTTGTTTCACGTCAGATTTCTGTGAGGCCGTGGTATCACTCCGGTCGAGCCGGCCCATTCGTGCCGAAGCATGGCTCTCCCACACTTAACTTTATGAATTGATTGATAAATATAATAGTTATTTTTATATAATGGTACATACATTACCTAATGGCTAAAAAAATATATTTAATTGATTAACAAAACCAGTATATTTGCTAAATTATTTTTAATACTCAATTGATACAATTAGATCGAGGTCGTATTATGTATGTATAAGTAATCGGTATTTTTTTTTCATATAAATGGGGCCCTAACATTTTTTTATAAATAATCTTAATTGGTTTATATCCTGTTTGGATTTATTTTGTCAATCTATAATTATATAAATTATTCTTCAAAGGCGTAATTAAACATACCAAACAAGTTTTTTATGTAAAAATAAACCTTAAAAAAAGGAACTGCTTTTAATTTTCTTTACCGCCTCCTTTTTTTATGTCAAATTACCGCAGTCTGAAAAATACCCCTAAAATAACAAAATAGGTTCAGCCAAACGCGAGATAATAGTTCACATACATATATACAGGTAAAACTCAGACCCCCCTTTCTGAAGTCGATTAAATACTAATAATAATAATACCCCGTTTCTTCTCCTACTTTGAGCCGGAGCCCCGGTAACCTGTTATATAGTCCGTAGCTCCAGAACTTCGCCACATATAGGAATCGAACCAAAATCGAAATGTATTAAGTACAACTACTTACTCATCATTCTTAACAATTACCAAAAAGAAATTCCCAAAAAAACTTTTGGCCGCACGGTTGGCGCGGTGGCTGGGCAACTGGCTGCCGCGTAAGGCGTAGCGGGTTCGATACCTGATGAAACTCTGTGTAATGCACAAATTGTTGTTTCTGGTCTGAGTGTCATGTGTATATTAAATTGTATGTTTGTAAACGCACACACGACACAGGAGAAAATCCTAATGTAAGGCAACGTTACAAAAATAAAAAAAGGCCTACGCATTTGTAACGCCTCTAGTGTTTCGTGTGTCCATTGTCGCCGACACTTGCTTACCATCAGGGGATCTGCTCGTTTACCGGCTAATCCCATATAAAAGAACCGGTTTACAACCACTTATCATTCTTAACAATTTCCAAAAAAGAAAATCCCAAAAAACTTTGTCCTTCCCGAGACTCAACCACCAAGCGCTAGCCATTCAACCAGCAATATGGACCTAGCCACCGCATCACAAGGGGTATGAATCACTAACTTTTTGCCACCTACATTGACCCTAGATCTAATGATCCGTGACTTTACGCTATTTGCAATCTTTTTGTTTCTAGACACAGGTAGGAACTGTAAAAATACTATTAATTAGTTTAATTATTATTAATTGTATTAAGAAGTTTTTTTTTTTTTTGATTTGTCAGTTGTTTTTCTTCATGGTCAATTCTGTGATACAAGTTGTGTCATGATTCAGTTTTTGTGATGAATTTTATACGTAACTAGCGACCCGCCCCAGCTTCGCATGGGTGCAATGGTGATATATTATGCATGTATTATACATATAAACCTTCCTTTTGAATCACTCCATCTATTAAAAAAACACTTCAAAATCCGTTGCGTAGTTTTAAAGATTTAAGCATACAAAGGGACATAGGGACAGAGAAAGCGACTTTGTTTTATACTATGTAGTGATAGGATGGCGCTTGGCCACCATCTCGCCTGGTGGTAAGCGATGATGCGATATGATAGAGATGAAGTTCCCCCTTGAAAAAAAAAGCGCGATGCATCACATTTCGCGCGCGCATTAAAGAGCCATCACACGTGGCCCAGTAGGACTGATGACTGATTCGGAGCTGCGGACATCCTAGCGGGTTTACCGGGGCTGCGGTTCAAAAACGTGTAGCGGGTTCGATTCTCGCACGAAACCACTCTTTGTGTCATTCACAAATTGTATGTAAGTATGTTTGTAAACGCACTCACGACACTGGACAAAATCCTAGTAAGGGATAACGTTTATAAAAAAAATCTAAGATTATAAGTAAATAAAAAAAACCGACTTCAAAAAATCAAAAACTAAAACAAAAAGTTAAAACTAAAAAGCATAAAATTACTATTATAAGTACTAAATGATAGGTTAGAAGTCAGTGCCATAAGTTCTAAACAAAATTATTCATTAGAACCTAATATGTAAGCTGTTTACAATTTCATGAACATTAAGTTATCTTATTTTGATATTAAAATTTTGAAAATCGGTCCACAAATGGTGGAGAAATCGGTAAACAAATAAAAAAATAAATAAAATAAACCAAACACCCGTATCGAGTACCTCCCTCTATTTGGAAGTCGGTAATGATATGAAACTGTCTTGTTTTAACAAAATGTTTTTTTTTCTTACCATTATTTTAATTCTGTTTTGTTTTTAAAGAATGGGTATAAAAATAAAATTTTAAAAAGTAGCCTTGGGTTAAAAGATTTCTTCCTGTATCTATAGTAACGGGAGCATTCATTGTATATTTTTTTTCTTTTTTTTAATTGTCTTTTTAAGTTTTTAAAATGCTTTTTTAAGCATGATTGTCAAGTTTGTCTTATTTCATCATCATTATCAATTGTATTAATGATCCAGTGGAAGTAAGTATGACTTTGGAAACAGTTGCTTCGGGTTCGATTCCCGAATCAATCTCAATTACAATTCGATAAACAACAGTTCCAGATAGTCCACAGCTGGACATTATAGCTCGTCTTTAGAAATCTCCATGCTTGTCAAACCGATTGGAGATCGCAGTATTAAAGATTTAAGTTTATCAAAGAGCTATGTGACCGTTGCCACTGATACTAAGCTATGTAGTTGTGCGAGGAAGATGCGCAGCTCGATTATGTATCACGCATCTTTCCATATAAAAAAAAACATAGCTTAGCTTAGTCCATTTCCACCAGTGCTAAGCTATGTGTACTAATGAATATGATTGGTGGAAGCCAAACGCATCCACAGCAACTTAGCATAGCACATTCCTATTGAAAAATCACCCTTAGTTGGGTATGCGACACCCACGACAAGAGTAATGGTGGTGACAAATGCATTCTACTCTGCATATGTAACGTTATGTTAACAAAATATTAATTTCTTTGTTTTATAATGACGTCATAATTAATGAAACGGTAGGAACTGTATCAAAAATAAAAACTAATATAAGTTGACCTCCAATTGTTTGACAAATTAATTCTGATGGGAGGTCTTATTGTATTGGTTGTTTTAAGTACGATAGCCTTCAATTTGCAATTAAGGCTTCGCTGCTGTAAAAGCTTTGCTATTAAAACGATGTGATTTATGTTAGCGATAAGATTTAAGTGTGGGAGAGCCATGCTTCGGTACGAATGGGCCGGCTCGACCGGAGTGATACCACGGCCTCACCGAAAACCGATGTGAAAATACGTTTGCGTACCGTACCGGTTACCGTAGGCCCAATTACCCCCAAAAGGACGGCAACACACTTGTAACGCCTCTGGTGTTTCAAATGTCCATGTTAAGTTAAATAAAAGTTACGCTTAATCAAGGTAATCGAGAAACGCTCGACTAGTTTTAGTTCAAACCGGGATTTATAATCATAAACATGGAAACACGACGTAAAACTGTAAATTAAAGCGTAGAATGATTGCTAGAATTTCTTCCTAGCGTATTATACCGCCGCGTTCCCGTGGGATAAAAACTATCCTATCACCAAGTCACTCTTACACTGTCTGTATACCAAATTTTATCTTACTTTTACATTTGTATTAGTAAGTCAGTAGAATTGTTAATTTTAAACCCCAATATCAAACATTTGTTTGCAAAAACAATACAATATTTTATTATTCGAGAGCTTTTAGAAACATAACACGCTTTTACTATTATATTAAATTACATATAGCTTTTTTTAAGATAGGGAAAATTATCCAATGACTATTTCCCGCCTTGGCCAAAGCGAGAAAGAGTGTCAGACTATTACTGACTAAAAACCACCCCGTTCCTTTTTTTTTTTTTGATGACTGGGCGAAACCTTCAAAAGGCGCCTAGCTAACCCCGTTCTTACTCCTGCTTTTCGAGCCGGAGCTCCGTTAATCCCGCTAGATCGTTCGCAGCTAGAAATATCGCTTAGCTCATCTCTTAAGCTACGTTACAAGCATTATATGCGGTATAAAAGCCACAAGGCTAAGTTTGCTGCCTCAGTCGTAGTAGGCGCGCGAAGCGTTTGCCACTGTAGGTAATGTTGTGTAAACAATAGTACCTAGTGTTGTGTAGTGTTTGTGTTCCAGTTTTCCAAATTTCCGACTTTCGGGTTCCGAGATTCCGATTTTCGACTTTCGAGTTTCGAGTTTCGACGTTTCGAGGTACTCAAGTTTCGGGTTTAAAGTTCAGCGAATAGGGAGCACTGGTGAGTTTGTTTTGTTTTTTTTTTAAGGGTTGTTGGCTCATTTAAGATTTTAATGTACAAAAATGTTGTTTAAATTAATTTAACCGTCGCGCCGTACTCAGAGTCATTTAATGATTACTTAAACTATTTCTTAGTAACGATTTTGTTCCGAAACCATCGCTAAGGATTGGGTTCAGGGGACCTACTCCGGTTCTCGAATCCAAAGTTTCGTTTAATCTTCGGCCGTAGGTTTTATTGATTTACTCATTTCATTCGTTAATTTTTGTTCACGAATGTTCGCAATAAATAGAATTGTAGTGTGCACTCTGCGAAGTTTCGGACGAAACTTCGTTTTTCGTTGAATTAGAGTAGACCCCCAGTTCCGAAGCTGCGGGCAACGTTACCGGGGCTCCGACTCAAAGCAGGAGTAGGAACGGGGTGGTTTTTAGTCAGTAAGAGTCTGACACTCTCTTCGCTTCTCCCAAGGCGGGAGAAGTCATTAGATGATTTTCTCTCACAAAAAAAGGACTGAGTTCAATAACCATTAAATGACTCTGAGTACGACTGTTTGTCATTAATTTGATGTAAGAAAATCTGTGTCAAAAGATTCATTATTAAGTTATAGTGTTTATTCAAAGTTATTCAAATGACTACCTATAATTTAATGTCTAGTTCAAATTGAGTTAATTAGACTCTAATTTGGTTAAAAGTAGGTTAGGATAAAGTAATAAAATTATCATCTTGAGTTAAGTAACTTAAAAGTCACGGTTTACTCGTACATTAATGGAGAAAAGCTCTACTAGTTTCGAGTCACAGAGGGACTCTTCATCATGACAGTAGGCTGTGCGAGCAGTGTGATGATGAAGAGTCCCTCTGTGACTCGAAACTAGTAGAGCTTTTCTCCATTAATGTATTTGAGTAACGTCATGCCTTTTATCCCCGAAGAGCTATGCAGAGGTGCACATTATGCGCTACGTAATTTTGTTATACAATGTACACCCACTTTTCACCATTTGTGTTATAAGCCCCATGTAATAGGGGGTGAGCCTATTGCCATATACTGGGCACAATTCCAGACTCCGTGCTACTACTGAGAAATTTTTGAAAAACCGAAAAATGCCTAGTAATGCTTTGCCCGACCCAGGAATCTAACCCGAAACCCCTTGTCCGGCAGTCGCACTTTCAACCACTCGACCAACGAGGCAGTCACTGTGACCCAAATTTGTAGAGCTTTACTCCATTAATGTACATGTGTAAACCAAGATTTTTAGTTAATTTTGTATGTCACACGATAGGTATTATAAAAGTATCATCGTGGGTATATAAATAGAGGTCCCTTGCTAGATCTTTTCTTTAATACCATGATACCTCCGTTGTTATCCCCGACCATGATCATAAGATGGTATATGGGGTGGTTACATGCAGAAAAATAAATATATTGTTGGTTATGGGAGCGTCATATTATTATAATGAAATACACGACTAGAATACTTAATTTATCCTCATTTTTTAAGGGTTCTTTTCCCATTATTTATTTATTATTTAGCCCAGGTTTCCTCGCGATGTTTTCCTTCACCGTTTGTCAGTGGTGTCTAAATAATCTTAGAAAGTACATATAACTCGGAAAGTCACATTGGTACTTGCACATCGCATTTTCTCGACCGACGTAATATAATAGGGATGATGACGGGGTATGAAAATTAAAAATATATTTAGTCCGTCAGTTAGGCAATGAAAAAATATTAGACACGTATTTTTTTTTATTTTGTCATATAAGATAACAATACTTAGATAAAACGAATCAAAGTTTAGAAGAGGGAGCAAATACGTCATTTCTACGTATAAAATGTACCTTAAAGTGACGTCACGCGATATTTTAAATCGAATTATCTTCCAAATAATTTGTTTCTGTGAGAAAAGAACAAATACGTGTGTAATATTTTAAAATAATTTACAAGACGGACATTAAAATAATAATTAGTCATCTACCCTATTATTCTAATTGCCTAAACTTGTACATGCATTCGGCTAAGCCAAGCTAGAGGCATTTATATACTACTTTATATGCAAATATATAATGTATGTATAACAACGCGGAAATGTCTAGTACATACATATATGTAATGGAACAAGTAAATATATCCTTGTGCTGGCCAAATTATTATTTTTTTTGTCTATAATTTATTATTAATCCAGTTAATGGCTAGTGGTCAAAATCAAAGTCAATGTCAAAGTATTTATTTCACTTCTTATTCTCGTGGACTACAGAGCGGGTGTACCAGGGCTCCGGCTCGAAAAGCAGGAGTAAGAACGGGGTGGTTTTTAGTCAGTAAGAGTCTGACACTCCCTCTCAACTCTCACTAAGATTAGATAAGTCAAGCAGATGATTTTATCTAATACATACATAATTCGCTTCATCAACAGTCATCAGTCTTTTCATGCATACTCGTCGGTAATTTTTCTTCTCGTCTAATAATATCTTCTGATTTATTTCGTTGCGGGATCCAAGACAGTCATCCATGTCCCTGAGACGCGCCTGACTTCAGTGTTCCGATGTTTTCATGTTTGTATCTACTGTAGATCCTGGTGCACAGGAGTTGCAGCGGTATGGGGGGTTGTGGCGGGTTTGTCTTATGAAAAAAATACTCATCGGTTAAGATACCTCTCTCAACAAAAGTGTAGTAGTGTAGTGTCTTTTTCTGTCGCTTTGACTGTATATTAGTTTTACATTGTTCTCACATAGCTGAAGTAATCGAAACAATGTAACCAAAAATTGTATTGTAAATCTGATTGAAAAAGAGTAACCTATGGAGTTTCTTGCTCGTTCTTCTCCATAGGAATCTACACTTTGGAACGAGCAAATAGCTTCACTAGAGGACTGACCGACAGACTAGACGTTATTAATATTATTACATTTGCTTTGACGTTCAAAAGTGCCTTCCTGGTCTATTTGAAATAAATGATTTTGATTTTGATTTGATTTGTGTGTATACTCGAGATTCCAGACTTCTTGCTAATAGGTTCTAAAATTATCAGGACGTCAACAGTTTTTTTATGGAACACACCTTTAAACTAACTTGCGTATCACCTGATGGTAAGCAATCGCCGCCACCTATGGACACTTGAATCACCAGAGGCGTTACAAGTGCTGCCGACCTTTTTTAGGAATTTAAAGTTGTTGGGGAATCATTTGGATGAATGGGAATGAGGATAATACCACGGTAACCTCACTGACACAACGTGAACACAACGCATTGCGTTGTGTCACGTCGAGTTTTCCGTAGGCTGTTATTCCGGTCGAGCCGGCCCATCTGTCCCAAACCCCCATGATTCCCTCCAACAAACTTTTTCAGGTTTGAAAATTTCACGACGTCAATAGTAATTTGCAACGAACCCCCTGCTAAGTAATAGCTTTTATAATACCTAGACAAAAATGGCAATTTACCATTAAGTACTTATTACCTAATTTGGTAATTACAAAGACAAAAGACTATAAACACTTAGTACTAAAATAAAAAAATGCTTAATGGTTCAATTAGTGTACAATTATAATAAAACCTTAACCGCAAAATGTAATAAGTGGGTTTTTCTTAATTATCAGACTTTTGACCGACTTTTTTCGCGAGTAGAAAGAATTGAGTATGGGAGAGCCCTTCGGAAGATAAATGGTATGTTATGTAAGTTATTTTATCTTAATTCTCATTTATTTATTTATTTAGTTGTCTAGTACATTTTTAAACATTTAATTATCTTCAAAAAATACATTAATTTTTATCAAAACAGCAGTTTAGCCCACCAGTAACGGGTAAATCCAAGCAAAGTTAGGACTTCAAGAGAGAGGAATCTACGGACAATACGCGCCGTGTCCAGAAGTACTGCCTTCTGCATCAGGCTCTTGATCCAACCATCTAACGTTAGCCTACTCAGGTGTTGGTCGAGGCTTTTGGCTATGAGGCACGGCACAACGATTGCTGAATTTACAATCTTATTTATTTTATTTTGATCCGTGGTCGTCCCACTGCAGGGCAAAGGCCTCCCTACCCTCCTTCCACTCCTCTCTATGCAGAGTAGGTGTCAAGTTCGTCTCGCCATCTCCTTCTGGGCCTGCCGCGACGTCTGGTGACGTTATGGAGGCTCCATTCAGTTGTAAGTTTTGCCTACAGCATACAAAGTTATATAATTAAAAAAAAAACTCGCGTTGAAGTGATTGAAGGTGTTATGTACAACCTCTAACTATGTGAACGTAGATATCTGAAAGTTAAGTGGTGATACGGCATAATTTTTTAAAACGGTGAAAAGTAGGCGTTAAATGAGCGCAATTTTTACGTTAAAAAGTGTTTTTGTTTTTTCGAACCTAGTACTACTACTTCAAGAATGAATTAAAATTATAAAAAAAAAAAAACAATATTGAAGGTTTATGCAATTCTAATTTATGGCCATGCGAACTGAAAGTAAAGTTATGGATAGTGGATACGGCAAAATATTGTAGCAGAGAAAAATTTTTGTTGGAGTTAAATGGACTCAACTTTTGCGTGAAAAAGTGTTATTGTATTTTCGTTGGTTTATTGGTCGTAAGTGTGACTATCGGACAAGGGTTCAATGTTCCCGGGTCGGGTTTTCAAATTAGATAGAATGATTCAAGAGGAAGGTTTATATGTATAATACATGCGTAATATATCACCATTGCACCCGTGCGAAGCTGAACTGCACGTTTGGCGCGGTGGCTAGGCAAGTGACTGTCGCGCAACGTGTAGCGGGTTCGATTCCCGCACGGAGCAATTCTTTGCGTGATCCACAAATTGTTGTTTCAGGTCTGGGTGTCATGTGTATGTGAACTTGTATGTTTGTAAACGCACCCACGACACAGGAGAAGTTTTTAGAAAAAATAAGATAAAAAATAACAAAAAAATAAACCGCATCCACAATTTACTAATTCTTTTCCAAACAAGTAATTATTAAAGAACAATTACACTACAGTCGTGAACGAAAGAGGTCATTGCCGGCTCATACAAACTTATAACAACACTTGCAATCAATCAAAAACATACCTTATACCAACGACATAAAGTCCTTCAATCAACCAAACGAACTGCAAAAACTAACTTGGTAAACTATTGCATTTTGCAACTAGGAAATTATGTTCAAAAGCTGAGTGATTAAGGTTGAATTTGCATTGTTTAGACGTGGTTATTAAATATTTAATTGACTCGCTTGATAATAATTTATTGTTAACAAAAAAATATAATAAACGACATAGGTACATGTTTGACTTGATCGCCAAAGCTTTAACCGACTTCTAAAATAGGGGAGGTTCTTGATTCAACTGGTATCTATATAAACTTTTTTAACCATGTATGTCCTAATACCATGAGTGGAGTCATCCCCCCTTCGCATCATACGCATACCCAAACCCCCCAAAATATCGACAACACACGCAACGCATCGTAAACGAGCAGACGGATCACCTGATGGTAAGCAATCGCCGCCGCCCATAGACACCCCAAACACCAGAGGCGTTACAAATGCGTTACCGACCTTTTAGGGGTTAGGAATTTAAGGGTTGTTGGGGAATTAGGGATTGGGAAGATTGGTAATTGGGCCTCTGTAAACCTCACTCACACAACGAAACACAACGCAAGCGTGGTTTCACGTCAGTTTTCTGTGAGGCCGTGGTATCACTGCATTCGTGCCGAAGCATGGCTCTCCCACACTTAAAAATTAGTGAAGTTATAGTAGCCTATTTAAAGAAAACGTAGTTACTACTAAAACAGCTATTTGAATTCAAGGATAGATGTTGCAAGAGTATTATCCTGTATAGTTTAGAACTAGTTTCGGCACTACGCCTATATTTGAAAGTAATACCAAGTGATTATCTATCAAGCATTCTGAATTGTTAGTCTTTTACGGTCATTCTCAGTAACTAAACTATCTATCTGTAGATTGGCTTACTAGCAATACAATAAATCTTTATATATATAATTCTTCTGTAAGTGTGTATGTCACTGAACTTCTCTTAAACGACTGGACCGATTTTGATGAAATTTTTTGTGTGTGTTCAAGGGAATCTGAGAATGGTTTAGATTCACAATTTTGTCCGCTGGACAATGTTTTTTTAATTAATTTTTAATTTATTAGTAGTTGTTGATTTTGGAATGTTTTACATTGGATCCGACAAATTTTCAAATTAAAGACGTGTAGACAGGACAACGTCTGTCGGGTCCGCTAGTTTATTATAACTTTCGTGAGACATACTAAATTAATTATTATGTTATCGGCTTACTCACGTAACTGTTTGACGAGGAACTCGACTAGTTTCAAGCCAAACTAGAGGCTCATATTCATGAGCAGCATTCCGCGACAATCGCCGCGTCGTGTGTCGGGGAATTAGAAATATAATGTTGTCATACACAAACACTCCTTTTTTAAGAGGGGAAAATCATCCAATTACTTAAAGAGATGGTGTCAGACTCTTACTGACTAAAAACCACCACGTTCCTACTCCTGCTTTTCGAGCCGGAGCCCCGGTAAACCCGCTAGGTAGTTCGCAGCTCCGGATATGCTAGAGGAATGTATCTTCTATCTATCTAATCGTAATATTTAAGGTTGGACGGCAAGCAAGTATACCAGACTTTCGACTTTTTACAGTATGTTTGTTACTTAATGACTTCAAAACGGCTGAAGGAACCAGGATGAAATTTGGAACAGGAGTAGATTATAATCTAGAATAACACATAGGCTACTTTTTATTTTATTATTCTATCTTTGGGGGAGGAATCATCCAACGATTTCTTCCACCTTGGGCGAAGTGAGACTGAGTCAGACTCTTACTGATTAAAAACCACCTGTTCCTACTCCTGTATTTCGAGCCAGAGCCCCGGTAACCCGATAGGTAGTCCGCAGCTCCGGATCTATTATTTTAGCTAGCAATATATAAGATTATTATAATTTTATTGCCCAGATAAAACGTTTATCGGTTGAAATTCAATTTCATTAGTAATGTCATTTGGTGATAACACAACTTCTTGCCTTTTAATATTGTAGACAGAGCTGCACATTGCACGTTATCGTTGGTCGAGTGGTCGTAAGTGCGACTGCCGGGCAAGGGGTCTCCGGCTGAGCTGCGGATGACATAAAAGGTTACCGGGGCTCTGGCTCAAATTTTGTTTTACAAGTTTATTTGGATAAAGTTGTACATATTTTGTATACTACCCTACTGGGATGATAGAATAATGTATGAAAAGTATACAATATGTCGTGGTAGATCGGAGTGCGGTTCCGAAACCTACCAACGATAGCTACTAATGTGACATTTTCCGAGTTATATGTACTTTCTAAAATTATTTAGACACCACTGACTAACGGTGAAGGAAAACATCGTGAGGAAACCTAGGTTTATAATTTCTACCTATGAGTTTGAAATCGCCAATCCGCAATGAGCAAGCGTGATTAATGCTCAAACTTTCTCCGTGTGAGAAGAGGGCTTTGGTCAGCACTGGTCACTTTTGTTGTTGTTGATGCGATGTACGGGAAAAATAAAGGTGACATAATAGTTATACCTTTTCTTATTATTTCTATTATGTCGTCACCACGTATTTACCTGGGTGAATGCACTACACAATGCAAACATGTGTTAGATAAGTTACATAATATTATTTATTTTTATTGGGCATTGTATACAAATAATAAATAAGTCAATAAATCTTTTAGTTACGGTTAAACGCAAATTACCCAAGGGGTCATTAATATCGCCACATGTAAACAGCTCATGTAGTGTTGATGTCCAGTCCACAAGGATTTAGTGTGGACTGTCCAGGCGACACACGTACTTAGGTATCGTCATGAGCTAATGTTCACATGTAAACAACAGCTCATGTAGTGTAGATGTCCAGTCAACAAGGATGTAGCGTAGACTGTCCAGGCGACACACGTACTTAGGTATCGTCATG
The DNA here is from genome assembly GCF_023101765.2 of Spodoptera frugiperda. Taxonomy (NCBI): domain Eukaryota; kingdom Metazoa; phylum Arthropoda; class Insecta; order Lepidoptera; family Noctuidae; genus Spodoptera; species Spodoptera frugiperda. The sequence continues at coordinate 6,008,190 of NC_064232.1, forward strand.
AGCTAATGTTCACATGTAAACAGCAGCTCATGTAGTGTAGATGTCTAGTCAACAAGGATGTAGCGTAGACTGTCCAGGCGACACACGTACTTAGGTATCGTCATGAGCTAATGTTAACATGTAAACAGCAGCTCATGTAGTGTAGATGTCCAGTCAACAAGGATGTAGCGAGGTTGACTGTCCAGGCGACACACGTACTTAGGTATTGTCATGAGCTAATGTTCACATGTAAACAGCAGCTCATGTAGTGTAGATGTCCAGTCAACAAGGATGTAGCGAGGTTGACTGTCCAGGCGACACACGTACTTAGGTATTCTATGAATCGGAAACAGTAACCTTTATCTTTTAAATTAATTTCAACGTAAAATAGCCTTGTGTGGTCAATTTAAAACGTGAGGATTTTTCTAAGTACAAAATAGAGTCAATGTGTGTTTGTGGGTCAAAAATGTATAATGTAAATCTATTTTCCTAAGAACTGTGTTTCTGACTTCGATCGAATCATAGGTCTGGTAAAGGATAATTGGATCTTATGCATAATCTAATGCTACACCGCTACGAATCCGCAAACAGGTAGACAGATAAGTAACACTCACTTTTTACTGGTGATGAGTTCGATCTCTGAGTCAAGCAAAGCATAATAAAGCTGCTCAATGTACACCCACTCAAAAAAAAAAGACTCCATGCTACCACTCAACATTTGTGTTATAATATAAGACCCATATATCAGGGAGTGAGCCTATTGCCATATACCGGCCACAATTCCGAACACCATGCTAGCACTACGAAATTTTATGAAAAACCGAAAAAAACCCAGTAATACTTTGCCCGACCCGGGTATCGAGACCCTCTGTCCGCCAGTCGCATTTACGACCACTCGACCAACGAGGCAATCGAGATTTAAACTCAATATTTAATTAGAAAGGTGACCTATTGTAAAATAATTTCAACTACATACATATATGATTAAAATCATTAATTATTTTACGACCCAATTAATTAATTTTCAATATACGTTTAATATGTAAAGGGTAAATTATTTAACAGTGAATGTTGGCGCACTGACTTCGACTACCGACCTCGAATATCTAGGTCGCTTGTTCGAATCTAGATGCCTAAGTTGTGTGATTTTAAATGTTCAAATATATATTTATTATCTGGAGTATTTGGGTGTGAGCGTGTGCGCAAATTATACGTGGTTCCAATAACAGATGTCAAGTGTAGAAGACCGGAGTATACCACGGCCTCACAGAAAACCGACGTGATGCAACTTGCGTTGTGTTTCGTTGTGTGAGTGAGGTTACCGGAGGTCCAATTAACCCTTTTCCCAATCCCCGATTCTCAACAATCTTTAAATTCCTAACCCCCAATGTCCAGTAACGCAATTGTAACGCCTCTGGTGTTTCAAGTGCAGTTGCTTTTGTGCTTTTAGGGTTAAGTCATTAAGTCTCCTGCATTAAATTCACCGAGTGAAGTGGAAACTATCGTTTTCTTTTTCTTCTCCTCTAATAATATCTTCTGATTAATTTCGTTGTGGGATCCAAGACAGTCATTCATGTCCCTGGGACGCACCGGACTTCACTGTTCCGGTGTTTACTGTAAATCCTGGTGCACAGGAGTTGTAGGGTTTCGGGAGATTGTGACAGGCTTGCCCCAAAAAAATAAGTACCTATGGCAAAAATGGCTAAACGCACGGAATTTCTAGACTCCAAAAGGTCCGTATAATAAAACTACAACTATTGGAGTCTGGTCAGTCTTCATCCCTATTACATATAACTCATAATACCTCTAATACGTGCAATTCTACCAACCCCTTCATTGAACAAAAAGCGTGACGTTACATTACATAACAAAACACCGAAAAAAAACGGTCACCCATCCAAACATTGACCTCACCAACCTAAACTTAACCTTGATCACGAATTAAATTAGATTCACTTCTAGTATTTTTAACCGTAAAATTAACCTATTACAAATACAATAGTCGTTTTGAACCAAGCTAGGTCATTTTAACCCAGTAGAGTTATTACCATCTACGTGGTTAATTTTAACCACGTAATTCAACCAAGGTTTGTGTCGTAACTGGTCATTCACTGTGATCCATGACCTTGGTGTTTGACTGTTTTATCTATTGTTAGCGCATCGATCAGTTTATAGAGGTTAAGCAAATTTTCGAGGTCAATTTTTGGATGGGTGGGTGGGGTGATTTGTTTTGGGGATATGTTGAGGTTGGGTCTAATTTTAAGGTGGAGAAGGGATGTTTTCTCAGAAGCCGGATAGTTTTTTTTTTTGAGGGGGAAAGTGATCCAATTACTTCTCCCGTCTTGGGTGAGGCGAGAAACAGTGTCAGACTCTTACTGACTATAAACCACGCCCGTTCTTACTCCTGTTTTTCGAACTGGAGCCCCGATAAACCCGCTAGGTAGTCCGCAGCTCTGGGTCTGATGGCTCTTTGTGTTTCTTGCGTTCTTCTCCATTCGAAGCTACACTTTGGAACGAGCACCTAGCATCATTGATACGGACTACCTAGCGGGTTTACCGGAGCTCCGGTTCGAAAAGCAGGAGTAGGAACGGGGTGGTTTTTAGTCAGTAAGAGTCTGACACTCCCTCTCGCCTCGCCCAAAGCGGTGAAAGACATTGGATGATTTTCCGCCCAAAATATGGATTACTAAGAAAAACCTAAAAATATCTCAGAATTCTTTGCTCGACTCGCGAATCGAACCTCCCACACCTTTGCTCGACCGACTTAACTGTATCAGTTAAAAGTAATAGTTAAGTTAACCTGTCCTCGGGTCAGGGTGAATGACCTCTTTACTTGAGCAACAAACAGTTAAACTAACTACGTGATCAATTTAACTAAGGGCGTGAGAACGTGGTTAGAAATATACTAGCTTCTGTCAGCGGTTTCGCCTGCGTGCGTAAACGGGCAGACGTATCACCTGATGGTAAGCAATCGCCGCCGCCCATGGACACTAAAAACACCAGAGGCGTTACAAGTGCGTTGCCGGCCTTTTGGGGGTTAGGAATTTTAGGGGTTGTTGGGGAATCGGGGATTGGGAAGATTGGGTAATTTAGCCTCTGGTAACCTCATTCACACAACACAAGCGTTGTTTCACGTCGGTTTTCTGCTCGGCCGTGGTATCACTCCGGTCGAGCCGGCCCATTCGTGCCGAAGCATGGCTCTCCCACACTTAGTTCTACATACATATATCGTCAAGCCTTTAATCCCCGAAGGGATAGGCAGAGGTGCACATTATGGCACGTAATGCCACTATACAATGTACACCCACTTTTCACCATTTGTGTTGTAAGTCCCATGTGAGTATGGTAGTGAGCATATTGTCATATACCGGACACATTTCCAAACTTCGTGCTACATACTACTGAGAAATTTTTAAAAAACCGAAAAAAAGCCCAGTATTACTTCGCCCGACCCGGGAATCGAACCCGAGACCCCTTGCCCGGCAGTTGCAGTTCGTCTTAAGTTTTAATGTTAAAGAAATAAATACTAAAATAGGTTTACTGATTACCAGTCGATAGGCATCATCCATGACCTTACCCACCACTGAGCAGTGATATAATCAGCATTCTGATCAGTCAAGGTTGTTAGAACGTTAAATAACATTACGCGGCACGAGGTTTTAGGCACGATTACCGGGTCAGGTAAATTATTTAGTAGTTTTTTTTTTCGGTTGTTAAAAATGTACTATGTTACTATGTTCCTATACTATGTGAAAGTTTGTCTGGATGTTTATATTATGTGATCCGGAGCTGCGGACTACCTAACGGGTGTACCGGGGCTATAGATAAAATAAAAAAGCAGGAGTAGGAACGAGGTGGTTTTTAGTTTTTACCGGAGGCCGCATCATCACTTACCATCAGCCGAGATAGCGGCCAAACGTCGGCCCATTTAACATAAAAAAAGTAAGAGTCTGACACTCCCTCTCGCCTCGCTCAAGGTGGAAGAAGTCATTGGATAATTTTCCCCCCTTAAAAAAGTGTATGTATGTGAGTTACTCTTGTACGCTAAAACTACTGAATAGATTTGAATGAAATGCATAGAAATAGATTATTGTATGGATTAGTTTGGAATAAGTCAAAGTCAAATCATTTATTCCAATTAAACCATAAATAGGTACTTTTGAAATGTCAACAAATAAAGAAATAAATAATAGTCTGTCAGTCTGTCCGTTGGTGAAGCTAGGTGCTCGTTCCAAAGTGTAGCAGGAATCCGACTGGTTTTAAGTCATGCTAGAGCCTCATATTCAGTAGTAGCAGCTCATCATGAATATGAGCCTCTAGCATGGCTTGAAACTAGTCGAGTTCCTCGTCAAACAGTTACGTGAGTAAGCCAATAACATAATAATTAATTTGAAGACATAATAATAATCTAATACCAAAGTAAATATATACCTTTGTGTACATAAAACTAAAGTCCAATTTACAAAAAAAACTTCTCAAAAAACTCAAACAAACGGTGTTCCTTCACGCTCTGGTGATGCGCACGCGACGGTGATGACGTCACTATTGTACTAATAGGCTACGTTGTTGGTCGAGTGGTCGCAAGAATGTCTCAAGTTCGATTTTCAGGTTGGTTTAAGATGTTTTTAAAGGTTACAGAAATTCTTGGGTGTAAAAACATAAATGGTTGGTTAGATACTTATAAAACCTTAAAACCTTTAAAAAAAGAGCGTATTGCTTTTTAAGAGGCAACTCTGGTGTTGTGTGGTGGGCGGCGCTGGTCGCTTACCATCAGGTGATCTATCTGCTCGTTTGCCCCATATTCCATAAAAAATCATGTTAATTGTAAGTAAAAGCGTTAGTTCTGGCAATTATCTAGAGCCTCTAGCTAAATGCAATTTAGCCCCATTCTACTTGTAGCATAAAAAACTCAAGATTTTTTATGCACGAGCATTCTAAACCTACCAAAGGCAAAGTACCAATGTGACATTTTCCGAGTGATATGTACTTTCTAAGGTTATTTAGACACCACTGACAAACGGTGAAGGAAAACATCGCGAGGAAACCTGGGCTTATAATTTCTAATTATAAGTTTGAAATCGCCAACCCGCATTGATCAAGCGTGGTGATTAATGTCAAAGTCAAAGTCAACATTATTTATTTTAAATAGACCGGGAAGGCAATTTGATCGTCAAAGCAAATATTACAATATAAAAAAACTAAATATCTGTCTGTCGGTCAGTCCTCTAGTTGCTCTATTTGCTCGTTCCAAAATGTAGATTCCTATGGAGAAGAACGAGCAAGAAACTCCATAGGTTACTCTTTTTTAATCAGGTTCACAATACAATTCTTGGTTACATTGTTTCGTTGGTTCAATTATATGATGCTCAAACCTTCTTCGTGACAAGAGTCCTTTGGTCAGCAGTGGCCATTTATATTATAGGCTGTTGATTATAACGACAAATCTGCTTTCAATCATTTAAAGATATTTTACTTGTCTAATATATAAAATTCTCGTGTCACAGTTTTCGTTGCCTGCGTTGTTGCATACTCCTCCGAAACGGCTTGACCGATTTTAATGAAATTTTTGGGCTTATCCGGTATCTATGAGAATCGGCCAACATATATTTTTCATCCCCCTAAATTTTAGGGGTAGTACAACCCTAAATTTTAATTTTCCGCGGGCGAAGTCGCGGACAGAAGCTAGTTGTATATAAATTTTCTTTTACAACCAAAAACTAACCAAAAACCCCTCTTCTTTGTTACAGATCAAAATTAAAAAAAGAAACACGGAAGATTATGCGAAATTCTTAAAAATGGCACCGCAAGAAAGAAACGCATATGTCTCCGAAGATGAGACGCAAAACACATCGAATAATTTATCTAACATAGATCTAAGTGGGGGTTTTGTCAATAAGGCTTATGAGAATGACAGTACAGATGTTGCCACACCGAAAAATTTACCAACAAATGAGGGAGAGAAGAAAAAGAATACAGATTTTGATGACTTACTGCCATACGTTGGAGAGTTTGGACTTTACCAGAAGATATTGTTTCTGCTCATGATACCGTTTGCGTTTTTCGTCGCCTTTGTGTATTTCTCGCAAATTTTCATGACTATTGTGCCTGAAGAACATTGGTGTTGGGTGCCTGAGCTCGCCAATTTGACTGTTGAAGAGAGGTGAGTGATTTTTTTTTTAATCATTTATTCATTAAAGTTTACATAACTTTTACATCAAAAATTGTTAAACCATATCACAGTTTGTTTGCGATAGTGGCGCTCTTATAGGTACTTATACAATATTATTACTTATTACTACTATTTACTTATTACTACTATTTATGATCACATAATATTTAAAAATTTATATGTATTTTTAAATTTTAAACAGGTACTTATGTATTTAACGTATTTAAAAATACCTTATTCAGTATTTTCTTTAAGGATGGGTACTTTGCTTAAGTTAACAGTGTTATTTCTTATGAAAGCTACCTTTTTTATAAATTATTGGGGTCAAATATTGCCGAGTCCTTTTCCCACAGTAATAATAAATTTAACCGAATATTTAAATAATAGGAAGTTCTCCATATGACATGTATGTAGTATGTATGTGCCCGATTATCTCGCGTTTGGCGCAGCCTATTTTGATGCGGTTTTCAGCATTATATCTTTCATATATTGACAGTCTTCAAAAAGTGGAGGTACGCACTTTTTTTTCAATGTTGATAAGTCGGCGTTTGGCCACCAACCCAGCAAATTTTACTTTAACTTTTAAAGACAACGGAACCGTTGTTTTCGTGGTTGTATCTACTGTAGATCCTGGCTTACAGGAGTTGCAGCGGTATGGGAGGTTGCTTGTCCTATAACTGTCTTGGGAATGAAACTTCGGGTTTGATTGACACGCTTAGCAGTCACATTTATTTTGCGACTCAACGACTAATGTAGGAATAAACTAACAGTTATTATTAAAAATATATAAATATATAAAAACTTGATCGCCCATACAAAGTAGACTATAATTTATTTCAACCTTGCATATTTCAATAAGTAGGTACATTTTTAATTCTCTCATGAACTATGAGCCTCTTTTACATAATTATGAGGGTTTGCCATAACCACGCAAGGTGGATTTTCCAACAGTTTTTTTTTTATAGAAACTTAATTATTCTCATTAACACAATCACAAAAAACTGGGAAATATCTCAAAAGGCGACATAGTCCTTTAATAAATTTAAAACAATCTTAACAGGCGCCAAATATTCGGAAATTAATGAAAAAAAAGCAACAACAAATTAAGTTTATTTTTTAATTGACACTTCGATGACAGCTGTCAAACGGATTGGCGGGAAACATTATAGATTTATTCTTTTTTTTATTACGTGTTTGTTTATGCTATAAATAAAGTAGAGTCGTCAATCGAGCATTAATAAATTATTAAAATATTTTACTATTTACCTATGAAAAAGCTATTAGGAATGGACTCATCAATTTTAATTTTTAGTTTTTAAACTGACATGGTCACTAACACTAATATTAGAACTTGAGACGGGATATTTACCATGTTTATCTATGTCTATGAGTTTCCGATATTTCGGCACTGTTGCAAGCGCCATGATCACGGATGAACTGGAGTATGCATATACTCCAGTTCATCCAGGGTGGATGTTTAAGAGCAGACAAATCGGTCAACCCTCTTTCTCGTTCGTTTTTTCTGACACCTCTACCACTGTCTTCCACTATTAATGCGTGAATCAGACCCGCTACATGCTGTGTTGTGCAGCAGCCAGTTGTCCAGCCAATGTGCCAATCGTAATCATAATGACTTATTCATTGCGGTTTTTTTTTAAATAAACACGTTGCCCGACGCTTAGTATATTTTCTCCTGTGTCGTGGGTGCGTTTACAAACATACAAGTTCACATACACATGACACCCAGACTCGAAACAACAAGTTGTGGATCACACAAAGAGTTGCTCCGTGCGGGAATCGAACCCGCTACCCGTTGCGCGGCAGCCAGTTGCCCAGCCACCGCACCAACTGTGCAGTCGATTGAATGAATTCTAATTCATTTATTCTTGATTAATTATGAGTTATTTTTCTAACGTCAGTTGATGTATAGTCCAAACCGCAGATGTATAGAAATACCCAGTTTTTTTTAAACTTAATGATAAAAACACTCATTAGGTGTTGATAAAAACTTCATTCATTTATTAAGTACTTTGAACTTATTTATCTACCATTGTTTTTTTGAGTAGGGAAAGTCATTCAATGACTTCTCCCGCCTTGGAAGTAGCGAGAGGGAGTGTCAGACTCTTACTGACTAAAAACCACCCCGTTTCTGCTCCTGCTTTTCGAGCCGGAGCCCGGTAACCCGCTTGGTAGTACGCAGCATTTCCAGGGCCTTAGAAAAGTGATCATCTGACTTCTTACTAATATTATAAATGCGAAAGTTTGTGTGTATATATTTTGTTACTCAACATGTCAAAACAGCTGAAGGGATCGGAATGAAATTTGGAACAGCAGTAGATTATGGTCTGGAATAACACGTGTAAGTGACGTTACCAATCCAACGAATCCTTGATTCCTTTCCCTTTCCAATCTTTCCAATCCCCGATCCTCCAACAACCATTAACTTCCTAACCCCGAAAGGCCAACAAGACACTAATTGTAGCGCCTCTAATGTTTCCTGTGTCCATGGACAACGGCGATTGCTTACCATCAGGTGATCCGTCTGCTTGTTTACCGGCTTATACCATAAAAAATATGAAATAGGTGGGCGTGGTAATATTATATTTTTTTCGAAACCAAAATAAATACCCGGAACTCACTTGTGATTAGAAGTCACGTTTACACCTAACGATATTTAGATTCTATTGTTTTTTTTTATATTATTATTTATTAGCTTATGCCCGCGGCTTCTCTTGCGTGGATTACTGCAATTTTTGCCCAACTTCGTCAGCGTAAAGTATGAATTTTAGAAAATGAAAAGTTATTCGTTTCAATTTTTTAAATAAATATTCAATTAAAGTCTCGTCAATATCAGTCCAGCCATATCAGAGATTAGCCAGAACAAACAAATAGACAGATAGAAATAAAAACCTAAAAATCTTGGTGTTTCAAGTGTCCATGGGCGGCGGCAATTGCTTACCATCAGGTGATCCATCTGATCGTTTACCGACTTATTCCATAAAAAAATAGGTATAGATAGGTCGGCATTTAGATCCTATATATATCCTTAGAATTACTTATCTTGATCTCATAGTAATAAGATCTATTTTTTACTAGCAAATTCTTAGGAATTGTTCATCCCATACAACAGGATGTATTTCTATAAAAACCCAGTTCGTTTCAATTTATATTTTTTTAATGATAAGCAGAATTTCATTGTATTGAAGACAGCATATCTGTCGATCTATCGATGCCTCCTCTTAGCAGGTGGGCTTTTTTTTGAGTAGGGAAAATCATCCAATGACTTCTCCCTACTCAAAAAAGAAAAATATTTTTCATGCTTGTATCTACTGTAGATCCTGGTTTTTTTTTATTGGGTAAAGTCATCCAATGACTTCTCCTGCCTTGGGCGAGGCGAGAGGGAGTGTCAGATTCTTACTGACTAAAAACCACCCCGTTCCTACTCCTGGTTTGAGCCGGAGCCCCGGTAACCTTTTACGTTGTCCGCAGCTCCGGACTTAGACTTAGTAGGTGGGCCACAGATCACATTTTAAAAGGTCCAGGTTTATCAGAGAGTGCTGCTATCCTATCTCTTTAAAGTGTAGTCTCTGTTTTTGTATGGTATATAAGTCGGTAAATGAACAGAAGGATCACCTGATGGTAAGCAAGCGCCGCCGCCTCTGGACACTTGAAACACCAGAGGCGTTACAAGTGCGTTGCTGACCCCCAAAAGGGGGTTAGGCATTTAAGGGTTGTTGGGCAATCGAAGATTAGGAAAGGGAGTAATTGGGCCTCTGGTAACCTCACTCACACAACGCAAGCGTAGTTTCACGTCGGTTTTCTGCTCGGCCGGCCGCTCCGGTTGAGCCGGCCAATTCGTGCCGAAGCATGGCTCTCCCACGTCAATGTCCAACTTAACAAGTCGATCCATCTCATAATTTTCACCAATAAAATTGAGAGCACAAATATTGTTTTGCTCCTTTTCTCACTTTCCTCGCAATATTTTCCTATCACCGTTTGTCAGTGGTGTCTAAATAATATTAGAAAGTAGATACAACTTGGAAAATGTCTCATTTGTGGCGACCTGACCGGATGACGTCATAAATATCCTGCATCTCACATGTGAAGTTTACATGCAAATAAACATGGATAGAAAATCCCAACGAACAACAGTTGGGCAGAAAGCCCGCCAGACATGATCACCTCGCCTGGTCGGAGGATCCTCCTTTTCTTAGGGAACTTTACTCTCTGTTCCCTAAACATTGGTACTTGCCGTTGGTAGGTTTCAAGACCGCACTCTCATGCATGAGAAACGGTCTTAAGTCTCCAAATGACTCACTACCATCTTGTTTTTTGTCTCCCCAAGAATAGAGGTGTAACTAACCGTGTCACGGTTCCGGTCGAAATGAATTTAAATACTTTTACAACCTTCTGCGGCACGGACGTCCGGATTATCGCGGAACAGGCCTATGGTGGCGCCGAGTACAGTCTTTTGTTTTTTAATTTACTCGTAATTTGCACGGTTGCAAGTAAGTGTGTTTGGGCGATAAGGTCTTGAGTGAGTTAGACAGTAATGTTTTTGGCCATGGTCGTGAACTTGGTAACGCATAGATACAGAGTAGAAATACATTTTTTGTTATAACACCAGAGGCATGAGAAGTCTGTGTTACCTGATGGGTATAACCTGGGTGTCTTCAAAGCCCGAGTGAATAGGTTGCTTATGGGCAGACGTGCTCCATTGTAGGCCGCATCATCACTTACCATCAGGCGAGATAGCGGCCAAACGTCGACCCATCAAATGTAAAAAAAATAAGTGTGGTTTTTTTATGGGGGAAAATCATCCAATGTCTTTCCCGTCTAGAGCGAGGCGAGAGGGAGTGTCAGATATTTACTGACTAAAAATTACCCCGTTCGTACTCCTGTGTATGTGAAATTGTATGTTTGTAAACGCATCCACGACACAGGAGAAAATCTTAATGTAGGGCAACGTTTTTAAAAAAAATAAAAAATAAAAAGAAACGTTCCTGTGAATCCTCTAATGTTTCAAGTGTCCATGGGCGGCGCTGATCGCTTACCATCAAGTGAACCGTCTGCTCGTTTGCCACCTATTACATAAAAAAATATGCTTACTTGCGACCCGACTTTGCCCATCGCATTTTTTGCTAACCCATAGCTTTACGTCCGTTAAATCAAGGGTACTCATGTCACGATTTGATTGTCTTATGTTTTATTATTATATTGTTTACAAGGCCATCAAATTAAACTCAAAGACAGCTTGAAGTTTCCTATAGATTATAACTTATTGTCTTTTAAGTCACGCCTTTGTGTCATGGTATGCAGAAACGGCAGCGCCTACTACGCTCCTTACATACTTCTTTAGCTTCCGTCACATTCATACGTCTGATGGTATGCAGAAACGACAGCGCGTACTACGCTCCTTCCATACTTCTTTAGCTTCCATCACATTCATACATCTGATGGTATACAGAAATGACAGAGCGCCACCTACTACGCTCCTTACATACTTCTTTAGCTTCCATCACATTCATACATCTGATGGTATGCAGAAATGACAGAGCGCCACCTACTACGCTCCACATACTTCTTTAGCTTCCATCACATTCATACATCTGATGGTATGCAGAAATGACAGAGCGCCACCTACTACGCTCCTTACATACTTCTTTAGCTTCCATCACATTCATACATCTGATGGTATGCAGAAATGACAGAGCGCCACCTACTACGCTCCGCCGCGTCTGCGCACGCTGCTCATTATGAAGAGCGTCTTTTAGGGTGTTTTATTTTTATTATTTATTTATCTTTATTGGCCCTCCAACAATACGCTAGTTACCTACTAGTCAAATTCAATACTTTTTTCGAAATCTCAAAAGCGTTACTTTTCTATTAATTTTGTAGGAGATCGCTACTTAGGACGTCATAATTTTTTTGCGACTGACTAGTTTCAAGCCATGCTAGGGGCTCATATTCATGAACAGCATTCCGCGACACACGACGCGGCGATTGTCGCGCTGCTACTGGCGACTCGCCGATCATAATAATTAATTTAGTATGTCTCACGAAAGTTACAATAAAATTATTTTTCATGGTTGTATCTACTGTAGATCCTGGCTTACAGGAGTTGCAGCTGTATGAGAAGTTGTGGCGGGGTTGTCTCTCATAGTTAATTAAGTATGTCTCACGATAGTTATTATAAAAAAAAGATAATCTTTTCTTTACCAACTAAAAAAAATTGACAAACCGGGAATCAAAAACCGAGCTTCGTGATAACAAGTCACGCTGAACCATTGAACCGATAGCCGGCACATTCATCTAACCTAGTTAAACACAACCTTAATTTGAGGTCACACAAACAAAACGTAGAGGTCTTGCTTTGTGCGGCCAATGTTTCAATGGTTATTGGTGCGAATATTGCTGTGCATTCGTTTCCTATATTAATTGAAATAGTTTTTTGGAGATCCTTAACTGGTAGTTTACATTAAATCGGACACGCTCGCCACAACCTCCTATACCGCTGCAACTCCTGTAAGTCAGGTTACCTAGCGGGCTTGCCGGGGCTCCGGCTCGAAAAGCAGGAATAGGAACAGGGTGGTTAGTCACTCATTTTTAATTAATACATCTGATTTTTTTATTGTATAAGCCGGTAAACGAGCAGACGTATCACCTGATGGTGAGGGATCAGTGCAGTCCATGGACACTCGAAACACCAGAGGCGTCACAAGTGCGTTGCCGGCCTTTTGGCGGTTAAGAATTTAAAGGTAGTTGGGAAGTCGGGAATCAGGGAAGATTAGGAAAGGAGGAATAGGGCCTCCGGTAATCTCACTCACACAACGAAATACACGCGAGCGTTTTCACGTCGGTTTTCTGTGAGCTCGTAGTATCACTCCGGTCGAGCCGATCCATTCGTGCCGAAGCATGGCTCTCAAACACTTAAAGTTCAAGAAGTTTGTTACTCACTTACGTCAGAACGGCTTAAGGAACCGGTATGAAATTTGGAACTGGGGTAGATTATGGTCTGGTAGCCGGAAGAAATATGGGATTTTTTATTTATTTTATACCCCAGAGGCGTGGGCGAAACATCATCCATAGACTTCTCCTACTTTGGGCGAGGCGAGAGGAAGTGTCAGACTTCTACTGACTAAAAACCATCCCGTTAGGCATCAGTCCTACTAGGCCCCTTCTGTGGTGGTCTGATGGCTTTTTAACCTAGGGAACGCGGACGAAAGCACCACTGGCAGCAACTATAGTTCTTAATAAAAGCCTACGGAACCATGAACTAGCGAGTTGAACTCGGCAGATTTTTTAGCAATATCCATGCTTGAGACCGAGTTTAAATATCCGGCTTTTTTATCAAAAATTAATCATTTAATGGTTTGTTAGTTTTCTCGTTAGAGATACTAGTTTTTATACGTTTTGTGAGAATTCCATTGTTAATTGAATACAACAGTTTTTAGTTCGGTATGAATTCCGAAAAAGTACCTATTATTTACAATTTAGTTATAAATAACACAAATTATGTTACTATTTTGGAAAAAATCTTTTGTCTGGAAACAAATTTTATTTAATTTTTTTTTCACAACAATTTTCTTATATCCTTTGCATAAGTAGGACACAGTAATACTTTACCCGACTTCTAAATCGAACCCGAGACCCACTGTGGCCAGTCATTAGTTGTGTGGCCACTCAACCAATGACTTAAGTCCTAATGTAATTAAAATATTTGTTTATGGTATAAAAACCCGGACACCCGCAACACTAGAGACGTTACAAGTGAGTTGTTGCCCTTTTGGAGGTTAGAAATTTAAGGGTTGTTTGGAAAGATTCGGCTCAAATAAATCAACCAATCAGAACGCTAAACGCGCTCTCGTTTCGATTACTTTAAACGTAAAACAAACTTGTATTATGGGTACAGTTGCCCAGCCATCTCGATTCCTATGGAGAAGAACGAGTGAAACACCAAGAAACTCCATAGGTTATACTCTTTTTCAATCAGATTCACAATACAATTGTTGGTTACATTGTTTCGTTGGTTTAATTATGTGAGAACAATATAACACCATCATTAAAACTTTTTTTTTGGGGGGGAAAAAGTATCCAATGACTTCTCTCGCCTTAGGTGAGGCGAAAGGGGGTGTCAGACTCTTACTGACTAAAAACCACCCCGTTCCTACTCCTGCTTTTCGAATCGGAACTCCGGTAAACCCGCTAGGGAGTTCGCAACTCCGGATCAGGCATCACCCTATCATTAGAACTTGACACAGGATATTTACCATGTCTATTTATGCCTATGAGTTTATGAGGGTTTAAATATCCCGTCTCAAGTTCTAGTGATAGTGTTAGTGACCATGTCAGTTTAAAAACTCTTATAAACAAATTTTAAACACTTCTTTTCTTCTATTCCAGACGGGCTCTAGCCATCCCCCCTTCCGATGGCCCTTTCTCCCACGACCGTTGCAAGATGTTCTCAGCAGACTTCAGCCAGGCGTTGGCTGAAGGCAGAACGACTCCTGATGATGAGTGGCCCATCGTGCCTTGTAAATATGGATGGGAGTACAACAAGTCTGATGTGCCTTATGATACCATTGCTTCTGAGGTAAGTGATGGGTGCAGTTTTCTCTTTTTTACCCGACTGCGCCAGAAGGAGAGTTATGTTTTTCGAGAGTATGTATGTATAATTGTTTGGCACGCTCTGCAGATTTAACGGCTGATATATCTTCGAAAGTATTTGTTTCCGTAAGAAAAAAATACGTGTCTAATATTTTAAAATAATCTGCAAGACGGACATTGAAATAAAAATTAGTCGTTAAATAAACATTAAATAAATATTGCCACAAAATAAAATTGTCGCATGTGTGATTGGCTAGAAAAAGGTCTTGGGTTCGATTCCTGGGTCACGCAGTGCTATCGGATTTTCGAAATTTTTATAAGATATGGGTATATGGGGAACGACTACCCCAAAGGAATTCATGACTATGAGCCCCAGCTTGGCTTGAAACTAGTCGAGTTACCTCCTCAAACTGTTATGTGTTAATGTGTGCGAGTAAATCCAAATTTGTACACACAAAAATCAACCTTATTCACTTGACATAACATCTAGTCTTTTCTTTCCGTTTTAGCTGGTGTGCAATATTTCAATATCAATCTGTACAAATAAAAAACAACCTTATCCCTTATAAAATAAGTTCTATTTTCCTTCCAGCTGGACTGGGTGTGCGACAAGGACAACTTAGCCGCGACAGCTCAAGCTATCTTCTTCTGCGGCGCTATAGTAGGTGGTCTGGTTTTCGGCTGGATAGCTGACAAGTACGGGCGAATTCCTGCTTTAGTTGGTAAGTAATAGAGTTCAATTTTGCTTGTAATGTTGTTGGTGATTAAAAGAGTGATTGTTCAGCTTGAGATCTCTAGTTCGATTCCTGAGTTGAGTAAATAGTTATTGAGTATTCTCGATTTTTTTGAAAATGTTTACTCTGGAATTTGGAATGTAGCAATGTTAAGTATGTTGTTTAATTTTTTTTTTAATTGTATCTTATTTTTGTCAATAATTTAATTTGCTTGTTTTGTTAGAGCTTCATGACATACGTTCGTGTCATTAATAATAATCTAATATAAACTAGGGTACTGATTGGTCGAAGTGAATAAACTAACTAATCAGTAGCCTTAGAATGAGTTTGTTTTACGTTTAATGATTGGCCGGCTCGAATAAACCAACCAATCAGAGCGCCGAACGCGCTCTCGTTTCGATTACTTTTAACTTAAAGAAAACTCGTACTGACTGACATTTTACCATTTTACTCGAACTGAGTACTAATTGGTTGGTTCATTCGCGTCGTCCAATCAGAGCGCTTTACGCGCTCTCGTTTCGTTTTCATTTAACGTAAAGCAAACTCATACTAAAGGTACTCATAATAGAGGTATTACGGCTGATGATGATGATGATGACTAACTCTTTATTCTCTCTCTTCCAGGCACCAACCTCCTTGGCTTCACAGCAGGAATAGGAACCTCTTTCTGCAACAGTTTCCTCACGTTCGCGCTCTGTCGGTTCTTCGTGGGACTCGCTTTTGACAACTGTTTCACTATGATGTATATCCTTGGTAAGTTAAATGTTTACTATCTTTTAACTGCGAGTTAAGTGTGGGAGAGCCATGCTTCGGCACTGTTGGGCCGGCTCGACCGGAGTGATACCACGGCCTCACAGAAATCCAACACCCGATGGTAGCAGACAGATCATCTGATGGTAAACGAACAACGCCGCTCATTGATAATGGCTAGATATTTTTTTATGGTATAAGCTGATAAAAGAGCGGACAGATCACCTGGCGGTAAGCAATACCACCGCCCGTGGGCACCCGAAACACCAGAGGCGTTACAAGTGCGTTGCCGGCCTTTTGGGGGTTAGGAATTTAAGTGTTATTGGGGAATCAGGTATTGGAAAGATTGGGAAGGGGGTAATTGGGCCTCCGGTAACGGTACTCACACAAGAAAGCAAGCGTTGTTTCACGTCGTTCTTCTGCGAGGCTGGGTTATCATTCCGGTCGAGCCAGCCCATTCGTGCCGAAGCATGGCTCTCTCACATGTGTTATAATTTAATCATTTATTTAAAGGGCTTTGTCTCTTAGAGGCCACATCGCCCAATTTGGTATGATGATATCATAATTATTTAAGTCAAAACATAACCAGAAAAAAATGGCAGACTTCAGACCACGCACTTAGTCCCTGGTCACACCGCGGTTAAATCAAGGTGGTTTATAAATACTGGTAGAAGGTAGGACTTAAGATTTATAGAATAGCGAGTGGTTTCGCGATTTATTACCGTAGTGTATGTGCCTGCCAGGAAAGTACTGTGGACTCACCCTCAAATGAATCTTGCTATTATATTTCTATCAGGCATTTGAACACTACAAATAATTTTCGGTTTCAGTGGTAATGTTTAGTTGTATTTAGCTTCTGTGGACCAATACTACTCGTAGTTTCATTTAAGTCATATGAGCAATCTCCATCTATACCTAATATAAAAATAAGTCGGGTTTACCTTTCTGACGCTATAACTCCAGAACACCCGAACCGATTTCCACGTTTTTGCATTCGTTAAATTTGTAGA
This sequence comes from Spodoptera frugiperda, assembly GCF_023101765.2. Taxonomy (NCBI): domain Eukaryota; kingdom Metazoa; phylum Arthropoda; class Insecta; order Lepidoptera; family Noctuidae; genus Spodoptera; species Spodoptera frugiperda. Next base: position 6,025,439 of record NC_064232.1, read on the forward strand.
AAATTCAGGAAAAAATGAAGAGAAACGCAGGAAAACAAGGAAAATCATTAGTGGCGAAACGAAGTTCGCCGGGTTTGCTATTAGTTCAAATAATAAATGACTATATTTCTTCTTGTCACCAGTGTTGGAATACGTTGGACCCAAATGGCGAACATTTGTCGCCAACATGTCCATTGCCCTGTTCTTCACGTTGGCTGCATCACTGCTGCCCTGGATAGCGCTCTGGGCTGATGATTGGAGGATGTTTGCCATGGGCACCAGCTTGCCTTTCGCTTTGGCTATACTGACACCGTGGTTGGTTCCTGAGAGCGCTAGGTAAGGGTTTAAAATTATAATGGAGAATGTTAACGTTTTTAGACATGTGTGTAACTGTGAAGCCCTCGATGTAACGAATTGATCTGTATACTTAGTTTTGTCGTACAATCAAAACTGACCAAATTATATGCATCTAAAGTTTTGATGACTTGAATTTCTCATACAAAATTAACGTTGTACTGTGACGTCATAGTACAACGTCTCATATATTTTATTTTTTAATACTTATAACTAAGTAGTAGGTTATCACTTAATAATGTTTTAAAGCTATTTAAATATAAGAATGTGTAGGTTTTTTTTTATTTACGTAGTACATATTAACATTCTCCATTGATCCTTAGAAATAAATAAGAGTAAAAAAATAATACCTTCTATCGAATTTCTTAAACATGGCGTAATGCGGTTAGGGTTAAATTCTTTTCTTCATATAAACTATTACTAGATTATTCGTTATTAAAATGAATATAACTAAGGGTTTGTTCATATCTGACGTAAAATACGTGGAGCGTATCATCGGTCGTACTGACGTATCATCGGTTGAGTGTGAACGGTCAACTGTTTGTCTGTTCTGGCGTTACGCGACCGATGATACGCGACGCATGTTCCGTCAGATATGAACCGACCGTAAGTGTTTTATAATAACAATCGTAATATAGTAAATTAACTAAAAATCGCGGTTTACTCACGTACAATGGAGAAAGAGCCAATCAGAGCACGTTTGGCGTTCTTATTGGCTGGCTCAATTAAACCAACCAATCAGATCGCCGTACGCGCTCTCGTTTCGATTACTTTAAACGTAAAGGTAAATATTATGTATTGTGTGAAATGTGTAAAATTAACTCTATTTTCAGATGGTTAGTCTCGCAAGGTAAAATAGACAAAGCCCTGACAATCATGAAGAAGTTTGAAAGAATCAACAAGACTAAAATCCCTGAAAAAGTACTCAGCGATTTTACAGTAAGTACCTAACATTATTTTTATAATAAGTATCGTGAGATATACTAAATTTACTAGAAAACCACTGTTTACTCACGTACACTATCCTCGGAGTATCTTTGCAAGACCGAATAGTAAACGAGGAGATTCACAAAAAAATCTAAAGTTGCCAACATGGGCTAGTGCTTAAGCAAGCTAAAGTGGCAGTGGGCAGGGCACATAGCGCGGAGAACCGATGGCTGCTGGGGCAGAATGGTTCTCGAGTGGAGACCGCGTACCGACAAGCGCAGCGTAAAGGGACGTCCACCCACAAGATGGACAGCCAACCTGATTAAAGTCGCTGGGAACCGTTGGATGCAAGTCACTTCCAACCGGTCTATCTGAAACTCATTGGGGGAGGCCTATGTTCAGAAGTGGTCGTTTTACGGATCACCTGATGGCAAGCAATCGCCGCCGTGCATTGACACCCGAAACACCAGAGGCGTTACAATGCGTTGCCGGCGCTTTAGGGGTTTGGAATTTAAAGGTTGTTGGGGAATCGGGGATTGGGAAGATTGGGAAGGGGAGCAATTGGGCCTCCAGTAACCTCACTCACACAACGCAAGCGTTGTTTCACGTCGGTTTTCTGTGAGGCCGTGGTATCACTCTATTTATTATATAATTCACTAAAAAACCCATTATTCTTTTCCAGGAATCTTCCCTAAAGACCATTAAAGAATCAGAAGCGGAATGCAGAACCTACTCCGTGTTGGATCTCTTCAAGACTCCTCGTTTGAGGCGCAATGCCATACTCCTGATTGTAATCTGGATGGCTATATCTCTGGTGTTTGATGGTCACGTTAGGAACGTTGGATCCTTGGGGCTGGACATCTTCCTGACATTCACTATCGCGTCAGCTACCGAGCTGCCTGCTGATACCTTCTTGACAGCTGTTTTGGATAGGTGAGAAGATAATTTGGTACTTTTATAATGATTGCACGGTTGGCGCGGTGGCTGGGCAACTGGCTGCCGTGGAACGTGTAGCGGGTTCGATTTCCGCACCGACCAACTCTTTGTGTGATCCACAAGCGAGCAGACGGATCATCTGATAGTAAGCAATCACCACCACCCATGGACACTTGAAACACACAGAGGCGTTGCAAGTGCGTTTCCAGCCTTTTGAGGCTTACGAATTTAAGGGTTGTTGGGGAATCGGGGATTGGAAAGATTGGAGATCGAGAGAGAGAGAGAGAGAGAGAGAGAGAGAGAGAGAGAGAGAGAGAGAGAGAGAGACAATTGGGCCTTTAGTAACTTATATCACACGACGAAACACAACGGAAGCGTTGTTTCACGTCGGTTTCCTGTGAGGCCGTGGTATCACTCCTATGTTATATTATGTTAGTTATTTAATGCGTATATCTGTCTGTGTCCAGGTGGGGCAGAAGATGGTTGGCGTGCGGTTCCATGGTGATCAGCGGTATCTTCAGTCTACTGGCTACAGCTGTGCCTGTTGGTAAGTAACCTAGACCTGTTATTTTCACTCGCGCCAGCAGCCGACCTGCGTAGCAGTCATGCTAAGGAGGAGGCGGGGCACTTGAGGGAATGAATCTCGTCAGACCCCAGCTGTCGCAAGAGAGACTCCAAGCGTCGGGGATTGTATGACGATCTCCGGCCACCGTAAGTGCGGGTCTGTGGACGGCGAGCAAGGGTAGCTCGCCGCCCGATCAGCACCAGACCCGTGCGTACGGCTCGTCGCGTTCCTCAAAGAACCATCAGACCACCACAGATGGGGCCTAGAAGGACTAATGCCGACCCAGATCTGTGGGCTGCCTAGCGGGCTACCGGAGCTCCGGCTCGAACAGCAGGAGTAGGAACAGGGTGGTTTTTAGTCAGTAAGAGTCTGACATGAGTCTCAACTCGCCCAAGGCGGAGGAAGTCATTGACGATTTTCCCCCCTCAAAAAAACCCTATTATTTTAGTCTAGAAATGTAAAAAAAAACTCTCGTAGCTACATAGCTTAGCTTTTTATACCCCGTTTTTTTACGTTTGATGGGTCGACGTTTGGCCGCTATCTCACCTTATCTTAAGTGATGATGCGGCCTACGATGGAGCACGTCTGCCCATAAGCAACCTATTCACTCGGGCTTTAAAAACACCCAGGTTATACCAATCAGGAAACACAGACTCCGGCAAGGAGTTCCACTCCCTAGCAGTTCGCACAAGGAAGCTTGAAGCGAAGCGCTTCGTGCGAGTGGGTGGGATATCTACCATGAAGCGGTGGCGCTTCGCCGATTGTCTTGTGTTCCGTTATTTAGGGTTGAATACATACATATCGTCACGCCTTTTATGGCACGTAATGCCACTGTGTACACCCACTTTTCACATTTTATGTTTTAAGTCCCATGTAATAGATGGTGAGCCTATTGCCATATACCGGGCACATTTCCAGACTCCGTGCTACCACTGAGAAATTTTTCGAAATACCGAAAAAAGCCCAGTAATACTTCGATTTAGGGTTGAACTAAAATTCATATATGTTTCCTATTTATCAGGTGGACCATCAGCCTCCCTAGCTATCCTCGGCCGTTTCGCTGTGAACATCTCTTATAATATCGGTCTCCAGTACGCTGCAGAACTGCTGCCCACTGTGGTGCGAGCCCAGGGTGTCGCGCTCATACACATCATGGGTTATGTTGCTTCTATCGTGGCACCATTCGTCGTGTACTTGGTAAGTCCTATATAGTTACCCGTCGTATGCTGAAGCACTGATCAGTGCGAGACACAATTTGTATTCTATTGTTATCTCATGTATACCCGTAGACGAAAGGTTAAACGACAGAGAAGAGAGACGTGTTGTTTTTTTGCGTTTGGCTTCCACCAATCATATTCATTGGTACCCATAGCTTAGCACTGGTGGAAATGGACTCAGTTATGTGCTTTGATTTTTTTATATATGGAGGTGCGTGCTATATGCAATGACGTGGCTTCGGGAACGCAATAAGAAGACGTGTTAATCTTAGGGATATCTTTAATTGACTATCTTAGTCTACTTATAGGGGCGAAGTGTCACTGCACACTACAACTCCCCTGTTTTTAGGGGAAAAAAATATTATTTTAATACCTTTTTTAATTTAACCTTACTGAAATATTATAGTAATCTAAATAATTATGATGGCTTCCCTACTATCAATACATCGCATACTCGAGCTGCGCATCTTCCTCGCATAGCTACTTTGCGGCGGCGTATCTTCATAGCACATCTTACTCGCACAGCTACATATGTACCTTAATATCAGTGGAAACGGTCACATAGTTTCACAGCTTAGTTATTACATCTTCATAACATAGCAGTTGTAGGATTCTCCTTTTTTTTAGAGAACTCTCTGTTCCCTAAAACTAATTATTCGTTATGTTTTCAGGCCAACATCTCCCAAGACCTTCCTCTCTTGATTCTTGGCGTGCTGGGAATAGCTGGTGGTCTACTCTGTCTCTTCCTGCCAGAGACCATGGACACTGAGATGCCTCAGACCCTGCTTGATGGAGAGAACTTTGGCAAGGATCAGAGGTTCTGGGACAATCCTTGTTTCCCCAGGTAAGTACTAAAAGATTTGGCTTGTGTCAATAATTTATTAGTGGTGGATTTGGTGAGAAACGGAATTTTGTGTAGAGTTCATATATTCGACATATTTGACTGCACGGTTGGTGCGGTTTCTGGGCACACACGGCAGACACGCAACGTGTAGCGTGTTCGATTCCCACACGGACCGACTCTTAGTGTGATGTATTATATATGTATATACCACGTCTACGCCTGTCATGTGCATGTAAACTTGTTTGTTTGTAAATGCACCCACGACACACGAGAAAATCCTAGTGTGGGGCAACGTTTTGTAAAAATAATAAAATAAAATTCAAAGCCACTTCGACTCCTTCTCATCTCTCCCTGAGACAGTTCAAAGATGTTTTAACTTCGTATCATCACCTCTTTTATTTCCGAAGTGGTAAGCTACGACTTTTCACAATTTGTGTTATAAATCCTATGTAATAGAGGTTGAACCTATTGCCATATACCGGGCACAATGCCAGACTCTAACTTACTACTGAGGAATTTTCGAAAAACCGAAAAAAGCCCGGTAATGTTTTGCCCGACTCGGCAATCGTACCCTATTTCCCTAGCAGTCTTTTAACTTCCATCCCCTAAATTACAGGAAAAAGCCCGAACAACCAGAAAGCGAGGATCATCCAGGCAGATACACCAAACGGGCTTCAGTCTCCACCACAGAACCCCAAGAGTTCGTCAGGGCAGTTCCCAGTGCCATCGGCTCCAGAGCCTCCATCAGGGCTTCCATCAGAGCAAGCACCAGGGCATCAGCTCGAAGAAGAGACGTCAACACAGACAGAAACGTTGTCTGAAGAAGAATTAATTCCTCTTAGCTGTTCGCCAAAAAGTTCTGTACAAAATTTTGTTTTAGAGTTTTCTATTTGAAACTCGTTGTGCCAAGACTGGTTTGAAAAGGAGAGTGGTGGGGTGTTACCACCCATTTTTGGAGGTATTGTATTGTTCTGTAAAAGTGATCTCAATTCTTTGGGTTTGGTTTTGTTTGTCCTACAATATTTTTGTGCTTTTTTTTGGGAAAATCCGACCCTATTTGATGCAAGGATATAATAATAATATTTATACAACAGAAGTGATTTATTTTTAAAAAATGGTTTAAAATGGTATTCTGCTAGAAGTTTAACACGTCGTGTACCAAAACGCGGATCCACGAGAACCAATGTATTTTCTACTGTGTCTTGTATACATTGGTTTAAATATCAGCAAATACCTATTCTATTTTGACGGTTATCTATTTCGGTTTACTCACGTAACTGTTTGACGAGGAACTCGACTAGTTTCAAGCCATGCTAGAGGCTCATATTCATGAGCAGCATTCCGCGACACATGACGCGGCGACAGTCGCGCTGCTATAGAAGTTTTGATGGTCATTGTAAAATTGTGTGTTATATTTTTTATAATAACTATCATGAGACATACTAAATTAATTAAAAATCAGTCTACTAGGCTAAGTCGGCTGCGCGACGTCGTCGTGTCTTCGCACGCTGCTCATGATGAAGAGTCCCTGTATGACTCGAAACTAGTAGAGCTTTTCTCCATTAATTTACGTGAGTAAACCGTGATTTTTTATCAAAAGTACCTATTTATGGTTTAATTGGAATAAATTATTTGACTTTGACTTTGGACTTCTTCTGAAGTATGAGAAAATAAGCAGCAACGTCACGCCTTTTATCCCCGAAGGGGTAGGCAGAGATGCATATTGCGGTTTGTTTGTTGAGAAAATAAATTTCTTATTTTATACATAAAATATTGTAGGACAGCTGTAGAGAATGTGTTGAAATGGTAAAGAAATTTGAAATGACCTAGAATCGGCCGGAATCAAGTGCTATTTGGGCATTTATTAGGCAATTTACACAAAAATGATGTTTTTTAAATAACGGATCTGATTTTTTTTCTCTTTATTGCTCAGCGCGTACTAAATAATAATACCTAATTATTATTTTAAATTGTAATTTATTTTTATTTTTAAAAACAAGCAAAAAGTACAAAGAATTTATTTATTTTATATAATAATGATGAAATTTCTTTTTTTGCAAATTCATTAATAATTAATGTATGTTATATTTTTCATTATTGTTCTTTTTTTATTAGTATTATTTAAATGAGATCGATTTTTTTGTATTGTCATGTCAGACGAAATTATTATTAAATTTAAAGGTAAATTATTCATTATATTGTATTATAGTATGTATCTTTTTTATGAAATAATAATAATACCTATCTTATTATTATTAGATATTATTAGTGTGGCGTAATTTATGAATTTATTCTTATTTTGGACATAAATTCTTGCCTTATTGTGATAGTTACCAATGTCGAATCTATGTTAGGTATAAAAAGATGTGTTTTGCAAAAAATCTTAGTGTCTTAGAGTTTAAAATTAGTTTGAACTAATTTTTATACATCACACCTAGATCCGGAGCAACAATTTGTGGATCATACAAAGAGTTGTTCTTTGAAAGAAGTGATAGGTACTACGGCCTCACAGAAAACCGACGTGAAACAACGCTTGCGTGGTGTGAGTGAGGTTACCGGAGGCCCAATTTCCCCTTCCCAATCTTCCCAATCCCCGATTCCTCAACAACTCTTAAATTCCTAACCCCCAAAAAGCCGGCAACGTACTTGTAACGCCTTTGGTGTTTCAAGTGTCCATGGGCGGCGGTGATTGCTTACCATCAGGTGATCCGTCTGCTCGTTTACCGGCTTATACCATAAAAAATATATGTATTGATGTTCAGACTATGTTTTATAGCTAAGACGTCTAAAGAATAACTTAGTGTCTACTTATAGTAAAAGTAAGTTATTTAACTTAAGTTTTACTGTAAATAATATTGATTTTAAGTTAATATTATTATGTAATTTTCCTTTTAAGTTATTTGTTTTTTTTTTGTTTGTGGATTTTAAGTCACTTTTAGTATTGTTTTTTGAATTTTAAAGAAAATCAATTGATTATACGGACGTGTTTCCTAATATATCTCATTATTAAGATTTTGTTAATTTATCTCAACGATTTCTACATAAACTATCCGCCGTACTCAGAGTCATTTAATGGTTACTTAACCCAGTCTTTAGCAATTGTTTTCGAAACAAAATCGTTACTAAGGAATAGTTTAAGTAATCATTAAACGTCTTTGAGTACGCCAGTTAATAATAAATATTATTATGTCAAAATAATAAAATAATATTTCAAAATAATAAAAGTGGCTTAAAAATCTCCACACAATTTGTTTAGCAATAATAAATTAATGAATAAAGCAAACAAATAATTTTACGAATATTTTTGTGATTTTGTACATAAAAATGCCATTGCTGTTCGATATATAAAAAAAATGTAAAAAATAATGAAAACTCTGTGATAAAAACGAACAATATTTTAATTGTACATAAAATAAATAGTATTCAAGCTTACCTTTATTTTTATTTAATCAATTCCTTTCAACTCCATAGCCGTTTTTACGTACCACAAGCCCGCATCGTAGGGGCGTGGACGCTTACCTTAAGTATCCATTAAATTATGATTGAGTTCAACGGGATAAAACTCAACAAATAATAGCGTAGCGTTACCATAGCAACGGATTCAACAACACTTTAATTTATATGGAGTTTAAAAATAAACATTAGCTCAAATTATATGATGAGGTTGCGTGGTGCAATTTTGTTAGATTATGAACTGTCATTTTTTAATAACTGTTGATTACAAGGTCGCGTGTTGAATTCTTAAATGTAACAATGTATACATCTATTTGGGTATCATGACAAAAATAGTTCAAGAATGATTTATTAATAATACCTATGTATTAAAAATATTATCGAAACAGCTAGGTGATCGGTTGCTGAACAACGCATGGAGCTAATTTAAAAATGTTTCAGAAATAAAATAGTCACTTACTGAGTATGAATGATACTTTTCCTTTAAAACGTGCCCGCATCGTACGCATCGTCCGCATTCTGTATGACGTCATCAGTAGGCATTGCCGATGATGCGGTCCGTACGATGCGGATCAGTAGACGTAGTTGGATGAGATATACAAGACAAACTAAAATCCGTTGCGTGCGATGCGTACGATGCGGGCCTGTGGACGCTTACCTTGAATCGACACTCTGACAAGTGACAAGTGACAAATGACAGAAGTCGCACATAGACTATCGACGAGCAAATCAACGGATGAAGTCATAAATATCCTGCATCGCACATATGAAGTTTACATGCGAATAGACACGTATAGAAAATCCCAACGAACAACAGTTGGGTAGAAAGCCCGCCAGGCATGATCACCTCGCCTGGTTGGAGGATCCTCCTTTTCTTAGGGAACTTTACTCTCTGTTCCCTAAAACCTTTAACCCAGTCCTTAGTTATTATTTTCGGAACAATATCGTTACTAAGGATTAGTTTAACCCTAGAAAGATAGTCTGCGTAAAAATGACGCAGGCGTTTGCGAAATATAGCTCTATCTTTCTTAATAGTGGGAATCCATAGATGTGCGTTTAGGACATCTCATTCGTCGCTGGGAGCTTCCATATGGCGCACTTGTCAGTAAGGTAAGTATAACCGATTTTAAAATATAACGACCGCATGCGTAAAAATTACGCATGATTATCTTTTACGTGACTTTTATGATTTTGATTAGTATAATATTTTGTTTATTTTTTTGATGTTATTGTGATTGTATATCATTACTAACATTAACAGTTTCTTTTATAGATATTGGTGCAACAATGGGAAGTAGTAATTTGGACGAAGACCGTATCCTGGCCAGTCTCATGCAAAGTGACGACGAGCTCCCCTGTGAGGATACCGATAGTGAAGTAGGTGACCATGAGAGTGAAGATGACGTGCAGAGCGACACAAAAGAAGCTTTTATAGATGACTTAGAAGTAGACAGAAGAAAATACTGAAGAACCTGTAGTAAAAAAAGGAATTTACTGTACTTTTTGCCCTTCTAAAATAAGGCGACGGGCAAATGCATCTTGTAATGTGCCAAAACTGTTTGTAACAGATTTTTAAAGAATTCTATGTTCCTATAATATGTATAGGATATTGTTATTGTTGATTATGTGAAAAAAATGGATGATTATCATGGTTAAAAATAATTTATAGTAGTAAAAGTAAATGTTAAAAAGTTTATTTGATTTATGACTGAAGTTTATAAGTTTGGTTATTTTTGATTAAAAAAATATTTATAAATATATTATCTGCAGTTTAAATTATTCTTATATATGTGTTAATATATATAACATACAATTTTATTGAAATAAATCAATAAACAACAACCTACAGCTAAATAAAACACATGCGTAAAGGACATCAACCACTTTGTATGGCGTTTGGGCTTGAACATGAACATGAAAATATTGTACTATTTTTTACTTTATTGAGCGGCTTACAGTACAAAGAAAACGTATAGATAAGAAACTTTGTATCAAATTAATAATTAAACATAATATATGAAAAAACTTCAACACTTTAAAATAAATCGTTTATTTGTGAAACTATTCATTTTCATAATGTTGACAAAACATTTTCTAGAAACTGAGCTGGTGGAGTTACATTTTCATGCCTTGCCCAACTTAAATACCATATCACAGACATGATATGAGCGCAGCAACCACTTACACTTACTTACTTAATGACTTACCACTTGTGGTGCGATCCATTGCAGTATAACTCGCTGCACTTCCACAAGATTAACATTGTGTCTTCTCCTGTGAGTGATTTCAGCTCCACAATTGACACAATATATAGATTCACTAGGCAAAATCGGAAAGTCCAAGTTTACGGGGTCGTCGTCATGTTAAGCAGCTTCGTTGCCAGGGTTAACGTTTGAGCGGGTACTGAGTCTAAGAGTGAGCCGGGGTCATCGGATAGAAAACACTAGAATCCATTTTGAATAGCACAGTCGTCAAAAATAGACAAAATCGAAATAATATTCACAATATAATACGAAAAAGAACTGTCACAAAACTGTTGTCATGGCAGTGTCACCAATAATAACAATAATCAATTACAAAACTGTTTTTATTCTTATTTAATATTATTTATATTTACACTCCCGAATAGAAATCAAAATTCATTAAATATTATTATTAAATTATTTGTGAACTTCTTTTTCTCAATACAGCTGTTCAAAACTCTAGCCCATTTTGGTTGATGTCCTTTTACGCATGAGTATCTTTTCCGTACTACACAATATGATTATCTTTCTAGGGTTAAGTAATCATTAAATGTCTCTGAGTACGACAGATTTAGGTACTACAGACAGATGAGAACTAGATGACCCGACAAACTTCATATTGCCTCAAAAAACTCCCTGGACTTCTACAAATAATTCAAAACCAAAATTTGCCAAATCGGTCCAGCCGTTCTCGAGTTTTAGCGAGAGTAACGAACAGCAATTGTTTTTTATATATATAGTTTTTTTTGTTTGTCTAATATGGCACGGTATCCAGGGTTCAATCCTCGGACCGCATCAAAATCATTATCATCGTCATCATATCAGCTATAAGACGTCCATTGCTGAACATTGCTGGTGTCCCGAACAGTAGCGCATGCAAGTTCTCCACTCTATGAGCATTGACGATGATCAATGCTCTTTTGACGTCCGCACCAGAGTGTGATTTGTTCGCAGCGAGATGGAAGGATGTATGTCGCGACTGTTTAAGATTTTGTGAAAGGATGGATGACTGATGAATTCGTTTTAAGTAATTCGTTCGTTTGTTTTAAGTAAATAAGAAATTACATAATTTGAAGTATTTTATATCACTTTAAGTGTATAATGTATTGGCTTAAGCTGTAATTAAATGTAATTAAGCCAATATACTTAAGTATATACTTATACTTAATATTATAAACCTAAAGAGTTTGTTTGTTTCTTTGAACGCGCTAATCTGAGGAAATACTGGTCCGATTTGAATAATTCCTTTTGTGTTGGATAGTGCATTTATTGAGGAAAGCTATAGGCTATAAAACATCACGCTACGATTAATAGGAGCCGAGCAGGGCGGGTGAAACCGCGCGAAAGTAGCTAGTAATAAATAAACATACGCCTTGCCCAATGACTTCCAGATAGGCCGGTAGTAAGCGACCTGCATCCATCGTCTCCCTGCGACCTTAACCATCATCTCAGCTGTTAGATTTAATCTTTAAACTCATGTTTTATTGTCCTCTTTGATGTTTACCGTACCGTCAATAAAACCTGATTGTCAGTGATACTATAGTTCACAATGTCATAGATTAAGTTTGTAGACACGACACGAAGGGGTCTGCGAACGGCGAGCATGCATGGTAGCTCACTGCCCGACCACTACTAGACCCGTGCGTACGGCTCGTCGCGTTCCGCTCGCGCCTCAAAGAGCCATCAAACCACCACAGATGGGGCCCAGTAGAGCTGATACCTGATCCGGAGCTGCGGACTACCTAGCGGGTTTACCGGGGCTCCGGCTCGAAAAGTAGAAACGGGGTAGTTTTTAGTACTAGCTCTCGTTCAAGGCAGGAGAAGCCACTGGATGAACTGAAAAAAACACTACATGAGGTGCTGTTTACATGTGACAATAATGGTCGTAAAATCAGACCATGAAGAAGGCATTTTAAGTGTGGGAGAGCCATGCTTCGGCACGAATGGGCCGGCTCGACCGGAGTGATACCACGGCCTCAAAGAAAACCAACGTAAAACAACGCTTGCGTTGTGTGAGTGAGGTTACCGGAGGCCCAATCACCCTCCTCCCCAATCTTCCTAAAACCCCGATTCCCTAACAAACCTTAAATTCCTAACCCAAAAAAGGCTAGCAACGTACCGACTTATACCATAAAAAAACTACATTACTATCGTGAAACATACTAAATTAATTACTATGTTATCGGCTTACGCACGTAACTGTTTGACGAGGAACTCGACTAGTTTCACACACAACGCGTAATTGTCGCGTTGCTAGTTGCCACTGAATTGAAACGACGCGGCGATTGTCGAGCTGTTCATGAATATGAGCCTCTTGCATGGCTTGAAACTAGTCGAGTTCCTCGTCAAACAGTTACGTTAGTAAGCCGATAAAATAAATAACTTTAATACACTACTGTTTAAATTCGAACATAAAGATGTAATTGGTCTTTCTGCGCGCTATATCTACTCTATGGTATGACGCCAATCTATGAAGTCGGTACATTAATTAATTCACTTGTAACTCCTGATTGAGCTTGCGGTGTTTACTGGTGCAATAACAAGGCTATATTAGTCGCCAAGATATATAGTATTTATGTATTAGTCTTTATATGATAGGTACATGCATACATGCATAAACGCACGCTTATGTCCCATGGTATACAGAAATGATTGCACGGTTGACGCGGCTGCCGCGCAACGTGTAGCGGGTGCGATCCCCACACGGAGCAACTCTTTGTGTGATCCATAAATTGTTGTTTCGGGTCTGGGTATGTGTATGTTAACTTGCACATTTGTAAACGCACCACGACACAGGAGAAAATCCTAATGTGGGGCAACGTTTTTTAAAAGAAAAAAAATAAAAAAACTAGAGAGCCTATCTACTAAGATCTTTATTTACTTTAAAAAAGTTTAGCGGCAACGCACTTGTAACGCCTCTAGTGTTTCGGGATTACCCGATATGATTACATAGGCTGATAATCAGCGATTGCTTACCATCAGATGATTCGCCTGTTTGTTTACCAGCTTATACCATAAAAAAGATATGCAATAATGATATAATGACCTACAAAATTAGTTATAACTGGTCCCATCCCATTACACCTTACCGCAACTGTTTTCTCTTGTTAGCAACTCACAAACAATTAGTTCTAATGTTTATATTAAAGTATCTATTTTTGACTCTGACTCATCATCATAGGAGTCTTCAACACGATTCTGCGTGAGAGTAGGTTAAAAAGCGTTTTACACTGTATATATCAGTCAAGTGATTGTAAAAAACTCATTTTTTAAAAGAGTAACGATGAAGTTTCTTGCTCGTTCTTCTCCATTCGAAGCTACACTTTGGAACGAGCACCTGATGGACAATTCAATTTGACGTTTCAAAGGTGCCTAATTTAGGATTAATTGAAATAAATACTTTGACTTGACTTTGATTTTGATCGCAAGAGTGACTGATCAAACAAGGGATTTCTGGATTTAGTTACTAGTTGTATTAAGTGTTGTGGTGCTTTTCCATCAGAAATGGGCTATTGTGCTATTTAGCTATGCTTCAAAGATGTAATAGCCAAGCTGTGAAACTATGTGAATGTTTCCAGCGACACTAAGCTATGTAGCTGTGCGAGGAAGATTCGCAGCTCGAATATGTGATGTATCGATAGTAGGGAAACCATCCATAGCACATATCGATAGCACGCATCCATAGCACGTATCTTTCCATATAAAAAACATAGCTTAGCTGAGTCCGTTTCCATTAGTGCTAAGCTATGTGTACCATCAAGTTGCTTCTCGCGCAACTTTTTGCCTCGCACAGCAAAACTGTGGAATGAGCTGTCGTCGGCGGTATTTCCGAACCGATACGACCTTCAAACCTTCAAGAAAAGAGCATACTCCTTTTTAAAAAACAAAGGCCGGCAACGCACCTGTGACTCCTCTGGTGTTGCGGGTGTCCATGGGCGGCGCTGATCGCTTACCATCAGGTGACTCGTTTGCTCGTTTGCCTCCTATTCCATAAAAAAAAAACCAATGAATATGATTTGTGGAAGCCAATCGCATCCACAGCAACGTAGCATAACACATCTCTGTTAGAAACGCACCCTTAGACAGCTCAGAAAATAGAAACAGTGACACATAGTATATTTGATTCTGTTGGTTTTTTTTTTTTAAACTTTGCCCCACATTAGGATTTTCTCCTGTGTCGTGGGTGCGTTTACAAACATACAAGTTTACATGCACATGACACCCAGACCCGAAACAACAATTTGTGGATCACACAAAGAGTTGCTCCGTGCGGGAATCGAACCCGCTACCCGTTGCACGGTAGCCAGTTGCCCAGCCACCGCACCAACCGTGCAGTCAATTCTGGATATTCCATAATGTAAACAACACCAATTTAAACAAAACCAGACAAATCCTACATTCACAAACAAATCATACAAACCGATACCATCCATACTAATAGGTACCTACTATAAATATGAAATTATGTGTGTCTGATTGTTTGTCCGTCTTTCACGGCAAAATGGAGCAACGAAATACCGACTATCAATTAGAAATTTAAAAAATAGTACATATTTATTATTTTGTAAAACTGCTACCAAACCCTTAAAAGAATCGGAGCTGCGGACTACCTAGCGGGAGGCTCCAACTCGAAAAATAGGAGTAGGAACGGGGTTGTTTTTAGTCAGTAAGAGTCTGACACACCCTTTCTTCTCACCTAGAAGTCCTAGTTAGATTTTATCCTCTTAAAAAAATCTTAAAATATCGCGAGCGAAACCGCGGCCTAAAACTAGTATACGATATATGATGAAGAAGTAATTAATAAGTCATACAGCTAAACAGAATACTGAATCATTCAGCCTGTTCAAGCGGCCAGCGGTGCACGTATCCAAACGTTGCTATTTTTAATCTATATCTTTTTTAATCTGTGTCATAGCGTCTTTGGCGGGATTCAACGAAAAAATTGTTGGTAAGTTATATATATTTTTTTATTTAAGTATTAGTGTATTTTATGATAGACTGTTTCGTTGGTCGAGTGGTCGCAAGTGCGACTGCCGGACAAAGGGATCTCTGGTTCGATTCGCGGATAGAGCAAAGTATTAAGGGCTACTGGGCATTTTTCGGTTTTTCAAAAAAATTGTCAGTAGTAGCAGAGAGTAGTAGTAGATTGGTGCGGTGGCTGGGCGACCGGCTGCCGCGTAAAGTGTAGTTAGTTTGATTCTCGCACGGAGCAACTCTTTGTGTGATCCACACAGTGATTTCGAGTCTGGTATGTTTGTAAACGCACCCACGACACAGTAGAAAAACCTAGTGAGGGGCAATGTTTTTTTTTCTTACGGAAACAAATATTTTCGAAGGTACATAATATATCGATTTGAAATATCACGTAACGTCATTTCTATGTACGTTTTATATGTAGAAATGACGTATTTGCCCACCCTCCTAAACTGAGTTCACATACCTATTTCACTCCTAAACTTTGATTCGTTTTATCTAGGTAAGTATGGATCTTCTGCCTATCCCTTTAGAACATTAAAAGCGTAAAGTTATGCCGTAAACAAACCCTATATGACACACCTCCGTATGACAAAATATTTTGAAACTGCAAAAATCGAGTTAAATCAGGAAAATTTTCACCTAATATAATTTGGTTCAAATTACCTTGTTTGCACATTTTGTTGACGCGTTCTCGGAAATTGCTAAACTATTTATCATACACATGAGTTCAAAGTGTGTGGAATTTTACATTTATTACACGTGTCAGTAAGAAGCGGGTTAGGTGGAAATGTATATTCATTAAATGAATGAATATTGGTGTCACATTGTTCTAAAATATAATAGGGATGATGACGGGATATGAAAATAAAAAATCTATTTAGTCCGTCAGTTAGGTACGGTAATGAAAAAATATTAGACACGTATTTTTTTTGCATATAAGATAACAATATTTAGATAAAACAAATCAAAGTTTAAGAGTGGGAGTAAATAAGTGTAATTTCTACGTATATAACCCTTCCTTGGCAGTCGGGTATAAAACGTACCTAGAAGTGACGTCACGCAATATTTAAAATCTTCGAAAGTATTTGTTTCCGTAAGATAATAAAAAATATTTTAAAATAATCTACAAGACGGACATTAAAATAAAAATTAGTCATCTACCCTATTCCAGACTTACAGCTACTATCTATTGACAAAAACAATTTAAAAAACGCTGTGCCTTACCAGGGAAATGAACTTGAGATAGTCTCAGCAGTCGCACTTGTGAGTACTCAACCAACGAGACAGTCAAAAACACAGATAATAGATTGGTATCTTTATGACAAAGACATAAGGTTTAAATTCCTTTAAATGTTATACTGTTATCATTTGTTATATGAACTTCGTTATCTATCACACACATGCGAATTATAATTTCGGCGTCTATAACCGTAATTAATGTAGTCTTAATAAAGTCAAAAGTCAAAATTATTTATTTCAAATAGACCAGGAAGGCACTTTTGAACGTCAAAGCAAATATAATAATATTAATAACGTCTGTCTGTCGGTCAGTCCTCTAGTGAAGCTATTTGCTCGTTCCAAAGTGTAGACTAATTTGTTTTTACTGAGGAAACTATCCAATTCACTGTACTCAGTGGGCATTCAAATTAGTGACTACTAATACGAAAGCCCTCTGTGTCTGTAGATTTGCTTATTATCGGTACAATGTTGACATCGGGGATCGCGCGACGATCTCCGACCACCGTAAGTGCGGGTTTGCGGACGGCGAGCAAGGGTAGCTTGCCGCCTGACCAGAACCAGACCCTTACGTTCCGCTCGCCTCAAAGAGTTATCAGACCACCACAGATGGGGCCCAGTAGGCCTGATGCCTAATCCGGAGCTGCGGACTACCTAGCGGGTTTACAGGGGCTCCGGCTCGAAAAACAGGAGTAGGATCGGGGTGGTTTTTAGTCAGTAAGAGTCTGACACTCCCTCTCGCCTCGCCCAAGGCGAGAAATGTCATTGGATTTTCCGCTCTTAAAAAAAGATTCATACAAAATGTATCTCTAGAATATTAATCTACAGATATAGAACTAGCTATAAATCAAACAGATTGTTCATTTCCCAAATTAGTTCCAAATTACTTAATCAATAGTAGGTAGAGTAGATATGAAGGTTGGCTGTCCAGGGCGCGGCCAACGTATTAAGGTAGCCACAAGGGAAAGATGACCCAATTTCAAGGTTTATTTTGGACTAAATCTTAGTTTAGTTAAAAAGAAAAATTACAGTATAATAAGTGCATGGTTGGCGCGGTGGCTAGGTAACCGGCGGGGTCGATTCCCGCACAGAGTAACTCTTTGTGTGCTAAACAAATTGTTGTTTCGGGTCTGGGTGTCATGTGTATGTGAACTTGTATGTTTGTAAACGCACCCACGACACAGGAGTTGTCTGTCGTGGGTGCGTTGTGTTTTATAGAAAAAATGTTTCTATACAATAATTTCTGTTGTGGTGACACACATTGAAGATTCGTCAACAATAATTGATAGATGATGCTCTTACACGACCAATTACACATATCGACGGATGACGTCACAAAAGCTTTTTTAAGGGGGAAAATCATCTAATGACTTCTCCCACCTTGGGTAAGGCAAGAGGGAGTGTCAGACTCTTATTGACTAAAAACCACCCCGTTCCTTCTCCTGCTTTGAGCCGGAGCCCCGGTAACCTTTTACGTTGTCCACAGCTCCGGATAACCACTGCAACTACCTACAGTGTCAATAGTTATTTCTAACATGGTTTTTTTTAGCGTTGATAAGACTGCCTTATTATAATTTATGCGGAATTGGACGTTATTGTACCTATCACATCGTGATTTGCAAGTGATAATGACCTACTCCGATTTGAACCATTAACCTTTGTGATACCGCAATTTGAACTTTATTATCTGACTGTTTAGTTACAAGATTGCGTAATATTATCACATGCTCGTTGGTTCCTGATTATTTCTTATTACTTACTTAGTACTTGTCGAAAAAAAAACACCGAAATCACCGGAACAAAAATCCAATCTATTATTTATTTTGTGATCCGGAGCTGCGGACTACCTAGCGGGTTATCGGGGCTCCGGCTCGAAAAGCAGGTGTGTTGAGGAACGGGGTGGTTTTTAGTCAGTAAGAGTCTGACACTTTCTTTTGCTGCACCCAAGGCGTGAGAAATAATTGGATGATACCCCCCCCTCAAAAAAAAAGGTAACTAGTTACAGTAATTATCGTCACGCCTATCGATGTTCGCAGGGGATAGGCTATAATACTAGACTAAAAATATTAGTGTTGGAACTACTATTAAAAAATAAGGATAACGTAAAACTCCTAGCATAATACGCCAGGCAATTTCTGGTAACAAACTAATAGGTTACCGAAATGCAGGAGTAGAAACAGGGTGGTTTTTGTCAGTAAATCAGACATTGTCTCCGGCCTCACCCAAGGCGGTGGAAATCGTTGGATGATTTCCCCTCCTCGAAAAAGGTAATTTTTAGGCTTTGTCATCATCGTCCGCTGAATTATAGGCATAAGTTCTCCCGCGGGCACCTCATAGACCCATCAGACCACCACAGATGGTGCCCAGTAGGACTGATATCTGATCCGGAGCTGTAGGACTACCCAACGGGTTTACCGACGCCTGGCCTGCTTTAGATGAGGCGAGAGGGAGTGCCACTCCGTTCCTACTCCTGTTTCAAACCACCCTGTTCCTACTCTTGCTTCGAGCCGGCACTCCGGCAACCAGCTAGGCAGTCCGCACCTCCAGCAATGTATCTTAGCTTACCATCACTACACAGCTAAGCGTGAAGTTAAGTAATAAGGTAATTTAAAAAACTAAAATTCCGACTACATTTATTGAAAATGAAAAAACCCTAAAACAAGAAAGTCATCGTAAAAATAATTATCATCGTAATTTTTTTTTAATTACCTTATTTTCTTTTAGTTTTATAATTTTTATATTTTGATAATTATAGGTATATAGTGTCATTCTCACAGTAAATACGAATCCAACGACACCTCTCAAGCCAAAATCCATCAAGCCGTTTAGGCTGCAGAGCGTGCCAAACAATTATACATACATACATACATACATACATACATACTCTCTCTCGAACAACATAAAACATAACCCTCCTTCTGGCACAGTTGGGTAAAAACCCCCCGTTATTTACACAAACACTTCTACTTGGATAACAGTTACACGTAGTTTCCGAGTCGGTGTTAACAAAGCGACACATCTTTTTATAACACATTGTATTTGATGTGGCAACTATAACACTAAATGTTGAACAAATACAAGTATAATTTATTTGCTGATGCTATAAAGGCGTTGTCAAGACGTTCAAAGAAGTAAATAATGTAATAAATATATGTTATATAATATATGTATATGCTGTTTGGTGACGTCAACAAGTAATCATTTTTTTTAAAGAACTTTTCCCCACACTAGGTTTTTCTCCTGTGTCGTGGGTGCGTTTACAAACATACTAGTTCACATACACATGACACCCAGACCCGAAACAACAATTTGTGGATCACACAAAGAGTTGTTCCGTGCGGGAATCGAACCCGCTACACGTTGCACGTCAGCCAGTTACCCAGCCACCGCACCAATCGTGCAGTCATATTATCATTCAATGGTTTCTCCCATCTTGGGTGAGGTGAGAGGGAGTGTCAGACTCTTACTGACTAAAAACCACCCCGTTCCTACTCCTGTTTTTCGAGCTGGAGGCACGATAACCCGTTAGTTTCTATGTAATTATTGCCTGGCGTATAATGCCAGAAGTTTTATGTTATCTTTTTATTTTTAAATAGTTGCCCTAACACTAGTATTACCTGTCTAGTATTAGGGTGCTTTTCCACCAGAGATGTGCTATGCTACGTTGCTGTAGATGCATTTAGCTTCCACCAATCATATTCATTGATACACATAGCTTAGCACTGGTGGAAACGGACTCAGCTAAACTATGTTTTTTATATGAAAAGATGCGTGCTATGGATGAGTGTCCTACTTTCGTTACATCAAATACTTGAACTGCTCCTTCTCCGACATATTTAATTAATTTTGTGGACTTTAAAAGAGACTATGACCTCTGAGTTTGTTTCGGCATTTCTTCTCAGAGTAGTCGGATAGGAAATGCCGGTCTCATCTAATTATTTAAGAGATTGACGTGTAAAAGAGTTACATTGTAACCTATTTGCAAAAATAAATATCATTTATCATTATCTGCTCATCTTCCTTGCACAGGTACATACCATAGTATCAGTGGAAACAATCACATAGTTTCACAGCTTAGCTATTACATCCTCATAGCATAGCTACATAGCACATCTCTGATGAAAAAGCTCCCTTAAACCTATTAATAATTAAATAATGACACTTCAACAAAAACAGTCGACGATACGATTCGGTACGCATGCGTCAATTTAAAAATAGAACAGCTATAGGTATTTAATGAATTCGTTCAGTTTTGGACTGACCTTGAGCGGTATCGGACGTCAAAAGAATTCTATTTAACTAATAAATAATATTTCGCGGTAAAAATATTGAAAAGTATTTTTTTACTTGAGTTTCGAGTAAAAGGGTGTATTTTGTGTCGCTAAGGATACTAAGTATTGTCTGAAAAGTTCATTCTTGTTTGGCAAGTAAGTGTGTTTACGATTTTTTAATATTTTTTTATGGTAAACGAGCAGACGTATCACCTGATGGTAAGCAATCGCCGCCGCCCATGGGCACTTGAAACACCAGACGCGTTACAAGTGCGTTGCCGGCCTTTTTGGGGTTAGGAATTTAAGGGTTGTTGGGGAATCGGGGATTAGGAAGATTGAATAGGTGGCAAGTGGCGAACGAGCAGACGGATCACCTGATGGTAAGCAATCAGCGCCGTTTCTTATTTTATGTTTTATGTATACCAGCTGTTTGAACACGTGAATGTTGTTTTGCTGGTTCACGTCGGTTTTCTGTGAGGCCGTGGTATCACTCCGGTCGAGCCGGCCCATTCGTGAAGCATGGCTCTCCCACACTTAAAAACCTCTTCAACCTTATAATCAAACCTCGGCCCTGCAACAACGAACCAATCAATTAAACACTTCTATTTTAAGTACCCCACAACTGAACTGTCATTGGTTCGTTAATAATCAATTGGACGCGAAGTTATTATAGAGGCAATCGATACGTTTATTTACGATCGGAAATGTTGTATCATGCTTTTTTATCGTGAAGATATTGGCAGAGATGGGTACTAGATAGGTAGGTTATCATATTAGTGCTGTACAGGGTAAATTTGTTATACCTTTTTTTTTAGGGGCGACAATTATCTAGATGACTTATCCCGACTTGGGATGAGGCGGGACCATGTCAGACTCTTACTTTCTTAAACACTACCACCAGCATTCCTACTCCAGCTTTCATTCGTGAGCCATGGTAACCTTTTACGTTGTCAACAGCTGCCGGATAATATTCGGAATACTCATCGAAGGTTAAATAATTACTATGGTAAATAGGACCCGTCATATAGTTCTGAACCCAATAGTGTTAGTGACCATGTAGCTGTTCATAAGAAATAACTTATAGTTAACCTCAGTACATGATCCTTAAAGAAAAGACTGGCGCAGCAATTTATTTATTATGTTAAATATTTAGCATAAGTAGGTACCTGTTTCAAATTAGAAGTGTCATTGTTTTAGATATTCATTGCTGACTTAGTAATAACCACCCCGTATCCTAGCTTCTGCCTTTCGAGCTTCGGATCCCCGGTAAACCCGCTAGGTTTTAACATAAGCTTATTTTAAACGCTATTGTAGCATCCTATTATGTAAAATTTTACTGGAATCGGATCAGTAATATCGAAGATTATCGAACCCGCCACCCGTTGCATGGCAGCCAGTTGCCTAGCCACCGTATCAACTGTGCAGTCAATTCTTTCGTTCATACAATTTACCAAAAGGGTTACACGTTTTTAACCGAGTAGCACAATTTACTATTTCTAAAATAGCTCAAACATGATTGACACTTACCTAGACTCGTTAGGCATCCTAGCTTAGTAAAATTTATGATATTTTACTTACATTGTAACTAAAAACCACCCCGTTCCTACTTCTGCCCTTCGAGCCGGATCCCCGGTAAACCCGCTAGGTAGTGTTAATGATTTTGACTTTGACTTTGACTAAAATAGCTCAAAGATGATTGACACTTACCTAGACTCATTAGGCATCCTAGCTTAATAAAATTTATGATATTTAACTATCATTGTACGTCAACTGGCGATAACCAGATCTCGCAGTGTAGATAACTGGGTCTTAACTGGTATTAAGATATTTAACTGTTAACAGTGATATTTTATTTGCTTTTTGCTTATGGTGACTGTGTAAAGATAATTTTAGTTGAGGTTCTGTATGTTTTAATATATATTGTTTTTATGGTATAAGCCGGTAAACGTGTAAAGGATCACCTGATAGTAAGCAATCGCCGCCGCCCATGGACACTTGAAACACCAGAGGCGTTATAAGTGTGTTGCCGGCCTTTAGGGTCGTTAGGAATAGTGATATCGGGGATTCACAGAAAACCGACGGGTAATTGGGCCTCCGGTATTCGTTGTGTGAGTGTGGTTACAACGCAAGCGTTGTTTCACGCCAAATTTTCTCCAATCCGTATCATTCTGTTGAGCCGGCGTATTCATGCCGAAGCATAGCTCTGCCACGATTAAATAGATTGTACATGGTGGAATAGCTCCATGTGCAGCTATCGGGTCTGAAGTTCGATTCCCTGATCAGCCAAAGTGTTTATTCGATTTTTTTATCGTTTACCGGCTTATACCATAAAAAGATGTATATTAAAATATGTTGTTGTATGTTCATATGTTAATCATCAAACGATTTTTTAAATACTTGGACTCAAACCCTAAACCTCACACTCTTAAATTTTTATAAGGATCTCTTAAAAATACCTAAAACAGCCGCTACCAAAAATTTTAACAAAGCAAATAATAAACTATTAAATGCTAATTAAATAAAGCATATGTCTTTCATATCAGTAACTAAATCCGTTATTAGATAATGGATGAACATTTTTTAAAATAAAAAGCCTAAATGTAACGGAGTTTGTCAGTTGTATCCCAGCCGGTGTAGGAGACACACGTGTTTTGAATAGATTATTTAAATCATTATTTGTTCGATAAATAAATTAGGGATTATAAAGAAAGAAGTTTAAAAAGGAGTAAGTGTTTCTTTTTACAATATGGTCACTAACACTAACATTAGAACTTGATATGGGATATTTACTTACCATGTTTATTTATGTCTATGAGTTTCCGATATTTCGGCACTGTTACAAGCGCCATGATCACGGATCAAATAATAAACATGGTAAATATCCCATCTTAAGTTCTAATGATAACATCAGTAGTTTACACGATTTTAATATGACTTTAAAAAAAGCGTAGTAATACATAATATTTGAAGAAATAATATTTGGTCTATCATACCATGTCTAGAGTTTTTATAATCTGTTGAGATTAATCATATCGCTTTATTTTCCATTTTACTTAAATATCGCACCTTCAATCCCTGTAGGGGTACCGACAGGGATAAGGTAATGTGTACGACACATAATGCCGCTATACAATGTACACTCACTTTTCACCAATTGTGTTATAAGTTCCATGTAATACGGGGTGAGACTATTGTCAAATACTGGACATAAGTCCAGACTCCGTGCTACTACTGAGAAATTGAGTTTCTGTGAAGAAAACCGACGTGAAACAACGCTCTACCAACGAGGAACCAACCAACTCTACCAACGCTCTACCGACGTGAAACAACGCTCTACCGGTAGAGCCGGCCCATTCGTGCCGAAGCATGACTCTCCCACACTTAAAGCTCCCATACCGTTTCACTATGAGTGGTAATAAATTCTGTTAATAGTTATTAATTACATATTTCATTTGTCCACAGCCCAGCGCTCTGAAGTCTACGTCTAAGGCCCCAGAAATCACGTCGAGAAAAGTGTCTTACAAGGCAAAAACGTTGTTCGAGAATGGAATCACATGAGAAGAACGTGTTCACAGTGGGGCACGACCTGAGCCCCACGACCACTGATATCGTTGAAATGAAACCAGCAGGTTAGTCATTCATAGGTACTATATTTTATGAACATTAATTATACAGAACAGGTTAGAATGTAAAATGAATTTTACATAATTGAACCAACGAAACAATGTTTTGACTGCACGGTTGGCGCGGTGGCTGGGCAACTGGCTGCCACGCAACGTGTAGTTCAATTCCCGCACGGAGCAACTCTTTGTGTGATCCACAAATTGTTGTTTCGGGTCTGGGTGTCATGTGTATATGAACTTGTATGTCTGTAAACGCACCCACGACACAGGAGAAAATTCTAGGGTGGGACAAAGTTTTCAAAAAAAATATTGAAAAACAGAATAATATTGACCTATCGATCGATAGTCCATCGATGCCATCGATAGATATCGGTCGACATTGATCGACTGGTGTGGTAGCTTTAATTGATCGACGGATACCGGTCGACTTACCAATCGATCGATTGCCGGTCGATGGCAACGGTCGGTAGATTTGTTATATTCCGGCTAGAATCTAATCACAACCAAAAATCAAAACAATATCACTTTTTTATATAAACGAGCAGACGTATCACCTGATGGTAAGCAATCACCGCCGCCCATGGACACTTAAAACACAAGAGGCGTTACAAGTGCGTTGCCGGCCTTTTGGGGGTTAGGAATTTAAGGGTTGTTGTTTAATAGGGGATTGGGAAGATTGGAAAACCCTCCGGCCTCTGGTAACCTCACTCACTTCTAACTCCCCCCTTCTTTTCAACAGTGAACGGCGTGGAAGCTGGTCCAACGAAGAAGCTGAAAGACCTGGACGATCTCCTGCCATATGTGGGAGACTTCGGCTGGTACCAGCGCATACTGTTCCTGCTGATGATACCTTACTCCTTCTTCTTCGCGTTCGTGTACTTTGGACAGATATTCATGACCCTGGTGCCTGAAGAACATTGGTGTTACGTACCGGAGCTGGGGAATTTGAGTGTGGAGGAAAGGTGAGTCCTTATTTCGTGGGATAATGTTCTTAAAATATTGTTTTTTAGAAATCAAGAAGATTTAATTGTACCTGTCGCTGCGGGTTTAGTTAGAAAGTCAGACAATATTTTATGGATTTTTCTTTATGGAATAAGTCGGTAAACGAGCGGACGAATCACCTGATGGTAAGCAATCAACGCCGCCGATGGACACTTGAAATGCCAGAGGCGTTACAGGTGCGTTGCCGGCCTATTGGGGTTGAATTGGAATTGGCTCTTGGTAGAAACAAAGCCAAGACCATCTGATGGTAAGCGGACACCGTAACCTAAATAAAGGCAACACCAGAGGGTATCAGAAATTCGTTGTGGAACATGCAACATTTTCCATAGTTTTTGTAAAAATAATACATGGAACTAAAAACAGAATTGACAAAACCATCCTTTGGAGCTGCGGACTACCTAGCGGGTTTACTAGGGCTCCGGCTCGAAAAGCAGGAGTAGGAACGCGGTGGTTTTAAATCAGTAAGAGTCTGATACTCGCCTTGGCTTCGCCCAAGACGGGAGAAGTAATTGAAAGATTTATCTTAATCGATTACTCGAGCAACAGAAACAATCTCTATAATTATTTTCTCATTTTCAGACGTCATCTTTCAATTCCATTTGTCGACGGAAAATATGACAAATGCTCCGTATACGACGTGAACTGGACATCCGTACTCCAGAATGGAACCTTGACTCCAAACCCAGAGTGGACCGTGAAGAAATGTGAACACAAATGGGAATTCAACTATTCTGATGTCCCATATGAAACTATTGCATCTCAGGTACGTGTGTCGCCTGGACAGTCTACGCTACATCCTTGTTGACTGGACATCTACACTACATGAGCTGCTGTTTACATGTGAACATTAGCTCATGACGATACCTAAGTACGTGTGTCGCCTGGACAGTCTACGCTACATCCTTGTTGACTGGACATCTACACTACATGAGCTGCTGTTTACAAACATGTGAACATTAACGTGATGATATATGTCTGTCTCTTTTCTTCTTACAGCAAGGATGGGTGTGCGACAAAGATGACTATCCAGCGACTGCTCAAGCTATTTTCTTCTGTGGAGGCATAGCAGGAGGGTTCATTTTCGGATGGGTGGCTGATAAATATGGAAGACTACCAGCTTTGATTGGTAAGTTCATCTTCATGTCATTAAGTATTTCTCCCAAGGAAGTCTAAAGCAGTAACCAAGGAGAGAATTGGGTGATCTCATCGACCCTAATCTTCCTGCAGGGGTCATAATATCTGATCAAGGGACTACACATTTGATAAAGACCGGACCGTATAATTGTTCTCTGACAGACCGGACAAGAATTTTTTTAACTGCAATCCCGAACTCACGTGCCTAAAGTGGAGGTTATGGCAAACCCCAAAGTTCAGCAGTGGACTCTCCACGACATATTCAAGAAATAATGAATATCTCTTTTAATTTACCTTTTTTGAGAGGGAAAATCCTTAAGAGAGGTAGTGTCAGACTCTTAGTGACTAAACACCACCACTGTCCCTAGTCCCGCTTCGAGCCGGAGCCCGGTAATCCGCAGCCCTTTAAAGGTCTTTGAATCTACCTAGAAATATAATATTAGACATTTTGTCAGATTATGTGCCTTCACTACAAACAATTTTAATTTCTATTCTTTTTGCAGGTGCGAATTTGGCCGGCTTTGTAGGCGGTTTGGGATCAGTATTTACAAACGCTTTCTGGTCATTCTGTATCTGCCGGTTCATTGTCGGACTGGCGTACGACAACTGTTTCATCATTATGTATATTGTTGGTAAGTTGTTCTTTATTTATTATTTCTTTATCATAAAAAAATACCAAATTAAAAGTTTTTAAACTGACATGGTCACTAACACTATTAACAGTAAATACGTGATCATGGCGCTTGTAACAGTGCCGAAATATCGGCAACTTATCAAAGTGAATAAACATGGTAAATATCCCGTCACAAGTTCTAATAATACGAAATTAAAAGTACCTTTACCCGACGAGCATGCATGAAAAGACTGATGACTGTTGATGAAGCGAAAGAAGTGTGTAAAAATCGTAGCAATTGGTGCTCCATTGTCTCTGTCTACCCCCATGGGAGACAGGCGGGAGTTTATGTATGTATGTTCTCTTTTATATTATTAAAGTGACCAACAAGCTCACGGTCTGCCTGATGGAAAACAGTTACCATAGCCTATGTAGTTGTTTAGTTTCATTCAGCTTTTTATTTCATTATAGTGATAAAAATAAAACGAACGAGTATACAAAAAAAGTTTCTTCGGGAAAGTTGTTTGTAATCATGAGTACAATCACGTGTTTAAATATCGTTTACTAATTATCAGTCACCCTATATTACAATAACCTCTTTTCATCTTTTCCAGTGCTGGAATACGTAGGCTTAAAATGGAGGACATTCGTCGCCAACATGTCGATTGCCGTCTACTTCACATTCGCTGCCTGCCTTCTACCCTGGATCGCTCTGGCTGTGAATGATTGGAAGATCTATACCCTCATCATCAGTGTTCCTCTGGCATTAGCTGTTCTCACTCCTTGTGTGGTTCCTGAGAGTGCGAGGTAAGTTTTGCTAAACAATGTTTTGTAAAACAGCAGATGGGTCTACTGATGGTAAGCAATCTGCAATTGTCAAAAGTTCGAAAATAAAGGCTTTATGATTATTAAGCAATTTGCAAAGCACATAGACGCAAATAAACAATGTTTTGTAAAACAGCAGATTGATTAACTGATGGTAAGCAATCTGCAAAGCTCATAGATGCTCGCCATCCGACCAGAACCAAACCTGTGCGTACGGCCTTAAAGAGCCATCAGACCACTACAGATGGGGCCCAGTAGGGCTGATGCCGACTGCTGGCTGTTGCCTAGCGGATTACTGAGGCTCGGGCTCAAAAAGCAGGAAAACTACCCCGTTCCTAAACGGGATGGTTTTTAGTCAGTAAGAGGCTAACTCTCGCCTCGCTCAAGACGCGAGAAGACATTGGATGACTTTCTGCCTCAAAAAAAAAATTGCTGAAAATGGGGTGTTACACTTAAAACTAACACATTAGAATATTAATTCCTTTTATATCTACATAAACTGATTAAATATATCTACTTTCAGATGGTTAATAGCTCAAGGACGTATCGATGAAGCTATCAAAATTATGCAGAAATGTGAGCGAATCAACAAGAAGAAGATACCAACCGAAGTTATTGAGGAATTCAGGGTAAGTGATGTATGATTATTTAGACACTACTAATATACATAACGTCACGCCTTTATCCCCAAAGGGGTAGGCAGAGGTGCACATTTTGGCACGTAATGCCACTGTACAATGTACACTCACATTTCACCATTTATGTTATAAGTCCCATGTAATAGGTGGTGAGCCTATTGCCATATACTGGGCACATTTTCAGACTCCGTGCTACTACTGGGAAATTTTCGATATATGGTGAAGACACTACTGATATTATAATTATGGTGAAGGAAAACATCGTGAGGAAACCTGGACTTATATTTTTTTATGGGCATATTTTTATGGGATTGGCAAACGGGCTGACTGATCACCTGATGGTAAGCTATCGGTGTTACCCATGGACATCTACAATACATATAGTGTTTTTTAAACGTCGCCCCACACTAGGATTTTCTCCTGTGTCGTGGGTGCGTTTACAAACATACAAGTTCACATACACATGACACCCAGACCCGAAACAACAATTTGTGGATCACATAAAGAGTTGCTTTTTTATGTTGCGGAATTTAAGGGTTGTTGGGGAATCAGGGATTGGGAAGATTGAGAAGGGGGGAATTGGGCCTCCAGTAACCTCACTCACACAACGCAAGCGTTGTTTCATTGTTTCACGTCGGTTTTCTGCTCGGCCGTGGTATCACTCCAGTCAAGCCGGCCCATTCGTGCCGAAGCATGGCTCTCCCACACTTATCAATTCGAATTTCTTCTCTACAGGTAACAGCAACAGAAATAGCGAAGCAAGAACAGGAATGCAAGAACTACAGCGTTCTAGATCTGCTGAAGACTCCTCGTCTGCGGCGCCACAGCATTCTCCTGGTCATCATTTGGATGTCCATCGCCATGGTCTTCGATGGCCACGTCAGGAACGTCGGCTCCTTGGGGCTGGACATCTTCAAGACCTTCACTGTTGCCACGTTCACGGAGTTCCCTGCTGATGTCCTACTGATCCTGATTTTGGATATGTGAGTAGATTTTTTATGTAATATTTATCATCATGTAGATTAATTTTAATTTGTACATTAGATTGCTAGTCGTTGCAAACATGTGGTCTTGGGTTTGAATGCCAAGTTGGACAAATTAGTCAGCCAAAACCGAATTCATTTTTAACATTTCGAAAATTCTGGTCTGCAATTGTATCTCTCGTCTCTCTCTTCGCGAGAAGGTTTGAGCATTAATCACCACGCTTGCTCAATGCGGGTTTGCAATTTCAAACTTTTAATTACCTAATTAAAAATTATAAGCCCATGTTTCCTCACATCCGTATGACGTATGGTCACATTAATATTCCATCTGACGTATGGTCACATTAATATTCCAAAGAATGAGATGGAGTTTATAAATTAGTTTTTTTATTACTAATTAGCGACCCGACGCAGCTTCGTTTGGGTGCAATGGTGATATGTTATGCATGTATTATACACATAAAACTTCCTCTCGAATCACTTTATCTATAAAAAAAATGAATCAAAATCCGTTGCGTACTTTTAAAGATTTAAGCATACAAAGGGACATAGGGACAGAGAAAGCGACTTTGTTTTGTACTTAATGTAGTAATTAATATTTTTTTCATTTTGTTCTCAGTATCGGACGTCGTTGGCTAGCATTCAGTACGATGGTGATCAGTGGAATATTCAGTTTCCTAGCTTGCACTGCACCTGTTGGTAAGTAACATTACATATTTATAACTTTTTTTATAGTATAAGCCGAAAAACGAGCAGACGGATCACCTGATGGTAAACAATCGATATACTGCATACTCGAGCTGTGCCATCTATACCTTCATCACGCAACTTTCCATACTTATAAAAGCATAGCTTAACTAAGTCCGTTGGGGCTGCGGACTGGAGCGAGTCTGCGGACGGCGAGTAAGGGTAGCTTGGCGCCCGACCGGAACCAGACCCGTGCGGACGGCACGTTGCGATCTGCGCGCGGCTCTAAGAGCCATCAGACCACCACAGATGGGTGCCAAGTAGGACTGATGCTCGACCCGGAGCTGAGGATAACGTAACATGTTACCGGGGCTCCGGCTCGACAAGCAGGAGAAGGAACGGGGTGGTTTTTAGTCAGTAAGAGTCTGACACTCACTCTCGCCTCGCCCAAAGCCCAAAAAAACTGAGCCCGTTTCCACCAGTACTAAGCTATGGTGTACCAATGAATATGATTGGTGGAAGCCAAACGCATCCACAGCAATGTAGCATAACACATCTCTGGTGGAAAAGCACACAAATACGGAATATTTTGCACTGCATTTGACTGCACGGTTGGCGCGGTGGCTGGGTAACCGGCTGCCGTGCAACGTATAGCAGGTTCAATTCCCGCACGGAGCAACTCTTTGTGTAATCCACAAATTGTTGTTTCGGGTCTGGGTGTCATGTGTATGTGGAATTGTATATTTGTAAACGCACCCACGACACAGGACAAAATCCTAAAGTGGGGCAACGTTTTTATTTAAACAATTTTTTCTTGCAGGTATAGCCTCAGCCTCCCTAGCAATAGTAGGCCGCTTTGCAGTGAACATTTCATTCAACATCGGAATGCAATATGCAGCAGAGTTGCTCCCCACAGTGGTGCGGGCGCAGGGCATCGCCCTCATTCATATCAGTGGATACGTCGCTACTATACTCACACCGTACATCGTTTATATGGTAAGTAGACCGAAAAGACTGATAGAGTAGAAGACTAGTAGACCAGTAGACTAAGAGACCGAAATAAAGAAAAATTGCGGAATGTTTGCATGAAGCTATTTGGATTGGAGTGGAATTTTTTGCCGGAGTCTGTGTTTCCTGATGGGTATAACTTGGGTGTCTTCAAAGTCCGAGTGAGTAGGTTGCTTATGGACAGACGTGCTCCATCGTAGGCCGCATCATCAGGCGAGATAGCGGCCAAACGTCGACCCATGAAACGTTAGAAAAATAGACTGAAAAGGCCGAAAGACTAGTAGACCAGTAGACTAAAAGACCGAAAGAAAGAAAAAGATAGGAGTTGTTCCATGAAGCTACTTAAAACTGTATGTTTGCGTATAACGTCACGCTTTTTATCCCCGAAAGGGTAGGCAGAGGTGCACATTACGACACGTAATGCCATTGTGTAATACATACTCACTTTTCACCATTTGTGTTATAAGTCCCATGTAATAGGGGGTGAGCCTTATGCCGTAAACTGGACACTATTCCAGACTCATCACCAGAAAAATCGAGAAAATAATAAAGACACCCGAAACACCAGAGGCGTTACAAGTGCGTTGCCGGCCTTTTGAGGGTTAGGAATACCACGATTTTACTCTCCATATAGTCTTCACCATCTAAACTTAACACTATTTCTTCTTTCAGGCCACCATAGCAAGAGAGATTCCCCTACTGATTCTGGGTGCTCTAGGCATATTCGGAGGCTTCCTATGCCTGTTCCTGCCTGAATCTATGGGCAAGGAGATGCCTCAGACTATCCAGGATGGTGAGAACTACGGTCTGGACCAGAAGTTCTGGGACTTTCCATGTTGCAACAGGTAATAGATTATTTCTGTGTCAATTGCCTTATTTTTTTTTTAACATAGGTAAATAAATTTATTTCATCTAAACTAACACATTATTTACAACTTAAAAATACCAAAAAAAGGAATAAAAGCTAACTTAAAACTAAAATAAAAGCGTTAGGCGTGGTTAGGCGTCGAAGTACTCGTCCGCATCGCTATTAAATTAATATGTGCTATTATTATTATTTAGTTATTCATAAATTAAATCCAATAAAATTTCAGGCATAACATGTATTATGGGTTGCACTTGTTACACTCTTAATCTTAGCGACTATACAATATAAGCCCATTGAAAAAAAAAAATGTTATGAGTAGCTTTATAAGCTGTATAAGCCAGTAAACGAGTATACAGATCATTTGATGGTAAGCAATCGCCGCCACACTTAAATTGTGTGTTTATTTGTTTTGTTTGTATTAAAAATGTGTACGTATTTAATATCCTGTGTATTTAATGTGTGTGTATTAATATTATAAAACTGATTGATTATTTTTTTCTTTTACAGAAAGAAGAACAAAGAAGTAAAGAACGAGACACGATATTGAGAATGTGAAATATCCATCGTCTGTAGAAGACACATAATTATGACTTAATTTAAACCACATGTACATAGAGCTGTTCACACATAATTGAATACTTGATTTATTTAATTATTTATTATGTTCGAATGAAATATGAATCACACATTTGAAAAGATAGTATGAAATAATGTCGTAGACGCGGAGGCACGGTGTACAAAAAGATTTCATTGTTTGGGTTTTCCAAATCTTCGAAAAAATATCAGTTAGGAGGTATTTGTACTTCGCCGTCGATGAGTACGATATTATTTCAAGTTACATAAAAAAACGATAGTTTCCTTAAGATCTTATGTTTATTAAAATTGGTCCAGCCGTTCTCTAGTTACTAACTTAGTAATTTTTTTATAAATTTGAATATGTGATTGACTATCTTAATAAGTGTATCTGAACAATTATGTAGCTATCTGCCGTATTCAGAGACATTTAATAATAACTTAAACTATTCCTTAGTAACGATTTTGTATCGAAAACATTTGCTAAAGGCTGCGTTAAATTGACTATTAAATGACTCTGAGTGTGGTGGTTAGTGTATTTTTTCACTGATTGAACAATAAATTATTTTTTCATACAAAACGTGTTTATTTATTTTTCATACCCAACGAATCTCCAAAACATCAATCTTAAAGAGATACAAAGATGCATATACACAGTGTAAGACCCACTTTTTCCAGAGCTGCGGACTACCTAGCGGGTTACCGGGGCTTCGGCTCGAAAAGCAGGAGTAGGAACGGGGTGGTTTTTAGTCAGTAAGAGTCTGACACTCCCTCTCGCCTCGCCAAGGCGGGAGAAGTCATTGGATGATTTTCCTTCAAAAAAACCTACTTTTCACCAGTTATGTTATAAGTCCTATATAATAGGGGTGTGACTAATGCCATACAATACGCAGGATTCCAAAATCATTACTATCAATGAACAAATTAAAGAAAAAATTAATATATTTTATTTTATTTACGGCTAACTCAGGTAACTGTGGTAACAATAATAAAATTGTTTATAGCACGGAGTCTGGAATTGTGCCCGGTATATAGCAATAGGCTCACCCCCTATTACATGGGACTTATAACACAAATGGTGAAAAGTGTGTGTACATTGTATAGCGGCATGCCGTAATGTGCACCTCTGCCTACCCCTTCAGGAACAAAAGGCGTGACATTATTTATTTGATGTACAAACCCTATAAAAATTTGCCCGAACCTTTTTTTTGATGACGGGGGAAACCTTCAAAAGGCGCCTAGCTTTTTTGGGGATAAAAGACTAGGGAGTGTGGGATTTTTACCTCACTAAAACCTCCCCGGTGGACATCCTCAGCACCTAAAGGAGGCACCGGGCCCTCTTAGTAGACCAACCCCGGAACCCCAGTGGGATTTGCCCGACCCTAGAATCAAACCCGATTTGCTTTACTTGGTACCTACATTCACTCGACCACCAAATAACTCTTATCACAGTTGTTATCTTAACAAATAAACCGAATCAAGTAGTTAACTGTAACGTTTAACAGTTAAAATAAATTGTTTATGAAAAATTAACAAAAAAATTTGAGTCATGAATGGACATCCGAAGTCGATACGTAAACGTAAATATTGTGGGTTTTGGGTTTAGTGAGGGGAAACTGTCGGTGTCGATGAATTAAGATATCTTTTTAAAATGTATTAAAGGACTAGTTTCTGCCAGTGGCTTCGCCCGCGTTTTAGTGGGATAAAAAGTATGCTGTGACCCAAACTTCGAGTAACCGGAGATCGTCTCGCAATCCCCGATGCCCGGAGTGTCACTCACAATGGCCAGGGCGTGGGGCGATTCATTCCCTCACGTGCTCCGCCTCCTCCTTAGCTAGCATGACTGCTGAAGGAGGAGACGACATACCAGTCCCCGTCGTCGCTTCGCACCATGGTTTGAACCAATGCCGGCCGTGAGAGGTCGCCGTCGCCGGCCACATCCCTGAGGACGCGGCGGTGCTCAGCCCATGCAGGGCACACCGCCACCGTATGCTCCACCGTGTCCTCCGGGCGATCCTTGCATTGATGACACCCGGTTTCCGCCCGCTCAATCAGAAACAGGAACCTACCGAAGCTCCCATGTCCGGTAAGCACCTGTGTCAGGCGGTAGGTGAGGACGCCGTGGCGCCTCTCAAGCCACTCCTCAAAGAAGGGACTTACCATTGCAATGACAGCGAGCCAAGCATAACGATCCCTATAATTTTATTATAACTTTCGTGAGACATACCAAATTAATTATTATGTTATCGGCTTACTCACGTAGCTGTTTGACGAGAAACTCGACTAGTTTCAAGCCATGCCAAACTCAAGTCACCAACAACAGCGCGACAATCGCCACTTGGTGTATCACGGAATGCTGCTCATCAATATGAGCCTCTAGCATGGCTTGAAACTAGTCGAATTCCTCGTCAAACATTTTACGTGAGTAAGCCGATAACATAATAATTAACGATCCCTATAATTAAAAATGAATGAAAAGTCATTCCAATTATATTGAAAAGCGTTTCTTACATAGTTCCGTGGCATTGTGTTATGTAATAAAGAAAGATATGAATATAATACTGCGCGTTACATAAGTAATGAATAAACAATAGAATTTTTATAAAGAGCTGGGAAACTAGTTTTCTGTAATCTATAAAAAAGTTGCATATAAAAAATTCATCATTTTTACATAGGTATATATATTTCGTGCCATCATCATCATCATCAGCCGAGAGACGTCCACTGCTGAACAAAGGCCTCCCCCTTAGTCCTCCCCGTAGAACGACAAGCCGCCACCTGCATCCCCTGTATTTCCATCCATATTTCGTGTATTGCTTTTTTAACTAAACTGAGTGATGTGATTTGGAAGTTATTTTACCTCCCTTCCCAATCTTCCCAAAAGATTTCCCAACAATCTTTAAATTCCTAACCCCCAAAAGGCTGGCAACGCACTTGTACCGCCAATTGGTGTTTCGGATGAATTAAGCTCAAGCACCTATTTACTTACTTGAAGTGATTATGATTTCTGATTTAGTTTTACTTATATTTCTTAATAAGCTCCTGACAGCGCTTTCGCCCGCGTTCCCGTGGGATAAAAATCCTATCACCCAAGTCAGCTCATACCCTATCTGTATACCAAATTTCATCAAAATCCAGCGAATTTCAGCGTGATTGACGGACAAACATCCAAACATACACATTTCACATTTATTTTATTAGTTTGATTACTTGTACATAAATAGTTATCAAATTAATAAAAAGATCTACCAACTCATTCCCAAAATCAAAACCAACCACTTAACTTCAAGAAATCACAATAAAAAACCCCACTTATCGATATCGAATTACCGACAACACCCAACACTACGCCGCAAGAAATTTACAAACAAAAGATACGAAAATTCATACGATACTCATAAGCAGCATTCCTTCCATCTACGACTCATTGCGTGTCGAGAAATGTACCTAATATGTTTTCAAAAATTATCATTATCCTAGTGTGTTTCAAAAATTCAGGTCTCTGTGACTATCTAGAATCAGAGGCCAATTATCTAAAGCCTAAACTCGACAGAAATAACATAGTGAACAAGGGAGTTTGGGTCCGGAATAAGGCGAAAGAGAATCTCTTTGAAAAGAGTCCATTAGGAGACTTCATCTTCCGCGAAAATTCATTGGACGTCGACAATTTACTGCAAAACAACTTTGATGCATTCGGGACGAATTATATGCAGGATTCTCCGTTCGTTTCTGCGTACGTTAAAAGGAATAAACGGGAGGTCAGACGTGAGTATTCGTTTTTTATTTATTATAAATCTTCAAGTGTGGGAGAGCCATGCTTCGGCACGAATGGGCCGGCTCGACCGGTATACCATGGCCTCACCGAAAACCGACGTGAAACAACGGTTGCGTTGTGTGAATGAGGTTACCGGAGGCCCAATTCTCACCTTCCCAATCTTCCCAATCCCCGATTCCCTAATAACCCTTAAATTCCTGTCCTCGAAAAAGCCGGCAACGCACTTGTAACGTCTCTGGTGTTTCTGGTGTGCATGGGCGGAGGAGATTGCTTACCATCAGGTGATCCGTCGGCTCGTTTACCGGCTTATACCGTAAAAAGAAAAATCTTGGATAGCCCGGAGTAATAGCCTGGCCTCATAGAAAACCAGCATGAAATAACATTTACGTTGTTTTCCCTTTTTTAAGGGGAGAAAATCATCCAATGACTTCTCTTACCTTGGGCGAAGCGAGAGGGAGTGTCAGACTCTTACTGACTAAAAATCACCCCGTTTCTATTTCTGCTTATCGAGCCGGAACCCCGGTAAATCCGCTAGGTAGTCTGCAGCTCCGGATCAGGCATTAGCTCTACTGGGTCCCGGGTTTTTACACCTGGTCTCTCCTCCGCTCCCCAAAAGAATGGTGGCATTAACCACTTTAATGATTGTTGCACTATCCCATAAAAAATATATATTTAACTTACTTCTGCCAGCAACTTTGCCCACGTTATTGGGACACAAAGAAGCCTATCTGTTATTCTAAATCATTGGTTCCCAAAGTTGTTTGGATTACGATTAATGAAGTTCCCAAACTCTAGACCCACCTTCCAGGGAATTAAACCGTTACCAATGTGAAAAATCAAATACAGAACGGTTGTTTAGTGCGTCTTCTATAGACAAGGTCCCTTTTTTTGTTAGCCCTGGGAAAAATACTTTATGTATCATCCTCCCTTCAGGAGACTTCCGACGGGAGGAGGGATATATCGAACCAGAAAGTTCCAAAGATTTTTCAGAACGTTCCAACGAAAAAATTCTTCAGCTCTATAAAATATAGTATAGGATATGTAATTTGAAAGAGTCAACTGTGGAGTTTCTTGACTTCGGCAGCAATAGGCCGGATTGACCTGAATGATGCAACGGTCTCATAGAAAATCATTTGTGGGAAACAACGCCGGTATTATGTACACCGTGTGAGTGACTCCGTTAGCGGATGCTCGTTTCAATACCGATTTTATGCTAATCTAGCCGTTTTAACATGATTGAGTAAAAACTTAAAAATAATGGAACCGCCTTCGATTTCTTTACCTCCTCCATGTTTTTGTAAGTTAAAAAAAGAGTCTGATACTTCCTCTTGCCTCACCCAAACTGGAAGAAGTCATTGGATGATTCCCCCCCCCAATCAGGTCAAACTAAGAACCTCCTGTTTTTTAAGTCGGTTAACAAACATACACACAAACTTACTACGCTTCAACTTTTAAACGTACAATGGTGCAATATTATGCTTGTATTATACATATAAACAATCCTGTTGAATCACTCTATCTATTAAAAAAAATGGATTAATCCGTCACGTAGTTTTATAGGGACAGAGAAAGCGACATTATTTTATACTATTATGTAGTAAAGTATGATATAAAATAATTGTTTTTCCATAATATTTTAAAAGAAAGTAAAACACTTTCTTTGACTAGTTAAAAAAGTAAGAGTCAAAGATTCCAATCTGAAATGTGGTAAAACACGTGACCATCTAGAGCGTGGCAGGTATTTTGAAAACATGGCATGTTAAAGTGCTTCTGTAAAAACATGTGATAAGAAGGGTTAGGGTGCTTTTCCACCAGAGATATGTACCTAGCTATGCTACAAAGATGTATTAGCTAAGCTGTGAAATGAAGTGACCGTTTCCACTGATACTAAGCTATGTAGCTGTGCGAGAAAGATGCGCAACTCGAGTATGCGATGTATCAATAGTAGAGAAGCCATCCATAGCACGCATCCATAGCACGCATCCATAGCATGCATCTTTCCATATAAAAAAACATAGCTTAACTAAGTCCGTTTCCACCAGTGCTAAGCTATGTGTACCAATGAATATGATTGGTGAAAGCCAAACACATCCACAGCAACGTAGCATAGCACGTCTCTGGTGGAAAAGTTCTCTTATACAGTCATGTCACACTTGTTGCTTTGCCAGTGGTTCACTGATTGCCCATTTTCAGCCAAATAATGTCTGCTACTAAAATAAAAGTCTCCCCTGGAGAGGACTATAGTCCAATTTTTTGGTTATTTATTATAAAAGTAAAACGAACACGCCTCTAACTTCTAGCAGTACATTGTCACTAACTGTTAATCTGATGTTAATATTATCTGATATTAATCAAATAATTTATTTCAGGTATACGAGAACAGCGTCCTAGAAAGAGTATAATAAAAAACTGCATCGGTAAGGGATGTAAGATGAGCCTAGATGCCCAAGACCAGGGCTCAGACTTAATCAAAACTAAGGTCAACGAACTACGAACCACTTCAGTCTTCAACGACTATCCATACGAAGTAGCCATCCTACCGAATAACAACACAGAAAATGTTAAAAAGGACATTCCTAAAAATGCCAATTATAATTATACTCGAAGCTACGGAATCCCACATACAGAGAGCTTCGCGTTTGAGTCCGACAACGATACAGCGGCAGTAAGAAATATATCGTCACCTAAACGCAGTATGAAATATGATTTCGAAACAGAAATCATCAAAAAGTTCGAATTCACTGAAGATATTAATAAGACACATGCAAATAATGAGTTTAATGATAGTAAAATTACTGATAGGAATATATTTGATAAAGAGTCTGTTTGGCATCAAAATGCACCGATACCAGATGTGAATGTATACAAGGTTGTGCCTAAAGAGCCTCAGAAGAGCAAGCCTGTGACTGAAAGAGGTCTCATAAAAGTTATATCGATGCTTACAAAAACGTTTAAGAAGATTATGAAACAACACAATGAAATAAAAGACATACATTCCAGAATTAACGACATAAATGAAGAATTCATCAAAAACGCTGCTACAGTTACAGGAAAATTCCAAGATTTTGATCTTAAATACTTATATTTGTTGAAATTCCATGAGAAACTGAAGGTATTTGACGCAAAATTGGCTTCGAAACAAGAGTATTTCAAAAACAAAGAACGAGAAATGGCGAGGAATTTTAAAGAGTTTGAAAATCAACAGAAGAAGTTCTTGCAACAGCAACGACAGTTTTACAATATACAGAAGTTGATGCTAGCGCAGAATGAGAAGATTAATCTAAAACAGAATTTGATAGCAAAAACACAGAGTGAGATATCACACAGACAAAACAACTTCGCAAGGATACTTAAAAAGGCAAAACAGTTATACGTTGAAAGTAGAAACCCGACGATTACTAAACTAAGCTCCAGTTTAACTAAAGTATCAAGCCATAATCATAAGTCCGAACCAGTCACACATACCAGTACTGTAACACCATCAACAGAATCAGTTAAAATAAACCTTTTCTCCATACCAACTTCAAACAAATTAGAAAACCAAGACGATCTGATAATGAAAGAAAAAGACGACCAAACGATCGACGATTTGGTCTACAAATATTATTTCAACAACACTTTCATTGACAATTTGATGAAGAATAACATACTAGCCAATGTTATGGGTGCTCCAGATAGCGCCACGCATCAAAGAAATGTTAAAAGCAAGAGGAATGAATTAGAAACTACTATATTATTGCCAGTTTATGAAACAAACGATTCTGAGACTTATTCCCATAAGAATAGGGAAAGGAGATGGATCAACCATCACTCAAGGCATAGGGGGAAAAGACGTTATCGAGGCAAAAACGCAGAAGCAAGTATAGTCAATGCTACTGATGCGAAAATATTGAGAAATAATGTAGTGAACAATGTGCCACTAGCTGCGGACGCCCCTGTACAGAAAGAGACAAAAGATATAAAGATAGAGAACGATCCTTTTTTAATTATGGCGACGAATTTCTGCAATGAAATTCGTCAAAATTTGAATCCGCAAATGTTGAGGTGGTGCGTCGAGAAAGCTTTGAGGAGGTTGCAGTTTCTTGGTGAGATTTGCTTTTAATTTTGTCTTTTTGTTTGTTAAGTACAGTAATGTTAGTACGGGTTTACTTTACTTTTAAAATAATCGTAACGAAAGTGCGTTAGGCGCTCTGATTGGTTGGTTTATTCGATCCGGCCAATCAGACTGGCAGTCTCTCTCCTTATTCCAAAGTTAAATTAAAGTTAAATTACTAATTACTTTTTATTCCTTATTTCATATTTTTTGAAAATAAATACAAAGATGTTCTAAAAGTATCCGCCGCAGCTTTAATGGGAGGTAGTGTTGTGTTTGAACATTACAATAGGGAAGAAATTTCGTAAACCTTATGAGTTGATTCAATTTGAGAACATAAACAAGCTATAAAACATTGACTATACTCTGCATAAGAAGAAGATGCGACAGAAACAGTGAAAGAGATAGCTGTTTCATAACAAAACTCATACGTAGATATTTTTATATAAAAAAGAAAATACTCATAATCTATAATTTATATATATACCATTGCAATCTTCAAACACAACACTACCTCCCATTAAAGCCGTAGCAGATACTTTTAGAACACCTTATAAATGACATCATCCGTATTTGTATTACAGATATAAAAACCCCACCACCACTCTCAACCCCACCACTCTCAACCACTACACCAGAACCACCAATAACCATACCAACTGTAACCAAGCTGAACGAACTAGTCACCAGTTATGCTAAATTAGCTATACCAGCTAAACCAGCTAAACGAGCTAAACCAGCTAATGCTAGAGATGCTGATGCATCCACCACTGTCAATGTAGTGACTGAACCATCTTCTGTCAGCACTGTTGAAGAACCTATTGAAGCTACAGGTGAGGTTTTTGTCAGCTTCTTTTAAACTTTTATGGTATAAACCGGTAAACGAGCAGATGGATCACCTGATGGTAAGCAATCGCCGCCGCCCATGGATTTGAAACACCAGAGGCGTTACAAGTGCGTTGCCGGTTAGGAATTTAAGGGTTGTTGGGGAATCAGGGATTGGGAAGGTTGGTAATTGGGCCTCCGGTAACCTCATTCACACAACGAAACGTATAAGTTGGCAAACGAGCAGATCACAGATCACACAGGTAAGCAATTGCCCGTCGCTGCCCATAGACACCCACAACACCAGAGGCGCTACAAGTGCATTGCCGGCCTTTTGGGGGTTAGGAATTTAAGGGTTGTTGGGAATTGGGCCTCCGGTAACCTCACTCACACAACGCAAGCGTTGTTTTATAAATCTTTTCTGTAAAGCCGTGGTATCACTCCGGTCAAGCCGGCCCATTCGTGCCGAAGCATGGCTCTCCCACACTTAACGCATATTGCTTTCTATAACTACATTTTATTTCAGTATCACCAAGCACAACATTAGCTTCAGAAAATATAACAACAGCTGCTATTAATGAAACAGTTAATAACCAAACTACACTAGATGTCAACCATTTTCCAGGTTTGTTCATAAAACTTTATCATTAGAACTTGAGACGGGATATTTACCATGTTTATTTATGTCTATGAGTTTCTAATATTCCGTTGTTCATCCGTGATCACGGTGCTTGCAACAGTGCCGAAATATCGGAAACTTATAGACATTAATAAACATGGTAAATATCCCGTCTCAAGTTCTAATGATAGTGTTCATATTATAACTTCTTTAGCATGTGGTAACTGCAGAGTAGAAAACATTTGTCACCAAAAGTAGAACTCTACTCTCATAAGAGCTGACTAACGCGATGTCCTGCGTGAGCGATCTAGAAGCGAACGCGAAGCGGTGCGGTGACACGCGAATTCAACGCGATGCGGTGTGACGCGGCGGCTATGTCCTACGTGCATGTGAATCGTTTCGTTTTGTTTCTGTTTCCATAATATATTTTTTTTTAATTTCACAGACAATGAAGAGTTGGAATCGAATTTGAAACAGTATGGTGAGTGTTACATAAAAGTAAATGAAAAGAGCAGACTAGTAGGTACAAAGGTGGTTACATGCGCTTGACCACCACTACTTAATGTTTTTGCTGGGTTCAAGCGATTTAATTTTAAAATGATCACGCGAATCTGTCCTCCATTATTCCAATAATTATGATGTCTGCATAGATGTTATATTGCAAGGAGGTTACACAAAGGACTAACACAGCCTCTCTAGCCTCTCGCATCAGAGGTGAGAGTAGGAGGAGAGCAGATGTAGCCCTCTTCCTGCCCTCTTCTTCTCCACTTAATGGCGATGGTGATGATCATGATGATGATGATGATGATGAAGACTTCTCTCTTTTTCCAGAAATGAAACCAGACTTAGAGGGTAACGTTTACTATGAAGGCAGCATCCATGCCAGTGAGATAAGTAAGACATTATATATATATTATTTAGTACTACTAGCTGATTTACCATTTATGTAATTCAATGTCTAGAAAACTTTTTGTATGTATTTGTTCTCCATGTCGATAACAGATGGCGTAACGTAACCATGTCACTTTTTTGTGTATAACCCATTTATGATTGTAGTTTACGTGGCTAACCAATAGATGGCATTAGTGCGTGTAACCATAATTATGTCCCTTTCTCTGTGTATAACCATTTATGTTCATTGTTTACGTAACCTTACCAATAGATGGCGTTAGTCTTCTAAAATGCTCGAAGAGTCATCTTCTCTTAGGGCAAATAAATATTGTTTTACATACCTTACCAATAGATGGCGTAGTACTCTAAGCGTCAGTTCTCTTAGGGCAAATACATATTGTTTTAGATACCTTACCAATAGATGGCCTTAGTACTCTAAGCCTCATTTCCCTTAGGGTAAAAATTATAAGGATTGATTACAAAAGTCACCCAGTTAGATCAAAGAGCGTAAAGATAAATTTTGTTACAGTGGACAGTGAAAGCCAGGGTATAGACGATATAATGCCTGGATTGGACAGTAATTCCAGGGTAGACATTGATCCTTTGGCCTTCGACCTACAGGCCCAGAGAAGGGCTTTTGTAAGAAGGTGAGTAAATATAAAACGCTCTTTGAAGTAACTGGGTGATGTATAATGGTTTTTCATTGTTAAACTTAAAAATCTGTTGAATGCAAATCCTCAAGCTTCCTTATGCGAACTGCTAGGGAGTGGAACTCCTTGTCGGAGTCTATGTTTCCTGATGGGTATAACCTGGGTGTCTTCAAAGCCCGAGTGAATAGGTTGCTTATGGGCAGACGTGCTCCATCGTAGACCGCATCATCACTTACCATCAGGCGAGATAGCAGCCAAACGTCGGCCCATTTAACATAAAAAAAAACCTCCGCTAGCGCCCGTCACTTTTGCTCCCCATGGCGTTTAATGTGTTTAAGCTTGCCTCATTTGTTTCTTTGGGTATAACTTAACAATGAGAATTCTTATTGATGATACATCCATCTAATATTTCGTCTCTTGTAGTAAGACTATGACCATACAATGGATAAAAACTTCAAAAGGCGCTTAGCTTTTTGGAGAAGACTAGAGAGTGTGGGATTTTTACCTCACTAAAACCACCCCGGTGGCCACTCTCAGCACCTATAAAGGGGCACCTGATGTCCTCTAATTAGACCTGCTCTGGGACCCCATGGTGCAACGCCTGTTACGGCACATCCCTAGGGAGACGTATGTCTTCCATGAGCCTCGCTGTGCAAGTTGCACGGCAGCACGTGACCACTGTGCTACCGTCTCCCCTGAGGCCGCTAAATCCATACCAAGTAACTAATCATACTGTTTTCTATTGTTTCAGATTGAATGAAAAAATAAAAATGTCGCTGGGATAAACAATAAGACAAGTGTAGCCAGAAAACTAATAAAAGCTTATTTTAAAATTTAAATATAACT
Source organism: Spodoptera frugiperda (assembly GCF_023101765.2). NCBI lineage: Eukaryota > Metazoa > Arthropoda > Insecta > Lepidoptera > Noctuidae > Spodoptera > Spodoptera frugiperda. The sequence continues at coordinate 6,070,094 of NC_064232.1, forward strand.
TAGAATGATGTCCCAAAGTCGATTTTGTAATAACTATAATTTTTATAGATACTTGAAGTAGTATTAAGTTAGGAAAAGCTAATTAGACTTTACAGAAAACCTTTTATAGAGTAAAATACATGAATGAAAATTATTGGTAAGGAAAAGGAAAAATATGACCAAAGAAGAGATAGATAGATTGAGTGAGGGGTAGTGTGTAAGAAAAGAGAGTGAGATGATGATGTCTGATAAGGGAGAATGAAAGGAAAAAGGGGTAATATGAGTAATTTGAAAGAAAGAATTGAAAGAAGATGTGATGAACGACGAAAAAAAAGTTAAAAAATTATAGAAAATATTGTAGCGACGCACATAGGTGATTGACAACACAAATCATCAGATGACGTCACGTGGATTAATTTTATACGCGAATAAATATGTATAGATGATCCCAACTGTCGGGTAATAGACCGCCAGGCACTATCACTTCCCCTAGTTGGAGAATCCTCCTTTTCTGATCTTAGGAAACTTTACTCTCCGTCCCCTTTTTTTGAGGTGGAAAATCCAATCACTTCTCTCGCCTTGGGCGAGACGAGAGAGAGTGTCAGACTCTTAATGGCTAAAAATAAAAACCACCACGTTCCTACTCCTGCTTTTAGAGCCATAGCTAGGGGTAACTCTGTTCTCTAAAATATCATTTACACAAAGTCCACTACAACACAGTGAGATGATGTAAGGCACAAAGTTGTGAGAGTAGATATCATGATAGAAAATGACTGAGAGGAATTAGGCAGATGCAGAGAAAGTATAACAAATGAAAGAGTATACAGGAAACTGAAAGGTTATTGAATGACAATGTCTACATTGTGGAATGGAAGGGCTGATAGAAAGATAGAAGAAAGAGACCACAGAAAAAATGGATCGTATGAGAAATGATATGACAGAAAAGGGAGTGAAGGCAGTGGATAACGTCTGATAGGGGAGTATTGAAAAAGACATATGTAAACATATGTGTGGGAGAGCCATGCTTCGGCACGAATGGGCCGGATGGACAGAAGTGATGCCATACCACGGCCTCACAGAATACCGACGTGAAACAACGCTTGCGTTGTGTGAGTGAGGTTACCGGAGGCCCAATTACCCCACTTCCCAACCTTCCCAATCCCCGATTCCCCAACAACCATTAAATTCCTAACCCTCAAAAGGCCGGCAACGCACTTGTAACGCCTCTGGTGTTCCAAGTGTCCATGGGCAGCGGCGATTGCTTACCATCAGGTGATCCGTCTACTCGTTTACCAGCTTGTACCATAAAAAATTGCGTGATATGATGATGTTTGATAGGGGAGAATGGAAGAAGACATATTGTGATTTAGAGACGAGAGAGGAAGATAGATTTTGTGTAAATATAAGCATGATAGCTGCTTCATTGGAGATTTAATTTCAATAGGGATGATGACGGGGTATGAAAATTAAAAATCTATTTAGTCCGTCAGTAAGGTAATGAAAAATATTAGACACGTATTTTTTATTTTGTCATATAAGATAACAATACTTAGATAAAACGAATCAAAGTTTAGGAGTGGGAGCAAATACGTCATTTCTACATGTAAAACGTACATAGAAGTGACGTCAAGCGATATTTTAAATCAATATATCTCCGAAAATATTTGTTTCCGTAAGAAAATAAAAAATACGTGTCTAATGTTTTAAAATAATCTACAAGACGGACATTAAAATAATAATTAGTTATCTACCCTATTAACGAAGCCAACTAGAGCACTTGTAACTTTTCTAATTCTGCGGGTGTGTCAATAGATGGCGTTGATCGCTAATTATCGGTTGTTCCCATATAAAACATTCGCTCAATAGGTGGCGCTGATCGCTAATAATCAGGTGATCCCATAAAAATCAATCATTTTTACAGCTTTTTACCAAACCAAATGTAATTAGAAATAGTCTGTCAATAAATAACAGATGTAATATAATGTAGGGTAAAGTTTTTTTTATTATAATAGTGAACAAAAAATGCAATTTTATATGTTACTAACATCATAAAATTTTGTTTTAAATAAATGTAATGCATAATAAATATTGTGTTGTTTTTTTTTATCACCGCTAGTTTTACCAATTATCATGTATATCCCATTTTTTCTGTTTTAATTGCTTTTCTATCATCATCATATCAACCTGTTCTCGTCCACTGCTGGACTTATGCCTCTTCAATGGCACGCCACTGTGCTCTATCTTCAGCTATACGCATCCAGCATCACAGAAATTATAATCCCAGATCTCCTCTTATTGTATTATAAGTGGTGTCTAAATAATCTTAGAAAGTACATATAAACTCAGAAAATGTCACATTGGTACTTGCCATTGGTAGGTTTCGAACCCGGACTCTCATGCATGAGAAGCGGTCGAAAGAGAAAGTCTTTAACATACGTGAAGGATTTTGGAGGGAAATGAGACTCGCGAATTATTATAATAAAAGTATATTGCGAAAAAGAAAAACTTACAAATGAACGAATATAAAGGCGAACATAGATAAGATGTGCCAATCAAGGACACAGACAATATAAAAGTGAAATTACACTAAGTATTAGGGTTGCGTTCAGTCATAACTAACACTACGAGCCACTCCGATATCTTTGGGTATAATGACTTATTAAATGAATAGATTCAATAATAAACTCAGATGTTCCAATATAATCAACTCCTTCTCTATTACAATGGAGCTAGAGCAGAGTTCTTCCCAATCTTCCCAATCCCCGATTCCCTTAAATTCCTAACCCCCAAAAGGCCTGCAACGCACTTGTAACGCCTCTGATATTTCGAATGTCCATGGGCGACGGCGATTGCTTACCATCAGGTGATCCGTCTGCTCGTTTACCGGCTTATACCATAAAAAAAACAACTCAACTGTACTGGGTAGTACAGTCGAATAAACCACTAATATAAAGACAATTCAAAAAGTCAAGGACATTACCAACATAAGCCGGGACAATATACTACTGCCATAATCTCCACGCTTAGCTGGCGGTTTGAAGATTCCAGCCGTAAAAGGTTTAAGCTTTTTGTATGAGATAAGCCTGTAAAAGATCCGACAGATCACTATATGGACACCCGAAAGACCAAAGGCGTTACAAGTGCGCAGCCGACCTTTTTGGATAGGAAGTTGAAGATTGTTTGGGATTAGGACGATTTGGTAAGGGGGTAATTGGGGCTCCAGTAACCTCACTAACACAATGTCAGAAATATTAAAATTTATTACACAGCGCCTTTGTTCAGCAGTGGACGTCTCTCGGTTGATGATGATGATGATTACACAACACAATTGTTTATTCAAGTCGGCTTTTGTGAGGCCGTGGTATCACTCCGGTCAAGCCGGCGGCCCATTCGTGCCGAAGCATGGTTCTCCCACACTTAGATTTGTCTCTGGTGAAATGCAACCAACACTAGACTGTTGGTTGCCGATTGTCACCAATTGTGTTGGCATACTGTTGGTTGTATCTATATTGTTGTATTCATCACATCACGTCACAATAAAAAGTATTCATCACACGACGCACAATTATAATAAATTACATGATATTATTTATCCCTAAAGGGGTAGGCAGAGGTGCCACTGTATACGATGTACACCCTCTTTTCACTATTTGTGTTATAAGTCCCATGTAATAGGGGTGAGCCTATTGCCATATACCGGGCACATTTCCAGACGCCAGTAATAGTTTGCCCGGTAATCGAACCCGATACCCCTTGCCCGGCAACTGCACTTGTGACCACTCGGTCAAGGCGGTCATATTATTATGCTGAAAAATATCGGATGCCTGTGACGTTAATCTGTTTCTTAAAATAAAAGATCAAAGTCAAAGCATTTTTCTATTTAAATTTTATTAATCCTAAATTAGGTAATTTCGAAATTGATTCAAATTGCATTATCCGTCGGTCCATCTGACTAATTGTCAGTGAAGCTAGCGCTCGTTCAAAAGTGTAGCGTCGAATGGAGAAGAACGAGCGAGAAACTCCTACATCAATATTAGTTGTGTATAGGGTCATTTATGGTCATCGGTTCATCGATCGGTGGTAAAGAATCACAAAGGTATGATGATGGAACGGAACCAGAATGCATGGGGCGTACGGCGCCAAGCGTTCCGCGCGCGCCTCAAAGTGCCATCAGACCAGTACAGGTGGGACCTAGTAGGGCTGATGCTTGATCCGGAGCTGCGGACTACCTAGCGGTTTACCAGGACTCCAGCTCGAAGAGCAAGAACAGAAAGAGGAGTAGTTTAGGGGGAAAATCATCTAATAACTTCTACCGCCTTGAGCAAAACGAGAGGGAGTGTCAGACTCTTTTCTGACTAAAAACCACCCCATTCCTACTCCTGCTTTTCGGGCCAGAACTCCGGTAAAGCAATCCGCAGCTGCGAATTGAGCATCATCCCTACTGGGCTTCGTCTGTGGTGGATGAGCCGGAGCCTTGGTAACCCACTAAGCAGTCTTTGCAGCCCCAGGTCAGCATCATCCCTACTGGGCTTCGTCTGTGGTGGTCTGATAGCTCTTTGACGCCATACGCACGGATCTGGTTCTGATCGAGCGACGAGCTACCCGTGCTCGCCGTCCGCAGACCCGCACTGCGCTAAAGCCTAGAAAGCTGGTTAACTTAAAAAAAGCCAAAAGCTGTTATAAAACAAAAAGAGGAACTGTACAGATACCGATATTAGCAACATCAACAACCTTTTATTACAGTATTAAAAAACTAAAAAAAACACGATATTCACAAACGAATCTCCATAAAAAAAACAATCTTTTATCGTTGACAGTTTGCTCCTTTTATAAAAGAAAAAAGAAAATAAAACTAGTGAAAGGATAAAAAAGAAAATGTGACTGAAACAAGACTCCGATAAGGCATTGTTTATGAAACATTTTCCACTTGCTTGCTAACTACCCGACGAATACGACGTGTCTATTGTGAGTACTCATTCAGACTAAGATATGGTTTTATTTCTTTCATTTAAGTCCTTTATTGCATTCCATTTTAAGCTTTTTTAGTAGAATTAGTTTTAAGTGTGGAAGAGCTATGCTTCGGTTTGACCGGAATGATACCACGCCCTAACAGAAAACCGACCCGAAACAACGCTTGCGTTGTGTTTCGTTGTGTGAGTGAGGTTGCTGGAGGCCCAGTTACTCACCAATCTTTTCAATCCCCTGATTCCTCAATAACCCTAATAACCCTAATAAATAAGGAATTTTATTCCTAACACCCTAAAATTCCTAACACCCAAAAGGCTGGGAACGCACTTGTAAGTTACATAGGCGTTACAAGTTGTATAACGCCTGTGGTGTTTCCTTCTCCGTTCGTCAGTGGTGTCTAAATAATCTTAGAAAGTACATATAACTCGGAAAAAGACACATTGGTACTTTGCCGTTGGTAGGTTTTAAACCCGCACCATCATGCATGAAAAGATCGTCAGGCGTCTTAAACCTTAGGACCACCACGGCTTTTAATGTGCAGTTCCTAAAGGGGCTTATTCAATATTTACAGAAATATTCGGTAATGACAATGTATTCCACTTTGCTGATACCACACGGCTACTGATTTTTCTGTTTTTGACGAGAAAATCTTTCTTTTTTTGGAGAGAAAATCGTCCAATGACTTCTCTCGTCTTGTGTGAGGTGAAAGGGAATGTCAGACTCTTACTACCAAAAACCATCCCGGTAAATCTGCTAAGTAGTCCGCAGTTCCGGAATCCAAATTAACCTAAGCCGAACAAAAGCCTTCCTCTAGAATCTAAAGATAAATCATCTAGATTCTAGATGATCGCGCGATGATCTCCGGCCACCGTACCGTGACCAGAATCAGACGTGCCGTGCATCCACCGAACCGTGAGTGCCTCAAACAGCCATCAGACCACCACAGATGGGGCCCAGTAGGGCTGATGCCTGATCCGGAGCTGCGGACTATCTAGCGGGTTTACCAGGACTCCAGCTTAAAAAGCAGGAGTAGGAACGGAGCGGTTTTTAGCATTTAGCGGAGCGGAGTAGTTTGTCAGCTTCTATTTCTATTGCTATCTCATGATCACCAATCTGGGGCCTTAGTCTGTATTACAATTGTGCAAGAGGGACGGAGCTATGTAGGTTGTATAGCTCTCTTGCACTGCTCAGTGATCGACCATTGTGACACAATTGTAATAGCAGACTAAGGCCCCTGTTATCAGTCTCGTTCATTTCTCCTACTTCTCTCTTATGTTATTTTTTTATCTGATTACAGAAAACCAAATAACCCAACACCCTACATATGACACGATGCGACTACGACGCTGTATTCTACAGGGTTTTCTGTATCTCACTGCTAGCCATCGCGTTCACATTCACTGTGATCCTAACCAATGTGTTCATTGATATCGACGGATTGCTCGCTAGTAAGAAAGGTATACTATTTTTGGAGATTAAGCTAATAGTTATATGTGGCTATATGGCAGAATACATACAACGTCACGCCTTTTATCCCCGCTAGTAAGAAAGGTACATTCTTTTTAAAGCTTAAGGTTAAGTGGCTGATAGTTTAGATGGCTATATGGTTGTATCACAATGACATACAAAGAAGGCTCTTGCCTAGTTGCTTCAGGGATAAAAGGCGTGACGTTTATACGGATAGGCAGAGGTGCACCCTACGTCGTCTTCCCATCTTGCCATGTCTCCTACTTCTCTTTCATTATACATTTTTTATCTCATTACAGAAACCCAAATAACCCAACACCCTACATATGACACGATGCGACTACGACGCTGTATTCTACAGGGTTTTCTGTATATCACTGCTAGCCATTGCGTTCACATTCACTGTGATCCTAACCAATGTCTTCATTGATATCGACGGATTGCTCGCTAGTAAGAAAGGTACATTATTTTTAATCGACTTCAAAAAAAGGAGGAGGTTCTCAATTCGACCGTATTTTTTTTATGTATGTTAATCCATATCTCCGGCAGTTATAGACGCGACTTGCGGCAACTCATCGTTATTTGTCGCGTTGCTACTAACAATAAGCCTCTAGCATGGCATTGAAACTTAAGGTCGAGTTCCTCGTCAAACAGTTACGTGAGTAAGCCGATAACATAATAATTAAAGCCAATAGTAGTCACTTTACTTGCACAGACGTCAATCTTGTAGCCAGGATTATTCATCAACAACTTGCTTTAAGAGGTAGGCAAAGCCTTCGTTGAATCTGAAGTGCCGTATTACGTAAGTATCTGCTAGACCCAGTTCTTGAAAATGGACGATGTCACACTGTATTGGGATCGAACTATCATCACATGTACAGGACAATTGTTGCTAACAAACCTGACATTGTGGTGATAGATCGACCAAGCCGTCGCACAATGATAATAGGATATAACAATCCCACATGACGAGAATCTTGTGAAAGCTGAAAAAGATACAATTCCAGTAAATATCTTGATTTAGCTACATGAGGTTGTCGACATGTGGGATGTAGATTCAGCAATCATTGTGCCAGATAGTCGTATCTGCTCAATGGCCGTTATAGCCAAAAGCCTCGACCAACACCTGAGTAGGCTAACGTTAGATGGTTGGATCAAGAGCCTGATGCAGAAGGCAGTACTTCTGGACACGGCGCGTATTGTCCGGAAATTCCTCTCTCTTGAGCCCTGACCACCGGTAGCTTGGATTTATCCCGTTACTGGTGGGCTACTGCTTTTTATATTTTTAAATGTTTTATTTATTTTTTCTTTTTAATTTTAATTTAATATTTAAAAATGTAACAAACAAGTAAAAGAAATAAATGAATAAAAGATAAAACCCAATAGTACTCAACCCATTCAAAGACTACATTTAACACCTTTAACTACTAAACACTCATAATTAGCAACTAACCACCGCAGAATCTAATAATAGACAACAAGCGGTCACTATTACAGTTATTTCTATCACCTAATTGAATATTAATTACTTTACAGACAAACACAACACTCATATTAATGATAACATCATTCATGATGAGTTTACTCCCGAAGCCACGGACATTAATGAAGAAATCAATTATGGAGAAAATGATGAATCATATAGAACCAAACGATCCGTTGGTAAGACCCTAAACTAGTCCAGTTTGTAATCTGAGGAATCACACAACTTGATTCCCCCTAGTCCTTTCCATCATCGAACCACAAGACAATTGGCGAAGCGCTACCGTTTCATGGTGGATATCCCACCCACTCGCACGAAGCGCTTCGGTTCAAGCTTCCTTGTGCGAACTGCTAAGGAGTGGAATTCTGTGTTTCCTGATGTGTATAACCTGGGTGTCTTCAAGGCCCGAGTGAATAGGTTGCTTATGGGCAGACGTGCTCCATCGTAGGCCGCATCATCACTTACCACCAGGCGAGAACTTGGCCAAACGTCGACCCATCAAATATAAAAAAGTCAACAAGAATGTAGTTAAGTGGACTGCCCACACTTACTTAGGTATCGTCATGAGCTAATGTTCACATGTAAACAGCAGCTCATGTAGTGTAGATGTCCAGTCAACAAGGATGTAGCAAAATTATCCTGTAGAATACTTAACACAAAACTCTTTTTTGCAGAAACCCAAAGCTTTCTTTTTCACATTAAAAATCCAAAAGTGAAAAACATACTAGCCAATAAGCTATCATCTCTGCTAGAAGAATTAGACGCAGAAGAAACAGCAGACACTAAGCTTAAAGAAAAGTTAGCTAAAGAAATAGCAAAGACTACAGAAGCCCCTGTCCTTACTACAGTAGCACCAAAGCTATCTATTAAAGAAGATGAAAAAAAGAAAAAAGATGATGAACTTCTACATTTGACGATGCATAACATTCTTCTGCAAGGAATTATTGGACATTTGGACTTAAATGATGTCTACAAACGGGTCTACTCTCTGATATCCAATTTCAATGATTTGCAGCAAAAGAAAGGTATTTATTATTATTAAACTAGCTTCTACTAGCGGCTTCGCCTGGGTTCCGTGGGATAAAAAGTGTCCTATGTGTAATTCCAGACCATAATCTAGCCATGTTCTAAATTTCATCCCGATACCTTCAGAAGTTTTGATGTGAATGAGTAACAAACATACACACAAACATTCGCATTTATAATATTAGTAAAACTAGCTACCCTCGCTACTCGGCTCCTATTTATTGTAGCGTGATGATTTATGGCCTATGTCCTATACCATTTTTTAAGTGTGGGAGAGCCATGCTTTGGCACGAATGGTTTTATCCCTATTCCATAATAATAGTCTTCACCGTCTATTCAAATGACCACAAGTATAGATATTGAAACTAGTCGAGCCAACAATATTTTAATTAATTAAGTATAGATTTAATTAATGTATTTTCACTTACAGATGGACTCAGGCAAAATCCAAATGAAAAATCTAATAATAATCCGGAATCAAGGATATTGCCAAAACCAGTTGAAGCGAAGTTTTTCGATGAAATGCTAAACTGCAACGAGCTGCAGGAACAAATTGTTGAAAGCGCTACAGTTAAGGAGGAAAATAAGAAGCCAGTAAAAGGTAATAATTATAATGTTTTAAGGAACAGTGAGTAAAGTTCCCTAAGAAAAGGAGGATCCTCCGACCAGGCGAGGTGATCGTGCCTGGCGGACTTTCTGCCCAACTGTTGTTCGTTGGGATTTTCTATCCATGTTTATTCGTAAACTGCACATGTGCGATGTTGGATTTAAGACGAAATCCGTTGATATGATTGTCGATCGTCTACTGACTAAAAATCACCCCGTTCCTACTCCTGCTTTTCGAGCCGGAGCCCCAGTAAACCCGCTAGGTAGTCCGCAGTTCCGGGTCGGCATCAGCCCTACTGGGCCCCATCTGTGGTGGTCTGATGCACCGTACGCACGAGTCTGGTTCTGGTCGGGCGGCGAGCTACCCTTGCTCACCATCTACAAACCTGACCATTCGACCTATGTACAAGGCAACTCAATAAGACACTAATATTAATATTATTCTTTCAGCAAAACCTAACGTGATGATTAAAACGATCATAGATATATCATCACCGGCAAAGGATAATGACACTAAGTAAGTATTTACTAGTATTTACTATTAGCTCGTATTACGGTACTTTTCCACCAGAGATGTGCTATGTAGCTATGCTACGAAGATGTAATAGCTAAGCTGCGAAACTATGTGACCGTTTTCACTGATACTAAGTTATGTAGCTGTGCGAGGAAGATGCGCAGCTTGAGTATGCAATGTATCGCTAGTAGCGAAACCACCAGTGCTAAGCTATGTGTACCAATGAATATCATATTCATTGATGGAAGCCAAACGCATCCACAGCAACGTAACATAGCACCTTTCTAGTAAAAAGCATTCTTACGCTAATCATAAAGATAAAAGTTATGTGTAAAAAACACTGCAATCGAATTTACATTCTCTAATTATATTACAACAACTTGTTCACATGAAAACCCAAACATTTCGAACCCTATATTTAAGAATACTACAACTTTCAATATTTAATTTGCAGATCATCAAAAGACAACGTCAAAGGCGTCATAGAACTAGTATACAACGGTAAAACAATAAAATTCACTCGACCAGATATTACTGAGACATTACAACCATCCCTACCAAAATCACTCCAACCAGTAATTCAACCAAAAGTATCCCAACCAAGGACAGTAACACCAGAAACAACCACTGCAAAAGTTAATAACGACTATAATTTAGTACCAAAGATGTATTTAAACAAATTCATAGAAGAATATTTTAAAAGATACCCAAAAGATAACTTGAAAGATTCAAATAATGATGCTAAAGACCATTTCGAAACTAAACGCTTTAAAAGACACGTAAAAATAAAATACGACGGATATCCTAAAAAGATTCTAGAAAAACCAGTTGAAAAAGCAGAAGACGACGATTTATACGTTGAAATAGAAACTCACTTTGACAGCAAAGGCTTAAAAGGTGAGAAGAAAAAGAAACTAATAAGGAATATCATAGAAAAAATACAAAAGGCCATACACACTGATATGAAAGGTACACTTATAACTCCGAAACGAGAACCGAATAAAATGAGGCGATTACATTTCAAAAAACGCCTCCAAGACCCGCTAGATCATAAAAGTAACCATGTCTTAGTAAACAAATACAGTTTGCCGTTAAAAAACCTTTTCCACCGTCAGTTGAACCCTATCAGCAAGACAGTGCCGATGCAAGAGAGCTCACCTTATATTGGTTCAAGGTCTGGAGAAGAATGGAAGAAACCATGTTTCGGGCCCCATTTTTTAGCTGCCAATAAAGCCATTAATTCAGCTGAACTAAGTCAAGTAGACATTGATTATAGCAAAATTCTAGACATAAATGGTGTACCACAAAGACTACAACAGCCTTTGAATACAGAAGCCAGTGAAGAGAATCTTAACACGAATTCTTTTTATGATGTCGGTAAGATGAAATTTTTCATCAAAGACATTGATGGTTCTGGGTTTTCCGTAGGTTTCAACCAATATGTTGATGAGCCACCAGATCCTGATACTATGAGGCTGTTCACGGGTCTAGAAAATGTTATCAAGACTTACCATCAGACCTATGATCCTGTGCCAGAAGGACCTCAAGCTAGCACGACCACAGAAGCTAATATAAAGCCAGAAATTATTCCCATGCCCACAAGGAATGTTGAACATAATATAGAAAGGAGATCTGTGAACAAGAATCATGATTATCATTCTAATGAATATAAAATTATATACGATAATAATTTCATGCCTTATCGTAATTATCGAGACATTTTTGAGTCCAACAAAATCCAGCCACGGTCCAAATTAGCGTTCACTTCTCAAAAACGTTTAAAACTACCTTTAGTAGTCGACGAAAACGTTTTCGACAAAAACCTGAAACCAGCCGAAATATTCGGACTCGCGAGTCTGTTCGAAAGAAAGAAAAGAGCGATCAACATGAATAAAAGATCGATTAACATAAAAAAGATATCGAATTTAAAAAACAAAATCAAGCTGAATAGGTTTTTGAATACAAACGCGATGCCGACGAAACGAATCTATTTGAATAAGAAGAGAAATAAACGACAGATTAATAAAATAAGGATCATAGCTACAGATTTGCCACATATGTCTAAACATTCAGATGAAAATGTATTTGTAGTGTCAGACGAAAACGTATTTGCTGACAGAGCAATAGTCAAGGACATGGAAACTTCAGAAGGTGAACATGACAAGCAAGAAGACTCAGACTATCTACCTTATCAGAACGAAGACAGTATGCCCTCGACTTACATCACAAAGATATTTGATGGCCGCTCCAGACACAATCCGTTAATGTCCAAATATCCCCATGTATTCATGGAAGAAATTTCCCGATCAAGGGAAGAGTATATTCCACACAATTCGTTATTATTTGGCAAAATCCCCGGTCTTTCCACTCTAAGACAAAGTTTTGAAATGGAAAAGACTGATGAGAAAGGTGATGGTGAACATATAACTACTACAAACACTACAGATGCCCACAACAATGCTAAAGATGAAGAACTAGTTAACTCTTTAATCCCACCACCTAATAGAGCCAATTATAAAGTCACAGTCAAAATAATGCCTAAGAACCAAACAGGATTGAATTCAGGGTTTAAAGAAGTACATACAAGTATTAATAAGAGATACAATAAGAATGGCTTGCTTTACTCTTCTTTGGTAAACGTATCAGAAATATCGAAGATAATTAAACTGAATAGGACTAAAGAGGAAATGGAAGCAGACATGAGGCACGGAGGACAAGTACAACTTAGAGTACTAGGGCCACACGACAACTTTATGGCAAAAAGAATGAAAGAACAACAAGCTAAAATGTCTTTTCTATTAAAGCAACATGCAAAACACATAAACGAACAACTAACCAGACTCAATGAGGAGAAAATCAATCTAGAATCTTTGCTAACCAATGATAATATAACTGAGATTAAATATGCAGACTATGATGATACAAATCCAAAGCCTTATTTACCTAATACACCAGTAAAGAGAGCTCCAGACAGCATAGAAGAGGAACCGAAAGAAGAAGTAACAACGACAACTCAAAAGCCAAGAACTGTTAAAACAACTGCAACAACTGCTGCACCCACTACAACAACAGCAACAACACACCACTCGCTACAACAACACTTATTCACAGAGAAAATAAAAAAGAATATAATAAACACAATAGAAAGAAATGGGAACTTAACAGACCAAATACTGAGAAAGATAGATAAGAACACAGAAATACTGCAAATATTTTTGAGAAAACTCACAGAGAGAATACAGGTAACAACGCCTGCACCTATTACACCAAAAGTAGTGAGATACGCTGAACCATTTAAAGTAGACTGGACGAATCAAGCTGATCATTTCAATCAAAATATTATTGGGAAAAGGAATGACTCCCAAATTTCTATACCATTTGTTTACGCATATCAACAACCTATAATGCCTCATAAAATTAATACGCCGGTCGCTAGCGTTGTATATCATGGTCATATACATACGAATACTATACACGCTAAAGATATACATGTTGAAAAGGAAAAGATAAAATTGGAAGCTAATAATCAGTCGAGGTTTTTCATTGATGAGTTAGAAAATGATTATAAAGTCATACCAGTTGGTGATGTAAAGAAAAATAGGGATTTTATTACTAATTTAGTTAATTCTAATAATACTATTTTGACTTGAGTTTTAGATACTTCTGTAAATTCTTTATAAAGAGTTAGTGCAAGTTTTTTTTTATTTATTATAACACAACTATTGTTTATTTTTTTGACAAATAAAATTGAAATGTGTTTTGCAATTTTGTTTTTTTATTGACTTTCTTACTCAGTTCCCTAATTCCCTTCTGCATTATCTTACTTCTCTACCCAACAGGCATTTGCCAGTTATGTTATGATATGCGATGCAGGATATTTGTGACGTCATCCATTGATTTGCTCGTCGATAGTTTATGTGCGACTTCTGTCATCTGTCATCTGTCATCTGACACTTGTCAATGTGTCGCCACAATACAATTAGGGAATCTCACTAAAGATATTGTTCTAAGTAGATCCGAAGAGTTTTAATCTAAAACCCTCAATAATACATTCCTGAACCCTGAATAGCCCAAAATCATGTCCTTTTTTGAGGGGGAAAGTCATCCAATGACTTCTCCCACCTTGGGTGAAACGAGAAGAAGTGTCAGACTCTTACTAACTAAAAACCACCCCGTTCCTACTCCTGCTCTTCGAGCCGGAGCCCCGGTAACCCGTCAGGTCTTCCAAGGCTCCGTATCGGGCATCAGCCTTACTGGGCCCCATCTGTGGTGGTCTGATGGCTCTTAGAGGCGCGCACGGAATGCGACGCGCGTTCTCTCAGTTTGACCATTGACTCGATCAAAGAAACAATCATTTAATATAGTATTACATTTGCAAAGCTATATTTTATCATCAGCCCATCAAGTCATCAAAACAAACTAGTTTTTTACATATTAATTACCTTATCGATTGCCTCGTTGGTCGAGTGGTCGCAAGATGCGATTGCCGGGCAAGGGGTCTTGGGTTCGATTCCCAGGTCAGACAAAGTATTACTGGTTTTTTTGGATTTTCGAAAGTTCCCTCAGTAATAGAACGGAGTCATGAATTGTGCCATAAATGCTAAAAAATAAGTGTACGTTGTACAGTGATATTATTACATTGCGTAATGTGCACCCCTTCGGAGATAAAAGCTTTGACGTTGCATTACGTTACGCAATTACCTTATTTTTATCACTAATTTAAAATATATTTTTAAATGTTATTTTGGTTTTTGGAGAATTTCTCTGTCAGCACTGAATTTGGAATTTGGATCACAGTCCACTATCGGTATATATATGTACCTCTACAAGAGAGGGGTTTTTTAAGCCCGCCACACCCTTCCATACCGCTGCAACTCCTGTGCACCAGGATCTACAGTAGATACAACCATGCAAACACCGGAACACTGAAGTCCGGCGCGTCCCAGGGACATGAATGACTATCTTGGATCCCGCAACGAAATAAATCAGAAGATGTTATTAGAGGAGAAGAAAAAGAAAACGATAGTTTCCAATGACGAAGAGAGGGTTTGCCAAATTTCCATGCTTAGCAGGCAGGTTCTAAAACGCAAATTATGAGTTAGATTTCTCAGACATTGCTTCCCGGTCTCTACCTAATATGAAGTCCCTTAGTCTTCTCTTATGACACCCGCGCCAAGAGTAGGGTTTTTTTTAAGGGGGACATGATCCAATGTCTTCGCTTTGAGTGAGAAGAGAGTATTAGACTCTTACTGACTATAAACCAGAACATAATGCAAAGACTTCTCTCACCTTGAATAAAGCGAGAGGTAGTGTCAGACTCTTACTCACTAAAAACCACCCTGGGGGCCTACTCTGGTTCTCGAATCCGAAGTTTCGTTTAATTTTCGGCCGTAGGTTTTATTGATTTACTAATGAAATGACTTAAAATAACGTTTTATTTTTAATTTCAAATCAAAACCTATTTATTTATCTTCATTTCATTCGTTAATTTTTGTTCACAAAGGTTCGCAATAAATGGAATTGTAGTACGAAATTTGCGAAGTTTCGTCCGAAACTTCGTTTTTCGTTGAATTAGAGTAGACCCCCTGTTCCTACTCCTGCTTTTCAAGCCGGAGCCCCGGTAACCCGCTAGGTAGTCCGCAAGAAAGGTAAGGTAGGGGTGACTCAAATGTATTCCACCATCACCTCTTACCGTCGTTATAACCCATTACCATCTTCCAGTTTTGACCTCAAGAATGAGTGAGATAAGATAAGATCTCAATCAGCCGTTGTATATAAGAGATGGGTTTGAATTATTACACTGATTGCTAGTACCGTTACTGTGTCAAGATGAAGGTGGCAATTGTAAGTATTGTTTATCTATTATATAAAATTAAAGTCGGGTTTTCCTTCCTGACGCTATAACTCCAGAACGCACGAACCGATTTTGCATTGCAAAAGCAGGAAAGCAGGGAAAATTCTTGGTGGCGAAACGAAGTTCGCCTGGTTAGTTAGTTGTTTTAAATTAGATTCTGACAACGTGTATAGCCTATGTATTATTCTAAACTATAATGGAAATGTTGATGAAATTTGAAAGAGGGGTAGCCCTCTTCCAAATTTCATTTTGATTGTTGCTGTTACATTTTATCTGTTGTACATTAATTTTATTTATTACTTACTATGTAACCCGGCAAACTTTGTACCGCCTCAAACATTTTATTCCTCACCTTTAAACCTTCGCTGGACTTTTACAAATTATTCAAGACCAAAATTTTAGCGAGACTAACGAACAGCAATTGATTTTTATATATAGAGATTTATTGTAAGTTGTAGATTTATTTATTACTTCTTAAGTTTTATTCTTAAGTTTTTATTTAATGTATATTTATTTAATGTCACCATCTAGAGTCAAAGAAACCCGGCCTTACGGTACTAATGTTTAATTTTCATTCCCTGTAAAAGCTGTGAATAAAAACTGATGTACCTGTACTATTTCCTTACAGTTAAGTATATCAATACTTTGGCTGGGCTGGCATTGCTGCTCGGGATTTACTCTAACCAGAGTGAGTATTGAAATTATTTTTTTATACTGAAGAGCCCTGCTTCGGCACGAATGGGCCACGACCGGAGTGATACCACGGCCTCAAAGAAAACTGACATGAAACAACAGTTGCGTTTTGTTTGTGTGAGTGAAGTTACCGGAGGTCCAATTCCTTCTCAATCCCCGATTCCCCAACAACCTTTAAATTCTAAACCCCAAAAGGCCAACAATGTACTTGTAACGCCTCTGGTGTTTCGGGTGTCCATAGGCGGCGGTGATTGCTTACCATTAGGTGATCTGTCTGCTCGTTTACCGGCTTGGCTGGGAAATCGGGGATTGGGAAGGGTGGTAATTAGGCCTCCGGTAACCTCACTTACACAACGCATGTGTTGTTTCACCTCGCCTCCGGTCGAGCCGGCCCATTCGCGCCGAAGCATGGCTCTCACACACTTAAGAGAAGTAATGAAAATTTTACTTTATATTTAACATTTGCATTCTATCTTTTTCCAGGTAACACCATCAAATTTAGTCGTTCAATTAATAGATGATAAACTCGATGATACTCTCAGGATATCCCGCCCAAGATGGAAGGTGCCAAGTTTAAGGGAAATTATATATTACCATATAATAGAGAGGCCATTTTGGAAGTCCGACGATACGAGTAAAGAGGTTTGATTCAAGTTAATATTATGTTTTTGTTCGTAGAAGAGTTAGGCTTTTTATTCTCCTCTCTTCGTTGCGGGATCCAAGACAGTCATTTATGTCCCTGGGACGCGCCAGACTTCAATGTTCCACAATCCACTATATTGGATTAATAAAAAGTATTATCTATCTTATCTCTTCTATCAATATCTTCTGATTTATTTCGTTGCGGAATCGCGCGCGGAACGCACGGGTCTGGTTCTGGTCGGGCGGCGAGCTATACATATATGCTCACCATCGAAGCAACATTTAAAAAAATGAATAAATAAAAACAAAATAACCGCCGACTAGGCAGCTTTTAAACTTAAAAACTGCGGTTTACTCACGTAAAATGATAAAGAAAAGTTCTACTAGTTTCGAGTCGAAGAGGGACTCTTCATCATGAGCAGCATGGGCGAGGCGAGACGGAGTGGCAGCGTTTTACTGACTAAAAACCAGTTTCTACTCCTGCTTTTCGACGGAGGTTCTGGTAACCTGCTAGGAGTCCGCAGATACATCTGTTAAAGCACCTTAATGTTATATTTTTACCGTTCTAGGTTACTTCTAACGAAGAGGTTCTGGTTTCCAACGATGGACGAACGTTCACCAATGGACCAGGATATCAGTTTTTAGCTAATGACGATGACAAAGTAAGTATTGGTAATTTTTTTTAGGGTATAAGCCCGTAAACGAGTAGATGAATCACCTGATGGTAAGCAATCGCCGCCGCCCATGGACACTTGAAACACCAGAGGCGTCACAAGTGCGTTGCCGGCCTTTTAGGGGTTAGGAATTTAAGGGTTGTTGGGAAATCGGGGATTGGGAAGATTGCGTAGATGGTACAACAAAACGGTACAATAAAATTGTGTTTCACTTAAATGTATAAAATTATTCTTACTATTTTTCAGACCGAACAATCAGAAAGTGAGAATGAACCCGATGTCAAAATAAATAGCCAAGAAGATATATTGAAGAGATCTACTGATGAGGTAACAAATAATAATTGTTAAGCAGTAGCTATTCCCGCGTGGTTTCACCCACTCTGCTCGGCTACTATTGATCGTAGCGTGATGTTTTATAGCTTATAACCTTTCTCGATAAATGCACTATCCAACACAAAAATAATTATTCAAATCGGAAGAGTAGTTTCGGAGATTAGCGTGTTCAAAATAACAAATATTATTCACGAGTAAATATTTTTTTTTATAATTTTTCAGCTTTATATGTATATTAATAGATATAAATATGGATATCATTAAATGAACTGTCTTATTAGTCGAAGGGCCTCAAGAGAATTACTAGTCAAGGAATTACGGGCTCGATTCCCAGTCCTAAGAATATGCTATATTTTATCCACTTACAAAAGTACATTTTTATAGTTTTTAATAAAAAAGATGACGCAAATGTTAGTTAAAAGAGAAGTGTTTCAATCCCCATTATATTATATGTTAACAGGTATCAGAAGATTCACTAAATGAATTACCAGTAGACGCAGCACAAAATGAACTAGAAGACGAACCAAAGGATGCTCAAGAAGAAGCACCTATAAACAGACAAGATGGACAAAAAGACTTGCCAGAAGATATATTAAAAGATACGCCAAGTGAATTAAAGGACGCGCAAACAGATGTACACAAAGAGACACCAGAAGACCAAAAGAAGATAACAGAAGATAAACGAAATGATGAACAAAAAGACCAAAGAAGACGGAAACGTGATGTTTTAGAAGAAGACCGAGTAAGTATTAATGTTATTTGAAAGACCGTCACGTTATTTAGAATATAGGTAGGTCTATAGGTGTAATAAATAGACTCTAGTCAAATTCAATACTTTTTTCGAAACGTCAGATACCTTATTTTATATGATATATAACTCAGTATGCGTTTTGACTTCATCAGATTTTAAATCATTTTTTTAATAGCAAACAACTTATTTCTAGAAAATTCACTAGAAAAATTCGAATTAACTAGATCATCAAATCTATGAATGAAAGTGTGATTATTTTTGTATATTTTTTTTTTGTATTGAAAAGTCGAAATAATTTATTTTTGACTGAGGAAACCAACCAATGCTAACAAAACCTTTATTTTACAGTTGTCAAAAGATCGACGATATAAACGAGATATACAATATGGAGTAAGTTCTTTAATTTTTTTTTTGTTTTAATTATGTTATCGACTTACTCACGTAACTGTTTGACGAGGAACTCGACCAGTTTCAAGCCATGCTAGAGGCTCATATTCATGAGCAGCATTCCGCGACACACGACGCGACGATTGTCGCGCTAGTCGAGTTCCTCCTCAAACAGTTACGGGAGTAAGCTGATAACATAATAATTAATTTAATATGTCGTCACGAAAGTTACAATAAAAAAAAAGATAGAGTGATTCAGGAGGAAGGTTTAAACGTATAATACATGCATAATATAACACCATTGCAACTCATGCGAAGCTGGGGCGGGTCGCTAGTTAATAATAAATAGACAATGAATAATTGTCAATGTGAGGTAGAGCTATCTATTGTAATATACATTGTAATAACAGCTTCAAAAACTCTATATAACAAAAACTCCTTAATTTTCAGCAACGCTTACTACCACTGGTCCCACCAGCAAAACTATCGGACTACGTGAAAAATGTCCTTTCATTAAATGCAAGGAAGCCTGTAAATAAACAACCTGAAGCTGAAAGTAACAATGTATATATAAATACATAATTATCATTTTCATTGTATATGTCTTTTGGCAACTGTCAAACGGCTATGGGCTTATGTTGTTCAATACTTATTCTTTCATCAATACTAAGTGCGTTTTTTGGGGGGGTAAAATCCAGTGACGTCTATCGCCTTGGATGAGGTGAGAGGGAGTGTCAGACTCTTACTGACTAAAAACCACCCCGTTCCTACTCCTGCTTTTAGCCAGAGCCCCTATAACTCGCTAGGTAATCCGCAGCTCCGGATTTTCTTCTATACCATTGAAATTCGATTAATGAGAGTCCACTGTTAGACACAGCCTCCTCTACAAAAAAGGATTTTTCATAATCTCATCCATACTTAGCTACTTACTTATAAATTGGCAATCAGATCATGATCCCATGGGATTACAGTTATCATTATTATTTTCAGGCCTTGAAAAGTGAGCTAAGTTCCTTCAAAGACGCAGTACATAACACGCTACCTGCTTATGTGCCAAGAACTGTGCGTCCGAAGACGTATGGGATGGTCTTACGAGGGGACGATGCTGTCGTTTGGAATGTAAGTAGACTTAAAATACTATAATATAATATATGAAGTTCAGAATAACAGAATAATCGTCACGCCTTTTATCCCTGAAGGGGTAGGTAGAGGTGCACATTATGGCACGTAATGCCGCTGTACAATGTACTTTTCACCATTTATGTTATAAGTCCCATGTAATAGGGGGTGAGCCTATTGCCATATACTGGGCACTATTCCAGACTCCGTGCTACTACTGAGAAATTTTCGATAAACTGAAAAAAGCCCGGTAATATTTTCCCGACCCGGGAATCGAACCCGAGACCCCTTGCTCGGCAGTAGAACTGGCGACCACTCGGTCAACAAGTAAGGATAAAAACACAACAATCAAATATTTAAAGACGTCTGAGTCCTAGTGAAGAGTCTGTCTCCTAGTGAAACTATTTGTTTATTTCAAAGTTAAGAGGAAACTTTGAGGGGGTAAAATCATTCAATGACTTCTCCCGCCTTGGGCGAGGCGAGAGTAAGCGTTAGACTCTTACTGACTAAAAACCACCCCGTTCCTACTCCTGTTTTTCAAGCCGGAGCCCTGCAACCTGATAGGCAGTCCGCAGCTCCGCATTAGAAAGTTACCCTCTAGGGTCAAAGAAACCCGATTTAACGAATACCTACTTAGTAATAAATGTGATTTTTATTCGCATCGTGTTATTATGAAATGTGAAAGATATCGTTTTATGTTTTCAGAATCTGAATGGCCCGTTAGCGTTCCATGTTGGACCCAGCAGCAACAGCGTCGAAGACTTAGCAGAGGTAACTACGGTAATTCAGAAATTAGAAAACAGCTTATAATAATTTTGTCCTAAACACAAAATCCAGTATGACATAACTTTTTTTAACCCTTCGTATGTTTGGAACGTGGATCCACGCGAGACACAATGTGTTTCCTATTGTTGTCTTATATTCGGGCATACGAAAGGTTAAATAACGTTACACTAGGATTTCCCCCTGTGCCGTGTGGGTGCGTTAACAAACATACTAGTTCACATACACATGACACCCAGACCGGAAACTACAATTTGTGGATTATACAATGAGTTGCTCCGTGCGTGTATCGAACCCGGTACACGCTACGCGGCAGCTAACTAATTTCCTAAATAATCTAATACAAAATATTTGAATTTTCAGTTAAACAGCGACAGTAAAGAATCTGATTCTAAAGAATCCAACGAAAAGAACCCTTCTTCATACTCTAGTCAAGAATCGTTCGAAAATGTTACTTATAGTCAAGTAACTGTCCATGGCTTAGATGATAAAAACCCTATAGACAACATCGAAGAAAATTCCAATGAAAGTGCTTCAGAAGAAACTTCAGATGAAGAAACTGGTGATCTTGGCGAAGAAGCTGGTGATTCTGTCGAAGAAACTAGTGATTCTATTGAATCTAATGAAAGTTCTGACAAATCTGGTGATTCTGAAACCAATTCAAAAGAAGATGGAGACGAAACAGACAAGAATGGGGCAACGAACGATGTTATTCATAAAGTAGATAAAATAATTGACGATTTACATAATATGTTTGTTAAAGGGAACACTAGTATTGTTTTAGATAAAGATAAAATACACGTGTCTAGTGTACTTAATGATGTTCTAGGAGATGATATTATTAACAAAGAAGAGCAAATACTGAAACCTAGTCTTGAAATTAAAAGCGACGCTACAGGTAAAACTAATATAGTAAATGTACTAGAAGGATTGTTTACTAAAATAGTCAAAAACAAAATAGTTATCAATAATAACGCGGCTATGTCTGAAGAGTCGGATAAAATTGTCGCTGAAAAGGATGCTGTTAGTACTGAAAAACCTAAAGATCAAGTTGGTGATGAAGATGTTAAAATTACACCTGAAAAAGATGAGGATTCTAAAGAAAATGAGAAACCAGACGCTGATGAAGAAAAGCCTTCTGAAAATGAAAAAAAAGAAGCGACTTCAGAAAGCATTGATGAGAAAGTAACCACAGAAAATCCTGAAAATGCTGAAGACAAAAACAATTCATTAGAAAAACCTGAAATTCTAAAAGACGACATACCTGACATAGCACCTAACAAAGAAGAAAAAGATGAAGATTTGGAAAAAGATTCTAAAGAAAATAAAGAAGAATTACATACAGAAAAAGATATTAAAGAAAATGACGCAGTAGAAAAAGAAAATAATGATAAAGTTCTACCAGACGACGAAGAAAAACGTTCTGATAGTGATGAAAAGGAGAAAAAACCTTTAGAAGATGATAAAAAGGTTACAGAAGACAGTAAAGAACCTTCTAAGGATGAAAAAGAAGAATCAAAGGACGTAACAGAAGCGCCTGTGGATAAATTGGAAGAAGAAAAGGATGCTGTTGAAGAAAAGGTAAATAAACATGTCATAATACTGAAGGAGAGAACAAGAGTATTTCGACAGTTAATCAAAGTCAAATCATTTATTCCAATTAAACCATAAATAAGTACTTTTGAAATGTCTTAATGTTCTTTTGTTTTTGTTTATTTTTAAAAATTCATTCATATTTCTCTTGGTTTCAAGTTATCACTTAATATTAAATGTTGGTTACCCAGTTACCTATAATTGGCGACTGTATAAGTCCAAAACTGATATGTATTTACTGCACTTAATATTTTTTATACAGAAGCTGTTGGTAAACCTTTATTTATAAATAAAATAAAATAAATGTCAACAAATAAAGAAATCAACAATAGTCTGACAGTCTGTCCGTCAGTGAAGCTAGGTGTTCGTTCTAAAGTGTAGCTTCGAATGGAGAAGAACGAGCAAGAAACTCATTATTATTAACTTTATTTTTACAGGAAAATGAAGATAACGTATCGGAACCAGATAAAGTGATGGATTTAATAAACAATGTAAGTACTTGGTATAAAGAATCTAAATTACGATTGACAATGAAACGATCACGAAAAAGGTCCAGTAGTTCTACTAATCGAACCCGAGACCCCTTGCCGTCCCAGTTGCGTCCACTCGGCTAACGACGCCCACTTTATGACTAATAATATATAATATATTATGTATCGAGACTTGTACGACTAACTGTGTTTTAAATTCTGACTTGTATTTTATTATTGTATGCCTCAACGACGGGACATAGGTGAACTTATTTTAATTATTTATGATGCAAACCAGTTCACAATAAAGATGATTTGATTTGATTTGAGGCAAACAACGTAAAAGTAACTCATATTTGCAGAATTAAAACTTATACCAAAATGTATTTATTTTCAGGAGAAATTCTGGGATTTCATGGGAGACTTGGGCAAGAAATATATCGCGTCTCTGTCAGAGGTATGTAACTTGTAAAGTATTTGAAAGTGTGCGAAAGAAGTGATATTCAGTTACTTTTTTTAAATATTTTAGTAGTTTAATTTTGTTCGACCGAAGTGATAAAAAACCGACGTGAAACAACGCTTAAGTTGTGTTTCGTTGTGTGAGCGAGGTAACCGGAGGCCAAATTACCTATTACAATTACCCCTTCCCAATCTTCCCAGTCCCCGATCCCACCCCCCAACAACCCATAAATTTCTAACCCTCTAAAGGCCGGCAACGCACTTGTAACGCATTTGGTGTTTTAAGTGTCCATGGGCGGCGGCGATTGCCATCAGGTGATCAGTCTGCTCGTTTACTGGCTTATACCATAAAGAAAGTCTAATGAGAATGTACCATGTTACCTAATAATTGGCACAAATCCATAATTTTTAATAAATATAACATTAAACCAAAACCAGTTGTAAAAACCATAAACAATCACTATAAGCAATAAAAATTCTATTCTATATTCACAGCGCACCAAGAAATTCATCAAAGAAGAAATAACAGCACAAATAGAAAAATATTTCGAAGAACATAAACCTGAAATCAATTTAGAACCAGAAAAAGAAGTGCTGCGCGAAAAGCAACCTAAAATTGAGCCTCAAAAAGACGAAATTGATGTGACAACACCTGATAACTCTGATGAAACAGTAACAAATCCCTCTGAAGCTGAAGATAGTACAGAAAAACCTATTGATAATGAAAATAAAGAAGATAGCAATAAAGAAGAAGAAGTTAAAAGGACTTTAGAAGACAAAACAGAAGAACACCAAACTGCAGAAGATAAATCAAAGGATAAACCATCAGTTTATGTAAAAGCCAATACTATATACGGTAACTCAGTAGGTAGCGACAAAGTAACTAATGTTTACATATTCTATGGAAGCAAAAACTTAGGTGATATCATGAAAAATGTAAAAGATCTTGTAGATGGTGACGACACTACAAATATTTTCGCTTTTGGACCTGAAAAGGGAAAACATACTAGTCATAAAAAGGATAAAAGTCATATTTATGATGGGGCTGATAAACTTAGAGAAGAAGAACAACATATTGAAAAGGAATCTCAGGAAAAAGTAGATGATAAGGAAATTAAAGACCAAATTGAACCAAACGAAGTAAAAAATGTTGAAGAAAAACCAAATTCTAATGTGGACTTAGTAGCTGAAAAAGATGCTATTGATGATGTAGCTGTAGAAGCAGAAGGAGATGAAAAACAAGAAGATTCTTCTAAAAAACAGGACAAACCTGAAAAATCTGATAAAGACTTATCATCTGATAAGAAAGATGACTTAAAAGAAAAAACAGACGTAGAAAAAGATTCAAAGGAAGTTAAATCTCATAATAAAAAGCCGTCAAAAGAAAAACCTACAAAAACTGACAAAAATAAATCTACCAAAAAAGAAAACTCTAAGGAAGGCGAATCAGTAGAGAAAAAAGATGTGACTGCAGAAAAAGAGGAAGCAGCTGAGAAAAAAGAGGCAACAGCTGAAAAAGATGAAAAGAAAGATAAATACACTGATAGTAAAAATAAACCATCGGAGGAAAAAGATAAATCTGGCAAAAAACATGAGGCTGCTAAGAAAAAAGGTGAATCTGCTAAGAAGAAACATGACTCTGCAAAGGAAAAACATAAACCTGACGAAATTAAAGAGGAATCTACTGAAAAACATAAACCTAATAAGAAAAAAGACAAAACTGCTGTAAAAGATCAAGGTGCTGAGAACAAAGAAGCATCTGCTGAGAAAAAAATAAACCTGTTGAAAAGGACGCGACTAGTGAAAAGAAGGATAAATCTTCTGAGAAGAAAGTTGAGATTACTGAGAAAGAAGATAATACTGCAGACAAAACAGTTGAAAAGGAAGATAAATCTGCAGAAAAAGTAGAAGCTGTCGAGAAAAAAGATAAATCTGGCGAAGAAGATGTAGACGCTGTGAAAAAAGATGATTCTGCAGAGAAGAAGGGTGAGTCTTCTGAGAATAAAGACAAATTACCTGAAAAGGATGAAAGTGGCGACAAAAATGACGAATCTGCTGAAAAGAAAGACGAATCCGCTGAAGAGAAAGACAAATCAGATGAAAAGAAAGAAGAATCCGCCGAAAAGAAAGAAGAAACTGCGCAAAAGATAGATAAACCCGCTGACAAAAAAGATGAATCTACTGAAAAGAAAGATGAATCAGATGATAAGATAGACAAATCAGATGATGAGAGAGACGCATCCGCTGAAAATAAAGATGAATCAAATGACAAAAAACATAAACCTGCTGAGAAGAAAGACGAATCTACAGCAAAAGATGAAGGTGTCCAGAAGAAAGGGGAGGCTGAAGAGAGAAAAGATGAATTAGCCGAGAAACAGGATAATTCTGCTGAAACGAAAGATGAATCGGATAAGAAAGAAGAATCTGCGGAGAAGAAAGATGAATCTGCTGAGAAGAAAGATGAATCTTCAGAGAAGAAAGACGAATCTGTAGACAAAACAGAAAAATCTGACAAAAAAGATGAATCTACTGAAAAAAAGGATAATTCTGCTGAAACGAAAGATAAAACGGATAAGAAAGATGAACCAATAGAGAAGAAAGATGTGGTTGCAAATAAAGAGGATGCTGACGAGAAAAATGACGAATCTGTAGACAAAAAAGACACATCTGACAAAACAGACGAATTTCCTGAAAAAAATGACGAACTTTCTGACAAAAAAGAGGAATTAGACGAGAAAAAGGATAATTCTGCTGAAACGAAAGATGAAACGGATAAGAAAGAAGAATCTGCGGAGAAGAAAGATGACTCCACAGAGAAGAAAGACGAGCCTTCTGATAAAAAAGAAGAATCTACTGAATAGGACAGTGAGTCTGCTAAAAATGACTAGAAGTGAATAGGTTGCTCATGGGCAGACGTGCTCCATCGTAGGCCGCATCATCACTTACCATCAGGCGAGATAGCGGCCAAACGTCGACCCATCAAATATATAAAAAAAAACCTAAATCTAAATCTAAAAACTCTACTAACTACCGTACTTAAAGACGTTTAATCATTACTTAAACTATTCCTTAGTAACGATTTTGTTTCGAAAACAATTGCTAAGGACTGGGTTAAGTAACCATTAAATGACTCTGAGTATGGCGGTAAGAGTTATTCAGTAATGACATAGAACAGATTTTTTTATTTTTTAAAGTCAAAACATATTTCAATTACCAAACCTTACAAGCATAGGTACTTAAAATGTCAGAATATAATAGTCCGTCAGTGAAGCTAGGTGCTCGTTCCAAAGTGTAGATTCCTATGGAGAAGAACGAGCAAGAAACTCCATTCGTTACTCTTTAAAATAAAAAGACTAATTGATTGATAAAGAGTTTGGCAAAAAAAACTATTGATTGTAGTTGATTTAACCTCTAAAAATGGTTTTAAAGTCAAAGTCAAATCATTTATTCCAATTAAACCATATATTTAGGTACTTTTGAAATGTCAACAAATAAAGAAATAAATAATAGTCTGTCAGTAAAGCTAGGTGCTCGTTCCAAAGTGTAGATTCGAATGGAGAAGAACGAGCAAGAAACTCCATCGTTACTCTTTTAAGTGTTGTAAATAGTAGATTAAAGTATAATAAGTTAAATAATGAAAATAAATAAATATTTAATAATGAATCAATGTGTTTTTCTGTGAGGTACTCCCTTACAAAATATGTTTTAAACATTACCCCACACTAGGAATTTCCTGTCGTGGGTGCGTTTACAAACATACAATTTCACATAATTTTATCACACACACACTGCCTTGTTGGTCTCGGGTTCGATTCCCGGGTCGGACAACCACTGAGAAATGTTTAATATTAGTAGAATAGTAAGATAAAGTTCTCACTAAAAACTTGACCATTTTTGTAAATGGTTTATAGAATTTTGCAATCCTAGATAATCCAATCCAAACCTTAAAATCCCAAGTCTAACCAAAGAATAAAAGGTTTGCTGCGGACTACCTAGCGGTTTTACTGGGGCTCCGGCTGGAAAAGCAGGAGTAGGAATGGGTTGGTTTTTAGTCAGTAAGAGTTTGACACTCCCTCTTGCCTCGTCTAAGGAAAAGTAATTGGATAATCATCCATTATCAAACAAAGGGTTAAAAGGTTTCGCCCAAGGTCGCAAAAAAAAACAAACAAGACAAATATTTTAAAACATTTTTATTTATTACTAAATAACAAGGAAATATCTTATGGCACTGAGGAGTGGGACATTAAAAACGGGTCAGACTTATAGATAGACTACAATTGTGATAAAAATACTATGTCAGACATTTCACATGATCCTGGAATCGGCCTCATCTAGTTATTTAATGTCCAAATACTCAAACGCTACTCAATTTTAAGACGCTCTCAAAACTATTTCTGTCCCTATCAATTCTTTATAAAATGACAGAGATATACGATATTTAAGTACAACTTAAAATTGAGTAGCGTTTCAGAATTCGGGCGTAAGTCTTTGACTGCCTTTAGAAAACTGCTGAAGGCGAATCCTCAGCTAACATCAGTCACCGGTGACCACCACTGCGTTCAATGTGTTAAAAGATTGACGGGTAAAAGAGTTTACATTGTAACCTATTTGCAAAAATAAATATCATTTATTATTTGCCATGTACCGTCCACTGCCGCCCCGCCTAAAAAGCATATTTAGGTAAGCGTGCACAAACCCGCATCGTACGCATTCCGTAAGTCCTTATCAGCACGCATCGCATGTAAGCATTGTCGATGATGCGGTCCGTACGATGCGGATCAGTGGACGCAGTTGTATGAGTTTCTATACAAGACAAACTAAAATCCGTTGCGTGCGATGCGGGGCTGTGGACGCTTATTTTAAAGTACACAGACTTTTCATAACAAAATTTCAATTAAAAATGTCTGACATAGCTCTTTAAAAATAGTTTAAAAGATGGCAGTAAAGCGATTTAAACTTAAATTAAAAATAGTTATCAATTATTTAAAATATAATATATATGTACGTTTATATTGATTTTCATATACCATTTCTTTTTTGAGGCTTTACCATGCTATTTGAATGGGGCGTTTTGTTTTTTGGTCACTAGATGGCGCAAATGTAGCTAGTATTTTTTTGTCCAATCACAGCAATTGTCATATATTGAACGATTGACACTAGCTAATAGGGATGATGACGGGGTATGATAATTAAAAATCTAATTAGTCCGTCAGTTAGGTAATGAATAAAATACGTCATCTACCCTATTTTCAACGTAAAAACAACTCTATAACATATGCCTTTAAAATTCAAAATCGCTCAACATGATATTAAGTTTTACAAAAACTATGGGTATGTAAAAAATTCAATATAATTTAAAAATAATATATGACTACGTAAAATCGCTAAAATTTGTTTAAAACAATTTCATTTTGTGATGACATTTAATATTTAACATTTGATTTTTATTTTTCCAATGGCAAAGGCGACACACTAATAAAAATTTAATTAAAAAAGCTAATTTTAAGAATTTAATTAAATTCATTCACAACTTAAAAAACAACTTATTCAATTTATATAAAAATATATAACGTAATTTCTTAAACTATGTTATATAAAAATATACCGTGTTTAAAATATATATTTTAGCTTAAATAGGTTATTTTAACTTAAAGTAAAAATGTTTAATTTATAAAGTAAATTACTTCATTAGTAAAGAAATCGTATAAAGGTATTTTTCAGCCTTGTGGCGTGGTGGCCCGGAGGTTTAAAACACCCGCTTCTCATGCATGAGAGTGCGGTTTCGAAACCTACCAACGGCAAGTACCAATGTGACTTTTTCCGAGTTATATGTACTTTATAAGATTATTTAGACACCACTGACTAACGATGAAGGAAAACATCGTGAGGAAACCTGGGCTTATAATAATTTCTAATTGTAAGTTTGAAATCGCCAACCCGCATTGAGCAAGCGTGGTGATTAATGCTCAAACCTTCTCCATGTGAGAAGAGGCCTTTGGTCAACAGTGGCCACTTATAGGCTGTTGATGTGATTTTAAAACCACTATACGGTTTCCCAACTAATAAACGATTTACTTTATATTTCGGAAATATATTAAAAATCGTTTTATTTCTATAAAATAAAAATATATTACCTGTAGCAACACTACGCACTTATAAATTATTATGCAAGCAACACTGATATATAAAATATAACTTATACATTATTATATATACTTGGGAGCAAAGAAAAGGACCCACTGTCGTATTTGTTCACAATACTTTGACCACAGAAGAGCTGTAATGTTGTAGGTTGTCTAGGAATGTTACGCACATGCGGCGCGGCTGTTAGAATGCCGTATTTGTAAAGAGCGTTCGAATTAGCTCAAAGAGAATAATACACTTTTTGGCTTACCTACTGGGCCTATTTCGCTCATTTTTCGTATATCGTCAGCCAAGATGATAACAAATATGTGGTTTAAATTAAGTCATAAGAAGTTTCCCCATACGATAAAGAAAAATCGCTAGTGGCTCCGTTTCTTTGCTCCCAAATGTAAAAATAACTATATAACTTTCTTTAAATATATGTCAAATACATAATTTTAACTTTAATGAGCAAATTATTATACGTTATAAACATAGTAGTGATTTTCTTACGTTAAAACTAACATAATATGTTAAATATAATCTGTCTAAATACATCGAGAACTATAATTTATATAAAAAAATATATTGCTATATATAAAATCTATAACATTAATAAAATTACTATTTTAAGTAAAAAAATATAAAACTATGATTTTTCGTTTCGAGACTTTAAAAAAGACTATATATTTTTATTTAAGAGGGCAAGAAAAAATATTGCTTTTTTAAATAGGTGTAACATATGGGGGCTTACTCTTGAATGCAATTCCGATCGACCTACATCAGACATCGACATCGGAGGCCCAATTACCCCCCTTCCCAATCCCCAATCCCCGAACAACCCTTACATAAAGACACGGTCTCACAGACTCTAAACCGAAGTGAATCATCGCTTGCGTTGTATTTCGTTGTGTGAGTGAAGTTACCGGAGGCCCAATTACCCCCTTCCCAAACCCTGATTCTCCAACATCTCTTAAATTCAAATTCCTAACCTCCAAAAGGCCGGCAACGCACTTGTAACGCCTCTGGTGTTTCTAATGTCTATAGATTGGTTTCAAGAGTAAGCGCCCTGATATACTTTATAATATGTATTATAATTTATATTGCTTAACAATTGTATATTATATACAGTATGGAGATCACTCATATGACTTAAATGAAACTAGAAGTAGTACTCGTCCACAGAAGCATAATACAACTAAATATTTCAACGAAAACTGAACATTTTAAGAACAGTAGGTCTACTCCAATTCTCGAATGCGAAGTTTCGTTTAATCTTCGGCCGTAGGTTTTATTGATTTACTAATGAAATTACTTAAAAATAACGTTTTATTTTTAATTTCATATCAAAACCTATTTATTTATCTTCATTTCATTCGTTCATATTTGTTCACGAAAGTTCGCAATAAATGGAATTGTAGAAATCTGCGAAGTTTCGGACGAAACTTCGTTTTTCGTTGAATTAGAGTAGACCTACTGGGTCTTTCTCACTCATTTTTCGTATATTGTCAGCCAAGATGATAACAAATATGTGGTTTAAATTAAGTCATAAGAAGTTTCCCCATATGGTATACAACTTTCTTAGATGTTCCTTGTTAATTTAATAAATATTTCTTTCACTCAAACTTTGTCCAATAAGTAACAAACACAATATAAAAAAGAATGTTATTGTACATATTATACATATATAAACCTTCTTCGTAAATCACTCTATGTATTAAAAGAAACTGTATCAAAATCCGTTGCGTAGTTTTAAAGATTTAAGCATACATAGGGACAGACAGCAGAAAGCGACTTTGTTTTATACTATGTATCTGTAGTTATACATATTTTTTTTAAGTATTTTACCCATCCCAAAATAAATATTCTTTACTTATATACTAGCTTCTGCTAGCAGTTTCCCCGGTTTACTGTGGGATAAAAAGTAACCTATGTGTTATTCCAAACCATAATCTACCCCTGTTCCAAATTGCTTGCGTTGTGTGAGTGAGGATACCGGAGCTCCAATCACCCCCCTTCCCAATCCCCGATTCCCCAATAACCCTTAAATTCCTAACCTCCAAAAGGCCGACAACGCACTTGTAACGCCTCTGGTATTTCGAGTGTCCATAGGCGACGGTTATTGCTTGCCATTAGGTGATCCGTCTGCTCGTTTACCGGCTTATACCATAAAAATATTCTTTATCCATATCCTTTCGGCCCTTTTTGACGTGAAAAAGTAAGAAACATACAAACTTTCGCATTTATAATATTAGTAGGATATAAAAAGAATATTATCTTACTAAATATAATAAATGCGAAAGTTTGTGTGTTTATATGTATGTTTGTTACTTAATCACGTCAAAACGGCTGAAAGGATCGGGATAAAATTTGGAACAGGAGTAGATTATGGTCTAAAATAACACATAGGATACTTTTTATCCTACAGGAACGCAGTGAAGTCGGTAGCAGAAACTAGTTTAATATAACGTCGAAAATTAGTAGCATAAACTATATTTTATATTATATACATATAATTTTAACAGTTTTGAGTTATAAAATATAACTATTTTGTCTGGATTGTTAACATATATCTCTGAGTTCATTTCGGTATTTAAGGCTCCCCTACACAGGCGCCTTCTGGAGCTGCGGACTACCTAGCGGGTTTACCGGGGCTCCGGCTCGAAAAGCAGGAGTAGGAACGGGGTGGTTTTTAGTCAGTAAGAGTCTGACACTCCCTCTCGCCTTGCCCAAGGCGGGAGAAGTCATTGGATGACTTAAAAAGCAGTGTTTTTTTTTAAACATTGCCCCACACTAGGATTTTCTTCTGTATCGTGGGTGCGTTTACAAACATACAATTTCACATACACATGACACCCAGACCCGAAACAACAATTTGTAGATCACACAGAGTTGTTCCGTGCGGGAATCGAACCCGCTACACGTTGCACGGCAGCCAGTTGCCCAACCACCGCACCAACCGTGCAGTCTGGGGCCTTAGTCTGCTATTACAACTGTGTCAGAATGGTCGATCACTAATCAGTGCAAGAGGGATGTAGCTATACAACCTACATAGCTCCGTCCCTGCACTGCTCAATGATCGACCATTCTGACACAATTGTAAAAGCAGACTAAGGCAAACCCTGATGTGTGTACATGACCGTCCTAATACAAAATGTACTGAAAACAGATATCGCAATAACGCATGCGATATTATCGACCGATAATATCGCGCCTGTGTGGGAAAGCCTATACTCAGAGCAGTCAGATAGGAAATGCCTATTTAAAGGTGCCATATAGCAGCCTATTTATTCAATAAAGACACTATTATAACCGCCGTACTCAGAGTCATTTAATGGTCACTTAACCCAGTCCTTAGCAATTGTTTTCGGAACAAAATCGTTACTAAGAAATAGTTTATGTAATCATTAAATGTCTCTGAGTACGGCAGTATTTTGATCATGTATCAAACATGATTTGATCTTATATAGGGTGACTGGTAATTAGTGAACGATATTTAAACACGTGATTGTACTCATGATTACAAACAACTTTCTCAAAGAAACTTTATTTGTATACTCATTAGTTTTATTTTTATCACAATAACAAAACAACAACGCGCGTGCTTTCGCATGATTAGCTGTTAGCAGCGAGGCCTGCGCCCGCGTTATCGGAAGACTAGTAGGTATTTTGGAACTATACGCGCGCGTCTATTTGAAATTCTGTTGTTTTGTTATTGTGATAAAAATAAAACTAACAAGTATACAAAAAAAGTTTCTTCGGGAAAGTTGTTTGTAATCATGAGTACAATCACGTGTTTAAATATCGTTCACTAATTACCAGTCACCCTATACATTGTAGATATATGTAATATATAATTACTATATAATATATTATTTACTTATTTATCACTGATCCTCAATTCTGCTAGTTCCTGCTCCTCATCCACTTCGTCTTCATCATCAGAGCCGTGGACTGATGCGGCCGGGGTTGTACCTCCTGGGAAAAGGAATTTTCAATATAGTGTTAGAACAATTTTATAATTAAACAATGGTGTATTTTATTACCACATATATTTTGTGGTAATTCTTGATGTTTTAATAGTTAAAAGAATATCCTTTATAGGTTTTATATTTTTTTTAAATCTATTTTGAAATTCAGATATATTTTGGTTTTATCGACGCTTGTGTTTCAATGTATTTATTTATTTATTACTATTAAAACACGTCAACAAAATAAACATCAAAATTAATAAAAAATTAATTGATTTTATTACGAATTTTGTATAACTTTATTTTCAAGTATTTTATTTTCTTTACATTACATCTTTTTTAATCATTTATCGAAATTATAGCCATCCCCAGTAACATATCAAATGTGCCTCACGCGTGCATTATCAAAAAAAAAACAAAAAACCTAGTGTAAAAAAAAACTCGTGTCACTAAAGTATTGCCATACCAAAAAAACTCAAAACTACCACAAAAAAAAACCTTTCTAAAGTCCATCCGAATTGTGACCAAAAACCAGAGCGAGATAAACCAAGATTCAGAGCCGCTACAGTTTCCATTTTCCCCGGATTCGTGGTAATTTTTAAGCTGGCAACCCACTCGCCATCTGTCAACACCATTCAGACTATTATAGACGTTACGCCCTTAAGATAAGGTTTGCTTTCACTTACTTCAAAGGCGCATTGGTATTGACAGATGACGTTTTGTGTTGCAAAACTTTAAAATTTTACAAGTTTTACCGAAATTCTAGGTTTTTTAACAATAAATATTATAATGAAGAAATACTTTGCATTGCACAGTCTACCAATTTTTCGTTATAAGTCAATAAACCCAATATTTAACCGACTTCAAAAAAAGAAGGTTCTCAGTTTGACCTATATGTGTTTGTAAGCGATTATCTCGCGTACGGCTGAACGGATTTTGTTGCGATTTTCATACCTTAGCAACAACCCAATTGCTAGTTTCAGGAGGATTCTCAGTTTGACCTGTGTGTATGTATGTTTGTGCGATATTATCTCGCGTACGGCTGAACGGATTTTGATACTCTTTTCATGCCTTGTTAACAACCCGATTCCTAATTACCCGACACAATTACTAAACCGCCAAAAAAATAACTACTTTCTATCCCAAACAATCAAATTACCACTCTAAGCATTAACGGCGCATTCCAATAACCTACCGATCGGTAGATTTGCCTACCAGAGGTAGAATTTTGACATAAGCTCCATACAAAATGTGTCAAAATTCTACCGCTGGAGGGAAATCTACCGATCGGTAGGTTATTGGAATGCGCCGTAAATGATGAAAAATCCGAATAAATCCTACCCTAATTCTGTACTTCAGCGCAATCCTGTAGCTTAGCGATCAATTGATCTATTTGCTCAACCATAGCTTCATTCAAAGGCTCAAGGAAGTTCTCGTTCGGCGTTCGGTAATTTTCGTGCTCCGATTCGGCAAAGTTCGGCTTTTCGAAGCTTATTTCCAACGCCGGATCGGTACCATCGTCCGATATGTTCAATATTTCTAAAGATTTCCTTATGTTTATTTGATTTTTCTTTGCAATTATGTCTTCATTGGTTTGATCTTCATTCGTATTTGCATCGTCGGAGGAAGATGATTTTCGTTCGCGACGGACTGGTGATGTGAATTATTATCAGTGGTCGGAGTAGGTAGATTGAACTTGGGTCCGAAACATATATATTAATATTGTAGCACTTATTATAGGAACTTATTATAGCACTGAATTTAAAAACCATCATTACCACTTCGTCATAGTCGCAAACAAAAAATACTGGTCATTTGTGAACGTAATTGACGGATTAATTACATACTCGTACGGTAATAATATCACTAACAACATTAACTTTTAACAGGAATTTAATAAATTCAGGAAAATGGCTTATCCGAGTTAATCTTTTTGTGTGCATTTATGATACTAGTACCAAAAATCAATCTACCTACTCCGATCTATAACTATTATTATAATTATAAATTTTTGCTTACGTAAAAACTCAATAAGGTGACTCGTCAAGTTTTAAGCCTTATATATGCAATAAGGGGGTGTTCAAGTGCTACGTAACGCATTTTTTTTAAGTTTTTTGACCTCCCCATCCCCTTTGTAACGCAACGTAACGTTTTTCTGTACCCCCCTCCCTCTCTAAACGTTACGTAACACGTAATATGTTATAGTTTTTATCTTTTTAATTGCCTTTGCGTCTGACTGTCTCTTAAAAAAGGACCCCTCTCTTAACAAAAAGTTTGCTATAATCCCCATTCTCGTCAAGCGATTGGGGGATCTTAATTTTATTAAGTCCCCATGTTTGGAAAGCGACTTTGGGATCACAATTTGAATACCCACGTTTGACAAGCGACTTGAGGATCATATTTAAAATCTCCACACTAGTCAAACGACTTGAGTGATCACAATTAAATCCTCACGCTTTTCAAGCGACTTGGGGA
The DNA here is from genome assembly GCF_023101765.2 of Spodoptera frugiperda. Lineage (NCBI taxonomy): Eukaryota > Metazoa > Arthropoda > Insecta > Lepidoptera > Noctuidae > Spodoptera > Spodoptera frugiperda. Next base: position 6,106,464 of record NC_064232.1, read on the forward strand.
TCACCATTTAAATCCCCCATTTGACAAACAACTTGGGGATCAAATTTAAACACGGTTATCAAGTGAGCGAGATCGCAGTTAGGTCATAAAATAATCTCTTTTTAGTATTAGATTTACTACAATCCCCACACTTGGCAGGCAACACGAGGATTCCAGTTAAATCACCGACATATATAACTAAAATATAAAACAACTTACTAGAATGGGTGGGACTGGGTGGTTCTGAGATGGGTCTTGGGTAGTTGAACCTCTTGCCCAGCTCCTGGTCCATATGATCGACGTAGTCTGGGTAGACGATTTTAAGGGCTTCAGCGCGCGCTTGGCGGTAGTACTGTAATAATAAATAATAGGGAGTGAGTGAGTGAGTGAGTGAGTGAGTGAGAGAGTGAGTGAGAGTATGAGTGAATAAGTAATTAAGTGAGTGGGTGAGTGAGTGAGTGAGTGAGAGAGAGAGTGAGACAATGAATGAGAGAGTGAGTGAGGGAGTGAATGAATGTGGGAGAGAATGAGTGAGTAAGTAAGTGAATGAAAGCGTGATCGAGTGAGTGAGTGACAACACACACATCCTGCAATATCGCTGCAACTCCTGTGCACCAGGATCTACAGTAGATACAACAATGAAAACACCGGAACATTGAAGTCCGCGTCCCAGGGACATAATTGACTGTCTTGGATCCCACGACGAAATTAATCAGAAGATGTTATTAGAGGAGAAAAAAAGAAAAGTGAGTGAATAGATGAGTGAGTGAGAGAGTGAGCGAATGACTGAGTGAGTGAGTGTGTGAGTGAGTGAATGAGTGAGTGAATGAATTAATGATTGAATTAATTACTTACAATGCCCAAATTCCTCCAGTCGAGAAGGTCTGACAATCGCTCAGTCCTGTTTCTCTGGATAATACGTTGTCTTCGAGTTAGCCTGAAATAAATAATAGAAATTACTTAGAAAAATATTTATTTAATATAAAAGAAAATTAATATTTCGTTAAATACTACAATCTGTTCCCTTAGTATGAGTTTGCTTTACGTTGAACGAAAACGAAATGAGAGTGCGTTCGGCGCTCTGATTGGCCAGCGCGAATGAACCAACCAATCAGAGCGCCGAACGCACTCTCATTTCGTTTAAACTTATACTACGGGCACTGATCTCGACGTGAACACTTAACAAATAGAGCTCATAATTGAAAATCACTATATTATCATACACGACTAAAATAGTAAAATATTTAAAACAATCAACAATTCAAATTGAATTGAATTTAAATCAAAATTCCGCAACAAAAGCTGAAAGTAATTTCAATAACATAGTAACACAATAAACAAACCAAACTAAACTCTAACCGCTTAGAAATAACGTTCAAATTCCATAAACAGCACACACTTACTTGGTAAAATCAAACATGTACTGCGCCAGTTGCTGCACAGAGCCCTCTAGCGAGATGTAGCGCCGGTCCACGACGTATATACCGTACGCACAACCATCAAACCAAACTAAACTCTAACCGCTTAGAAATAACGTTCAAATTCCATAAACAGCACACACTTACTTGGTAAAATCAAACATGTACTGCGCCAGTTGCTGCACAGAGCCCTCTAGCGAGATGTAGCGCCGGTCCACGACGTATATACCGTACGCACAACCATCAAACCAAACTAAACTCTAACCGCTTAGAAATAACGTTCAAATTCCATAAACAGCACACACTTACTTGGTAAAATCAAACATGTACTGCGCCAGTTGCTGCACAGAGCCCTCTAGCGAGATGTAGCGCCGGTCCACGACGTATATACCGTACGCACAACCATCAAACCAAACTAAACTCTAACCGCTTAGAAATAACGTTCAAATTCCATAAACAGCACACACTTACTTGGTAAAATCAAACATGTACTGCGCCAGTTGCTGCACAGAGCCCTCTAGCGAGATGTAGCGCCGGTCCACGACGTATATACCGTACGCACAACCATCAAACCAAACTAAACTCTAACCGCTTAGAAATAACGTTCAAATTCCATAAACAGCACACACTTACTTGGTAAAATCAAACATGTACTGCGCCAGTTGCTGCACAGAGCCCTCTAGCGAGATGTAGCGCCGGTCCACGACGTATATACCGTACGCACAACCATCAAACCAAACTAAACTCTAACCGCTTAGAAATAACGTTCAAATTCCATAAACAGCACACACTTACTTGGTAAAATCAAACATGTACTGCGCCAGTTGCTGCACAGAGCCCTCTAGCGAGATGTAGCGCCGGTCCACGACGTATATACCGTACGCACAACCATCAAACCAAACTAAACTCTAACCGCTTAGAAATAACGTTCAAATTCCATAAACAGCACACACTTACTTGGTAAAATCAAACATGTACTGCGCCAGTTGCTGCACAGAGCCCTCTAGCGAGATGTAGCGCCGGTCCACGACGTATATACCGTACGCACAACCATCAAACCAAACTAAACTCTAACCGCTTAGAAATAACGTTCAAATTCCATAAACAGCACACACTTACTTGGTAAAATCAAACATGTACTGCGCCAGTTGCTGCACAGAGCCCTCTAGCGAGATGTAGCGCCGGTCCACGACGTATATACCGTACGCACAACCATCAAACCAAACTAAACTCTAACCGCTTAGAAATAACGTTCAAATTCCATAAACAGCACACACTTACTTGGTAAAATCAAACATGTACTGCGCCAGTTGCTGCACAGAGCCCTCTAGCGAGATGTAGCGCCGGTCCACGACGTATATACCGTACGCACAACCATCAAACCAAACTAAACTCTAACCGCTTAGAAATAACGTTCAAATTCCATAAACAGCACACACTTACTTGGTAAAATCAAACATGTACTGCGCCAGTTGCTGCACAGAGCCCTCTAGCGAGATGTAGCGCCGGTCCACGACGTATATACCGTACGCACAACCATCAAACCAAACTAAACTCTAACCGCTTAGAAATAACGTTCAAATTCCATAAACAGCACACACTTACTTGGTAAAATCAAACATGTACTGCGCCAGTTGCTGCACAGAGCCCTCTAGCGAGATGTAGCGCCGGTCCACGACGTATATACCGTACGACATCGGGTCCGCTATATGCTCCTGCATGAAGCAACCGAAACCTGGGGACAAGAGTCGGAAGGAGTCGGTAAGAGTTGGTAAGAGTTGGTAAGAGTCGGTAAGAGTCGGTAAGAGACGGTAAGAGACGGTAAGACTAGGTAAGAGTCTGTAAGAATCGGTAAGAGTCGGTAAGAGTCGGTAAGAGTAGGTAAGAGTTAGTAATGCCCGAATACTCAAACGCTACTCAATTTTAAGAAGACGTTCTCAAATGTAGTTCTGTCCCTATCAATTCTTTATACAATGAGAGAGATAGCACGATATTTAAGTATGTAAAACTTAAAATTGAGTAGCGTTTGAGTATTCGTATTCTAGCGTAAGAGATGGTAAGTATCGGTAAGAGTTGATAAGAGTTAGTAAGAGTTCGTAAGAGTCAGTAAGAGTTGGTAAGAGTCGGTAAGAGTTGGTAAGAGTTGGTAAGTCAAAGTCAAAGTCAAAGTCAAAGTCAAAGCATTTATTTCAATTAATCCTAAATTAGGCACTTTTGAAACGTCAAATTGAATTGTCCGTCAGTCTGTCTGTCAGTGAAGCTAGGCGCTCGTTCCAAAGTGTTGCTTCGAATGGAGAAGAACGAGCAAGAAACTCCATCGTTACTCTTTTCAAAAATGTTTTTTACAATATCTCTGATACATTATTTGATCATTTACCTATTGTATATATATGTAGGAACAATGTAACGACAATACGACGTCAAAACTATGGGACAATATAACCAATTCGTAAAGAATATAAATTAAAAAAGCGGGTTGTTTCAAACATAGTGCCCACATATGTACATGTGGCGACACATTGACAAGTAACAAGTGACAGATGACAGATGACAGAAGTCGCACATAGACTATCGATGAGCAAATCAACGGATGGCGTCACAAATATCGGAGGATCCTCCTTTGCTTAGGGAACTTTACTCTCTGTTCCCTAAAGTGGTGACCCCGACGTGATTGAAACCAACCTTCACGGAGCAGATCAGCACCGTCATCCTCATCGCCATCCCCCTCACCCGTCACTTCTCCGCTGAGCGGTAATCAAGTCGCAGCCAACCAGCATCCTCGGCCTCATCAGGGACCACCACACGCTACATCGAAGATATGCAGCCTGGTTCTTCCCTACGGCCTCATCAGCGTCTAGGCACAGCACTCTGCACACGGTCTGAGGACATCTTCCTCCCGTCAACGCAGACGCCAGCCACTACGCACCTACCCTCGCAGCATCAATTCCCCGACTCACCGTGGGACACTGCGAGCTTCACTACTCCGACTCACTGGAGTATCACCCTGCACCGCTCACCCGACTCACTGGGCATTCAGCGGCACAGTTCCGACTCACTGGAACTAGGGACATTCTACACTGGTTCTGGCACCGCTCATCTCAAGCATCGACAGCCGTCTCAACAGGATCGACCTCCGGTCTTGGGGGGGAGTGATGTGGCGACACATTGACAAGTAACAAGTGACAGATGACAGATGACAGAAGTCGCACATAGACTATCGACGAGCAAATCAACGGATGACGTCACAAATATCCTGCATCGCACATATGAAGTTTGCATGCGAATTAACACGGATAGAAAATCCCAACGTACAACAGGGGCAGAAAGCCCGCCAGGCTGATCACCTCGCCTGGTCGGAGGATCCTCCTTTTCTTAGGGAACTTTACTCTCTGTTCCCTAAATACACTTACAATTTTGAAATAATGCTTCTATACAAATAAAAAATAATCTTTAATTTAATTTTTCAAATAAAAAATAAATAAATAACTGCTTGAATCGGTATATAATATAATAGGAATAAGAATCGGTAAGAGTCGGTAAGAATTGGTAAGAGTCGGTAAGAGTCGGTAAGAGTCAGTAAGAGACAGTAAGAATGGTAAGAGTTGGTAAGAGTCGGTAAGAGTTGGTAAGAGTCGATAAGAGTAGATAAGAGTGGGTAAGAGTCGGTAAGAGTCGATAAGAGTAGATAAGAGTGGGTAAGAGTCGGTAAGAGTCGGTAAGAGTTGGTAAGAGTCGGTAAGAGTTGGTAAGAGTCGAAACTATAAAACTCATTAATTATAGTTATCGGCTTACACGCGTAACAATTTGACGAGGAACTCGACTATTTTCAAGCCATGCTATAGACTCATATCGTCGTGTGTCGTGGAACGTTGCTCACGAATATGAGCCTCTGAGGCTTGAAACTAGTCGAGTTCCTCGTCAAACAGTTACGTGAGTAAGCCGATAACATAATAATTAATTTAGTATGTCTCACGAAAGTTATATTAATACCATAAAACTTAATATTACCTGACAAATTAGTAGTAATACTGGGTATTCCCATGACAGTACATTCAGCCGGCGTGTACCCCCAGGGTTCGTAGTAAGAGGGGAAGACTCCGAGATGGCACCCCCTCACAAACTCCTCGTAGTCCAGCCCAAACAACGGGTTCGTTGATGTCAAGAACTCTGGATGGAAGATAACCTGAGAAGAAATACAAAAAATATTTTGTTTTTTTATTTGTTTAAAGGTGCTTTTTGTCTAAACGTTAGAGACTGATTTAACATTTGTGTTTAAACAAATTATAACAGTAATTTTAGTAATTGTAGTAAGTTACACGCTATTGCAAATGTTATATTGTTACACATTTTTGTTTATAACGTTATATAACTGCTGTGTGGAAGCACCTTTAAAGAACGTTGCCCCACACTAGGATTGTCTTCTGTATCGAGGGTGCGTTTAAAACATACAAGTTCACATACACATGACACTCAGACCCGGAGTAACAATTTGTGGATCACACAAAGAGTTGAGTCGAACCCGCTATACTTTGCGCGGCAGCCGGTTACCCAGCTACCGCATCAACCGTGCAGTCATTAGCACGCGCGCGTAAAGTTCCAAAATACCTACTAGTCTTAGTACGACGCGGGTACCTCGCTGCTAACAGTTGTTCATAATTAGTGAACGATATTTAAACACGTGATTGTACTCATGATTACAAACAACTTTCCCGAAGAAACTTTCTTTGTATGCTCATTAGTTTTATTTTTATCACAATAACAAAATTGCATTAGCACGCGTAAAGTTCCAAAATACCTACTAGTCTTCCGATAACGTGGGCGCGGGCGCCTCGCTGCTAACAGCTGATCATGCGAAAGCAATATTTTGTTGTTTTGTTATTGTGATAAAAATAAAACTAATGACTATACAAAAAAAGTTACTTTGGGAAAGTTGTTTGTAATCATGAGTACAATCACGTGTTTAAATATCGTTCACTAATTACCAGTCACCCTATTCAGCCTGATTTTTTTATTATCAGCCATTTTTTTCAGAGAGTTTGGTATCATTCAAACAAACATTCTAAAATGGTCAAAACAACTTTTATTTCGGAAGTCGCGTCGGTATTAAATAAGAAACGAACAAAGTCAATTTGACCATTTTAATGTCTTTTTAACCGTCTTTCTTCAAAGGGGCAGTACAAAAAGAAAAGCATTTTGTGAAAAGTTTTTTTTTTTAAATGGTACCTAACTGGTTGAATGATACCTAACTCTAAGAAAAAATTGGCAGGTGATAAAAAAAATCAGGTTGTATATTCGTAAAACATAAAATCATATTTTGTAAAATATAAAACATTATATCATTTTGTAAAATATGATTTGTCTTACCTTAACTTTATCGTTGACCGTGTTGAAGAGTTCACATCTCCTGATAGAATTCAGTACAGGATCGCTCCAGTCATCCACCTGGACAAGATAATTTATATTATACACCGTAGAATTTTAACGTTTTGCTCACGGCAGAATGACTTGCCATCAGTAGTACTATCCAAACATAGAGTTAAACTTAGCAAATACAAAGTTCTTTTTTTTAATATAGAAAATAATTTCTTCTAAACAATAATATGAATCGTAGAATGTCATAAATAATTATTTATTTTGTCGGAATTTAGCGTCAGCCTCGAGACGGGAGAGTGTTGCAGACTCTTACTGACTAAAAACCACCCCGTTCTTACTCCTGCTTTTCAAGCCGGAGCCCCGGTAAACCCGCTAGGTACTCCGCAGCTCCGTATACACTACGACATACTACTATATACAACTTTAAATGTATCTCTTTACAAATAAATAAATACGTACAACATTATGCGTAGTGATGGGAGGCAGTCCGTCTCGCTGCAAGCTGTATATACAGCGCTTGAGGCGCACCGTGTCTTCTTTGTGCAGCAGGTCGGACGCGTCGGGGAGGTGCCCGCTGTAATACACAGGCTCATTTAGTGAGGGGTGATGATATCTATACTAATACTAGCTTCTGCCCGCGACTTCGTCCGCGGAAAATAAAAAAAATTGGGGTTGTACTACCCCTGACATTTAGGGGGATAAAAATAGATAGTGTTCTCATAGATAACGGGTGCTTACCCGGACAAAAAAATTCATCAAAATCGGTCAAGCCGTTTCGGAGGAGTATGGCAACGAAAACTGTGACACGAGAATTTTATATACATATTAGATTATAAAGCTGAAGAGTTTGTTTGTTTGTTTGTTTGTTTGAACGCGCTAATCTCAGGAACTACTGGTCTGAATTGAATAATTATTTTTGTGTAGGAAGGCTATGACCAATAGAAGCCGAGCAGAGCGGGTGAAACCGCGCGAAAATAGCTAGTCTTCAATATGAGTAAGTGTGGGAGAGCCATGCTTCGGCACGAATGGGCCGGCTCGACCGGAGTGATACCACGGCCTTACAGAAAACCGACGTGAAACAACGCTTGCGTTGTGTGAGTGAAGTTACCGGAGGCCCAATTATCCCAATGCATAATTTAGGATTAATTGAAATAAATCGTTTAACTTGACTTTGAATCTCACCCTAAAGCCAATTAACGACACCACCGCCATCTAGACATTGCAAAAATCTTACCTCAAACATATATCATACATCCTCTTGCCGATCTTCTGTTGTATGTCGTTGATGGTGTCTCTCAGAGCCTTGGTGACGGCGTGGCCTCGCAGACTCTCCACGTTGAAGTTATTCGTCTTCGCAGGGAAGATCATGAACGCTACCACTGTCATGTCGGAGCCTGATGACTGGAAACAAATTATATTTTTTATTATAACTTTCGTGAGACGTACTAAATTAATTATTATTCTTACTTAGGCTTCTTCATTAGGCTTACTCACGTAACTGATTGACGAGGTTTTTTTTTTTTTTTGAGGGTGGAAAATCATCCAATGACTTCTCCCGCCTTGGGCGAGGCGAGAGGGAGTGTCAGACTCTTACTGACTAAAAACCACCCCGTTCCTACTCCTTCTTTTCGAGCCAGAGCCCCGGTAAACCCGCTAGGTAGTCCGTAGCTCCGGATCAGGCATCAGCCCTACTGGGCCCCATCTGTGGTGGTCTGGCTCTTTGAGGCGCGCGGCACGCAAATTGGAAAGGATAGGGTGAAGTTTGGTATTTTAACTAGAAACGGAGCAATGATAAATTCGCATAAAAATCGAATTATCTTAATGATAAAGTTAGTTAAGAATAAACCAATTATGGGCACAAAATGCACATTAACTTTCAAGAATTTACTTGCATAACAGTGACCACTGCGGGACAAGCGCCTTTTTTTGATTCGATTCCCGAGTCGGACAAGTATAACTGGGTTTTTTCGGATTTTCGGAAATTTCTCAGCTGTATATGGCAATAGGCTCAGCCCCTATTACAATGGACTTATAACACAAATGATGAAAAGTGGGTTGTACATTGTATAGCGGCATTACGTGCCATAATGTACACCTCTGCCTACCTCTTCAGGGATAAAAAGATATGGATGGATGGCTTCCCCTGCATAATCGAGCTGAGCATAGCTACTTTACGGCACTTGCGAGCCTGACACTCCCTCTCGCCTCGCCCAAGGCGAGAGAAATCATAAGAAGATCCCCCCCCCCCAAAAAGAAAAGTATGGTATATAACGGCAAATATTTCAATGTAGAAAAGGCTCTGCCTACCCCAAAAAAAGCGTGACGATGCGTTGTGTAACTTACCTTTAAGTAATGATTGAGTCTAGCCAAAGCCTCGATGAAGATATCAGCTCCCTTGTTACCGAACTCGTAGCGACCGGCGATGAAGAAATACAGCGTCTTGTCCAAATCAAAGTTGAAGTGACTGTGGACAATCATTTAATAGTAATGTTATTTTAGAGACTTAGATGTTCGTGAACAGGTGCCGTCAACTGGGACTGGTCAGCTCCAGACTGCATTAATTTTATTGTCCTCTAGGTAATTTATAATTATATCTCTTTAATAATATTAAACTAGCTTCTGCCAAAGCCTGGTTTGTATTCCCGGGACAAATATGAGAGCTTTTTTTTCGGCGGTAGGTGTGAAACAGTTAAGACGCGTTTTTACTTAGCTCCTAGAATTTAATATTTATTAAATAATTATATTAAGTTAATTAAAATCCCAGTGAAGTAAACACTTGTAAATAGCATCCAACATCTGTGTTAACGTTTATGTAGCACTAGCACTATTGCTTCACCACCTGCCAGTCACTTGCACTAAACATATCCGAATCTTGAAGCACTGCAAAGCATCATGTCTCAATCCGAACTAGCTGCTGTCCAAGCCGGCCAGAAGAACTTGGAAGCCGGTCAGAAGAGCCTGGAGGAGCTTGTCCAGGGCAAGTTCAGGGAAATGGAGGCTCAGTTCCAGTCTACTGGCTTGGCTAAACCTAACACAATTGCCAAGCTGGCGGATGAGTTTCACTGTTTCCGGAAACTAGTATTTGGCATGCTGGGTCTCCTGCGGAAACAAATTCAGGAATTCTCCAGAATAGCTGATGTGCTTGACATGAGAAGTCGACGCAAAGCACTCATTTGCACAGGATTTCCTGAAACGGACAAGGAAGACTGTAAGACTATGATTATGGACACTCTTCACACAAAATTAGCTTTGAAGGATATCACAGTGGACGATATTACACAGTGTCATCGACTCGGAGCAGCTAGTGAGGGCCGTAATAGGCCGATCCTGGTGAGGTTCTCGAAATCCGAAGTAAAGTCTGCTGTGTGGAGGGCTAAGCCGGGACTCAAGGGCTCTTCAATTGCCATTAAAGAGTTCCTGACCAAGACTAGACAGTCTGTGTTCAGTAATGCACGGCTGCATTTTGGAATGCGGTCTTGCTGGACACAAGAGGGAGTTATCGTCATCAGGACCTCAGACGGCGGCCGGCACAAAATTACAACCCAGGAGGAGCTCGGTTCATTGCTGATGAAATTTCCCAAAGTGTCCAGTGAAACAAAACTTGCGTCTCGTAAACCCTCCAACAAATAGTAAAGTTAAAATTTTGTGTTACTAATATTCAGTACTAACACTTCTATAATTCGTGCAGTGAGTACTAACCCTATTAACATTACGGATCATCACACATTGGTATGTAATCAATAGTTTTCACACTCCATCAATAACTTTGTTAACCCATTTCTCTTTGTCTCGTTTCACTAACCCTCTTTCAAATAATTGTGTAGATAGTTTCATTTTATTAAATCACCTTCACCTGTCTAATAAAACAAGACACTTAAACAGGTAATTGTAACTAAATAAATAATAAACATCCGAGGGTTAGTCAACATTAATTAATTTATATAAACTCACTGTCAAATATGTCATCATGTCATAATTCATTTGAAGTCAACTCATGACTGTCACTTTGTTACGTTTTGTTGCACGCAATAATTGTGATGCGCTTACTATATTTCTTTTAAATTTTTTTTCTTTTTCCTTATTTTAATATTTTCCTCATTGACCATTAATTTTTGATTTGTTTTCATGATGTTTGTGTGTGTTCGATGTTTTTCTTTTATCTAGTGCTGCTGGCGGGTGGTGCAGAGATGTACCGTTAGTTGGATACTGCACCATTTAAAACTATATTTATAATTTTACAAATTTCTGTTTACATTATTTATATATATTTTTATACACTTGATCTATTATATATATACATATATTATTTTTAATGCATTCAGATGAAGATTCTTTTCTTTCTGCTAACAATTCCACAGACCTTTCGAATACAAGTTTCTCCTCTTGTACTGACACACTCGGCGAGCACCTACGAATTACTTTCGATCACTCAAATAAACATTTGTTGAATGTCTGCCATATTAATGCCCAGAGTGTGCCAAGTCACTATAGTGACCTGTATGAGGCATTCACTGATGTCAACGTACACGCAGTCCTGGTTTCCGAGAGCTGGCTTAAACCTCACCTCCCTTCCACTAGCTACTCCCTTCCAGGCTTCATATTGATTAGAAACGATAGACTGGGAAGGGGGGGAGGCGGCGTGGCTGTTTATCTTCGTAGTAATTTTCCTTACAAAATTCTAGCTGCATCACCTCCGGGTTACTCAGCATCAGCTGAGTATATCTTTCTTGAAGTTTGTATAAACGGAGTTAGGGCTCTCATTGGAGTGGTCTACTGTCCTCCTGCAGTGGACTATTTCTCTGATCTCGAGTTGGTTCTGGAGTCCATTGGATCTGAGTATGAGCATCACGTCATCATGGGTGATTTTAACACAAACCTTTTGCACACTACCCTCCGTTCCCGTAAACTACGAAACATTATTGAGTCTGTCGGTCTCCATGTCTTGCCACTTCAAGCAACTCACAGCAGCACTGGAGGTGAGGATACATGGCTTGACTTGGCCCTAACCTCAAGTCCTACTCACGTCTCCTCTCATGGCCAATGTCCAGCCCCTTGCTTTTCCCGTCATGACCTAATCCATTTGTCCTATCGCCTTAAGCCTCCTAAACCTATCCCTAGGGTGCTGCGCATGCGTTGTTTTGCAAAAATGGATGTCGACGGACTGTGTAGGGATGCCGCCGAGCTCGAGTGGGAGTCACAGGTATCCGGTGCTTCCTCGGTCGATGATAAGGTGTCTGTGTTCAACAATCTGGTAAAAACCTTATATGATATCCATGCTCCAGTCAAATCAATAAAAGTTAAGCGTCCACCGGCTCCATGGATGTCGAAAGGTGTGCGTATGGCCATGAGGCGAAGAAATCGAGCCTTCAGGAAATATAAGCGGGATCGGTCGGAGGATAATTGGGTGCTGTACAAGTCGGCTAGGAATCGATGTAATCAGATGATACGTAATGCTAAACGCCGACACATTCTCGAAAATATCACTTCTAGCTCCGCGGCCGATATCTGGAAATTCCTTGGAACTCTGGGTATCGGTAAACAAGGCCATGTGGAGCTGCCTAACACGATTGGTCTGGACGATATCAATCGTCATTTCACCACCACTTCTAATTTGGATCGTCAGACCATTCGTCAGACGGTAGACTTCATCGCTGGCCTTCCGCGTAGGAATATAGATTCCTTTAGTTTTTCTCCGGTTGCTTCGGGCGATATCAAAAAGATTATCCTTTCAATAAAATCCAGGGCCGTTGGCTTTGACGACATAGGTCGTAGTATGATTATCCCGATCCTTGATTATATCCTTCCATCGATTACCCACATTATCAACTTTTCCTTGTTCTCAGGACAGTTCCCTTCCCTGTGGCGTAATGCGTACGTCCGTCCTCTTCCTAAAATCACAAATCCCTCTCTCCCTTCACACTTCCGTCCTATTTCAATCCTTCCATTCCTCTCTAAAGTGCTGGAAGCCTGTGTCCATAAGCAGTTTTCAAGTTTTATAGCCCGTCACAACCTCTTAAGCCCCTTGCAGTCTGGATTCAGACCTGGGCACAGTACGGCTACAGCACTTCTCAAAGTGACTGGCGACATTAGAGAGGGGATAGGTGAGACCAAAGTTACCATCATGGTATTGATAGACTTCTCCAATGCCTTTAATGCCGTCAGTCACGACATCCTTGAATCCATCCTGTCCTATCTTATGGTGTCGCCTGGGGCACTGGATTGGTTCCAGTCTTATCTTCGTGGGCGCCAGCAGGCTGTTCGCAACGAGGAGACGCTGTCGAATTGGTGTGCGCTTGCCGCTGGTGTCCCACAAGGCGGTATACTTTCACCATTACTGTTTTCTATTTTCATAAACTTCATCACTCATAACCTTCAGTGTGCGTATCATCTCTACGCCGATGACCTTCAGATTTACACTCGAGCTCGGCCGGAAGACCTGTCGATAGCTATTGACAACATTAATAAGGATTTGGAAGCAGTGAGCAGATGGTCTGACCGGTTTGGTGTGGCAGTAAACCCTGCGAAATGCCAGGCCATTATAATTGGTGGCTCACGTATGATGAGCAGGGTGGTAGTCGCACATCTTCCCCCCATAACACTTGGTGGCACGGTTATCCCTATTGGCCCTGATGCGAAGAATCTCGGCCTGCATCTCGATGCAACGCTGAGCTGGCGGACTCAGGTCTCCAGTGTCAGCCAAAGGGTAACTGGTGCCTTGCGTAATTTAAACCGGCTCAGAAACTTCCTTCCACCCACGACCAAGGCAATGCTTGTGCAGTCCCTCATCTTCCCCATAATCGACTATGGTGACGTGTGCTATTACGATCTCAGCTCGGACCTGCTCAACAAGCTTGATCGTCTTATCAACAATTGCATTAGATTTGTCTTTAACCTGCGCAAGTACGATCATGTTTCTGGGCATCGGGCCGAGTTGAAATGGATGCCCATCCGACAGAGAAGAGCTCTCCGTGCCTTAACAACTCTTTTCTCTATCCTTCATTCTCCTAGTCCTCCCTCTTACCTAACTCCATACTTTCAATACCGCTTTTTGGGACACTCCAAAAATCTTCGCTCTTCACACAATCTCTTTCTTCACTGTCCTTCCCACAGTTCCGATACTGTTCACTCCTCATTTCACATCCAATCTATCCTTCTTTGGAACAAGCTGCCCTTGGAAATCAGGAAATCTACCAGTAAGCAGGCATTCAAGGCTAGTGTTCGTCGGTGGATCATGGAGGGAAAGTTGGCAGAATCTTCATAAACCATCTAGTATGTATATATTGTGTATATATATTATATATATATATATTGTATATAGGTTTATATTATATATATTGTAGTATATTATATATATTGTATTATATTATATATATCTCATGATAGTATATAATTTGTCATTTGATTCTTTCTTATCACTTTGTTGCACCGACCACATTCTCACTGCATCACCTAAAGGTTGGCTAGCAAGAATGCCTATGGCATTAAGCCCACCATTGTACGATTAGTTGCAAAAAGTTAAATAAATAAATAAAAAAATAAGAGCGGGTCTTTTCACCATGAGCAGCGTGCGCAGACGCGGCGACGTCCCCGAGACTACAGTAAGCTCTCTGTGACTCGAAACTAGTAGAGCTTTTCTCCATTAATATTTCTTTTTAAAAATAACGTTGCCCCACACTCAGATTTTCTCCTGTGTCGTGGGTGCGTTTACAATCATACAGTTTCACATTCACATGACACCCAGACCCGAAACAAGAGTTTGTGGATCAAACAATTAGTTACACCGTGCAGGAATCGAACCCGCTACACGTTGCACGGCAGCCAGTTGCCCGGCACGCCAACCGTGCAGTCTGCAATTTACGTGAGTAAACCGTGATTTTTACTTAATTCAATATGTCTCACGATAGTTATAATAAAAATGAGTATGACTTACCCATAAAAGTGTCCTCTAGCGAATTCATTGATTTTATCTTTGGCGAGTGCGTGCAAATTCTGGAACTCGTGTAGAGCGGAGAACTTCTTCACGTTCAAACCGTTTGGCGTTATTATGTCGGCTTTACGTTTCAGTAGATGTTCAGCTTCGTAGCCTGAAAAATATATGTTATGTAGCATTTTACAATTAACACCTAAGTGTGGGAGAGCCATTCTTCGGCACGAAAGGGCCGGCTCGACCGGAGTGATACCACGCCTCAAAACTGACGTGAAACAAATCTTGCGTTGTATGAGTGAGCTTACCGGAGGCGCAATTCCCCCTTTCTAATCTTCCCAATCCCCGATCCCCCAACAACCCTTAAATTCCTAACCCCCAAAAAGCCAGCAACGCACTTGTAATGCCTCTGGTATTTCAAGTGTCCATGGGTGACGGCGATTGCTTACCATCAGTTGATACGTTTGCTCCCTTACCGGTGCGTGTTCAAAAACAAAATTTATATAATACTAGCAAACCCGGCGAATTCCGTTTCGCCACCAATGATTTTCCTTGTTTTCCTGCTTTTCTCTTGAATTTTTCCAGAATTTTCTTTGCTATAAACCTCACGGAGCCCGAGACCTTTCCAACGAATGTAAAACCGTGGAAATCGGTTCGTGCGTTCTGGAGTTATAGCGTCAGGAAGGAAAACCCGACTTATTTTTATATTATAGATTATCGGTTATAAAGCTTACAGCCTAAATAGATGTGAATGACTTCGGACTTATATTTCATGTAGGACAACCTACATAACACGCCGAGTGGCTGTTACAATGCCGTATTTGTAAATTATTCAAATTAGCTCAAAGAGAATAATCCACTTTTTGGCTGAACTACAGGGCCTATTTCGCTAATTTTTCTTATATTGCCAGCCAAGATGATAACAAATATGTGGTTTAAATTTTGTTGTTTTGTTATTGCGATAAAAATAAAACTAACGTGTACAAAAAAGTTTCTTTGGGAAAGTTGTTTGTAATCATGAGTACAATCACGTGTTTAAATATCGTTCACTAATTACCAGTCACCTATATGAGTATTAAACTTGGTGATTATGTGTACTCACCAGTAATGTCAGAGACGGTGGTGAATATATGCGTCATGTGTGCGGCGGCGCGCTCCATGCAGTAGCGGTGGTAGATCTGACGCTTGCCCGCCTCCTCGTCCACTGAGAACTAGAGCAAACAAGTGTTTATTTATTTAGACAGATAGCTAAATGTGTCCTATGTGTTATTCCAGACCATAATCTACACCTGTTCCAAATTTCATCCCTATTCCTTCAGCCATTTTGACGTGATTGAGTAACAAACCTACACACAAACTCACAAACATTCGTATTTATAATACATATTGGTAAATATTTTTTTGATTTTTTTTTACGTTGCCCCACACTAGGATTTTCTCCTGTGTCGTGGGTGCAAATGCAAATATACAAGTTTACATACCTATGACACTCAAACCCGGAACAACAATTTATGGATCATACAAAGACTTGTTCCGTGCGGGAATCGAACCCACTATACTTTGCGCGGGAGCCGGTTGCTCAGCACCGCACGGTTGGTGCAAGTCAAATGAATAGCAGTTATTGCTATTGAACAAGGTGGGAATCATTCCCGGCAGCACGGAGTCTGGAATTGTGCCCAGTATATGGGAATAGGCTCACCCCCTATTACATGGGACTTATAACACAAATAAATTGTGAAAAGTGGGTGTACATTGTATAGCGGCATTACGTGCCATAATGTGCACCTCTGCCTACCGCTTCGGGGATAAAAAGCCGTGACGTTGTGTTGTTGTGTTTAAAAAGTTATTAAAACTCGAGTGTTACCTTATCAAGATTATTGTAGAAGTCAGTGTTGCCAGCACACAGATATCGTCCGAGGAGAGTGGCGTGCGTTGTGAACACCGTCGCTACGTCTACGTGTCGAGCTCTGTAAGCAAACAATATCAATTATTTTATTATTAAATAGATTTAATAAAATATACAGCTAGCCCACATAAGAAACTGAATTATTTTGCGTTTATGAGCCCTGGTCATATCTTGAAACCAGTTGTCACAAACTTTCCGGAGCTGCGGACAACGTAACAGGTTACTGGGGCTCAGTCTCAAAGCAGGAGTAGGAACGGGGTGATTTTTAGTCAGTAAGAGTCTGACACTCCCTCTCGCCCTCGCCCTCACCCAAAGGGGGGGAAGTCATTGGATGATTTTCTCTTTCAAAAACAAAACCCACATACACTGTTACAGGAACTGAATTACATATTTTGCAACGCATACGAATTGATTTTATGAGCCCCGGTCATATCTTGAAACCAGTTGAGCATCCTCGAAGAGTTACGCAAGTAGTCATAAACTCTAACAGGTAGAAACGTGTTGGTGTTTAATCAGTAAGCGTCTGACACCCCCTCATGCCTCACCCAAGGCCAGAGAAATAATTGGATGATCCCCCCTCAAAAAATAGATGACTAATTTTTCAATGTAAAAAAGCCTCATAGTCCAGCAGTAGACTGTCATTGGATGATGGTAGACATGTATTTTTTATTTTCTTACGGAAACAAATACTTTCGAAGTATAAATCGATTTAAAATATTGCGTGATCACTAACTTATCCTAGACTACATTTACTTAACCTAGGACTTAGTATAAACTTAATAGTAGTTTACAACGTGTAACAAATAGGGGTTATACATATCAAGTGCACGGTTTCTAGATAACAAACGACATGGGAATATTTTTAACTCATGTTTTCACTGACGTTCCAAGTTATGAATTTTTCAAATCGCGCCGGCTCGCGAATCAAAATTAGGTAGATACAGGTACTAGGTGATCAGATTGTCAGAAGAAATGTTTCGTAATCGATTGTCAGAAAAAAAATTAGCGAGTGATCCCTGTAGTGTTGTGACACGTTTGTATGATTTAAAATCAAGAACCATGCGACACCAAGTATTTGGTGGTAATTTTTTTTAAAACGTATTTTGAGCTGAAGCTTTGTGTAGAGATTCTATTCAACCTGTATTCTTCAGGGCTTCTTGATGTATATGGGTATTTTGTTACACTTTGTATATGTAATGTTAGATGATGGTGATGATGATGAGTTGGTACCTGAGCATTATGAGCCCGACTCCAGCCTGCCACTCGTGGAAATGGGCGACCACACGGGGGGGAGTGTCGCTGTACCCCTCCGCTGCTTTACGGAACTGTGCAAACAAATACATACATAGTAAAATGAATGTTCAAGCTTCCTTGTGCGAACAGCTAGGGAGTGGAACTCCTTGCCGGAGTCTGTGTTTCCTGATGGGTACAACCTGGGTGTCTTCAAAGCCCGAGTGAATAGGTTGCTTATGGGCAGACGTGCTCCACCGTAGGCCGCATCATCACTTACCATCAGGTGAGATAGCGGCCAAACGTCGGCCCATTTAATATAAAAAAAAAAATGTTTTTCATACATACATAACCTTTTACGAATAGGAAATGCCGGCCTCATCTAGCTATTTGAAATATTGACGTGTAAAAGTGTTATTTTATAACCTATTTACAGATATAAATATCATTTATCATTTTATCATGTTTTTTTTCTTCTCCTCTAATAATATCTTCTGATTTATTTCGTTGCGGGAACCAAGACAGTTATTCATGTCCCTGGGACGTTGGACTTCAGTGTTCCGGTGTTTTCATGGTTGTATCTACTGTAGATCCTGGTGCACAGGAGTTGCAGCGGGCTTGTCCCATTTAAAAAAAAATACATAACCTCACGCCTGTCTTCCATGAGAGTAGGCAGAGACAATGAAACGCAAATTAAGTAGTTTCCTTAGTGAAAAATAAATTATTTCGACATTTCAATACAATAACTTTATTGTACATATTCAAAACAATTCATACTTTCATTCATTGATTTGATAACCTAGTTAATTTACGAAACTAGCAAAATTTCAAGAAACACGAATAAGTCTGCTATTTGACGTACAAATCGAATGACGTCATAAAAAATTTGAGTCAAATACAATATCTATTTCTCAAAAAGTAGATAGAATTTTTTTTAAAACGAATGTATTAAATAGTCATAAATGAATGTACGATTTTTTAGAGACATTATATTGTATTCAAATATCAAAGTAATGTATTTCTTACCTAGGAAACTACCCAATTATAATTCCTTTGGTATTTTATCAGGTGATTTATCTCCTATTACACAAAAGAAAACACTCACCTCCCCAATAAACTGCGCCACCATGAACCCTAATATAACCGCATCATTAGCTTCCACATCCAGGTGCGGTATACCGATACCGCAAGTATTCCACAACTCCTGCTTATACCCATCTAGCTGCCACGCGCCGGAGCCAATGTCGAATAGAATGATTTGGGGATTGCCGTCTACAAGCCAGGTACCGGTGTGAAGCTGTGAAAGAAGATGGGAGGTTATAAAAGAGATGTGGAAACAGATACAGTGAAACTTGGTTAAGTGGGACCTGGATAAGTGAGAAACCTCCACAACTGGAACTCATACTGAGGTTCTCTGAAAACCGACGTGAAACAACGCTGGCATTGTGTGAGTGAGATTACCGGAGGTTCGTTCCCCCCTTCCCAATCTTCCCCATCCCTCGATTCCCGAACAACAACCCTTAAATTCCTACCTCCCAAAAGGCCTGTAACGCACTTGTAACGTCTCTATTTTTAAGTGTCCATGGGCGGCGGCGATTGCTTACCATCAGGTAATACGTCTGCTCGATTACCGGCTTGTTTCATAAAAAAAAAAGTGTGAAAGAGTCATATGAGCTGGCTCGACCGGAGTGATACCACGGCGTCACAGAAAACCGACGTGAAACAACGCTTGCGTTGTGTGAGTGAGGTTACCGGAGGCCCAATTACCCCCTTCCCAATATTCCTAATCCCCAATTCCCCAACAACCCTTAAATGTCTAACCCCCAATAGGCTTCTAGTGTTTCGGGTTTCCATATTGGATGGCGGTAATTGCTTACTATCAGGTGATCCATCTGCTTGTTTATCTACTTATACCATAAAAAAGACACAACAGCCTATAAGAGGCCACTGCAGACAAAGGCCTCTTCTTACACGGAAAACTATTAGAGTATTAATCACCAAGCTTGCTCAATGTCTCGGGTTGGCGATTACAAACTTATAATTAGTAATAATAATTAGTAATTACAAGCCCAGGTTTCCTCACAAAATCAAATCATATCAAACAACATATAATATTTTTTTCTAAGAATTCAATCAAGATCCCTTGTACTGCACTTCCGACCACTGGACCAACAAGACAGCCACCAATACTGTCACAACAGTTATAATATTCATATATGGTGCACAAAACCTACCTTATATCCTTGGCTTCTCATAGCATTAACAGCCGTTGTCAGAGGGGAGTTGGGAGGGAAATCTGCCTCCTCTACCTCCGTCCTTGCGCAGTGTTCCTTGTACGGCCCTAGAGGACACAATAAGACAATGTTTTGACTAAACACATAATATCACATAAAGTGTGGGAGAGCCATGAATCGGCCGGCTCGACCGGAGTGATACCACGGCCTCACAGAAAACCGACGTGAAACAACGCTTGCGTTGTGATTCGTTGTATGAGTGAAGTTACCGGGTGCTACAATTACCCCCTTCCCAATCCCTGATTCCCCAACAACCCTTAAATTCCTAACCCCAAAATGCCGGCGACGCACTTGTAACGCCTCTGTGTTTCGGGTGTCCATAGGCGGCTGTAATTGCTTACTATCAGCTGATCCATCTGCTCGTTTACCAGCTTATACCATAGAGAAAAAACAACTAAAAAATATTATGTTACACCCTAAAAACCTTGTTGGTATTTTTTTGTCCATGTTAATTCGCATGTAAACTTCACATGTGCGATGCAGGATATTTATGACGTCATCCGTTGATTTTTGCTCGTCGATAGTCTATGTGCGACTTCTGTCATCTGTCGCTTGTCAGGTGTCGTCACAAACCAACACTAAGGCATTCGAAAATATAATCTTACCTAGTAGACAATAGTTTTCTCCCATTTCCTCAGTAGATACGTACGCCTTCGACCTGATCACAGTGTAGATACCGCCCACTGAAATAAACAAACAAATATTTATTATTAAAACAACGCATTTTAACAGGTTACACCCAATGCGACAACGTTATAATAGTATATAGGGTGACTGGTAATTAGTGAACGATATTTAAACACGTGATTGTACTCATGATTACAAATAACTTTTCCAAAGAAACTTTTTTGTATACTCATTAGTTTTATTTTTATCACGATAACAAAATTTCAGTAACGTCTTCCGATAACGTGGGCGCGGGCGCCTCTCTGCTAACAGCTAATCATGCTAAAGCAAGCACGCACGAATTTATTGTTGTTTTGTTATTGTGATAAAAATAAAACTAATGAGTATACAACAAAAGTTTCTTTGGGAAAGTTGTTTGTAATCATAAGTACAATCATGTGTTTAAATATCGTTCACTAATTACCAGTCACCCTATATACATAAATAAACCATAAATAATAAAATATCTTAAGCAAGTATGCAAGCATAACAAACCAAAGCATATCCTTTTCAAACATCTTAGTAATTGTAAGAAAACCTGAATTTCTAGTATTTGCAAGGACTTAAACACTATGTAAACATGAACAATAGGATATCCAGTTACTGCCTAAGACCTAGATAAAGGTTTAAACTCGTCTAGATTTGGGTCTGAAGTCCAGTTACTTAATAGACCTTATACTAAAGAGATAGACAGAAATGTAGATATAAAATGTAACAGCTACTTTTTGCAAGCTAAGAGTCTCATGTGGGAATGAGGGCTCCCATTTTTCTGCACAATAGGTGGCGCGAAATTATTGAAAATATTGGAAAATAGTGATTTTTTCGGTAAAAATAATTCACAAATGATTTTTTTCTCACCAAAACATTATCAAACATATGAAAAAAGTAATGAATTAGTTAGCCAAGGTTATTAGCTACCGTTTGTCGTTTTTTTTTTGTTTCTACGACGCATACAACCTTTGATATAAAAAAAAGTAAAAAAAATATTGGATTCGACCCCTTCGACCCCCGACTTTTGTCGATAAAATTAGATGTAGTACTCAGCCTTAACGGGTTAGAAGTCTCACCCCTATCACATTGTATATTTAAAGTAATCGAAATGAGAGCGCGTTCAGCACTCTGATTGGCCGGCTCGAATAAACCAACCAATCAAATCGCTTTAATTGATCGATGGTAACCGGTCGACTTACCAATTGATCGACTGCCGGTCGATGGCAGCGGTCGGTAAATTTATTATATTCCGGCTAGAATCTATCGATCGACATCGACCAATTGATTCCACATTCGATTGATGGTATCTATCAGCTATCGATCGATTGGTGTGGTAGAAAATATCGATCGATGTCGACTAATCCATTCTACCATCGATCTATGCTATCGATCGCCGATCGCTCGATTGGTATGGTAACACCCTTACAAGTCCATCTAAAAAATGGTCAAAAAATTTACTATACCTTTATTAGCGACTTCCCAGGCCGTTTCAAAAGTCCACCGGTTCTCATTGCTAGCTGCCTGCCCCTTGTCCATGTAGGAGAGCAGGTCATGTGTAGATTCTGCGCGGTAGAACCGCTTCGAGGTCCTGTCTCGAGACATTGTGATCTGTGGGCAAAGGGTTGAGTTTAGATTGGCATGTTTAAAGATTTGGGATGTTTTGGGTTAGATTAATTTGTAGGTATTGTAGAATTAAAGGTAAGTTTAGAGTCAGTCTATGTTCTTTAACGTCTACATAGAATTTCTAATCATCAGCATCATCTTCAGTCCGCTACAGTCCATTACTAGACTATGAGCCTCCTCTACATAAGAGGGTTTACCATAATCCATACGCTGGGCAAGTGGGTTTTAAAGATCTCGGAGCTGCGGACTGCCTAGCGGGTTACTGAGGCTCCGGCTCGAAAAGCAGGAGTAGGAACGGGGTGGTTTTTAGTCAGTAAGAGTCTGAAACTCCCTCTCAATTTACCTAAGGCGGGAGAAGGCATTAGATGACATTCCTCTTCAAAAAAAAGAGGAATTTGTGTCATAAACTTAAGATCCACCCAGAAATTTTTGGCTTAAGATCAACCCAAATTCTTACCACACCCACGGAAAGAGCAAAGGCGGTGAATGGTGATACATGTATTCTATTCAGACGTCACCACACGGCCCATAAAAAACAACGTAGTATTGTTATGTATGTCAACTAAAAAAGTAATAAAACCGCTTACTATGAGAACATACGTCACTCTGTGTGTATGAACATAATAATGAGCTACTACTTAGTGTAGTAGAATACAATGTTTCGCAGCTAATTAGGTGTTTTGCTACATAAGAAGTAAACATGAATAAGTAATATTTTATTTGTTACTTATTTTCACAATAAATTTCTGATGTGTTAAAATAGATAAAAAGATACTATTTTCTAGTGGAGGAAGCGGGGCGCGTAAGGAAACGAAACTCCTCACGCCCCAGCCGACACGAGAGACACTCCAGGTGTCAGGGATCGTGTAACGATCTCCAGCCACCGTAAGTGCGGGTCTACGGACGCTGAGCAAGGGTAGCTCGCCGCCCGACCAGAGCCAGACCCGTGCGTGTGCGCGCGGGAAGAAGCCATCAGACCACCACAAATGGGGCCCAGTAGGATTGATGCCGACCCGGAGCTGCGGACTGACTCCGGCTCCAGATTTTAAAATATTAGACACGTATTTTTATTTTCTTACGGTACAAATACTTTCGAAGATATATGATTTGCAATATCGCGTCACGGGACTTCTAAGTATGTTTTGTATCTAGAAATGACGTATTTGCTCCCACTGCTAAACTTTGATTCGTTAGATCTAAGTATTGTTATCTTATATGACAAAATAAAAAAATACGTGTCTAATATTTTTTCATTACTTAACTGACGGACTAAATAGATTTTTAATTTTCATACCGCGTCATCATCCCTATTTTAAGAACATAAAATTTCATGTTTGTACCAACACAAATAAACTATTTGAATTCGAATTTCAAGCTTCGAATAATGTGCGAACTGCTAAGGAGCGGAATTCTTTGCCGGAGTCTGTGTTTCCTGATGGGTACAACCTGGGTGTCTTCAAAGCCCGAGTGAATAGGTTGCTTATGGGCAGACGTGCTCCATCGTTGGCCGCAACATCACTTACCATCAGGTGAGATAGCGGCCAAACGTCGACCAATCAAATGTAAAAACAAAAATTTGAATGATAAAAGCGCAATAAACATTTGCCCAACCCGAGTATCGATCACGAGACCTCGTGCCTTGTTTATTTATCTCCGGAAGACATAATTCGCTGACAGTCGCTGTTGGCAGCCAAAGCTTTGACGTAACATTCGTAATACTCATCGCATCACAGTATGATCAGAAATACAAGTCTCGCATAGTAATTTTATTGTTAGGTACCGGGGTGGGTTTGGGTAAGCTACCTATCCTACTAGTTTTTTATCTTACATAAAGTTAATTTAAGTGTGGGAGTAGCCATGCTTCGGCACGAATGGGTTATAATAGTGCTCGACGTGAAACAACGCTTGCATTAGAACTGTGAGACGGGATACCGGAGGTCTAATGTCTACCCCCTTCCCAATCCCTGATTACCTAACAATCCTAAATGAATACCAACCCCTAAAAGACGGGCAACACACTTGTAACGCCTCTGGTGCACAGTCTGGTGTTTCAAGTATCCATGGGCGGCAATTGCTTACCATCAGGTGATCCGTCTGCTCGTTTACCGGCTTTTATCATAAAAAATAAAGAAGTATTACAAGTGCGTTGTCAGCCTTTGGAATTTCAGGGTTGTTAGGAAGTCGGGGATTGGGAAGATCGGGCCTCCGATAACCTCACTTACACAACGCAACACAACGTTTCAAGTCGGTGTTTCAGTAAGGCCGTGGCATTACTCCAGTCGAGCCGGCCCATTCGTACCGAAGCATGGTTCTCCCAGACTTAGTATAGAAGTCCCTTAGTATTAGGACACACCCACAATATTTGGAACTTCTGCTCAAATCTGTGTACTATTGACATCGGTCACTACCAAGTCCATTATCAAGCAAGTTGGCGTGAAGCCAAACACGTGCAAATGTGCAAGAGACACGTATTATTTTGTGTATCTTAATCTTAATATTATAAGAAGAAACATTTGATTGTTTGTAAAGCAACGTCACGCCTTTTATCCCCAAAGGGGTAGGCAGAGGTGCTCATTACAACACGTAATGCCGCTATGCCACCCACTTTTCACCATTTGTGTTATAAGTCCCATGTAATAGGGGGTGAGCCTATTGCCAAATACTGGACACAATTCCAGACTCCGTGCTACTACTGAGAAATTTTCGAAAAACCGAAAACACCCCAGTAATTCTTTGCCCGACCCGGGAATCGAACCCGAGACCCCTTGTTCGGCAGTCGCACTTGCGACCACTCGACCAACGAGACAGTCATTTGATTGATTGTTTGTTTGCATTGAATAGGCTCCGAAACAGCTGGACTGATTTAAATAATAGAATAGATGACTAATTTTTATTTTAACGTCCGTCTTGTAGATTATTTTAAAATGTTAGACACGTATTTTTAATTTTCTTACGGAAACAAATACTTTCGAAGATATATCGATTTGAAATATCGTGTGACGTTACTTCTATGTACGTTTTATACGTAGAAATGACGTTATGGCCAGCGCGTGGACTTCTTGAGCCGTAGTTGACATCGACGGGCGGCGGCGGCCAAAAGCAGCCCGCCACTCCCTCCAGGCGCAAGTGAAATAATCGACTAGCATTCTTGCAGGTCGCAGTGGGCGTACCGTAAGCACGCTGGCAGCTAGCAATAAGGTCTCTTCTCACACGGAGAAGGTTTGAGCATTAAACACCACGCGTCACGCTTGCTCAATGCGGGTTGGCGATTTCAAGAGCAAACACGGACAAGGAAGTTCGAGCTGTGGACTAGACCGCTCTTAAACTTCCACGACACTAAAGAAGAACCATAGGCTACCTCCTGTCTTAAGATTCATAATATATTTAGATGTTTTTATTTAATGTTTTAGCTTGGCGACTATAGGTACTATACCGCCTAATCGTGACTTGATGTGTGAGAACAAATATTATTTTTACGCAAACACCACCACCGCAAAAGACTGTATGTATTGAAAATCTGTGTTTATGTACTTATAATTATTGTTCTGACATTTTCATTTTGTTGGTTTCTGTTAGGAGTGTTAGGACGTAATGACAAAATGTCTTGACAATTACGTAAAGAGTCACATTCTCCAATTCTAAAGGATGAGTAGAGGTGAACTGACCAAAGGCCTTCTCACATGATCATTAATCACCACGTTCAAGGCTGGTTGGCGATTTCAAACTTATAATTAGAAATTATCTTCCAAATGAACTGCTTACTTTTTATTATTTTGAGAAGACTACTAAATTAATTATTATGTTATCGGCTTACTCACGTAACTGTTTGACGAGGAGCTTGACTAGTTTCAAGCCATGCTAGAGTAGCAACGCGACAATCGCCTCGTCGTGTGTCGCGGAATGCTGCTCATGAATATGAGCCTCTAGCATGGCTTGAAACTAGTCGAGTTCCTCGTCAAACAGTTACGTGCGTAAGCCGATAACATAATAATTAATTTAGTATGTGTCACAAAAGTTATTAAAATCGACTGCCTCAATGGTCTCAAATGCGACTGCCGGACAAAGTATTACTGGTCTTTTTTTAGGTTTTCGAATTTTTTTTATTCGGTAGTACGGAGTCTAAAATTGTGCCCAGTATGTGGCAATAGGCTCAACCCCTATTACAAGGGACTAATAACATAGATGGTTAAAAGTGAGTGTACATTGCTCTGCCTACCTCTTCGGGGATAAAAAGGCGTGACGTTGTCGTCACGCCGTGTCGTGTGTATTAAAATCTAACCAGTTGTTATTGAGTTAAAAATGGTGTCACTAAACCAACTTTGAGTTTACGAGTATATACCTATATTATATATGTTTTATAACAATTATAGTTATCAGAACATATTCATTGAGTCTCAGTTTACACTATATCTGTATAATATGTCATAATAATATGTTATCGCGCTGTTTATCGCATTTCCTATCTACTCGCGAGAATTTTACTTATTTTTTTATTGATTTCGTAATGAATTCTTTTAGGTTTAACGATTACTCGTATTGGTTTAATTTTTATGGTATAAGCCGGTAAACGAGCAGATCCACCTGATGGTAAGCAATCGCCACCGCCCATGGACACCCGAAACATCAGAGGCGTTACAAATCGTTGTCGGGGCTTAAATAAGGGTTATTCGGGAATCGGAGATTGGGAAGGTCGTAATTTAACGAAACACAATGCTCGTTGTTTCACGTCGGTTTTCTAGATGAGGCCGTGGTATTTCCGGTCGAGCCGGCCCATTCGTGCCGAAGCATGACTCTCCCACAATTGCTAACAGAACATGGAAATCAAGGACTCAGGGATCTCAAGATTGAGTTTTTTTTATGGTATAGGTCGGCAAATGAGCAAAATCACCTGATGGTAAGCAATCGGCTGCAGACCCGCAACACCAGTGAATTTGCAAGAGCGTTATTGACCATTTTGGAGGTTAGGGATTTGAGGTTTGGGGGATTTGGGCAATACCCCAGTAAGGATGAGCAGCTTACCGCCCGACCAGGAGTAGTTGTTTCAGACCACCGTCTGATTCAGAGCTGCGGCCTGCCTAGCGGGTTACCACGCCGGTTCGAAAAGCAGGAGTATGAACGGGGTGGCCGAAGTCAATAAGAGCCCGACTCCCCTCTCGCCTAACAAGGCGATGAGAAGTCATTGGATGATTTTGATCCTTCAAAAAAAAGGATGGGCTTTAACGGTATAGAAACGTCAAATAGAGCGCTTCCTACGCTCCTTACATAATTCTTGTAAGCTTCAATCGGAATCAGTCGTGGTGACCCGGAGGTCTAAGACGCCTTCTCTTGCAGGGTGGGGCTTACCAAAGCAAGTACCAATGTTGACTTTTTCCAAGTTATACGTACTTTTAAAGATTATTTAGAGAACTGACAAACGGTAAACAAAAACAACGTGAAGAAACCTGAATCATAATTTCTAATTATAGGTTTGAAATGGGCCAACAGCATTGGGCAAACGCGGTGATTAATGCTCAAACCTTCTCCGTGTGAGAAGAGGCCTTTGGTCAACAGTGGTCACTTATAGGCTTAGTGTTAGAATCGAAACGGAATATTTACCATGTTTTTCTATTTGTATGAGTATCGAATTTCGGCACTGTTGCAAGCGCCATGAAGATGAACAATCGGAAACTCATAGAAATAGAAAAACATTAAATATCCCATTTCAAGTTCTGATTCTATGTTAGATTCTACTAAAAATATTAATTTATTCAAAAAGTATTGTGATATACATAATATAAACACTAGAAGTAAAAACAAATATATTGTTCCCACTACTAGACTTAAGAAAATAAGTGGTTCGTTCAGATGTCAATGCATACGCTTTTACAATAAAATTCCCAGCGATATTCAAAGTTTGAGCCTGAATAAATTTAAAAATGTTATTAAAGAAAAACTGTATAGTAAAGCTTTTTATAAAATTAAAGACTACTTAGATGATAGTCAGGCTTGGGAGTGAGCCGCTATAATGTCCACACAGGTCATGTTGACATGTTTGTAACACAAGTTACATTTTTATACAATTTGACATGATATACATTAATATCATTCGATATTTTTTGTTTTCACATATTATTTTGGTAAAATTGTTAGTTTGAGGACCGGTAAACGAGAGTTTCACCTGATGGTAAGCAATCCGCCACTTTTAGTTAATTATATTCTGACAGTGTGAGCATTTGTGTGGCCTACCCAAATGTTCTTTTGGTTGGTATTGTTCGTCGGATCATTCAGCAAAAGCCGTCAGCTGAGCTCATTGTAAACTGACACATGCGTGCTGCCATCTGAACAGGTCCGCTCAAACTGCTGTGGTTCTTTCCTCAAAAGACCACTACAGAATCAACTTGCACGGTTCTCCGACATCTTTAATTGATTTTGTCTGGACTTTAAAAGAGATTAACTATGACCTCTGAGTTTGTTTCGGCATTTCTTCTCAGAGTAGTTGGATAGGAAATGCCGGCCTCATCTAGATATTTGAAATATTGACGTGTAAAAAGTGTTATTTTATAATCTATTTACAGAAATAAATATCATTTATCATTTATTGTATAGTGACCATGTCAGTTTAAATACTTATAGGATGTTGATGATATGTGACATTCATACATATAATCATACAAGAAGCAGAACTATTAGCTTGATTACCCATGTGTTTACACTATGTACTATAAAATGTTTATATAATAGGTATCTATCTATCTACATATGTAGGTAACATGTAGTACGTAGTAATCTTATCTACGGGCTAACTCAAGTTCAAGATTACGCGACCAATTTAGTTGATAACTATATAGATACTTGTTTGGTATTTGATCTGAATAGCATAACATTTGAATTAGTTCGCGAGACGTGATTTTAATGTCATCATTATGGTCAGATTGTGGTAGTCCTCTCCATGGAAGATTGTCCTAAATGACATTGTTTTTAATGGTATAAGTCGGTAAACATGCAGACGGATCACCTGATGGTAAGCAATCGCCGCCGAACATGGACACTTGAAACACTAGAGGCGTTACAATTACGTTGCCAGTCTTTTGGGGGTTAGGAATATAAGAGTTGTAGAGAATCAGGGATTGGAAAGATTAGGAAGGGGTATAACCTTGGCCTCCGGTAACCTCACTCACATAATGAAACACAACGCGTTGTTTCACGTCGGTTTTCTGTGAGGCCGTGGTATCACCCCGGTCAAGCCGGCCCATTCGTGCCGAAGCATGGCATGCCTGAGGTTATGCATCAAATCGCCACACATATTTTTAGTTATAGGAAACTAGTCAAAAAATATTCTAATAGTGATCACGACCCATAACAACAGTCTAATCACGATCCACTATCTCCAATAAACACCAAAATCATCTGCTCCTATCAAAAGAGGTTATTCTAAAAATAATTTCGTGAATATTAAAAAGATAACATCATTTGCAGATCACGCCCGACCAGTGAAGGTTTGATAACAATCTTACACGCGTTCGTGTGGAGATAAAACATGGATACTTGTGTGTAAACATGTGGGAACTATGCTGATTAAGCGTTTTGACCTGATGGTCGGAAGTCCTTGTGTGATAGTGGACACGGGCTGAGCAGACGGTCTGATTTGGAGCTGCGGACGACCTAGCAAGCTAGCGAGTTACCGAGGTTTCGGTTCGAAGCAGGAGTAGTAAAAGGGTGGTTTTTAATCAGTAATGACTGACTGCTGACACTCCCGTAACCCAAGGCGGAAGAAGCCACTGGATGAGTTGAGCCCATTAAAAATAGCAGAGCAGATGGATTATCTGATGGTAAGTGATCACGTTCATAGCATAGACACCCGCAACACTGACGGAGTAACGTGTGCATTGTCGGCCTTTTGAGGGAGGCTCTACATACCAAACAGCGAAACGCCAGTTTTCTGTGAGGTCGTGATATCATTTCGGTCGAGAGTAGTATGCCAAGATAGGCGGCTTTTGGCGGTTTCCCATGGAAAAACGAGGGCAAACCTTATTGCTTTTTATAGAACTTTAGGAAATCTGCTAGGAACATCCTATTTTAGGAATCCTCCTTAGGAAATCCTCATGCATCTGACGCACATGACCAACACACATAACAATTATTACGAGAACCTCCTCCTTTTTGGGAAGTCGGTTAAAAATAGCTAAAAACGTACGTACGACACTTAATAAGTGAAAGTACTAGGCTAACATACTCAAAGTGGAGTGATATTAATTGACTACTACAATATGCTCATTATTCTGCAGATAAAGAACCATTACGCAACACTTATCGCCGTAATCTCAAACACTGGGTTCAATGGAACTCATATCCGAGTCATATGCTGTTCACATGTAAACAGCAGCTCATGTAGTGTAGATGTCCAGTCAACAAGGATGTAGCGTAGACTGTCCAGGCGACACACGTACTTAGGTATCGTCATGAGCTAATGTTCACATGTAAACAGCAGCTCATGTAGCGTAGATGTCCAGTCAACAAGGATGTAGCGTAGACTGTCCAAGCGACACACGTACTTAGGTATTGTCATGAGCTAATGTTCACATGTAAACAGCAGCTCATGTAGTGTAGATGTCCAGTGAACAAGGATGTAGCGTAGACTGTCCAGGCGACACACGTACTTAGGTATCGTCATGAGCTAATGTTCACATGTAAGCAGCAGCTCATGTAGTGTAGATGTCCAGTCAACAAGGATGTAGCGTAGACTGTCCAGGCGACACACGTACTTAGGTATCGTCATGAGCTAATGTTCACATGTAAACAGCAGCTCATGTAGTGTAGATGTCCAGTCAACAAGGATGTAGCGTAGACTGTCCAGGCGACACACGTACTTAGGTATCGTCATAAGCTAATGTTCACATGTAAACAGCAGCTCATGTAGTGTAGATGTCCAGTCAACAAGGATGTAGCGTGGACTGTCCAGGCGACACACGTACTTAGGTATCGTCATGAGCTAATGTTCATTATGTAAATAGAATCATGGTATTTCCTAAACACAAGAAAATTTGATTGACAATTTTATGTAAGGAAATAAGCATTAAAAAATAACATTGCTGTGTATGTTTGTATGTATTATACTAGTTTTCCTTGTATTAATAGGCAGAGGTGAATTAAATATAGTACATAGAGGAAAGTGGACAGTGTAGTTTAAATAATGTGGTACCCTGAACTAGATATGATTTATTTATTATCTGAGTATTAGTCTACGGCTTCGGATAAGTGATCTACATCAGTAAGAAGTAAATTAATATGATGATATTTGATGAAAAACAATAAAGAGAGAGAAATCTAAATAACATTAGATAAAGTCATTCTTTTTAATTCCTGAAGAGGTAGACAGAGGTACAGATACAATGTAACTCCCATTATTCTCCAGTTATGTTATAAGTCTCATGTAATAGGGTGTGAGTCTATTGCCATAATTATATTGGGCATAATTTTAGACTCATGCTATTAACAAATTTAATCTTAATCGCATTGAATTAGCATCTGTTTCACCACCTTCATATAAATAAGTGCCCGATAAACTTATGTGACAGATAGTGCATACAAATTACGTTCTTAATTCAAAGTTATCTGATACATAGTGGCTATCCAGACATTGTGAAACAAGTCCTTAGTTTTGAATGATAACTTTCAAATAATTATCTTTGACTTTTGAAAATTAATTTTATCAGAGTATCAGTTTAAGTTAAGGTATTAAAAATGTAATAACTAAAGGGATTTCGGTGTAAGTGAATTGCATAGACTATAAACTCTTTGATTAAAGAGTTACTTCATCCATTTTAACTTTGTTTTTTCATGTTTTATAAGTAAAAATATAAGTTTATTAGTATAAACACACAAAACCTGTGAAAAATGGATTCAAAGATGGTAGGTATACCACCTTTCTGAGTTTCACTTTGAAACCATACTGTTTTGAAATTGGTAAAAGGAAAATATTTTAACTTATTTAACAATTTTATAACATTTTATTTTTATGTTTACTTAAATCTATTTCAATATTTTTATTTAAATAACTAGCATTTTGTATTTTAAAGGTACAGTTAAATTCAGATTTAATAAAAAAGAAATATTTAAAAACCAAAAAAGAAAAAGTAAACAAAAATCGCACGTTCTTTTTTTAATTATCACATCCTACCGGAACACTGATACCAATAAGAACAGCCAATAAACTCGCAATAACTAATTTAAATTCAAAAATCAAGTTCGCGACGTAATACGAGACTAAATAAATTATTGACTTTAAATTAACAATTCAATAGTCGATTAATTCATATCTACGTATTTAAGACAGACGCAGTAGTTTTAAAAGTACTATTTTTAACCACGCCGATCGGCTGAATGAAACGACGTGTCTAAGAAAATAAAAAAGTAATAAATACTTACGGATTAAAAAAAAAGTTGGTGAGATACGCCGGGAGTAGGTTTAAGCACTTTTATCACTTAAAATCACACTGAAAACTTGTTCTTATTAGAATTTATCACGTTATTTGATTTGACGAAGTTATTTACAGTGATATTACCGCATAGTACATGTCTACGCGGGTAGGAAATTCAAATGAAAATAATTTTTGTAGGTTACAAAACGTCAAACTTGCTGGCTTTGAAGGTCACCTTGAAATGACAGCTGGGGTGGTCAGCGTATAAAATTTGGTAGAATGTGGGAGTTTTTGGTAGTTAATGTATAGGTGTTTGTTGTGTATCAAAGAATACTACTTATAATAGGGATGATGACTGGGGTATGGATTTAAAAATCTATTTAATCCGTCAGTTAGGTAATGAAAAAATATGTGAGTCATTTCGCTGTGGGAATGAGGTTACTGAATAAATTAAACAAATTAAATCAAAGAATTTATCCTAAAAGCTGAAAAAATGTGTTATCTGATTTAATAAGTGTAAAAAACACTATTTATGAAGTCAGCGCATAGTAACTTCTTTACAAAGTTTCTTTCTTTACAAACCAAGAAATACTTTGAAGGGCCCGGGTATCGAACCCGAGAACCCCTGCTCGGCAGGCGCATTCTCACCCCAATAGAAATAAGTCAAATAAAAAAATACATCAAAATTTAAAATAAAATACGTTTTATTTAACATATCTACATATTTATAATAATCAAATAATATAACAAAACGTTTCTTAAATTATTGACATTAGTTTATATCACAATCTGAAATATTTATATTTCAAAGAATCTTTCTTAATAATATAAAAACGTAACATTAAAACATTAATTAAAAACAACCGTTTACACGCTGCTCATGATGAAGAGTCCCTCTGTGACTCAAAACTAGTGGAGCTTTTCTCAATATATTTACGTGAGTAAACCGTTGTTTTTAGTTAATTTAGTATCTCTCACGATAGTTATGACAACATTGATAGCGACAGAATTTGACCATTAGATCGTGAATTCTTAAATCAATTGTCAATATTATGTCTTTGTAATAAAGGTGAACATAGATCTGTGTCTGATTTAGTGACCAATTTCTGACGTATCAAGAGATTTCTAGCCTAGAAATAAGGTAAATTGGTAACAAATTAACAATATAGTCAAGTATTATCAGTTAGGGTGACTAATAATTCGTGAAGGATATTTAAACACATGATTGTACTCATGATTACAAACAACTTTCCCAAAGAAACTTTTTTGTATACTCGTTAGTTATACGAAAAAAAAAAACAACAAAATTTCATTAGCACGTGCTCGTAAAGTTCCAAACTACCTACGCGTTATTTAAAGACTTAAAAAACGCGGGCGCGGGCACCTCGCTGCTAACAGCTGATCATGCGAAAGCACGCGCGCGCGAAATTTTGTTTTGTTATTGTGATAAAAATAAAACTAATGAGTATACAAAATAAGTTTCTTCGGGAAAGTTGTTTGTAATCATGAGTACAATCACGTGTTTAAATATCGTTCACTAATTACCAGTCACCCTATATAAGCAACAAGTTATAACTATAACTTTACCCTATTTTAACGAACGAATTTTAGTTGTTATATCCTATTTTAATCCTATTTCATTGCAACGAAGATACTGAAGAATAAATCAATTTAAAATAAGCCTTAACTTCTATGGTGTACGAATGAAAACGGCACGCCAAAGATGGAAGGCACACGGTGCGACGTCATAATTTCCGACAAGCTATTTTCATCCGTGCTCTTACTTTTAATAACATTTTTTATTACAAAAGGTGATCTCCATACTAATAATGAAGTACCGCAATTGTTGACTTTATAGTAATGTAAATTTCTTAAGGAGGCAGTTTAGTTACTGTTATAAATTGAAATATAACTATACAATTACGTGTATCATAAAACAAAATTTTCTTTAGGCGGAAATATAAATATCGTGTATTAAAAAGTAAGTATAATTTTAGGGCTAGTGGAGGAGATTCTAATCTAATCTAGACTCAAAGGCGGACTCCCGTCAAACTCTTCAGCAAAATGATCAACATTACTATCATTATTATCTTTAACATCAAAATTAATCTTAACAGGATTAACATTCTTAACATAAGTCCTATTCATAAGCACAGGACTGCATACCAAATCAGAATCATTTAAATTACCACTTTTCTCGGGAGTTTCTTTTACGCTGGCAACATTATCACAACTGTCACTTTTGACAGTTTCGCTTTTCGATTTTTTCGGCGGGATTTTTGAAATGTTACTCTGGTTTGGATTTAAAGGACTTTTGTATGAATTCGAAGCGTTTTTAGATCTATTTATGATGTGAATGGTTGATAGAGGAGGCGGTTCTCCATACATTTTGAGTCGAGCAATTTTTTCATTAACCTTTTTCTTCCTAAGCAAAACTTCTTCTGATAAATTTTGCGTGTCAGTTTGTCGGAAAGTGGACTCAAAATCTAAGCCGGTAAGGTTGAAATCATCTTTAACAGGTCTAGCTAGAGGCGAATCGATGAACATTTTATTTTTGGAAAAATTATGGTCACTATTATTAAACCTATAAGGCGATATGTTTTCATTATTACTCTTAACGATAGCGAAATTATTTTTCAACACAACACAGTCTTCACAAAATTTTCTACGATCCAAACTGCAAAATTTTTTGCTCAAATCATGTATCAAATTCCTAGCACATTCATTCTTAGGAGTTTTGGTAAAATACGTAAACTCCGTCACTCTATATTGCGGTATACTCTTTCTAGTGTTGCCAGCGCGCTTCTGCAAATTCCCACAATAAATAATCTGACCAGTATCTAAAACATTTTCGTACCCAAATTTCTTGAGACCACCCCAGAAATTAATACAAATAATATTTTTATAAGCATCTGAAAGGTAGATATTTTGGAAAGGCTGTTTAGTCGAGTCGAAATCGTGAATCGGTGGATCGATTAGAAAGATGAAACCGATTGTATCGATTTCATTATAATCGGTTGACATCGATGGGTTTTGGACTAGTTGGTGTATAGTGTAGGAGATGCGTTGCAGTGTTTTCGTGTAAGGTTTCAAGGCTTCAGGTTCTTTGAATTTCGATAGGCTGAAGATGGATTGCCTGCCCGCTGATATCTGAATTTCGTTGTACCTGAAATTAAAATTGTAAACTATAGTTAATATTTATTATACTAAAATAAAATTACAATCGTAGTTGCGACTGATCCGATTGGTATTATAACACTATTCAACATGATACACCGCACTACTGTATTCTATACTCTATTGCGACTGTACAAAATAACTACTACAACGTTTTTTTTAAGAAAAACAAGAAAAAAACTCTTATATTAAAAAGCTGGGCCTATTCTAATTCAACGAAAAACGAAGTTTCGTCTGAAACTTCGCAGTACTTTTGTAAACAAAAATGAACAAATAAAATGAACATACATAAATAGGTTTTGATATGAATTTAAAAATCAAACGCTATTTCAAGTAACTATATTATTATCAATAAAACCAACGGCCGAAGATTAAACGAAACTTCTCATTCGAGAACCGGAGTAGGCCCGCTGAATAGTTACCTGACAGCAGTAGGCACCACATTCAGCACATCCATCCAGACTCCTTCTTTGATCATATCCGTGACTGCATCCGTCGGTTTCCATATTGACATCATGCCTAGAAATGAGAAAAAAAACACTCCTGTGTCATATCGGTTTACAAGCAAACCAATTTTAAGTGTGGGAGAGCCATGCTTCGGCAGGAATGGGCCGGCTCGACCGGAGTGATACCACGGTCTCACAGAAAACCGATGTGTAACAACGCTAGCGTTGTTTAGTTGCGTGATTGAGGTTACCGGAGGCCTCATTACCCCCTTCCAATCCAGGATTCCCTAACAAGCCTTAAATTCCTTACCCCCAAAAGGCTGGCAACGCACTTGTAACGCCTCTGGTGTTTCTAGTGTTCATGGGCGGCGGCGATTGCTTGCCATCAGGTGATACGTCTGTATGCTTACCGCCTTATTCCAAAAATAAAAAATCTAAACATGGACATGTTATTTTTTTGAGGAGACAATCAACAAATTCAACTTTTCCCGCCATAGGCGAGTCGAGAGGTAGTGTCAGACTCTTACTGACTAAAAACCACTCCGTTTTCTTCTCCTGCTTTTCGTGTCGAAGCCCTGGTAACCCGCTAGGCAGTCTGCAGCTACTGTATTTAATATGCTAACTTTATGTTATTTACCGGGGCTCCGGCTCGAAAAGCAGGAGTAGGAACGGGGTGGTTTTTAGTCAGTAAGATTCTGACACTCCCTCTCGCTTCGCCCTGGTGAGAGAAGTCCATAGATGATTTCTCCTTTTAAAAAAAAACTGTATTTTATGGGAAAAAATTCTTCGCAAGCCACTCACCTTTACTAATCTCCACTCCACTCCTCTCCACGACTCCAGCGACTCTTATCTTCAGTAACATAACAACGTTCCTATTCACTTGCACTCCTGCTTTCTCCATCTTCTCTCTCACTCTCTTCTGCACATCTTGTAGGAGACGGTCTCTTTGTTTTGATGTGTGGCCTTCTAGGAGTCTGGTTTGGGTGGAGGTTAGGCCAGCCTGGAAAATTGGGTTTTAAATTTATTAGTATTGTAGATTGTAGAAATGAACACACATACATAATATTGATAGTCAAAATAGGGGTTTGCAATAAACCATATTATGCTTGTCAATCAGCTCAGGGATCGCATTTAGATTACCGATGTAATAGCGGATGCTACAGCCCGTAAATGGTCGCAATTCTAGGACATATACCAAGTGTGCTTCGGCACGAATGGGCCGGCTCGACCGGAGTGATACCACGGCCTCACAGAAAACCGACGTGAAATAACGCTTGTGTTGTGTAAGTGGGGTTACCGGTAGTCTAATTACCCCCGTTCCCAATCTTCTTAATCGCCGATTCCCCAACAACCTTTAAATTCCTGACTTCCAAAAGGCCGGCAACGCACTTATAACGCCTTTGGTATTCCAGATGTCCATAGGCGGCGGCGAGTGCTTACCACCAGGTGATCCGACTACTAGTTTACCGGTGACTGGGCCGGTTGCCGCGCAATGTGTAGCGGGTTTAAATCCCAAACGGAGTAACGCTTTGTGTGATCCACAAATTGTTGTTCTGAGTCTGGGTGTCATGTGTAGGTGAACTTGTATGTTTGTAAACGCACCCACGACACAGGAGAAAATCCTAGTGTGGGTATAAAACTCACCCTAAACTCCTCAGGGTCTCTGCTCCTCTTCATAACCTTAGCTATTTGCGATCCACTGTCCAAACACACTCTCTTGTGACAAGAGTCTGTAAAACTTTCCGAGTCTTGAGATTCCTGCAAAAAAACATTACATGACTCCTCCCATATCGCCGCAACTCCTGTGCACCAGGATCTACAGTAGATACAACCATGAAAACACCGGAACATTGAAATCCGGCGCGTCCCAGGGACATGAATATCTGTCTTGGATCCCGCAACGAAATAAATCAGAAGATATTATTAGAGGAGAAGAAAAAGAAACCGATAGTTTCCACTTCCCTCGGTGAATTTAATGCAGGAGACAGAATGACTTAAGCGTAAAGGCACAAAAGAGACTGCACAACTGGGAGAAGCCCAGTCGCCAAGCACCACGGAAATTTGACTTAAAACTAAGTGAGTCCTATGTGTGAACTGAGGGAACAGTTAATAATCCTTTACTGGACTATCAAAGTGAACTAGTCCTGTTGCTTTGCCTGTCTTCAGAGAATGGATTGCTTTAGCCACTTCCAAGGAAGGTGGGTCTACATTAATGTCAAGCAGTCGTGGTGGTGGGAAATTATTTTGCTTTTTTTATGTTAAATGGGCAGACGTTTGGCCGCTATCTCGCCTGATGGTAAGTGATGATGCGGCCTACGGTGAAGCACGTCTGCCCATAAGCAACCTATTCACTCGGGCTTTGAAGACACCCAGGTTATACCCATCAGGAAACACAGACTCCGGCAAGGAGTTCCACTCCCTAGTAGTTCGCACAAGGAAGCTTGAAGCGAAGCGCTTCGTGCGAGTGGGTGAGATATAATTATACTGAAGTTCGCCAGATGTTGATGTTGTAGATAAACATGAAGACCTATACAAAGTATTAATGCCAACGTGCCAGCCTCTGGGGGACATAGGACCTTAAGTCAAGTAAGTCAGTATTAAAGTGAACTGACCTGGTCTGAGAACTCCCTCTCAACTTCTTCATAGATCCTCTCCATCACCGCCTGTCTTTCAGCTTCAGTCTTCACTTGGTGTAAGTGCTCTAAGCGCTCCGATCTTGTCACTGAAAAGTTAAAAAAAAATTAAAATGTCACACACCTATTTAAAATACAGAAACATAAATAAGTATAAAATGTAACACCCCTTTTTACCAGTTATCTTATATGTATCTTATAATAGGGACCTACTGCCGGAGTCACCGAGCCATTACTGTGATAATTTCAAAACACTGAAAAAATCCAATAACGTTTTGCCCGAACTGGGAATCGAACCTGACCCCTTCCACGCCTCTTGCCCGGCAGTTGCCACAGTCAAACAATTAACACCGTATTTCACCTAAAAACCCAAAGCTGCAAACTACCACGGGTTTACCGGGGCCCCGGCTCGAAAAGCAGAGGAACGGTGTGGTTTTTAGTCAGTAAGAGTCTGACACTCCCTCTCGCTTCGCCCAAGGTGAGAGAAGTCATTGGATGATTTTCCCCCTTAAAAAAAAATCTATCAAAAAATAAAGTCCAATCCAAAACATACCAGTGCTCCCATCCTCAAATTTCTCCACATACAAAGCAGGATAGACTCTAGTCACAAAAACCCTTAGCTTCGACACTTTCCCGCCATCTATTTTGACAGATGACAGCTGGGACAAGATGGCGGCGTTGCCATGGTAACCGAGGCGCGCGTCCCAACGGGCTCGGCGCGTTGAGTTGCCGAAGAGTTTTAAGCGTATTGCTGTGGTGTCCTGAAATAATAAAAAAAAATTGTTAGTCGAGACACGGCAAGCGACACTGCCGTGCAAAGAGTTTTAGGTTTGATTCTTGGGTCAGGCAATGTCTGTTTTCAAATATTCACATTAGTACCTGTCCGGTAATGCATCATGCTTGGCAAAAGAGTCGTCGCTATCCATTATATGCCATAACGCAGTTTATTAAGAAAGGCAAGCATAAACCTAATGCTAAGATTGTGTTCATTTCAGAAAAATACGGGTTTTGGAGTTCCACAAGGTACTATTCTTGGTCCTATCCTATTTTTGACTAATACCTAAGATTTGTGCAATCTCCTGAGATTTTTTGCTCAACACTTGCACTTATTACTATAATACCAACAAGAAAATACTTTAAATTTTATCAATCACCTATTTTTATATTAGCAAATATTATGTTGAATTTGAATTTAATACACTTACCTCCCACGGCGAAACACCCTGTTCACAGCCAACCAACTCAGCCCCATTGGTGACCAACTTGGTGCCAACCACTATCTTCCCTCGACACACATGTTGGGCCAACATCTTGTCAATATTGGCTTTAATGCAGTACCAACCATCTGTCAGGAGTAGTTCCATATTGTTTGTTGTTGATGCACTGAAATTAACCATTTGAAAGCAAAATATTGGTACCATGCCTTATGAATTTCTTGCGCGAAATGCGTTCACTACTCTGAACAATCGGCGCGGCTGAACAGCCGCCGCGTCTGAACAGTCGCTGTATTTACCAAAAATGTTGAATATCTCAGAAACTAGCCACTTTCGGATCAGAAACCTCAGGGTTTATTTTGAAGGAAAGTACTTGTATTATCCCGAAAGGAATACGGTAAAACGGAGTGAATAGACACAGGAATAGTGTTAGAGAATAGACACAGAAATAGATAGATGTTAAGACATTTTGCCAACATTTATTCACCCCGTTCCTGTATCTATTCACCCCTCGATTTCTATTCCGTTCTACCCCGTTTTACGTTATGTCGAATCACCTGTATAAAATGTGGGTAAATTAATTCCTTACCTGATAACACTGACGCCGTCTTGATATATTTCAGCGACGCACAAAACAATAGTCTTCGATGGCACATCGTCTTTTTCAAATATCTTCCTCAACGCTGGCCTTTTAGCATTAAATAATTCTACGTCATAGCGAAACTTTAATTGGTCTACCACATTTCTTGCGGTACAAAACAGATGATTGAATTTGATCTCATAAGATATTAGCTTCCATAGTATCAATTTTAAATGGTTATCCAACCATCCTTTCGGTATCAATTTACAATTTACTGAATTACTAAAATATTCTTTTAAAGATTCAATAGTTAAATCACTATCAGTTAAATCATTTCTTTCATTTTTGAACACAAATTGTAATAAGCTATCGAAACGAAATTTCGTCAAATATGAATCAATTTTCGTACCGAAATTTCGTGTCATTTTGTCCAAATCTTTCAAAGTATACTCTTTGTTTCGCTTATAATTTTCTTTGAATTTGATTTTATTTCCTTCATTTGGTTTTATTATTTCTTTTTTCTTTAAAACTGGTAGTTTTTGCGAGTATGGCGTTTCGAATTTTCTCCGTTTTTTCGCTTTGGGACATGATAAGATTGGACTCGACGGTCGTTTTGCTTTAACGGGTGTTTCACGAAAATCTTCAGTATGTAGACTTTGGTCGAAGTTATTTAAAACTTGTGTATTTATTATGTTTTCTAATCCTTCGTCTAAATCAGTTATTTTGTTATTTGAAGTATCTACTTCAGTAAATGGGCGTTTATTTCTTACACCGTTGTCAATTTTATTAACATCACTATTGGGTTTTATTTTCGAAACGTCATTTCTTTTCTTATTTTCAC
Source organism: Spodoptera frugiperda (assembly GCF_023101765.2). Taxonomy (NCBI): domain Eukaryota; kingdom Metazoa; phylum Arthropoda; class Insecta; order Lepidoptera; family Noctuidae; genus Spodoptera; species Spodoptera frugiperda. Next base: position 6,148,156 of record NC_064232.1, read on the forward strand.
TACCCTCAAGTTCTTTAAGTAGTCTTGGATGTAAGCAATCTTTATTTATTTTAACTTTTTCATTTACCGTTTGGAATTGAGAACCATCTTGCAATTCTTTTTCAAATATGTTCACAGCATCTATCAAAGCTTTCTGTGATAATTCTAGCTCATTATTGTTAGTAGTTTTAAAACCGTGAAAGGCAGGTTCCGGTTCGTCTTGCATAGTTTCCAAATCTTGAAAGAGTTTTCTACTTCTGGCTAATGCTTCTTCTGATATGGGTACAGGTTTTTTATTACCTGTCTGAAAACCTTTGAAAATAGGACTTTTACTCTTATCTATATCTAAATTAGGTTCATTTTTCTGTGCTCTATCATCTTTAGCAAGGTTTAAATTATTCATACTGCCTGTTTTTAAGTTTTTAGTAATCATATCTTCATTGGCGTCAATATTTTCAAATATTTTTCTAGATTTTAGTAAAGCTTCTGCTGATATTGCAACCTTTTTGTTACTAGCTGTTTGGAAGCCTTGAAATTTTGGCATTTTATTTGTGTTTATTTTAAAATTATTATCTTTAATACTTGTAGCACTTCCATCTTTATTACTAACACATTCTTTCGTACCTATTTCAATATCTGGATAATCTTTTTTAGTTATATTAGTAGAATCAATTACAGTTTCTTCTAAATCTTTAAAAATATTCTTAGTTTTAGCCAAAGCCTTTTCGGAAACGTTAATAACCTTATTATTTGCAGTTTTGAAACCAACAAAACCAGTTAAACTTTTCATTGGATGGAGATCTTCTTCTAAACTTGGATATGGAAGCTTTTCTTCACCTTTGTCAAGATTATTTGCATTTGTGACGTCATTAGAATCAATATCTTTGAATATATTTTTAGTTTTAGCTAGAGATTCTTTAGAAATATGTATTTGTTTGTTATTTGCCGTTTTAAAGCCTATGAAACTTGTTTTGTTAGTTGATAGTGGATATGGAGCTTTGTCAGGTTCATTTGCCGCAATTTCTGTATCGTCATCACCTTTACTTGTTTCTCCGAGATCAATTTCATTGATATCTTTGAATATATCTTTTGTTTTAGCTAGAGATTCCTTTGAAATTGTTATCTTCTTATTATTTGCTGTTTGGAAACCGATAAAACTAGCTTTACTCGTCGACGGTTTATTAAAATCTTCAGTTTCGACGTCTATTGTATTTTCTTCAGGTTTTTTGTTGGATTTGGGATCATTTTCTAAAATATCTTTAAATATGTTTCTCGTTTTAACTAAAGCTTCTTTAGAAATATTAACTTTCTTATTATTTCCAGTTTGAAAGCCAACAAATAAAGCTTTACTTGTCGAAGGTCCATACAAATCTGTAGTTTTAGCTTTACTGTCATCTTTTTTGTCATTTTCAGTAGTTTTAACATGTTTAGAAGGATATTTAAAATTTGTATCATCAATATCTTTAAACATATTCTTCGTTTCAGCCAAAGCTTTTTCAGATATTTTGATTTCTTTATTATTTGCCGTTTTAAATCCTACAAAGCCTGTTTTACTAGTTTCAGTATTGAATTTGGTATTTTCTTCAGTTTTCGTAGATTGTTTTGGATGACTGAAGTTCTCTGAATCAATGTCTTTGAAAACTTGTTCAGTTCGAGCCATAGCTTCATTAGATATTTTAATATTCTTATTACTTGCAGTTTTAAAGCCAGTAAAACTAGATTCACTAGTTAAATCTTCAGTTTCTTTCAAGTTTTTGGAATTTGCTTCACGTTTGTTAGGTATTTTGAAATCTACAGAGTCTATATCTTCAAATATTCGTTTAGTTTTAGCTAAAGCTGCTTTGGAGACATTTATTTGTTTATTATTTGCAGTTTTGAAGCCTGTAAAGCCTTTGCTAGTACTAGGTTTGGCGAATATTTCTTCTTTAGCAAAATTTTCTTCTGTTTTTTTATTTGGAAGTTCTGTATCATCAATATCTTGAAATAAATTCTTAGTTTTTGCTAAGGCTTCCTCTGAAATTTTGATATTTTTATTGCTAGCTGTTTTAAAACCAACAAAATCAGCCTTTGTTTCAGTTGAATTTATTTCAGAGGTATTTCCTTCATTTTTGTTCAATACTTTGTCAAGTTTAATAGGAAATTTAATATCATCTAGATCCTGAAATATATTCTTTGTTTTACTTATCGCTTCTTTAGATATATGTATGTTTTTATTACTTGCAGTTTTAAATCCTATTTCAGTTGTAGATTTTATATCTCTACCGATGTTTCCTAGATCCTTGTTTTCAAAATTATCTTCTTTAAACTCTAACTCATTCAAATCTTCATCCAAATCAATATCTTTGAAAACATCTTTTATCTTTGCTAAAGCTGTATCTGTGATTTCTATTTCTTTATTGCTAGCCGTTCTAAAACCTATTGGAGCTACTCCTTTTACTCCTACTTCTTTTTTATCATCATTCAAAGACATTTCAATATTTTCAAATTCTTGTATTAAAGCATCATCAATGTTTTGTATTTCTTCTTCTATGTTTAATCTATCTTCTCTTTCTAGTTTGTCTTCTTTATACTTCTCACTTTCTTCTGCATTATCATCATCTTCTACGGTTCTCTTATCAAAATCTTCATTCAAATCAATATCTTGAAATACTTTCTTACTTCTTACTAATGCTTTTTGAGATAATCTAATTTGTTTGTTACTAGCTGTCATAAAACCTTTAAAACTACCAGAATCTGGTTGTCCTGTATCAACAACCTTATCTATTTCATTACCGCTGATAAATTTGAACTCTGTCTTCTTATCATTAGAGTCCATTTCACCTTGTTTCTCATTATTAGTTGTATTTTTAACATTACTCTCACAGTTTTTAACCATTTCAGTGATAGTGACGTCATCTTCAACATCGCCTAATATGCTTTTCGCTTGAGCAAAGGAATCTGTGGATATCAGTATGGACTTATTGCTAGCTGTTTGAAATCCTACATACATAGTCTTGTCCAGAACATCAGATTGATCGTAGAAGGAAGTTTCTAAGGCACAAGTGAAAGGGAGATCTTGCAAACTCTCTTGAACCAAATCTTCTTCGTCACTACTAAACAAAATCTCATCTTTTAAAACTTCTTTTAATCTTCTACTTTCTCCTTTTGTTACTTCTTTAATTAAATTGTCTGTTGTAGCTTTGTCTAGGTTTATTAATTCTATATCTTCTTCTGAAGTTGGGTCTATAAGTAGTTTAGTTTTAAATTCTTTATTTATTTTCCTTTTAGGTTTATTTTGTAAAACTGGACTCCGTGCATTCAATGCTATTTCTTCGTCCATATTTATATTTAATTCTTTATCAAGAATCTGTGAATTGATGATTTTCTTTGATATTTTTAAATCATCGCCTATTAACACCGGTTCTGACAGCTTTTCAAACTCTTCGAACTTTTCTAGACTAAATACCATTGGGGACGGTGTTTTAGATTTTGGTTTCGTTACTTTCTGAATAAAAATTGGACTTAAAGGCATTTCTATAGCTAAATCATCATCGTTAATTTCTATACATTCTATATTTTGTTTTTCAGCTCCAAAATCTTTATTTCTACCGCTATTTATAGTTGGTTCTTCATATTTGACTCTATTACTATTAATAATAGGAGAGATTAGACTTACAGATGTATCCATTTCTACATTATTATCATTATTTACATCTTCTGTATCTCTTTCAACTCTATCATCCACTGTATCGTCATCCAAACATCCATCTTTATCTTCTCTGTTCTTCTCATCATCCGCTTCATCCAGAACCTTCTCCGTATGATGACAGAAGGTGGTTTCGAACTCTTGTGTCATTCCATGATGGATGTCGATGATTTCAGCATCTTCTATTATGTTTATGAGTTGTGTGTCTGTTGCGTATTGGGTGTCGAATTTTGATTTTTGTGGCTGAAAGCAAATGTTTGGATTAGTGTGTATATGTTAGACAAATTGAAATTGTAATTTAGAAAATATCTATTGCTAAAATCTACATACTTTGTTTTGGTTATAGAGAATTTTTGGATTAGGCAGTTATATTAGATAGTTTTATATTTATGATATTTTTTATAACATTGCCCCTTGGGTTTTCTCCTGTGTCAACAATACCAACAATGGCATATTATGCAATTATATGCATGCCATTGTTGGTATTTTTTATGTACTGTTATTTTCATTGTGCAATATTACAGTATTTATGTAGGTGACACTAAATAAATAAATAGGTAATGAGATAGAATTTGAAGAATGAATAAGTTTAAGTTGAATAAGTTTCAGATTAGGTTACATTCACATGAACCTTTACATTATACACGTTATTGTGAGGTTATTACAAAACAAAATAAACAAACATAATGTCCAACATCAATACAGATTCAAACTAAATATAAATACCAAACTCACCTCATCGTACACCGGTAAATTACTAACACTTAAGAAATCAGAGTTCTTACACTTAGGTAAAACTTTAGGTTTACACTTTTCACTTTTTACAGAATCAGCCACTTGAAACGCTTTTAGCTGGAGAGAAACACTTGATATCACATCCTGCGGCTTATAAGTATGTTTGTTTTCTTGTTTATTGTCCTTATAAAGTCCCAGAGAAGGTCTTTTACTACTTTTCTGCAAAATTAATTCGAAGTTTTGTAATGAATCACTCATTGTAATTTTTTGTTACTTATCGCTACCAGGTTTGATTATTTACACGCTGTTTTATAAAAGTAAGAAAGATTTTAATTTTCTTTGGTAGGAATTGTAAAGAAAATTATGTTTTAAAAATAATTTTAGCGCGAATTTACGTAAAAACATTTCTATTTACGTCTTTAATTTGACAGATGAACTCATTGGACGTTCCATTTCATGCATCAGACAAATTTTAACTTCCAGTTTTTATTTACAGTTTGGCTAACATTTTAATGTAGAAAATATTTCATTTTCATATTTATTTACATTAAAATACTATTGGCAATATTTACTGTTACGAAGAGTTATGAAGATCACAATCTAAAAATGAGAACCATTATTTCAGAATTCCAAACAGCGTGTAAAGGTTTGTGTTTCCTTTCGTTCAGAAATATAAACCCATCACAAACGAATTTAATATTATTTGATAGTTTTATTAATTACTTACGAATAAATTACAATTATTTCTTGCTTCGTTACGAATGGTATACATTTCAACTTTAGCTACTTTATTGTTCATGGTATCTCGAGCACTTAAGGAAATTAATTTTTGTTTCTTCATTTCATATTTCTAAACTTTTATAATCTGTACGAATCTCATTTCAGAACGAGCATCAAGAAGCTTCGTTACGGCGTTTGTAATCTTGGAAAAATAGTGAAAAACGAGTATTCATCACTAAATACAAATTAAAACACACGCAGTGTTCCTCAATTTGCCTTAAATACATTAAACATGGTAAGTAAACTTATATTTGCACTGAATATTGGTGATGAAAATGGCGGGTAATACTTAGGTTATTTTTTCAGTCCCACACAATTTTGTTGGTTCAACCGGGGCCACGGCCAGAAACCAGGACATACTCCGACTACGAAAGCGTCAACGACTGTATGGAAGGAGTGTGTAAAATATACGAGGAACATTTAAAAAGAAGAAATCCAAATACACCGACGATTACATACGATATATCGCAACTCTTCGATTTTATCGACCAGGTAAGTTATTTACTCTATTAAAATTGCCATAAAAATACCACATAGATATTTACTATAACTTATAACCTTTCAATGTTCTTACTTCATGGCAAGAAGCTATAAAAATGCTGATGTAAGGCTCTTGAGAAGTATCAAGTTTCAAGTGCATTGAGTTTTGCTATGATTTGTAATTTCTAGCCTTTTTCCATGGCAACAGTCATGGTATTATAATTAAATCTGCATTAAACTGCTAGGCAAAAGCCTCTTTTCATATAAAGAAGTTATAAGCCTGCTCATGAACCATAGGATGTTGTATAGACTGCTAACTCTGGAACTACGGGCTCGATTTGCAAATTCTCTTGCTATTGGATAGTATATTTATCTATACTGTATAGACAGGCTTTAAATCAAAATGCTACAACCAATAGAAGTCGAGCAGAGTCGGTGTAACCATGTAGAAGTAGCAAGAATATCCAAAAAAATACCACATGGGCATGGTTATGGCTGGTAGATAAATTACATTTCTTTTATAAGAAACAACCCTCTGTATTGGCCGACTAAGACATCATTCATGTGATAGAGACCGGGCAACAACCCTCTCTGATAAACCTGAAGCTTTTAACCTGTCTGTTAAACATGGAGATTATCGCAAACCCCTCTAATTTCAAGGAGACCCTATGTTAGTTCAGCAGTTAAGTCTTTGACTGCCAATAGAAAACTGTTGAAGACAAATCCTCCGCTATTGTTGGTCACCGGTGACCCCCATGGCGTTTAAAGTGTTAAGTAAATAGTCCCATGTTGTTGATGTTGAAACAAACTCATTATTCCACTAAATATTATGTAGAACGTTCAGTTTCGTTAGAAACATAATTTTTCACTCAAAATAGTAAGTGGTGTTTTTGGAAATCTTGATAACACTCAATATTATGTTCCACCTTATCTTTTAATGGACAAATCATAAACTAATTGAAATTACTAAGAAGTTACATTAATTAGTATATCAGGAAATAACTAATTATGGTATTATTTAAATACCACATGTCACTGTCAATCAACGGAGATTCCCTGCCAGGGAATCCCTTGATAAGAGTACCAGAGTATGAAGTTCGAAAGTAAAGGTCTTTTTGAGGGGAGAAAATCATCCTATTGCTTTTCCCGTCTTGGGTAAGAGGGAATGTCAAGTGTTAATGCAAGCCCTCTATCATTAGTCTACCTCGCAACAGGGATGTGGGCATCCTATTTTTATGTCCTCTATTTTCTATTTTTATATTTATATCATTTTATGTCCTTTCTATGTCTACCTCCTATCTTATATCCTTTCCATTACAAACTAGCATATTTAAAACGAAAGACTAACAACTATGTAAGACAAAACATGAGACCATGTCAACATTAGTGGGCTAAAAATTCTGAAATTTCTAACGAGTCTCTCTGGAGGTCATTGTAAGCGGCATATAGTTCATAGCTTCATCAGATCTGCAAATAGATGGACCATGAATAAAAGAATCCTAGTCTGAAGTATTTTTAATTCTAATCCATAATATTTTTCCTTTCAGCTGGCTGACCTAAGTTGTTTAGTATATCAGAAATCAACGAACACATACGCACCATACAACAAAGATTGGATCAAAGAAAAGATATATGTCTTACTACGTCAAGCGGCCGGCCAAGGAGACTAATTTAAGTACCAAAGTACAAGGATTATTAACACATGGAGTGTCTATATAGGTAATTTGTTGATATATTTCTATATGGTGACTGGTAATTAGTGAACGATATTTAAACACGTGATTGTACTCATGATTACAAACAACTTTCCCAAAGAAACTTTTTTGTATACTCATTAGTTTTATTTTTGTTACAATAACAAAACAACAAAATTACGCGGGCGCGGGCGCCTCGCTGGTAACAGCTGATCATGTGAAAGAAGGCGCGCGCGTCGTTTTGTTATTGTGATAAAAATAAAACTAATGAATATACAAAAAAAGTTACTTCGGGAAAGTTGTTTGTAATCATGAGTACAATCACGTGTTTAAATATCGTTCACTAATTACCAGTCACAATATTAATTAACTGCCGTACTCAGAGACATTTAATGATTACATAAACTATTCCTTAGTAATGATTTTGTTCAGGAAACAATTGTTAAGGACTGGGTAACCATTAAATGACTCTGAGTTCAGTGGTAAGTTATGTGTGAATCTTTGCTATCTACGGTATCTGAATTTCAAAATATTTTGTTTATATACGTTTTTAATAATAGCATTTATTTCATGAACGAGAAATTTGATTAGTTTTTTCTATTAATAACTATCGTGAGACATAATAAATTGACTTGAAATAACGGTTTACTCAAGTAAATATTGAGAAAAGCTCTACTAGTTTCGAGTTACAGAGGGACTCTTCCTTATGAGCAGCTCTGTACCTTTTAGTATGAGTTTGCTTTACGTTTAGCTTTAATAGAAACGAAATCGCGTTCAGCGCTCTGATTGGTTGGTTTATTCTAGCCGGCCAATTAGCAGCCTTGGCACGAGTTTGCTTTACGTTGAATGAAAACGAAATGAAAGCGTGTTCGGATGTGTTCTCTCTGATTAACCGGTGCGAATGAATCAACCAATCAGAGTGCCGAATGCGCTCTCATTTGGATCTCGTTAACCTTCAAACAAGCTCATACTAAAAGTATAGAGTACCGAACGTGCTCTCGTTTCGTTTACTTTAAACGTAAAGAAAACTCATATTATGGGAACTGTGTTCTGTATCACAGAATCAGTAGAGCCTTTCTCAGTATATTTACGTGAGTAAACCATAATTTTTTTTTAGTTAAACATCATTATCATAAAACTGACACTTGTAATCTAATTTTATAGAGTCTTGTGTGATTTAAAAAGGTTTTTTGTGAATCTAACATTATTGTACCTAATAGTTGAAATGTTACATAGATTTTTATGTATGGCACTTTAAATATATAATTAAAAAAGTAAAGCTTCATTTTGTAGTTCCTAAACTTCATTATACAAAGTCTATACAGTAATCTTAGTGCGAGTTTGCTTTACGTTTAATGTAATCGAAATGAAAGCGCGTTCGGCGCTCAGATTGGTTGGTTTATTAGAGCTGGCCAATCAGAGCGCCGTACTCTTAGTACGAGTTTGATTTAAGTTGAACGAAACGAGACCACGTTAGGCGCTCTGATTGGTCAACTTCAATGAATCAACCAATCAGCGCCGTACGGCGTGTCGTTTCGATCTCGTTCAACGTAAAACAAACTCGAACTAAGGCTACAAAACGCGCTCTTGTTTCGATTACTTCAAACGTAAAGAAAACCCATACTAAGGATACAGAAACACTATTCAAGGCGAATCTTCATCTAACAATAGTAACTTTATAGTAAGAACTGTTTCACCAGCTCCATATAAGTCCCTGATAACCATACAAATTACATTCTATATTCTTTATCAGGTACATAGCAGCTATCCAGACATTGAAAGAGCCCCTAAATAAAAAAAAAAAAAAACAGTTATATTAAACACTCCATGTATTTTATACTCCAAAATTTATTAAAACTAAAACGGTGATACTTGATGCGTTTGATGTTCCAATATAGACCTTATAGACATAAAAATAGAGGTTATTGCGTAGTTTTTCAATTCATAGTTTTATTTCACTGTTATATTGACATGTAGATTATATTGTGGAAGTGATTGGTTCTAGAAAAAGTCTTTTTAAAAGTCAGTCAACTGTTTTTCTATAAATTTGTCTGTTCTGGCGTTGCGCGACCGATAATACGACATTATATCTTTTGACTTTTTTGATAGTCCACAGTAATAATAATAATGTTTATGCTTAATAAATAGCAATAATGGGGAGACTCCCTATTATTTGTGCCTGGTATATGCCAATAGACTCACCCCCTATTACACGGGACTTATAACACAACTGGTAAAAAGTGTTACATGGTAATGTGCACCTCTGTCTACCCATTCTAAACTATTAGACTGATACAGAATTTAGATCCATTGTCCCTCTTATTATATTTAAATTGAAACTATCAGGTATCACCTAGTAATATATTATTATGTATAAATTCAAAAAATTTATTATCTCAAGAATGACTTCAAATATTTTTGTTCACAAGACTCATTTATTATTAAAAGCTCTTGGACATATGTTAAATTGATTATGATCAACGATGTAAAGACATTTAATGATTACTTAAACTATTACTTAGTAACGATTTTGTTCCGAAAACAATTGCTAAGGACTGGGTTAAGTAACCATTAAATGACTTTAAATACGGCGGTTACTTACGCAACTGTTTGTAGAGGCACCTCGACTAATTTCAAGCTGACCATGTCTATGAGTCCCTGTTGAGGCTTGAAACTAGTGCAGTACCCTTACTATGAGTTTGCTATACGCGTAGTTAGCAGTGCGAGAATGCGTTCAGCGCTCTGGGCCTTTAGTAAGACTTTGCTTTACGTTAAACGAGATCGAAATGAGAGTGTGTTCGGCGCTATGATTGGTTGGTTCATTCGAGATAGTCAATCAAAGCGCCGAATGCGCTTTCGTTTCCATTTCGTTAAAGCAAACTCGTACTAAGGATACTGATTGCTTGGTTTATTCGACCCGGCCAATCAGCTCGTGTTTCGATTACTTTAAATGTAAAGCAAACTAGTACTAAGGGAAGGTACTTTGTCAAACAGTTACGTGAGTTACTCGTTGGTCGTAATTAGTCATTTCAATATTTATTGTTTAAAATATTGAATAAAGTCGATTGTGTATGTGTTCAGCTGTGTAAAATTTAAACTTATATTTCATGGAGTATAGAGATCAAGAGTGCTATGTCTGTCTAAAAATCAGCGTTAGAAAAGAAAAGAAAAAGACTATTCATTTTTACCCGACTGCGCCAGAAGGAGGGTTATTAAAAGGCTTGCAAAGCATCTGTGACTTCTCTGGTGTTGCGGGTGTTCAACTGTTCATGGGCGGCGCTGATCGCTTACCATCAGATGACCCGTCTGATCGTTTGCCCCCTATTCCATAAAAATAAATCCTGATCTGAACTTAATACCAAATAGCCGGTGCTGGGTACCCGGCGTGAACGACACGTGTATTGTGCCGTGTATACTAAAGGCATTGACTTCAATAAATTAATTATTATAATGGACACCTTCATATTGATTCCTACACAAACTATCACTCCTTTACCTCTATACTCCATGTTTATACGCCCGTCCATACAAAGATATGGCGGGAAAAATTGACATTTGTAACTAATATGACACCTGTCAAGTGTTTTGTGATTTCTCCGCTAGGTGGCAGTAGTGTCGTTTAAAGGTTTTATGGTATTTATTTTACATAAAATAATCTGCATACCCCTTTGGGGATAAAAAGGCGTGTCGTTTTGTGCGTTTGTGTATAAAACAATTTACTTTTCTAGGAATATGATGATTGAAACTGTGTACAAATATTGTTGTAATTCCTATTTCGAGCAGGAGCCCTGGTAACCTGATAGACCGTCTGTAGCTAGCCCTTTTGTTTAATATCAACTTTGACTGCTAACAAAAATCTGTTGAAGGCAAATCCTCCGCTAGCATATGGCGACTTTAATATTTTTGCCCCCATGGCGGCTATTGTGTTAAAATACTACTTTTCTCTCTACTGCCTATTCAATTATGGGTTTCAGATCTCATGTACCACATAACCTAATAAATATATTTTTTTTAAAGACCTATAAGACATTTATCGACACTACTGCCATCTAGTGTAAACTAGAAGATTTATTATTCACTATTTTCAATGTTTGCGTGTATCTAACATAGGTATAAAAAAGCAAATGTTCTTATGCCATTTTTCAATAAAGAAAAAAACAAATTCTAAAGTTACTATTTAAGTAACGCAATTTTGATTTTTATATTCTTGTTTGTAAGGTATATTTTTGACAAATTGAAAGTTTAAATCGATACAAATTGTAGTCTGATTGTTAATTACATGGGACTTGTAAAGTAAATGGTGTGAAATGGTTAGTTTTGATAACCTATCTGTAGCCTTAGTATGAGTTTGCTTTACGTTTAAAAGTAATCTAAATGAGAGCGCGTTCGGCGCTCTGATTGGCTGGCGCGAATAAACCAACCAATCAGAGCGCCGAATGAGCTCTTGTTTCGATTACTTAAAGCGTAAAGCAAACTCGTACTAAGGGTCGATTTATACTAACGCAGAATCGAAGCGCATCGAAGCGTCTCTCCAAAACTGCACATAACAAATTCAACCTTAACTCCACAGCGTAAGGGTCAATTTATACTAGCGCAGAGTCAAAGCGTTGTTCACGCGCAGACGCGCGAATAGCAACGAATGCGCGCGCCTTTTTAAAATCTCAGAAGTAATGTGTGCGTTACGATGTGGAGTTAAGGTTGAATTTGTTATGTTTAAGCCCCGTATTCATGGTAAACATTTGTTAAGCAACAGTTGCTAAACATTGTTGGTGAGCGGCGAGAATGTTGCTAGCAACTATGTTTAAATTAACAACACACACTCTGCAACATGCAGTGTTCTTTTTATTTAAAAAAAACAACGTTGCCCCATATAAGGATTATCTCCTGTGTCGTGGGTGCGATTACAAACATACAAGTTCACATACACATGACACCCAGACCCGAAACAACAATTTGTGGATCACACAAAGAGTTGCTCCGTGCGGGAATCGAACCCGCTACCCGTTGCGCGGCAGCCAGTTGCCCAGCCACCGCACCAACCGTGCAGTCAAACCGTGTTGCCAGCAACTCCGCAACACGTTGATTCAACTTTGTTGCTAAACAAATGTTTACCATGAAAACGGGGCTTTAGTTGTGGAAAGACGCTTCGATGCGCTTCGACTCTGCGCTAGTATAAATTGACCCTAAGGGTACAGTAACCTAAGGGATCATGCATTAATTACGTCACACGTTAAGGGGGGGAGGGGGTCGATAAAGGGTGACATTATGAGACAAGGGGGTGGGAGGGGTCTTAAATTTCGTGATGTCACATTTTCAATTACTACATACAATAAAACTGTTAAAACACTAACTTGAAACTATTATCGTGACGTCACACTAGGAAGGGGAGGGGGTCAAAAATCATAAAATACGTGTGACGTAATTTATGGATGGCCCCTTAGTACGAGTTTTCTTTACGTTTAAGCAAAAGTCAGTTTTCAGTTCGTTTGATTTTTTTTCTTTGATTATATATAAGTGTATGTACAACGTTTGTATGTAAGTCTTGTCACTTCTCGTTACTTTGTTTAGTTTAAGATACTTGTAAGTACTTTAAGAGTAAACACCAATTTGGCAATAACTAATGGATTTTGTTTTATTTTATTCTGTGTTCCTTCTCTTACTGAGCGCTGCCTTGTTCTGTGGTCGTCAATGTGACTGCTAAGTAAAGCAAGAGTTTTTGAAAGGGCGTCAACGCAACTGTGACTCCTCTGCTGTTGTGGGTGTCTATGGGCGGTGCTGATAGATGCCGCCTATTTCATAAAAAGCCGTTAGATTCCTTAATTTTTTTTTGGTTATGGAATATGCCGCCCCGCCCCATATGTAAACGAGCAGACAGATCACCTGATGGTAAGCAATCGCCACCGCTAATGGATATTCGAAAGACAAAAGGCGTTACAAGTGCGTTGCCGGCCTTTTTGAGGTTAGGAATTTAAAGGTTGTTGGGGAATCAGGAATTGGGGATAATTGGGTCTCCGGTAACCTCACTCACACAACGCAAGCGTTGTTTCACATCGGTTTTCTGTGAGGCCGTGCCTCTTCGGCACAAAGTATAAAATAAAGAAAAAACAACACATTGGAATCGACATAACTATTTATTCAATAAAACTTATGTACATGTCCTTATTATTTACAAAACCAGACGAATTATATTAATTACAAACTATTAACAAAAAAAAAAAACAATAGAAATATCTACATTTTACTGAAAAAGGTGCCTTATTTGTGAAGGAATAAGATTCATTGTATCACAAACAGAATTATACATGAAAGACCTTTGAAAAAAAAAGAAATACCTAATAGTTATAGTGACGGCAGTGTAGAATACATTAATTACTACCGATACTCTTCCCGCGGGTGTCATATACCCACTACCACTAAGAGTCTACACATTAGACAGAGACCGGGCAGCAGCGCTCTCACATAAACCCGTACCCTTAGTACAAGTTTGCTTTACATTTAAAGTAATCGAAACGAGAGCGCGTTCAGCGCTCTGATTGGCCAGCGCGAATGAACCAACCAATCAGAGCATCGAACGCGCTCTCATTGCGTTTTCGTTCAACGTAAAGCAACTCGTACTAAGGGTACTGAACCTTTTTCAGTAGGTACTACGCTTTAAATTAATAATAATTACACATTTTTCCTACAAGTTGGAATACTAGTAATGGGATGGTTTTTAGACAGTTACAGTGAATGGAAGACAGGAAAAGACTACACGGTTGGCGCGGTGGCTGGGCAACCGGCTGCCGTGCAACGTGTAGCGGATTCGATTCCCGCACGGAGCAACTCTTTGTGTGATCCACAAATTGTTGTTTCGGGTCTAGGTGTCATATGCATGTGAACTTGTATGTTTGTAAACGCACCCACGATACAGGAGAAAATCCTAGTGTGGGGGCAACGTTTAAAAAAACAAAAAAGTGAAATTCTTGATAATACCCCTTAAATGATAAAGATTTATCCCACAAAAACATTTCATGTTAAATGTTGCCAAGACGAGACCATATAGCTCGCACTGTCAAAAAGTAATCAGATCCCGTGTAGAGCCAAGTTTCTAACCCTACATGCCCAGACCTAAATCGATAAGCCCTAATTTCACACTCAAGTTACGGGAAATTCTACAGCCATAGCTCGTACTGCGTAGTTCGTAGCGCGTAGCAGAGTTTTTACGCTATAATCTCGTAGGCGTGCAAACCTTGGACGTAACTGGCGAGTCGGCCGCACGGACTTTTTGCTATTCGTCATATGGGCTTGAGCTTAAAAATCTATTCAATCTTCTAAACTCTTTCCGTGCGGCTGACGCCCTGACCGCCGGTAGCTTGGATTTATCCCGTTACTGGTGGGCTACAGCTTTTTATATTGCCGGTTTTTTAAATGTTTTTGTTTTATAATTAAATAATGAAAAATGTATAGTCCAAGTATCGGAAATGCAGTAGGGCTGGTGCCTGATCTGGAGCTGCGGGTTATCGGGGCTCCGGCTCGAAAAGCAGGAGTTGGAATGGGGTGGTTTTTAGTTAGAAGAGTCAAAACGGCTGAAGGGATCTTGATGAAATTCGGAACAGGGATAGATTATTGTCTAGATGACACAGGCTATTTTTATCCCACGGGAATGCGGGCAGAAGCTAGTTCAAAAATAACTGTTATAACATTTTAACCAACTCCAAAAAAAGGGAGTTTTCTTAATTAGACCATAATAATGTAATATGTTGTTTATTACAGGTAATGTGTTAATGTTATTTAAATCGTCATTCCTATTAAAAATACTAAAAGACAGTGAAAAAAATATCACATTTAATGTATTTCCTAAAAATTTATTTTTAAATCTTTTTAATTCACCTACATAATAACATTCTTTGTTGCTATATCGACTGATATTTCTGAAAACAAATCAGAAATTTACAAATTCTAACTGCCGCACTCAGAGACATTTAATGATTACTTAAACTATTCCTTAGTAACGATTTTGTTCCGAAAACAATAGGGTAGATGACTAATTTTTATTTTAATGTCCGTCTTGTAGATTATTTTAAAACATTACACACGTATTTTTTATTTTCTTACGGAAACAAATACTTTCGAAGATATATCGATTTGAAATATCGCGTGACGACACTTCTAAATACGTTTTATACGTAGAAATGACGTATTTGCTCCCACTCCTAAACTTTGATTCGTTTTATCCAAGTATTGTTATCTTATATGACAAAATAAAAAAATACGTGTGTAATATTTTTTCATTACCTAACTGACGGACTAAATAGATTTTTAATTTTCATACCCCGTTATCATCCCTATAGCTAAGGACTGGGTTAAGTAACCATTAAATGACTCTGAGTACAGTTATTTAGCTTTATTCGTATATTTTAAGTCTATATTTTATTTTTTTAATGATAAACTTGTATTTATTAACTAACAGCCGATAAAAACGGATCTTAATCAAATGTCTAACTGTATATGTGATAGAAATTGGCAACTTCACCGAGTTTTTCATTAAAATATATACTCAATTAATTATTGTTATCGGCTTACTCACGTAAGTGTTTGACGAGGAACTCGACTAGTTTCAAGCCATGCTAGAGGCTCATAGCAGCGCGACAATCGCCGCGTCGTGTATCGCGCTGTTTACTCTAGCATGACTTGAAACAAGTCGAGTTCCTCGTCAAACAGTTACGTGAGTAAGTCGTTAACATCATAATTAATTTATTATGTCTCACGAAAGTTATAATAAAATGTTTTTCTCATCTTTTAAACCTTCCCTGGACTTCCACAAATAATTCAAGACTCAATTAGACAAATCGGTCCAGCCGTTTTCGAGACTAACGTACACCAATTGTTTTTTCTATATAGGGTGACTGGTAATTAGTGAACGATATTTAAACACGTGATTGTACTCATGATTACAAACAACTTTCCCAAAGAAACATTTTTTGTATACTCATTAGTTTTATTTTTATCGCAATAACAAAACAACAAAATTTCATTAGCACGCGCGCGTAAAGTTGCAGCTGATCATACGAGCGTGATCTTATGTTATTTAAAATAAAACTAATGAGTATACAAAAAAAGTTTCTTTGGGAAAGTTGTTTGTAATCATGAGTACAATCACGTGTTTAAATATCGTTCACTAATTACCAGTCACCCTATAAATTCTTTTAGATTTTTAAAGCCAGCCAATCTCTACCACATATACTTTAAAAAAGATTTATTTTACAGGGCATTTACCTACTACAATTAATAATAATTACATATTTTATCTAAACACCTTATATTTAGGAAACATCCCATTATAAAATCTCCTATTTGAAACACTATAACTGCCGCACTCAGAGACATTTAATGATTAGTTAAATAATTCCTTAGTAACGATTTTGTACCGAAAACAATCGCTAAGGACTGGGTTAAGTAATCATTAAATGACTCTGAGTACGGCCGTAAAACAATATAATAACAAGCACACATCATGCTATGCAAAACCAGTTTGTAAACATTTTACATTGATCCTGGTCTAACTGCCGTACTCAGAGTCATTCATTGGTTACCTAACCCGGTCCTTAGCAATTGTTTTCGGAACAAAATCGTTACTAAGGAATAGTTTAAGTAATCATTCAATGTCTCTGAGTGAGGTAGTAAGTATACAGTTTTGTCGTAAATTGAAAAATATAGGAAGTTCTAAAAGTATCTGCCACGACTTTAATAGGAGGTAGTGTGTTTGAATAGTACAATAGTGAATATAAATTATTGATTATATCAGTATTTTTTCATACAAAAAATCTACGTATGAGTTTGTTATGAAAGAGCTATCTCTTTCACCGTCTCTGTCGCTTCGTCAATGAAAACAATTGCTATCAATCGTTTTATTGGCGAAGCGACGCATCGTGCGTTTTGTGAACCACTTTATACAGAGTAGAGTGAATGCTTATTTAACTTCTTTATGTTCCCAAATTGAATTAATTGGTCCATAGTACGAAATTTTCTTCACTATTGTAATCTTCAAACACAACACTACCTCCCATTAAAACCGTGGCAGATACTTTTAGAACACCTTATATAACTGTGTATTGGTAAAATTATGTTTTATTTATCACTATAACAGTAATTTATAATTCCAACTATCCGGTGAGTGGCTTATCTCAAACTTTATGAAACTGTACCCTTAGTACGAGTTTGCTTTACGTTTAAAGTAATCGAAACGAGAGCGCGTTCGGCGTCCTGATTGGCCGGCTCGAATAAACCAACCAATCAGAGCGCTCTTGTTTCAATTACTTTAGCCTCGCGTATCCACGCGAGACACAATGTGTTTTCCTATATTATAGGGTGACTGGTAATTAGTGAACGATATTTAAACACGTGATTGTACTCATGATTACAAACACCTTTCCCAAAGAAACTTTTTTTGTATACTCATTAGTTTTATTTTTATCACAATGCGCTTGCTATCGCATGATCAGCTGTTAGCAGCGAGGCGCCCGCGCCCGCGTTATCGGAAGACTAGTAAGTATTTTGGAACTTTACGCGCGCGTTCTAATACAATTTTGTTGTTTTGTTATTGCGATAAAAATAAAACTAATGAGTATACAAAAAAGTTTCTTTAGAAAAGTTGTTTGTAATCATGAGTACAATCACGTGTTTAAATATCGTTCACTAATTACCAGTCACCGTATACTTGAGAAATTAAGACGTTAAGCAAATTCGTACTAAGGATACTGTGCCTTAAAAAAAGTCTTTACATACAATAATATATTACATAATACCTATACATATATAAACGTATATTTTACAGTAAATCTATTTTTTTTTAATTCTCTAACCTTAAGAAAGAATACACAAAAATATTTACAGGTTTTTTTTTTAATAACAACAACGTCTTTAAACTTATTTATTTTAAATTTAATTTTAATATTTAATAATAGAAATCTATGCGATATTCGAAATATTTTAATACTATAGATGTAATAGGCCGAAATTTGAGTCAAATAAATGACTCGAAAATATCAATTTTTGGTTTTTTTCGCTATGGAGTATAAAGGTAAGCGTCCACAGGCCCGCATCGTACGCATCGCACGCAACGGATTTTAGTTTGTCTTGTATAGAAACTCATACAACTGCGTCCACTGATCCGCATCGTACGGACCGCATCATCGGCAATGCGTACATGCGATGCGTACTGATGACGTCATACGGAATGACGATCAGTGGACGCGCCTCGACTTTTTCTAGAATTGGGTAGTTTCCTTGGTCAAAAATAAATTATTTTGACATTTCAATATAATAAAATATCCCAAAATAATCGTACTTTCATTCATTAATTTGACGATATAATTATTTATTAAATTTTTCTAGCTAATTTTAGAGAAGTAAGTATGCTATATGACGTCATTAGTAGCGATCTCCCACTAAGTCCATAGAAAAGTATCGATTTTGACATTACGATAAAAGTATTGAATTTGACTAGTAGGAAACTACCGTATTATTTTCTTGTTCTTCCTCTTCTGCTAATAAACAAGCAATAACAAATTCTTCATCGCTTTTCTCTATTCACTTCTTTCTCACAAACACTTTCCGCACGTACGATCACTACTAAAATCCGAATAAAAGTGGTGTCGGCAATCCGATTGCAGTCGATACAGTGGACGCAGCTAGAAAAATTAATCCGTTTGATGCGATCCGTTCCGTATGACGTCATCAGTACGCATCGCATGTAGGCATTGCCTATGATGCGGTCCGTACGATGCGGATCAGTGGACGCAGTTGTATGAGTTTCTATACAAGACAAACTAAAATCCGTTGCGTGCGATGCGGGCCTGTGGACGCTTACTTTTATACTCTCACGATATTGGCTTAATTATCCATTTGAAAATACATATACAGACAAGAAAAATTTTCGCCATAATTGGCCTGAAGTCTCTGTTCCTATCACTGAAAATGACGTCATAATAACATTGTTTTTTTTTTTAGGAATAAAGCCAACTATAAGAGTTCAAAGAGATATGATTCAATCAATTTCGTACCTTATTCCGTTTACATAAGGTTACTATTCGGAATCGCTGTCTTTATCTTCCTTTTTCTTCCTTTTGCTTTTGGGATGCATCTTGTAAACGTGTTTCTGAAGATCTTTCATTTTCAAGTATCTGGAAATAAAATATATAGTTTTATTTATTGACAAGCAAACCCGGCGAAGTCCGTTTCGCCACCAATAATTTTCCCGGTTTTCCTGCTTTTCTCTTAAATTTTCCCTAAATTTTCTTTGCTACAAACCTCACGGAGCCCGAGACCTTTCCAACGAATGCAAAACCGTGGGAATCGGTTCGTGCGTTCTGGAGTTATAGTGTCAGGAAGGAAAACCCGACTTATTTTGATTTTATAGATTATATATACTAAATGAATTATTATG